>NC_064920.1:151563708-152188708 GCF_023897955.1 Schistocerca gregaria
TCCCGCAGAATAACTTCTGATCGCGTCCTCGAATGTCCTTGCGACAACACACGCATCAGCATGGAAGCTATTGCGGCTATTCTTGGCTAAACTGAGACAGTCGACAGAAGGAATACAACAAAGACCGTCTACTATCTTTTCAGCAGCGTCTTCACTAAGCGAATGTAGATTCAAAAGTCAAGCTTCATAGTCAGGGGTTCAGGTGTTGAGTAAGTACATCCATTACAAGGACAACAAGTCAGAAACACGCGAACGTAATTATAGTACGTTCTTAATTGAAATTTAAAAAATTGTGGTGGAATATACACAGAATTAGTTTATTGACTGCGGCTACGACTGCCTACAAATGTCACATATATTTCACAACGGCAACTGTGTGAAGTTCCACTGTTCTAGGATGTGCGACCCCGGAGATTTTGTGGTATTCAGCAGTGTTGTATGACTGGTTGGTTGATTTGGGGAGGACACCAAACAGCGAGGTCCTCGGTCCCATAGGGTTAAGGAAGGATGGGACGAAAGTCGGCCGTGCCCTTCCTAAGGAACCGTCCCGGCGTATGCCATTTATTATTTCCTTAGTACCTTCACTTCCGTAGTGTCTTTATACTGCCGGTAGGGGTGACCGAACATTTCTAGGCGCTACAGTCTCGAACCGCGCGACTGCTATGGTCGCAGGTTCGAATCCTGCCTCGCGCATGGATGTGTGTGATGTCCTTAGGTTAGTTAGTTTTAAGTAGTTCTAAGTTCTAGGGGACTGATGACCTCAGATGTTAAGTCCCACAGTGCGCAGAGCCATTTGAACCATTTTTGCCTTTATACTAACAATGAGTAATGAAAACATCAGATGTGCTTGAAATTGCTTCGGGTATTTGTTAGACTTTTATGCCAGTCTCTTTCACCCCCACCCTAACTGATAGGAATATCTTACTAACACAATAATTTTTTCCACACAGCGAGTGATACGCGTGCCAAATTTTGTAGCAACTGTTTCAATCGTTACATATGTATGGTGCTATTGCTGGTGCGTCTCCCCCCCCCCCCCTCCTCCCCCTCACCCGCTCCTCTTAGCCTCCTTCCACCCTTACGGTGAACTGTCATCAGTACTGTCACCAATGAACCAAGTGCCCCAAAAAACATGGTTTCGATACGGTGCCACTGTGGGTAGTTACCGAAAAAATTCTAGATTGCCGACCGAATGAACAATCGCAGAGACTTTCAGCAGCAAGGGATTAACGCACATTGCACCTGCAGGGGTTACGATGCAATATGCCAAGCACAGGAATCGTGCAGGAAATCCAATTGGACAGGCGGTGCACTGTGTTCTAATGGTTCAAATGGCTCTGAGCACTGTGGGACTTAACGTCTGAGGTCATCAGTCCCCTAGAACTTAGAACTACTTAACCCTAACTAACCTAACGACATCACACATATCCATGCCCGAGGCAGGATTCGAACCTGCGACGGCAGCAGTCGCGCGGTTCCAGACCGAAGCCCCAAGAAACAGCATTAACCGTCTCTGTTTTGAGAGACCTAGTGCAAAAAGTTTTGAGAGACCTAGTGCAAAAAGCCTGGAACTCCATCCCTTAAACTGACAGCCGGCATCCGTATGACGCAATGCATACTCATTTGAATGCTCGCATTCAACATTCTTGAGGTTAAATTGGTTAGTAATGTACCAGCATTTCGTATTTGCAACGGCTCATCCTGCGCTTACATTAACCTGTGATCTTGTAATGTTAATCATCTTAAATACGTTACCTAGACAAATGTATTCCAGAAATGTCATTACTCTACATTAATTTTTTTATGTTGCATTTTTTTCCGTCAGTTATTTGACAACAGTGACGAATTAATAGATTTTGTCTTAATTTATGCCAACAATTTTACATCATCCAGCCCTGTGCCGTAAATATTTTATGACCCAGATGACGGTCCGTGGGCCGCAAGTGGTTGTCCAATAGAGAAACTGAATCAGCAGCTCTTGGCGGTAAATCATAACTTTTTTCAAGTAAGTTATTTTGTTCCAGCGGTCTGTTCGCGCGTTTTTTCGCTTGGTCGGTGTGTATTTCCGACATGCCACAGCTAATCCATAGTTTATTTTATTCTGATAGGTAGGTTACTCTTCTAAAATTTGATTTCCAAATTGCCCTGCACACCATTCAAAAAATGCACTCAACAGACAGAACAGTTCAGGATGTGCACAAATAGCTTCACGCTATGTAAGAGGCCGCTTGAAACAAGAAAAAAAGGACGCTTGTAACGTAAGTTTTCAGAGTTGTTATTCGATCCGGAATGTAACTTAACGCGTGACTTAAAATTATGGAGCAGGAAACCGTTCTTAGGGTTGAGATGTGCACGAACCTCAGTGGGATTTTCGAAGGCAGTCCGAAATGCGGGAGCATTTTGTCAGACCATATGGTGAAGTCTTCGCAACCAGATCACTGTTAAGATTACACTGTTGGCTACTTAATCATTGCAAATAAGGTCATAATACAAACTCACACAGCACATTAAAACAACACACTGCTCGCTTTGGCCACTGTTTATGGTGTAGAAATGCCAAGAGACCAAAATGTGACCCCCACCGCTAACTTGAATGACTCCCACACAGTTTTCGTCAATTGCTAGCCCACTTTTCAGGAGAGAGGTTGGAATGCCTTCTGGGATACGACCGGTGCTATTTCCCTTGTAGGGTACTCTAAATGTTACCTTCGCTGGCCAATGAGGAGTCTCGTTGCCGTTTGACGTCACAGCCAGGATGGCGGGGTCTCACTGAGAATGCTGATTAACCTGCGAGACAAAACGTAACGCCACACATCCCCCGCCTGCTCTGCTACCGTTCTCTAGCTGTCAAAGGATTTTCTTTCTACACCTCAATGATCTGAGAAACATCAAAGCAATTCTCAGCGCACAGTGCACCATATTTTTATTACTACCCTTGCGGAGTTAAGGACTGAATATTTCACCTCAAATACATTTTAGTTCTATTTGAAAACATAGGGCTGATTCCTTTTATAAGCCGCTTGCAATTTCCCAAGACGAAATTAAATTATGTCTTACACGTTTCAAAAGATATTTGAGATGAAAAGTTCACAAAATCATTGGATTTGGATTTTGTGGTAAGTTCTACGGAGCCAAACTTCTGATGTCATCAGTCCCTAGGCTTACACACTACGTAACCTAACTTAAACTAATGCACGCTAAGGAAAACACACACACACACACACACACATGAGAGGACTCGAAATTCCGACTCTAATGACCTCGTTGTCGACGGGACGTTAAACAGTAATCTCCTCCTCCTCCTCCTCGAACTTCCGACAGGGTGAGCCGCGCGAACCGCGGCAAGGCGCGTTGACCGCACGGCTACCCAGCGCGGCACGAAATCAATCTGAATGGGGAGTAGAAGAAACAGATGGTACACTGTGTGCCTTTGCATTTCTCAGATCACTGAGGTAAGGATATAAAATTCTTCGGCAACGTTCGGTCCCAGCCATTGATGATTACAAATGGCATGCGATGTAGGACTTCGCCGAAATCGCAACAGAAGTGGCGATTAATCTTCATCAGACCTTTTTTAACCTTTTTATTTCTTCAGAAAAGCGCCACCAGTTCAGGTTTTCTGTGTCACCTACATTTCACTTGTTGACGTGTTAAAATTTGCTTCTTTTGTCTAAAGAAAGCAGAGTTTTAATTCACCTCACTATCACTATGAAACAGTTGAACTTGCAATGGAGTCCTAAAATAGTGTATTATTAACCTAGCAATTGAGGGCAAGACAGATCGTTAGTTTATAAAAAGCCCATTCTCTGTGTAAAAATGAACATTTCTTCACTTACGTTGTTGGAAAACCTACAGCAGTTCTCGTTTCACAGGCTATCGCTGAGTCATAAAATATTACATTATTCCATTGAAAAGATCTGTATTTACTTGTATATCACAGTAGATAACCAAGTTTCGCATGTTAACCAAATAGCAAAATATTTTCCTCTTTGTATTTTATCATTTTCTAAACACTCGTTTCGAGATACACTGATCAGCCAGAAAATTATGACCAACTACCAAAGAGCCGGTATGTCCGCCTTTGGCACGGATAACAGCAGCTACGCGCCGTGGCATGGAAGCAATGAAGCCTTTGCAGTCGTTGGAGGGGCTGGCTACACATCTGCACAAACAAGCCACCCAATTCTCGTAAATTCAGTGGAGGGGGGTGACGAACTCTGACGCCACGTTGAATCACGTTGTGTTCCGTTGGGTGCAGATGTGGCGATTTGGGGGACCGCACATCAGTTGGAAGTCGCCACTGCGTTCCTCGAACCACTCCATCACACTACCAGCTTTGTGGCATGGCGCATTGCGTTGTTGAAAAATGGCACTGTCGTCCTGAAACACGATAGTCGTGAAAGAATAACCGATGTACGACACTCGTTGGCTATCATGTTGCCTTGCACGAGCTGCAGTTGACCCATGGATTCCCACGTGAATGTTCCCCAGAGCATCATGGAGCCGCCGCCAGCTTTCTCCGTCTCGCACTGTAGGTGTCAAGGAGCTGTTCCCCTGGAAGGGGACGGATTCGCGCCCTCCCATCGACATGATGAAGGTATCGGGACTCATCAGACCGTGCAACGCTCTGCCATTGCGCCGGCCAACATCCAGTAACGATGGTCACGTGCCCATTTCAGTCGTAGTTACCGATGTCGTGGTGTTAACATTGGCACGTGCATTGGTCGGCTGTGGAGGCCCATCTTTGGGAGTGTTTGGTGAACTGTGTGTTCAGACACACTTCTTCTCTGCCACAGTTCGCCGCCTGTGCTGTTTTACCAGTTCGCCCAGCCTATGACCTTTGACTTCTGTGATGATGGGTCTGGATATGGTTTCATCGTCGTTTTGCTCATACGGAAGATACTCACCACAGCACTCCTTAAACTCCCAACAAGTCGTGCAGTTTCCAAAATGTTTGTGCTGATCATGCAGGCCATCACAATCTTCCCTTAGTCAAACTCAGATAGATCGCGCACCTTCCCCATTCTACACACAGACAGCGCACTCGCTGATATTACACGCACCGTGCATATCTAACAGTCGCCCCTCGCCTGGTGTAGCTAGCTACTATCGCCTGGACAGGTCGGTGGTCGTAATATTCTGGCACGTCAGTGTAGGAAGCGGTTTATCAGACACGAGGGACATTACGAATATTTCATTCTCACTTTATCATTTGTATGCATGAGCGGAAGTGTATGAACTACGTATAATCCGTTTTCTCGAGACTGAAAACGTAAATCTCCTCCCAAGTTTAAAGAAAATACATTTTGGGCACAATGTATGACCTAACATGCACCAAACTTAAGCTCATAGCGACCTACGACTTGTAGTGCGAAGTACTTGAATTCCATAGAGTGGGTTACTGAATTTCGACATACCACAGTAACTGTGACAGTTAACGAAATGATAAGCAGTTTATCATAAAGCTAACGAGTCAGGCTATGAGTTCGAGAGAATCAAAGCTTTTTACTGAACTGTTTCTTTAAAATCATTTGAGAAGCACTTCAAGGCAGCTGGCTTTCGTGCGCTGCCGTCCACATGGTGTAGCGAACCTGTCACCTCCCACACTGAAAACTACACCACATAAGAACAGTGGGTTGTGAAATAGCTGTTCCCACTCGCAGTCACCTAGTAAACTTATGTCAAACCTTACTTCGTGAGACATGGCCTTAAATCTCAGCAGCAGGTCTTAGCCAATTGTATGGAAGAAATGCGAGGGCATGGTATGGAGACGGAATAAGGAGGTATTGTGTTTGCACATACCATGACTATACGTCAAATGTGCCTACCAGAGTCCTTGGCGTATTAAGGCAGTCTGTCCGACGGCTCTACCCGGAATTGTGTACCACTTGTACCCACGCAACACAGCGAAAGATCAGTCGCAAAAAGATCCAAATCGACAGGGGTCCTACACGAATGTCACCCTTGTCAATGATAACTGGTTTCAAAACGAACATAAACTGTTAGTTTCGCCGAATATACGTACATCTTAACCAGCTGCCAACGGCAGTGAGAATGTAACTGCTTGCAACGCGCATGGGTACCTCGGAAAAGGCCATTGCTCACAGTAAGAGAATAAGCTGCACTTTTCAACGGGTCAGCAACACACCAACTCTGTCGTATCAGACTGAAGGCGCCTACTGTGGTCCAGTAAGTCACGATTCTGCCTCTTTTCAAATAACACTTTTATGCTTTAGTTTAGGGAGGGTGTGATTAAGGGTGACTGCTTCTGCATTTTTTTTTCTGACCATGACTTTCACCGTTTATTAAGATTGCCATGAACATGAACCAAGGACGTTTATTTCATTATTATCGATGAGTAAGTTTTTTACACTAATTTTACTTTTGCTCAGCTAGCCTTACAAATTTTAAAAAGCAGGAACTGGCATAATAACTGCCACTGCGCAGATGACGAATACCACTGTACACTGTACTATCATTTTTTTGTATAGTGATATAATCGACGATTTTAATGGATACATTTCAAGCTTTGGAGCAGTAACTGCCACGAGGAATTAAAACTATACACTGACACATGCACAAATTCCTTTACTAAAATCACTTTCCGATGTATAGAACTAAGAAGGACTTACGTGAGTGTCCTGGATGGCTATTCCTGAAAAGTTGCAGCTGCACATAATGCGTTACCCTAACGAGTTTTGCAGGATTGCTTCAAGAGAAAATGCCTCTCGTATCGCAATCCTGTCGACCGCAAACATAGAACACTCTGGCGAAGATGGAACAATTTACGTTCTTCGATTCTACATGGCTACGAAATCGTATTTTTTTCCTGGCGGTTTGGAAACCGTCAGGACACTTAATTTGCTGTTTAACAGAAAAGTTTAATGTAACAACCTTGTGTAACCTCCCCTTGGAAAAATTTATGAATGATTGTGCTGATAAACCCCTTACCTTATTTGATTTTCAAACAGCTGAGCAAAACTGAACGCGCACATACATTTCTCTCTTTACTTATTCAGATCATCACTAAACTGACACACAATATTTTTAGCACAACGCAATCTGACTTTCAATAATCCCTACAAAGGAATGGCCCTGACTAACAATAACCTATACCTTTCATGAATCACTTACGTCACAAAAATCTTCGTTACTCGAACTACTGCAATACAGCGAGCGCCACTACTGCCAGCTAAATAAAAGATTCAAACTACTGAAGTCACTAACTACTGATAGGCGTAGTTACCAAATCAAAGATTTTGATAGAGAACAAACAATGTAATTATCTTAATAACCCTACACTACAATAGCGAATATTCTAACAATGACAACCAGCCACAGACTGCGCACGGCACAGCCAGTGATTTTCATACAGAGCGCTACGTGGCGTTACCAACATAAAAACCTAAACAGCATACTTATACTTGGTCATACCAATTTCGGCTATTTGGTTCGAGACTTGAAATGTTGGTACCGAATAATCTTTTTCATGTAGGGTTCAAGCTGGATAATGAAATCTGTTAGGGGTTCATCTATGTCGTGTGGTATTTAGAAGCACCAGTAGGAGTTTGTAATTCACAAACGACATCGCATTAGCGGACCCATTTTTAAAAATACTAATAGCCTCTGGGCATAATCTATACTGCGAGTCACAATTTATTTTATTTATGTGTATAGATAGTGTAGTTATGGAGACCCGTAATATGTTATAATACAAAAGAACTTAATTAGGCATGAGTAGATATAAAACAATTACTCACATTATATGAAAGTGTCACAGTATAGCATGATTATTTTATTACTTGTCGATAACTTTTTAAGTCATTGTTACACTTACACGATCATGATTTGGGCTTTAAAGTGCCATTATCAAGTGTTTTTATGTTATACAATGAATAAGATGACATACTGTCGTATTTAAAATACACTATTAGACACACTGTCTAAGGGTCAATATTTCTGGTAAAAGCCTACTGCTTTGTTTTATGACTGAGTATACTATCTTGTTATTTCGGGGCTTATCCGGTTTTCAAGAAGATATGAAGAAAATATCGTTGAGGTCTTAACGCAGGAAAGAAAGATTAGTGTTTGACATTATTCGAGACTGAGCACAAGTTTTCATTCTACATCTACATCTACATGACTACTCTGCAATTCACATTTAAGTGCTTGGCAGAGGGTTCATCGAACCACAATCATACTATCTCTCTACAATTCCACTCCCGAACAGCGAGCGGGAAAAACGAACACCTAAACCTTTCTGTTCGAGCTCTGATTTCTCTTATTTTATTTTGATGATCATTCCTACCTATGTAGGTTGGGCTCAACAAAATATTTTCGCATTGGGAAGAGAAAGTTGGTGATTGAAATTTCGTAAAAAGATCTCGCCGCGACGAAAAACGTCTTTGCTGTAATGACTTCCATCCCAACTCGTGTATCATATCTGCCACACTCTCTCCCCTATAACGCGATAATACAAAACGAGCTGCCCTTTTTTGCACCCTTTCGATGTCCTCCGTCAATCCCACCTGGTAAGGATCCCACACCGTGCAGCAATATTCTAACAGAGGACGAACGAGTGTAGTGTAAGCTGTCTCTTTAGTGGACTTGTTGCATCTTCTAAGTGTCCTGCCAATGAAACGCAACCTTTGGCTCGCCTTCCCGACAATATTATCTATGTGGTCCTTCCAACTGAAGTTGTTCGTAATTTTAACACCCAGGTACTTAGTTAAATTGACAGCCTTGAGAATTCTCCACTGCGGCACTTCATGTCAAACGTCTAAGACTGGTCAGAGAGCATTTCTCCAGCTAAACTAAGTGCCGAGCCGTCCTGAAATCTAACAGCGGGTTGCATTTAACGAGCTGAGTCCCACCAGGACAACAGATGCAGTACAGGCGTTGGTCGTTTATCCTCTGGAGAGCGGGGCAGCTAACGCAGAATGCTGAACTGAGGGCGTTATTGCGGCCAGGGGAGGCCGTGCGCGCTCTTTACGAGCAAACAGAGGGAGAGGGAGGGAGGGAGGGAGAGGGAGGGAGGGAGAGAGAGAGAGAGAGAGAGAGAGAGAGAGAGAGAGAGAGAGAGAGACGGGAGGATAATAAAATCTGGCCGCCGGAGCGCAATTACTGGCGGAAAACAGGAGTGGAGCGAGCGTACGGCCGGCGACCAGTAAATCACGGAGGCCCAGCCACAGGTGGAGGCGCGGTCATGTTGTGCGAGCCCGGGCACATCCACTGCCGCCGCACACTCACCCACATAGCCAAACATTTTACTCGCTTTTGGCCGTGGCCAAGCACATGCCAGGTGCTCAGACTTCAACCGAGTGGCCGCCGAGCTTCCTTCAATACCGACTTGGTCTGCTTTCCCACGTCCATAAACACTGAACTACTCTACTGGCCATTAAAATTGCTACACCTCGAAGATGACATGCTACAGGAAGAAGATGCTGTGATATGCAAATGATTAGCTTTTCATAGTATTCACACAAGGCTGGCGACGGCGGCGACACCTACAACGTGCTGACATGAGGTAAGTTTCCAACCGATTTCTCATACACAACAGCAGTTGACCGGCGCTGCCTGGTGAAACGTTGTTGTGATGCCTCGTGTAAGGAGGAGAAATGCGTACCAATCAGATTTCCGACTTTGATAAAGGTCGGACTGCAGCCTATCGCGAGTGCGGTTTATCGTATCGCGACATTGCTTCTCGCGTTGGTCGATTTCCAATGATTGTTAGCAGAATATGGAATCGGTGGGTTCAGGAGGGTAATACGGAACGCCGTGTTGGATCCCAACGGCCTCGTATCACTAGCAGTCGAGGACAGGCATCTTATGTGCATGGCTGTAACGGACCGTGCAGCCACGACCCGGTCCCTGAGTCAACAGATGGGGACGTTTGCAAGACAACAACCATCTGCACGAACAGTTCGACGACGTTTGCAGCAGCATGGACTATCAGCTCGGAGACCATGCCTGCGGTTACCCTTGACGCTGCATCACAGACAGAAGCGCCTGCGATGGTATACTCAACGACAAACCTGAGTGCACACATGGGAAAATGTCATTTTTTCGGATGAATCCAGGTTCTGTTTACAGCATCATGATGGTCGCATCCGTGTTTGGCGACATCGTAGTGAACGCACAACGGAAGCGTGTATTCGTCATCGCGTACCACTCGACGTGATGGCATGGAGTGTCTTTGTTTACACGTCTCGGTCTCCTCTTGTTAGCACTGACAGCACTTTGAACAGTGGACGTTACATTTCAGATGTGTTACGACCCGTGGCTCTACCCTTCATTCTATCCCTGCGGAACCCTACATTTCAGCAGGATAATGCACGACCGCATGTTGTAAGTCCTGTACGGGCCTTTATGGATACAGAAAATGTTCGACTGCTGCCCTGGCCAGCACATTCTCCAAATCTCTCACCAACTGAAAACGTCTGGTCAATGGTGGCCGAGCAACTGGCTCGTCACAACATGCCAGTCACTACTCTTGATGAACTGTGGTATCGTGTTGAAGCTGCATGGGCAGCTGTACCTGTACACGCCATCCAAGATCTGTTCGACTCAATGTCGAGGCGTATCAAGGCCGTTATTACGGCTACAGGTGGTTGTTCTGGGTATCGATTTCTCAGGATCTATGCATCCAAATTGCGTGAAAATGTAATCACATGTCAGTTCTAGGCCTGCGATGGTGTACTCAACGACGAACCTGGTTGCACGAATGGCAAAACGTCATTTTTTCGGATGAATCCAGGTTTGGCTTACAACAGCATGATGGCCGCATCCGTGTTTGGCGACATGGCAGTGAACACGCACTGGATGCGTGTCTTCGTCATCGCCATACTGGAGTATCATCCGGGGTGATGGTATGGGTGCCATTGGTTACAAGTCTAGGTCACCTCTTGTTCGAATTGACGGCGCTTTGAACAGCGGACGATACATTTCAGATGTGTTACGACCCGTGGCTCTACCCTTCATTCGATCCCTGCGAAACACGACATTTCAGCAGGATAATGCACGACCGCATCTTGCAGGTCCTGTAGGGCCCTTTCTGGATACAGAAAATGTTCGACTGCTATGTTGGCCAACACATTTTCGAGATCTCTCGCCAATTGAAAACGTCTGGTCAATGGTGGCCGAGCAACTGGCTCGTCACAGTACGCCAGTCACAACTCTTGACGAACTGTGGTATCGTGTTGATGCTGCACGGGCAGCTGTACCTGCACACGCCATCCAAGCTCTGTTTGACTCAATGCCCAGGCGAGAAAATGTAATCACATGTCAGTTCTAGTATGTATGTCCGAGGAATACCCGTTTATCATCTGCATTTCTTCTTGGTGTAGCATTTTAATGGCCAGTAGTGTATTTTGTCTGGATAGAAGTTGTGACGCTGAAATGTTAACTATTCGCATTATAGAACTCTGTTCGGTTCGTTAGAGACCTGAGAAAGTAAGTTACAGTGTCGTCATACACGAACACCATGACAGGGCCGCCCTTATTCTGTAGAGAATAAATGATCTGACGACCACGATGAGAAGGAATCTGTGGCTGTTCGCTGATGACGCTGTGGTATGCATCGTCGTTGACTATGGAGGACAGAACATGACTTTAGTTGGTGTAATAGATAGCAGCTTGCTTTAAATAAATAAAAAAAAATCAAATTAGTAGGAAAGCAAACCTGTAATGTTCGAATACAGCATTGGTAGTGTGCTGTGCCGATTGACCTTACATCGATTAAATATCTGGACGTAAATTTGCAACGCGATATGAAATGGGACCAGCACGGAGGTAGTGCGGAAGGCCAATGGTTGACTTCAGGTTATTGCGAGAATTTCAGGAAAGTGTACTGCACCTGTACAGGGAACGGCGAACAGCTGCTCAGTGCTGTTCAAGTGTTTGGGATCCTCACCAGGTCGGATTAAAAGAAACCATCGAAGAAATTCAGAGGCATGCTGCTTCATTTGTTACCGGTAGATATGATTAGCACGCATCTATTACGGAGATGCTTCGTGAAATCAGATGCGAATCCCTAGAGCGAAGGTTACGCTCTTTTCGCGACGCACTATTGCGGAAATTAACAGAACTGGCATTTGAGGCCGACTGCAGATCGATCTTACTGTCTCAAATGTACATTTCACGAAACAACCATGAAGAAAAGATGGGAGAAATTAGTGCTCGTACAAAGGCTTACTGACACAGGTATTTCCCTCGCTCTATATGTGAGGGGATCAGGAAAGGTGATTACTAGTGGAGCGATACAAGGTACTTTTCGCCAACCGCCGTACAGTGGATTGCGGAGCATGTTTCCAAATGTACACTCATCCTTATAAATTAAGGACAATTAAAGAATGTGGTGTCACACATGGCACTACACAAAACTGGCGCTAATAGCATAGGCACATACGGAATACACACGACACAAAGTCCACGGTATTGGTGATAAGTTGAGAAAGTTCCGAAACACATGTGCTACAAACTGCACTGTTTCGTGCGCATGTGGTCCTACATCAATATGGGATATGATCTCCATACACACGTACACAGGCCGCACAACGGGTTGGCATACTCTGGATCAGGTGGTCGAGCAGTTGCTGGGGTATAGCCTCCCATTCTTGCACCAGTGCCTGTCGGAGCTCCTGAAGTGTCGTAGGGGTTTGAAGACGTGCAGCAATACGTCGACCGAGAGCATCCGAGATGTGCTCGATACGGTTTAGGTCTGGAGCACAGGCAGGCAACTACATTCGCCTGATATATTCTGTTTCAATGTACTCTTCCACGATGGCAGCTCTGTGAGCCCGTGCGTTATCATCCATCAGGAGGAAGATCGGACCCACAGCACCCGTGAAAAGGCGTACATACTGGTGCACAATGACGTCCCGATACACCTGACCTGTTAGAGTTCCTCTGTCAAATCATAATCCCACCCCACAACATCAAACCACAACCTCAATACAGGTCCCCTTTAAGGACATTAAGGGGTTGGTATCTGGTTCCTGGTTCAAGCCAGATGAAAAACCGACGAGAATAGCAGTTCAGACTATACCTGGACTCATCCGTCAACATAACCGGGGCCCACTGTTCCAATGACCATATACTGTGTTCTTGACACCAGGCTTTATGGGCTCTCCTGTGATCAGGGGTCAGCGGAATGCACTTGCAGGTCTCCGGGCGAATAAACCATGTCTTTTCAGTCGTCTGTAGATTGTGTGCCTGGAGACAACTGTTCCAGTGGCTGCGGCTTACCGAGCAAGGGTACGTGGTACTCTATGGCCGTCTGCGGGCACTGATGCTGAGACATCGGTCTTCTTGTGGTGTTGTACACTGTGGACGTCCCGTACTGTAGCGCCTGGACACGTTTCCTGTCTGCTGGAATCGTTGACATAATCTTGATATCACATTTTGTGGCACACGGAGGGCCCGAGCTACAATCTTGTGTTCGACCAGCCTTCAGTTGCCCTAGCATCCTACCCCTCATAACGTCATCAGTAAGTGTTCACTGAGCCATTTTCAACACACAGTCTGCACGCTTACTCGCTGCACCGTCATCTGCTTATGTGGACTGCTGCCAGCGCCACCGTGCGACGACCGCAGGTCAAATGCACCGCATGGTCATACCCCAAGGTGATTTAAGCCCACAAACCGCCAACCATCTATCAGCATTATCCCTAATTTATGAGAATGACTGAAGATGTAGACTGCACAAAACCAGTGGCACTTCGTTGGAAGACTGCACATGTGCCGGGTTTCCTGCGGACATACACTTACCAGCCACCGACCTACTATCGACATAAACCATCCAGGCGACAGCAGCCTCACCTGGTCAGGAATGGCTGCTAGTCAAACACACGGATCCTACACACTACCAGTGTGTAGAATGGGGAAAGCGCGCGATCTATCTGAGTTTGACCGAAGGCAGAGCATTTCGGAAACGGTACGACTTGTCAGGTGTTCGAGGAGTGCTGTGGTGAGTGTCTTGAACACGTGGCGAAACCAAGGTGGAACCATGTCCAGACGTGGAGAGGTTGGGCGGCCACCACTCATTACAAGTGTCGTAGGCTGGGCAGACTGGTAGAACAGGACAGGCGGCGAACTCTGGTGGAACTAACATTAGACTTTAATACTGGGCAGAGTACAAGTGTGTCTGAACACACAGTGGACCGAACACTCCTAACGATAGGCCTCCACAGCCGACAACCCTTGCATGTGTCAATGTTAACAATTACAACAGAAATCGGCAAGTCGCCATCGGCATTGGACAATGGTGGTACACTGGAAGAGCGTTGCAGCGTCTGATGAATCCCGATGCCTTTTTCAACACGCTGATGGGAGCGAGCGAATCCATCGCCGTCGACAGGCACAGCTCCTTGACACCTGAACTGCGAGACGGAGACAAACTGGCGGCGGCTCCACTATCAGGGGAACATTCACGTGGGCATCTACGGTTCCAGTGGAGCTCACGAAAGGCACCACGATGGCCAAGAAGTATCTTACACTCTGTAGAGGCACCAACATTTAATATGGGAAAACGTTAGCTTCGGAGCATTTCTGAGCGCACAAGTTGCAGCCAGGCGCGGGCCTGTTGACAGTAAGTTACGCTACCAGCGGTTGCGAATTAGAATGGAGGACACAGGCCACAGACCTCCTGAAAACAGTAAACACTGCGGTTTGCATGGCTGAAGGGGCCCACTGGCCCAACCCAGGTGTTATCGGTACATGACTCAGAGTGGCGCATTAGCAAAAGAGAGGTGCACAGCCACGTATAAATAGGCGCCGGTTCACTAACAAGGCATTCAAGTGTGACAGCTCTCCTGGACGGTGGGGCGTGTCACACTACCGGCTACACACAGCAGCAGATGGGGCGCCAGCGTTCCAGTCCCGGGCAGGTCGCTCGTTCCACCCTCTGAGACCAACGCAGGGACGGCAGCCAGCCAGCAGCGGGCCACACCATGGCACGCTACTGCGAACAGTCTTGTTGGTTCCCAACACACGCTCTACGCGTCCCGGGGCGTGGACTGCAGATTCGGGCGCCAGATCGCGGGCGCTTCTTGTCACCATGATCTTAGCCATGCCGCAAGGAAGCACGCCGTGGGCCGAGTTGCAGCTTCCAGCGTGCGGCGCTGAGGCAGCAGCGACAGGGACTGCTGAGTCGACTGCTGGCGCATCCTGATGCATTCACAACTCTGCGGCCATACAAGGCTGACACACGGCAGTGTGCTGCACGGGTCGCTGACGGAGCCATTCTGTGACAAGCCATTTCGCAAGGAGCGAAGTGGTGTCCCCAGCATTGCGGGACCCGGTGATGCAGACCGAGAGGAACGGGCGCACTGTAGCTGGAATAATAAATCATTTGGGAAACTCGCACGAGTTTTAATACTGCGCATCCTGACAGTTTCCATCCTCGTCGAAAATCCCTCTACAACAGGGTGCAGACCATGTACACCCCTCCATGACGATCGTGTTTCTGGATGGCAGAGGCGTTTTTCAACAAGGTAATGCGTCATGGCACAAGGACAGGAGTGTGTTGGAGTGGTTCAAGACAAACAATGACAAATTCCAGCTGATGTGCAGGCCCTCCAACTCGTCAGATCTGAACTCTATGGAACACAGCTAGGATGTGACTGCACATTCAAAGGTGGACGTACCGGATATTGGGTGGGCCGTCACAATGTTCTGGCTGGTGAGTGTAGTTCTACCGCAGTAACACGTGAGTCACAGTGTGCGAGTGAGAAACGGCGCGGCTATTGGAAACGTACTCCAGAACTGACTTTGGTGGGCCAGTGCTACTCTTGTGGGCAAAACGTGTAAATTGCACACAGATTCGCCTAGAAATTCGAACGGTGCATGGACAAAACGCAATATCACGACCAGCTATAGTGAAATGTTGTGAACAATTTGAGCAAGGCCTCACAGACGCAGAGTCATGCTGCTCGGGAAGGAAGGCCATCAATGAGAAAAAATTGTAGCCGCGCGGAATTGGCCGAGCGGTCTAGGGCGCTGCAGTCACGGGCTGTGCGGCTGGTCCCGGCGGAGGTACGAGTCCTCCCTCGGGCGTGTGCGTGTGCGTGTGTGTGTGTGTGTGTGTGTGTGTGTGTGTGTGTGTGTGTGTGTGTGTGTGTGTGTGTCCTTAGGATAATTTAGGTTAAGTAGTGTGTAGGCTTAGGGACTGATGACCTTAGAAGTTAAGTCCCACAAGATTTCACACACATTTGAACATTTTTTTGAAAAAATTGTAAACATAGGCAATAACAAACTTGCTACTTACATATATACGAACTGAGGAGCATCTTAGAATACCGTACCTACTCATCATAAAATGTAGATCAGTTTCCAACATTCATTTATACGGATCACATTAATGCACTCAAAATATGCAAAAAATCACGTAATTTTTATTATTATTAATTTTTACATAATTATTATACAAATTCATCAATGGAATAGGAATTGCTCACCAACAAATCCTTTAGGCTCCTCTTAAAAAGTGTTTCATAAGTAGCAACTTCTTATGCATGCTGTGAAGCTAGTGAAAATGTGTGTTCCTGAAAATCGATGCCCTTTTGCACCAAAGTAAATGAATTGATATATTTACGTACATAACTGTTACTCCTGGTTTTGACTGCAAAATTTCCTTAATGAATACTGGGAGGCAGGTTATTGCAGGATGTTTTTTAATTCAAGCCACAAATAATTCGTATTGCTCGCTTATGGGCTCTGAAAACTTTAGCTTGCCTTGATGTTTGGAGAAAATCATGAGACACAGCTCAGATTTTCACAGTCTAAAATTTAAGTTACGCAGAGATCTCTTGTGAGAATATGAAATGAAACTAAGCAAAGTTGACTACCTTTTTTACACGTCTTTATTAGGTTGCTTTCTTGCCTGCTTGTCTGTTCGGTACCAATTTTGCAACTGATTTTAAAGTAACTTCCCGACGAGCTAGACACTTGAAATTGTAAACATAACTCAGAATTGTATGACAGTGCAATATTAAATCGCTTTCTTGTACGGTGTGCGGCGGAAGGTACTTTGTGTACTGCTGCTATTTTCCCCTTTTCCTGTTCCAGTCGCAAATGTTTCCCATTTCACGATTGCTGGTAAGCCTCCGTGTGATCTCAGTTCTCCCTTATTTTTTCCTTCACGGTCTTATCGCGAGATGTACGACAGAGGGAGCAATATACTGATTTACTCAGGTGAAAAGAAAAATAACACTGCACATACCACATGCTGTTGTATATCATTTGCAGGGAATAATATTGTTAGTGCATCAATTATATATTGCACCCACCCCTCGTTTTTCGTTTCAAATTTTACAATTATTGTCATAGCTATAAAAATTCAAAAGCCCAAATTTTTCAGGACTATCTGGGAGGGCTTAGGAATATGTAGGTGGCTAGGAGAGATTAATTTATACCTTTTTGTCCCGTTTTAAAAATATATTACATTTATATGAGGCGTCTGATCTTTTGGACCTCTCCAAAAGAACAGACACCTTTTTGCGACCCAAAGGAAAACATTAGCTACCACTAGGCTTTCATTTAAATCAATGGGTCAAGTTGAAAATTTGTACCAGACCGCAATGTGAACCCCAGTGCCCTGCCTACGAGGCAGACGCGCTGACCCCTACGCCATCCGGACTCAGTGGTCACCACAACTGTATGGACTGTTACACCACGCCTCCTGTCTCACCCAAATTGTCATCGTATGCCACATACTACTGATGCAGTGTCCCTTCTCATTAGCCTCGCGACATGGGGCATCTCACCGATTCCCGTAAGAATCCAAGCTTGGTGCGCATCTGTACTGAAGGGATCACTGGCTGTCTTCACTGGAAATATATGTATACGGTACATGTCCGAAAGCACAACACTAAATATATAACTGAAGGGCCAAAGAAACTGGTACACCTTCCTAATATCGTGTAGGGCCCCTGCATGGGCGCAGCAGTACCGCAACACGACGTGATACGGACTCGACTAATGTCTGAAGTAGTGTGGGAGGACACCATGATACCATGAATTCTGGAGGGCTGTTCATAAATGCGTATGAGTACGAGGGGGGTGGAGATCTCTTACGGACCGCACGTTGCAAGTCATCCCAGATATGCTCAGTAATGTTTATGTCTAAGGAGTCTGGTGGCTATCGGAAGTATATAACTCATAAGAGTGTTCCTGGAGCCACTGTGTAGCAATTCTTGACGTGTGTGGTGTCGCAATGCCCTGCTGTAATTTCCCAAATCCCTCCTAATGCATAATGAACATGAATAGATGCAGGTGATCAGACAGGATGCTTATGTACGTGTCATACCACCCCAACTGAACACGCCCCACACCATTACAGAGCCTTCACTAGCTAGAACAGTCCCCTGACGACGTGCAGGTTCGATGGAGTCATGAGGTTGCCGCTATTCCCGTACACGTCCATCCGCTCGATACAATTTGAAACGATACTCGTACGACCAGGCACCAAGTTTCCAGTCATCAACAGTCCCATGTCGGTGTTGACGGTCGCAGGCGAGGCGTAAAGCTTTGTGTCTTGCAGACATCAAGGGTACACGGGTGGGCTTTCGGCTCCGAAAGCCCATATCGATGATGTTTCGTTGAATGGCTCGCACGCTGACACTTGTTGATGGCCCGGCATTGAAATCTGCTGCGGTTTGTGGAAAGGTTGCAGTCACGTTGAACGATTCTCTTCAGTCGTCGTTGATCGCGTTCTTGTCGGACCTTCTTCCAGAAGCAGCGATGTCGGAGATTTGATTTTTACCGGATTCCTGGTATTCATGGTAAATTCGTGAAGTGGTCATACGGGAAAATCCCCGCTATGTCGTTACCTCGGAGATACTGTGTCCTATCGTCCGTCGGCCGTCTACGACACCACGTTCAAACTCACTTAAACCTTGATAACCAGCCGCCGACACTTGTTGCCTTATATAGGCGTTGCCGACCGTAGCGCCGTATTCTACCTGTTTACACATCTCTGTATTTGAATACGCATCCCTATGCCAGTTTCTTTGGCGCTTAAGTGTATGTAATTAAGGAGTGACGGCTGTGTGTTGATGGCATAGTGGTCAGTGTATCTGAGTAGTACGCAGAGGATCCAGGATCGATTCCCGGGCCATCACAAATTTTCGACTTCCCCTATCGATTAAATCAATGCCGAATGGCAGCTAATGTCTTTAATGCGCTTGTGTCTCGATTCGTTCTAAAACTATGCCATATGCATAAGGACGTCACAGCGATGTAGCGTACACTGTTTGCGCTTCGGCGAATCGTCAGGACACGTAGGCAACAAGCGTAAGCAACGATGCTTATCGGCTGGCCTGTACTGCTGCTGTTGCTACAGACACAAAAGCGGAATGTAAACAGCTCGGTGCGCTGCACCGTCATATGGAACAGATTCTGCAGCGCCCTGAGGCCCTTGACACTGAGTGCAGCTTACGCTACTGACACACGGCCAGCGCATCTGGATAGCCGCAACGGTGTGCGGACATTTGCCACTCCGGACATTTGCCACGATTTTACCTGCTCCGAAGGGTTGGGCCCCTTGTCTCCCTCCTCGTTCTCCTCCTCCTCAACTAATACTAAGCCTTTCCGCTGGTTTACTTAACATAAAACCACACTCTCTTTGTATTTCCCGCCACATTTCTAGAGAGAGAGTTTCGTTGTGCAAACTATTAAATGCATCTCTCATTGAAATCTGCACCAAATTTCGAGCCTCAGTAAGACTTCGCCAATCTTGGAGATTTTTGCGTTCGTCTAAATTATACTTGCCTTTTTCGGTGCACCTGCTTTCTGTCGTGTTTTGTATACCATGGGGGGGTCAGTTCCGTCTCTTATTAATTTATTTGGTATGAATCTCTAGAGTGGTGTTGATACTATTTCTTTGAACGTAAGCTACATACGGTCTTCACTTACATAGTTTGGAAGGATTGCAGACTGTCTCTTAGAAAGACGTCAACCGAATTTTTGGTTGCTTTTATAAATAGATATATTTCGCGTTTAGTTTTGGTGATTTTCTTTGTTAAGGAATTGGACCTCGCTACGACTGTGTGTTCACTAATCCTTGTATCCGACGTGATGATCAGGATTATTTGTGGCTAAGAGTTCAAGTGTATTTTCGTAACCATTTACAATTTGAATGGCCTCGTGAACTAATTGTTCAAAATAATTTAAAAAAAAGCATTTAGAACAGTTACGGAAGTTGTTTTCTATCTACAATAGGGTTTGAAAGTGTATTTTTGTCTACATACGGAAACGTAGATTGAAGTCACTGCCAACTATAATTGTATGAGTAGGGTACATATTTGTGATGAGACTCAAGTTTTCTTTGAACTTTTCAGCAACTGTTTCATCTGAGACCGGGGTTCGGTAAGAGGAGCCAGTTGTTAATTTATTCCGGTTGTCGAATATAACCTCTGTCCATACTAAGTCACAGGAACTATCTGCTTCAAAGTCGATTGTGAGCTGGAACACACATTACTTTTCCGTAAGTTATGCTTCTCGTTTCTGTTGTAGTGCAGATCATTACAATTACGGCTTTTCCCTCCAAAACCAAGGATGCTTTCTCTGTGACCGTGTAAATACGAGAGCTAAACAACGTACAACAACAACGTACGTTACAAGCATTGGATTCTGTATTACTTCATTTCCGTATTTCTAACATTTTAAAATTGTATGTCGACTTAGATGACATGTCAATGATAGATGTTCTTATTTCTATTTAGCGAATGTATTTTCAGTCATGTTTTGAACATTGTCCCGCTACACTTTATTCACTAATGTTTCGCCGCAAGGGATATCACATTTTAGAGAGTAAATTATATGGAGTATGTCGTTCTTCTTTTCAAACATTCACACGCTCATTTCTTATTTCCTTATTGTCTTTTGGGCATGCTCTGTGGTAATTGAAGTAGGCACAAATGCAGTGATCAAAAAGAAATGATTAGCGTACATTCGGATTTTCTTTACATCGTTCCTTTCTTGTTCCTCCCATGGTGATAAAATGTTTCTATCGCAATCAGTAAGCGTGAAAGGAAGGTACCGTACAGACAGTGGGATCTATATTTATACTTGGCAGAACTAATTACATACTGACATAATCGTCGGTATTGCTTTCGTTTCCTAGCAGTTACAAATATTTCGATGTCGGAAAAGAAGCTCCGTATTTGGCCAAATTATCGAAGAATAAGGTCCCTTACGTACTGGTTGCATCGAGTAAGATGTGGAGACCGGGTTTTGAAAGCGGACAGAAGTAGTACGAGGAAGGGTGTCCCTTACCTGAGGGATCGTTACTCAAGCTATCTGGCGAAGGGGCAAGTATGGTAAATGTCCGGCGTGGCAAATATCCGGCATTCGCCGCAACGCCGGTAGCGGCCCGCTCCACCCTCGAGATCGTCTGCCATTGGCGACGGAAAATAGGGAAGTTATAAATCCTCCAAGTTTCTGGAGTTATTAGAGTGTCAGCTTATAAGAACTGTGCAGAGAGTATATTCTGTACATGGGTTCCTTCATTTTCAACAGCCACTGAGGGAGAGCACAGCAAATATCGCTGAACTACCACTGATTATTTGTCAGTAGAGGATAGGTCGACGTTATATTCTCTGAGCTGCTTCTGACCGCTTCCGAAGAGAGTGTTCATCGGAGGTGAGGGTAACATCTGGAGTGCCCCAGGGAAGTGTGGTAGGTCCGCTGTTGTTTTCTATCTACATAAATGATCTTTTGGATAGGGTGGATAGCAATGTGCGGCTGTTTGCTGATGATGCTGTGGTGTACGGGAAGGTGTCGTCGTTGAGTGACTGTAGGAGGATACAAGATGACTTGGACAGGATTTGTGATTGGTTGGTGTACAGAAGGGCAACTAACACTAAATATAGATAAATGTAAATTAATGCAGATGAATAGAAAAGAGAATCCCGTAATGTTTGAATACTCCATTAGTAGGGTAGCGCTCGACACCGTCACGTCGATTAAATATTTGGGCGTGACATTGCAGAGCGATATGATGTGGGACAAGCATGTAATGGCAGTTGTGGGGAAGGCGGATAGTCGTCTTCGGTTCATTGGTAGAATTTTGGGAAGATGTGGTTCATCTGTAATGGAGACCGCTTATAAAACACTAATACGACCTAGAGTAGTGCACTAGCGTTTGGGATCCTTATAAGGGAGGACATAGAAGCAATTCAGAGCAGGCTGCTAGATTTGTTTGATCATCACGCTAGTGCTACGGAAAGTTTGAGGAACTCGGGTGGAGGAAAGGAGGCGTTCTTTTCGTGAATCGCTACTGAGGAAATTTAGAGAACCAGCATTTGACGCCGACTGCAGTACAATTTTACTGCCGCCAACTTACATTTTGCGGAAAGACCACAGAGATAAGATAAGAGAGATTAGGACTCGTACAGAGGTATACAGGCAGTCATTTTTCCCTCGTTCTGTTTGGGAGTGGAACAGGGAGAGAAGATGCTAGTTGTGGTACGAGGTACCCTCCGCCACGCACCGTATGGTGGATTGCGGAGTATGTATGTAGATGTAGATGTAGAATCTCCAGTCGTTAAAGTGCCGGACGCGGGTATTACAAGACTGCGGTACGTTTCGAGTGAGCATTAGGGCTGTGACGCCGCCCTCTGGGCTCGCAGTGGAACACCGGGCGCTACCCCACGTCCGCCGCGGCTGGAGGCACCCAGGTCACGTGCCCGCGGCGCGCGACCCGCGGCCAGGGCCACGTCCCCGGCAAATGTGCTCCGCCTAAGCTGTTTTAAATTCCGCCACTGCCGGAAGCAAATCGGATAGAGAAAACGTCTGCACAGTGACGCGACATTTATTATTTATGACCGGAGAGCCGACGTCCCGCTCTTCCGGCAAATGTTGGACGCGTGCGTAGCGGCGGAAAAACGCACTTTAGTGTATTTACATCAACAGGAAAAAATAAGATAATCGGCGGTTTAAGTATACTGTTATACTGCATGCATTTGTTCAAAAAAACGTCAACAAGGGGACCGGAGGGATCGGTGGGTTTTCGAAAAAAGTAATCTCCCATTTGTCTGAAGTTACTTCGCAATCCTCTGGATTACGAACCTAGCTTCAATTTCCACCAGCCGTGTTCTCAAACTACAGGGTGATGGAAAGGTCGCGCACATCGAAAAGTAATCACGTACGCTGGTGTGCGAAACTTAAGGACTAAAGTAACTTTCCTATTCTGTGTGTCAATTAATACAGCACGCTGAAACTTGGACCACATCTAGAAACAACTGCTACAGTTCAGTACAAAAGGTAACTGAAAGAAATAATCAACGAGGCGAGAGAAACGACATTTTCATTCAATGATAATTTTTTAAGCCATTAGTCTTCTGACTGTTTTGATGCCGACCGCCATGAAATCCTCTCCTTCGCAACCTTTCCAACCAACGTCCTCAATTATTTTCTGGATGGACGGGTGATCAAAAAGTCAGTATAAATAATGTAGATAGAGAGGTACAAATTGACACACATGCTTGCAATGACATGGGGTTTCATTAGAACAAAAAAGAAAAAATACACCCGTTCAAAGAATGTCGGACAGATGGCTCTTCATCTGATCAGAATAGCAATAATTAGCATAACAACAAAAGACAAAGCAAAGATGATGTTCTTTACAGAAAATGCTCAATATGTCCACCATCATTCGTCAACAATAGCTGTAGTCGAGGAATAATGTTGTGAACAGCACTGTAAAGCATGTCTGGATTTATGGTGAAGCATTGGCGTCAGATGTTGTCTATCAGCATCCCTAGAGATGTCGGTCGATGACGATACACTTGCGACTTCAGGTAACCCCAAAGCCAATAATCGCACGGACTGAGGTCTGGGGACCTGGGAGGCCAAGCATGACGAAAGTGGCGGCTGAGCACACGATCATCACCAAACGACGCGCGCAGGACATCTTTCACGCTTCTAGCAATATTGGATGGAGCGCCATCCTGCATAAACATCTACGTTGCACCAGGTGTTTATCAGCCAGGCTGGAGATTATGCGATTCTGTAACGTATCGGCGAACCTCTCACCCGTCACGGTAGCAGTTTTGCTGTCCAGCGCCATCTGTCGGACTTTTTGTGAACTTTGTTTTTTTTGGGGGGGGGGGGGGGGGGTTTCTAATAAAACCCCTTGTCATTCCAAGCATGTGGGTCAATTTTTACCTTTCTGTCTACATTATTCCGTGGTTTATTATGTTTTCAAATTTATACTGAGTTTTGGATCACCCTGTATTTCAATCACCGTTTCTCTCTATAGGTCTTACTCTTTACAGCTCCCTCTAGTACCATGGCAGTAATTCCCTGATGTCTTAACGGGCGTCCTACCAGCCTATCCCTTCTTCTTGTCAGTGTTTTCCATATATTCCTTTCCTCATCGGTTCCACGGAGACCATGCTAATTCTTTACCTTGTCTCTCCACTTAATGTTCAACTTTCTTCTGTGGCACCACATTTCAAATGCTTCCATTACCTTCTTCCAGTTTTCCCATAGTTCGTGTTTCTCTACCATGCAATTCTGTTCTTCAGACGTTCAGTCTCAGAAACACTTGTGACGGCACATACATAGGGCAAATAGGGAGAACATTTGATATCAGATACAAAGAACACATGAGAGCCTCGAAATATGGGACAAACCACCCCACATTTGCAGAACACCTAAGAGAAAATGGCCACAAACCAACCACGACAGAAGATGACATGACAATAGAATCAACAATAAAAAATACATCCTAACCAATCAAGAAAATTACCGTATACAGAAAACCAAAGCAGAGGGGAAGATGCTGTTGAATGACCAAGTACACATGCCAAGCAATTCATTATTTATACTAATAGATAAAAGGATAACGTTCGCAAAAAGTATCAATATAATAATACTGTCCAACATAATAATAATAGAACCCAACATATCTACACTAACTCATCCATCAATCCCTCCACAGAATATTGAAACAAGAAGTCAAATCAGCTGTCACCAAAGTTTTCAACTACTCGCTAACAGCTAGTACACCCCCCGCCCCCCCCAAAAAAAAAAGAAGTTTGTCTCGAACATATACTTCGTTAGGTTGGCAGCAAATAAGTAAACATACGAAAGAAGATGAAACACGTAATGGAGTCGCAATATTCACGTTGTGAAAAACAGTGAACGACGAAGTTGTATCGAGTGACAAAAGAACAATAGTGCACCACAAAAAGGAGAGAAACATGGTGAACAGTGTCTGGCAGGCGAGAACACAAAGATGGGATTATATGGCAGTGAGAAAAGTGGTAGTGCGACCTTCAGATCAGATGTGAGGAAACGCAAATCAGCAAATCGTTAAGTAATTACTTTTATTACAAAAAAATCGCGAAGTGAACTGTTTAATAATCTAAAACTAACAAAACTCATATAGATCCTACTGATGATGCCTTAGAACAGGAGAAGGCGAAACGCGTATGGGATACGGTAAATAAAGTAACTAGCAGCAGCAGGAAAAGGCAGTTTTATTTACAAAACAAATAAATTTCTTCCTCTTTTAAGGCAATGAATGACAATAATTCCACCGAAGTCACCGCGATTTATGATGCTCCCCTGTACGTTACAAAAGGCGAGACATGGTTCTTAATAGGGTGTGTCATCTTCCAAGGACGGCACTGTATGCTCTGCACGGAACACCCACGCTGGCCACATCGTTGGTAAGGGGCTGTTGTGGTAGCGCATTGCATTCCTCCACCAGCTCGTTTCACGATTGCTGAATGGTCTTTGGAACATTTGGACTTGCTATAGTGCGTCTCCATAATCCCACACGTTTTGGATGGGATTCAAGGTGGGGGAACGGGGAGACCAGTCCATTCTCCGACTATCCTCTTGTTCCAAGACCTGCTCCACCTCCACAGTTCGATGTGGTTGCGCATTGTCATTCATAAAAAATAAGTCAGGGCCGAAAGTACCCTTGAAGGAGAACTGTGTCACAATAAATTTGATCGGTGACTGTACCGTGTTCATAGATTTGGAGATCAGTACGTACGTGTAACATTACGCCTCCCACACAACAAGACCTGGACCACCAAAGAGACCATTTTCAACAATGTTCCTGTATGGGTTACGTGTTACCACCTCTCGCCATATCATGGTAGGTCCAACATTCTCGGACATCGTCTGTCTGCTGGTCCAGGTGTATATGATGTGGGGAGGCATGATGTTGTATGGGCGTACTGACCTCGTAGCCTTTGAAAACGCTATACCCACAGATCAACGTTACTGTGACACTCTACCTCTTGCCCATATACACTGAAGAGCCAAAGAAACTGGTACGCCAGCATAATATCGTGTAGAGCCCCAGTGAGCACAAGTGCCGCAACACGAAGTGGCATGGACTCGACTAATGTGTGAAGTAGCGCTGGAAGTAACTATGAATTCTCCAGGGCCGCCCATAAATCTGTAAGAGTACTACAGGGTGGGCAGCACGTTGCAAGGCATCCCAGGTATGCTCAATAATGTTCATGTCTGGGGAGTTTGGTGGCCAGCGGAAGTGTTTAAACTCAGAAGAGTGTTCCTGGAGCCACTCTGTAGCAATCGTGGACGTGTACAGTGTCGCGTTGTCCTGCTGGAACTGCCATAATCCGTCGGAACGCACACTGCACGTGAATGGATGCAGGTGATCAGACAAGATGCTTACGTACGTGTCACCTGTCAGTCATTTCTAGACGTATCAGGGGTCCCATTTCACTCAAACTGCACACACCCCACACCGTTACAGAGTCTCCACAAGCTTGAACAGTGCCTGCTGACATACAGGGATCATGGACTCATGAGGCTATCTCCATACCCGTACACGTCCATCCGCTCCACACAATTTGATACGAGACTCGTCCGACCAGGCAACATGTTTCCAGTCATCAACAGTCCAATCTCGGTGCTGACGGGCCCAGGCGAGGTGTAAAGCTTTGTGTTGTGCAGTCATCAAGGGTACACGAGTGGTCCTCCGGCTCCGAAAGCCCATGTCGACGATGTTTCGTTGACTGGTTCGCACGCTGACACTTGCTGATGGCCCAGCATTGAAATCTGCAGCAATTTGCGGAAGGGTTGCAGTTGTGTCACGTTGAACGATTCTCTTCAGTCGCCGTTGGTCTCGTTGTTGCAGGATCATTTCCCGGCCGCAGCGATGTCGGAGATTTGATGTTTATGGACGGATTCCTGATATTCACGGTACAGTAGTAAAAAGGTCGTACGCGAAATTCCCCACTTCATCGCTACCTTGGAGATGCTGTGTCTCATCGCTCGTGCGCCGACTATAAGACCACGTTCAAACTCACTCAAATATTGATAACCTGCCTGTGTAGCAGCAGTAAGTGATGTGACAACTGCTCCAGACACTTGCTGTGTAATACAGGCGTTGCCGACAGCAGCGCCGTATTCTGCCTGTTTGTGTATTTTTTAATTGAATACGCATGCCTGTACCAGTTTCTTTGGCACTTCAGTGTGCGTCTTTTCAGGGATGTATTCGGCCATGACATCATTTTTATGAATGCGCGACCGCATCGAACAGCGCAGGTAGAGAAACTCTTGGGAGTGAAAGGATTTTCGGCGCATGGACTGCCCTGCCCGTTCCCATCGAGAACATATGGTATGCCTTGGAAACTCCTTCTGCAGCACGTAAACATGCACCAACGACAATCTAGTAGTTTTGGAAAAAACTACTTTTTTTTAATGGAGTGAGTGATTGACTATTTTGCAATTTTTTTTGTTTATTTATAGACGCAATCATATTCTTATGACACAGTCATCTAGTAGTTGTCAATCGCGCTGGTGGGGGAACGGAACGCGCTACCACAAAAGCTCGTTACAGCGACCACTGATTATATTCCCACATTCGTCTCCTACCTCATGCAGAACTCAAGTGTAACACCTAATCAAAAATGACTGAAACTCAACAACTGCCTACTGTCGCACAGAACACTGACGCACAACGATTTCTGTGGGACGATTTTGCTAATCATTAGACAAATACATGTGCTGTAACGACTTCATCTCGTGTGCGTATTGGATGACGTATTCGCGTAACCAGTCAGACAACAGCAAGTAGGTCCCACTCGGCACCTGGCCAGGAGCCAAGTCGAATGTCGGAAACTGGGTCGCCTGCGGTGTTAGGGCGCGGAACTCACGCTTGGGAGAGCCCTCGGGTGCTAAGGTTATCGCACTTCCTGGGAGTCTCGCATGTCGCCAAAGGTGCACTCCAGAGGCGCCTCTTTCCCACCACGGTGGAGGAGAGAGAGAGTCAGGCAGACCCCCGGGCGCAACAATTTTCTTAAAGTACTTCTACGCTATCTCGACGGTAAATAGCAGGTACGCTGCTTTCATATCACTCTTATCCAATGGTTCTCTTCTGGTAAACATATTGGGTCGATGCACAAATTCCTAGTGTTTTTCATAGCCGATAAACATAACAGAGATTTTAGTCATCAATAATACATTCTCCGTCGCTATTTACAACTCTCTGCCAACGCTGGAGAAACTTTTCGATTCCACGAATGTAGAAATCACGCGGTCAAGTTGAAGTTTCGATAGAGAGCGGAAATGTGAAAATCTGAGGGGCGCGGTATCATGTGAGTTAGGTGGTTGTAGAATAACTGCCCAAGCCAAATCCTGTAAAGTGCTTTTTGTCAGTCTTGCAGAATGTGTGTGGGCGTTATCCTGCAGTAGTACATTCACGCAGTCTTCCTGGTCGTTGTTCTCGGAAAGCGTCTGCAAGACGTCTCAGTTGTTGACAATAAATGTCAGTAGTGATGATTGCACTTCGGAGAAGCAATTCGTAGTACACCACAACGTCGCTGTTCTGCCAGGTGGATGCGTGCAGGTCTTTGAAAGGGTGGCTGTTGCCTTGTTTGGGTTCTAAATTTTCTTATTATAAAAGATAACATTTTGCGCACTATCTCCCTCCCTCTCTCTCTCTCTCTCTCTCTCTCTCTCTCTCTCTCTCTCTATATATATATATATATATATATATATATATATATATATATATATATATATATATATATATAAATACTCCACCACTACCAAAATACATAAAATACGAACGCATCCCGCAATAGCAAAGCAAAACACACAAAATGGCAATATGCAGTGATTCTTCACAAGATGGAAAAGTTGAAGTTTTGTGTGTTAAAATGCAACACATGCACGTGGAAGAACGGGAAGAATGAAGTAAAGAACAAAAGACCGTGAACACAATAAGCATTAACATAGATGATCCCAGCAAACAAAATTGTAAGAGAAAAAACAAATTCATAGTTACACTGACCACTGAAAATGCTTTATAAAAAAACTAAACGTGTTAGTCTTAATAAGACTTTCATTACAGTTGCACGGTAATTAAGCAATACAACTTCATATATATCACTGTAATAAAATATCCGATAACCCAGTACAGTTACAACCTGACGTTCCGAGAAAAGACGTAATCGCCACAAATTAACAATAGCGTTACAATACTTTACAACCTTGTAGATGATGCAGATTAACGCAGCTAAATGACAGGTGACAACTATTTGAGGGACAAAATAAACTTCTGTTTTATTCGCACAAAAAAATCACTCCCATCGGGACCATTCGACCGCCGAGTCATCCTCAAAGGAGCATGCGGATAGGAGGGGCATGGGTCAGCACAGCCCTCTCCCGGTCGTTATATTGGTATTCTTGACCGAAGCCGACAACACATACATTTGACCACGTAAAATATATTACGTTGCCCTTCAACAAACAATGTATATTCCACAGAGTCTAATGCACTCTGCACATCATATCTTGTGCGCCACTATGCACGCTCGAAAATGTTTGTTCACATATCCCCAACAGTAGAGACCCCACTCAAAACAAGCCACAAAATATTGCTACAGGATGTACCAAGCATGATATCCATATGGTACGAATTTGCGTTAAATTTACTGTTCTTCTGCGTGTTTCCGTGATGTGAGCTAAACCCGAAACAAGTTGGGCAATTAAGTTTTTACGCAGTTAGGATGTGTTCTTTGACAGAAAAAAGAAAAGTAGTATTGCTTTTGGAAACTAAATACGTGATCACAAGTAGTAGCGGTGTCCTAGAAAGTTGAATAAGTTCCCTCTTACAGGGGGTAACGCTATTACCGAGAGCCGGCAGCGGGAGCAGAAGTCGTCGCGCAGGCGCCTGAGTGGAAGGCATCCCGCGTCGCACGACGGCCGGCGCTCCGGCTGAGTGGATGGGCCTGCCGCTGATGCAAGCAAAGCAAACACAGCCTGCCGGCGCTTCCTTCCCTTCTTCCCCAGCGTCGATAGATCGATCACCGACCACGCTCTCCGCTTGGATTGGAGTGGAGTAGAGTGCAACCTATCAAGGACTCCCCGAGTACACCAGCAGCCGCATGCCGTTGCACCTTTGAGTTTATTTTCTTGTTTCAGTTTTTAATGCTGTTAATGTCACGTTACGGCGTGTGCTGGACAGTACTTCTGGTATCACCATTTCCCCCTTACTTGTTCCATTCGTGGAAGGCGCCTGGAAAGAATGATTGTCGACAACCCTCCGACTTAGCTATAATTTTTTTCGTTGCGGTCTTTTCGCGAGACATACACTGATCAGCCAAAACATTATGACCACTGCCCACCCCGATGTTGGATGCCGACTGGTGGTCTTCCGGGCACATGACGCGGTAGCAAAAGTGTGTAAGAGGAGCAGACATGGACGGAGTGACCACCCTAACGAAGATATGGGCCCAAATGGGGGAATCCATCGAAATAAGTGACTTTGACAAAGGACAGATTATTATGACGCAGAGCCTGTGAAGACGTATTTCGAAACCGGCAAAGCTGGTCGAATGTTTACGTGCTACTGCCGTGAATGCCTACGGAAAGAGAAGGACAGTAAAACTACCACTAAGCGCTAAATTGTTGGACGGCCAACACTCTTCACAGAACGTGGGGTCCAGAGTCTGCTCTGCAAGTAAGATAGATGGTGATATGTGACATCTCTGCCGAAACAGCACAATGCAGGTGCACGCACAAGTGTTTCGGTGTCCACCGTTCATCGTATACTGTTGAACATGGAGCTCCGCAGCAGACCACGCGAACGTGTTCACACATCGACCCAACGACGTCGATTGCAGTGCGCACGGGACCATCGGGATTCGACCGTCGATCAATGGAAACCTTTTGGTTCTTCGGGTGAATGACTGTTTTGCTACACTCTATCGATGGTCGTCTTCACAAATGTTATCACCGAGGTGAACGGCGGCTCGTAACGTGCAGCGTACCACGAACGCAGGCTGGTGGGGATGTATTGAGCTGTGGCAGGCATTCTCTTACCCAACCGCTGGGCCTTCATGGCCTTTTCGGGCAGTCTCTCTCCCTCTTTTTTTTTTCTTTTTTAAGGACGTTCTCCTGCGCTTGCATGGGACCGATGGTAGTAACCAAAGACACGCTGACAGCTGCGAACCACCTGCATCCCTTTGTGCTTGATGTCTTCCCCGACGGTGACGTCATCTTTCAGTAGTGTAACTGCCCGTGTCTTGGAGTCAGAACCTTGCTACAATGGTTTGAGGAACCCTATAGCGAACTCACGTTGATGTCTCGGAAACCAGATTCGTCTAATGTAAATCCTAAGAACACATCTGGGTCGCTATCGGCCCCAATGCCACGTACGCAAATCAGTGGCCCGTTATTTACGCGAATTACATGAGAAGTGCGCAGACATATAATGCTACATGTCTCTCCAAACGTACCAACAAACTGTCGCATCCGCAAAGAAAAGCAAACAAGCTATTAAGGAAGTGGTCATAATGCTTTGGTTCGTCAGTGTATACGAGGCGAAGTAATATGCTACCAGATTCTTTTTGGAACGTACTCTTTCGAAATTTCGACAGTACACCTCTATTTGATGCACAGGGCATCCATTGTAACGTATACCACTAGGGTTTCTCAAGCACCTGGAATATATTTTTCCTAAAATTTAGTTTATGCTATCATTCCGCTTTAGGTCGCTCCTAATAGTTACTCCTACGTATTTTACGGCAGTAACTGTTTCCAGCGACTTTTCGTCGATAGTGTAATTTGCTATAGCGGAAATCTTAGCCACTTTGTGCACAATACTTTAAATATATCTACGTACTGGGTCAGCTGTTTGTCCTTGGAAGAACCATCCATCCTCTGGAGACCTTTCTGCATTTCGCTGCAGTCTTCGGGTGTTGCTACTCTCCCACAGAGAACTGCATCATCTGCGAACAGCCCCGTGTACTTTCCGACGTTAATGACTACATCGGTTAAATATGTTGTAAACAGCAACACCTCCTATCACACTGGGGCGCTTCTGAAATTAACTTTACTTGTGTTGGTCTTGCTCTGTTAACAGCGACACGTTGAGTGTTGAGTTCTGTCGGCAAGGAAGTCCTGAATCCAGTCACCAACCTGGTCCGATACTCTGTATTGTATTCACTACACGACAGTGCCTTCCTGAAGCCAAGGAGAGAATCGCTACCACGATCAACACAGCATTCCTTCCAGGTGCCTAATAGTTTCAGTTTTAGTTTCTCTTATCCAGTCCGTAAGGGTGTTTTGGTATGGCCATGTGTACTACTTGACGCTGATTTGAAGTCATTTCGCTTGGTTGTCCACCAGGTGGATTAACAACTCTGACAAGACACCGTTGCAGAATCGCACAACCTCACACTTAAAACTGGCTCCTGTATATTGCATTTTTTTTTTAAATTATATGTTGGAACATGTTGTACCGTTAACTTTCTATGTGATTCACAAACGACGGATTTCTGGTAACTGAGCTCCTTGAAATTCTTCCATGCATTTCCTCCTGGTAACCGTAGCCGACTGTTGAATGAAACACTTCATCAGACCGTCTAAGAGTATTAATAGCCGGAAGAAATCATCACCATAACGTTACATACAAGCCAATCGCTTTGAGAGGAGCTATTCTCTTCATACGGGAGAGGCAAAATAAAACTGCAGAACAGCTTACTCGTATTTGCCATCAGCTGTACAGATTAATTTCTACCGTTTAGAACATACCTACCAATCTCACAGAAAGGAAAGAAACTGTTAATCAGACGGATATGCAGTTTAAGTAGCGTCCATCTAATGAACAACTTTTTCCTTCCTGTCAAGACGGTCATTATGACGGAAACCGGCAGAAAATAAATAATAAACTTGTACAGCTGATGACAAACACCGAGTTGTTCAAATTCCTGAGAGCTATATCGAATCACTTCATGAAACAAAACAAAACGCGTCGGGAAAATACACTCCTGGAAATGGAAAAAAGAACACATTGACACCGGTGTGTCAGACCCACCATACTTGCTCCGGACACTGCGACAGGGCTGTACAAGCAATGATCACACGCACGGCACAGGGGACACACCAGGAACCGCAGTGTTGGCCGTCGAATGGCGCAGTATTTGTGCACCGCCGCCGTCAGTGTCAGTCAGTTTGCCGTGGCATACGGAGCTCCATCGCAGTCTTTAACACTGGTAGCATGCCGCGACAGCGTGGACGTGAACCGTATGTGCAGTTGACGGACTTTGAGCGAGGGCGTATAGTGGGCATGCTGGAGGCCGGGTGGACGTACCGCCGAATTGCTCAACACGTGGGGTGTGAGGTCTCCACAGTACATCGATGTTGTCGCCAGTGGTCGGCGAAAGGTGCACGTGCCCGTCGACCTGGGACCGGACCGCAGCGACGCACGGATGCACGCCAAGACCGTAGGATCCTACGCAGTGCCGTAGGGGACCGCACCACCACTTCCCAGCACATTAGGTACACTGTTGCTCCTGGGGTATCGGCGAGCACCATTCGCAACCGTCTCCATGAAGCTGGGCTACGGTCCCGCACACCTTTAGGCCGTCTTCGGCTCACGCCCCAACATCGTGCAGCCCGCCTCCAGTGGTGTCGCGACAGGCGTGAATGGAGGGACGAATGGAGACGAGTCGTCTTCAGCGATGAGAGTCGCTTCTGCCTTGGTGCCAATGATGGTCGTATGCGTGTTTGGCGCCGTGCAGGTGAGCGCCACAATCAGGACTGCATACGACCGAGGCACACAGGGCCAACACCCGGCATCATGATGTGGGGAGCGATCTCCTACACTGGCCGTACACCTCTGCTGATCGCCGAGGGGACACTGAATAGTGCACGGTACATCCAAACCGTCATCGAACCCATCGTTCTACCATTCCTAGACCGGCAAGGGAACTTGCTTTTCCAACAGGACAATGCACGTCCGCATGTATCCCGTGCCACCCAACGTGCTCTAGAAGGTGTAAGTCAACTACCCTGGCCAGCAAGATCTCCGGATCTGTCCCCCATTGAACATGTTTGGGACTGGATGAAGCGTCGTCTCACGCGGTCTGCACGTCCAGCACGAACGCTGGTCCAACTGAGGCGCCAGGTGGAAATGGCATGGCAAGCCGTTCCACCGGACTACATCCAGCATCTCTACGATCGTCTCCATGGGAGAATAGCAGCCTGCATTGCTGCGAAAGGTGGATATACACTGTACTAGTGCCGACATTGTGCATGCTCTGTTGCCTGTGTCTATGTGCCTGTGGTTCTGTCAGTGTGATCATGTGATGTATCTGACCCCAGGAATGTGTCAAAGTTTCCCCTTCCTGGGACAATGAATTCACGGTGTTCTTATTTCAATTTCCAGGAGTGTATTTCACGCTGCTTAAGATAGGCAACGTAACTTACATCATCCACACTCTGCAGAAAAAGAGACATAATTATTCGCGTATTTAATTACTGCCACGTAGGCTCGGTCAGGTGGTGAGCGGGAGAAAGCAGTGGTGTTGTGGGTGTCAGCTATATTCCGACCAGGGTGACCCATTTCTTTGGTGAGGCGCAGCATAATCAAGTTGGAGTGAGCTAGAGTTATCTCTAAAAGGCACACGCTGGACGGGACGTCAAATTGTATGGCACCAGTTGTGGAACGTCACCGCCAAGCAGAGCCCTAACAGGGATCAGGTAGAAAGATTTTTGTTATGATTACCTACCTGCAATTGGTGCACTTTGCTACCTCATTTTTGATGCATTCGGTACAAATTTAGGTACGCAGTCTTCGCCGGTTTATACCAGAAAATTTCTTACTGTCAGGGGAAGGCTTTAAAAGAGCAGCGTCCCATAGCTCTCTCTCGTTTTCGTTGTGGCGGCAGGTATTGAAGGTGATTTGCCGAACTCTGCAGGCACCTTTTCATTTTAAAAAGGAATATGCTTATACAGATTTACGAATGGATGGGCTTAGCACGTAACTAATACCATTCATTGATTAACTCGTCATCGCTCAGCCCAAACCGGTAGGTATAGAAACTTGGAATTTCGAGAGTGTCTTGTTCGTATACTGTAGGCATCGTTTAAGAAGGGGATTTTCGAAACTCCATCCATAATGGTGAGAAATAGAAGATGATAGATTTTTTGAAAATATGTCGTTATTAAGGCAATTTTCAAGCTAGAACTACGGAAATTGTTACTTGGTTTCTCGATTAGAAATAATAATACACTAGTTGCAACATTTTTGGAAATTCAACCCCTAAGTGGGTGAAATAGTGGGTGAAAGTTTTTTAAAATAAATCATTATGAAAGAACTACTGAAGAATTTTTAAAGCTACATCTATGAAAATGTGTATCTGACTTTTCGGACGGAAATAAAAAAAACACCTTTTAAGTGGTTTTGTAAAGTCAATCCCTACAAGGGGTGAAATTTTTATGAAAATATTTCGTTACATTAAAATATTTTTAAAGCTAAATCTATCAATATCTTTATTTGACTTCTTGGTTAGAAATAAAGAAATACGTGTTAGTAGATGAAAGTTTCTATGGAAATATCACAGGAGCTCAAGAGGCATGTTTAACAAAAATCAGGTATCAGCATCACTTTATCGTCAGAAATACACTCGCAAAAGACCGTGCTTCTATGGCCTTAATTAGAGTGAAAATTTTAGAAGGTGTTGCAATTCCTCACTGAATCAAAGAAGGCTATTTAATAGTCACCACGACAAATCAGCTTTGTCGGAATTGCATAATATTTTTGATGTTATTACTATGCAAACCGAGTGAAGCAGCCAGCTAAAGCGTGTATTAAATAAAGCTAAGTTAATAGTTTATTAAATGAATGCAGTTCAGACTGATTTTTACAATCTAGACATAGCAATGTTTGTAGTTCCATGAACATTATATCTAAAGTAATTGTTGCTCTAAAGCAGAATCACTCAGAGAATATTTGCGGAAACGTGCTTGTTTCAGTTGTCCATTAAAGACAGATATAGACCTTAGCTCTAAACAGTGGTCACGAACAGTAGATGACAAAGTTCTTGTCTTCCAGCATGTTACGTGACGTGCTTTATTCACATTTATTTAGGATAACCCGAGAAATGGAGCTCTATGTCTAATTTCAGATTCGTATTAATGGCAACTTTGTCGGGATGTGTGCATGTAAACAGCGTTAGGTGTCCAAAAGATGGCTGCCAGTGGTGGTAACGTGTGCACTGTTCGCGCCAGGAAAATCCTCTTCAAGTACGATATGTGCAAATTCGAGGATGATGTGGATAGCTATGACTCAGATAAAATCCTGCTTATGTTACTGAATGCAAATACGCTTCGAAAGTTGAATGTGAATAATTATTGCACCAAGTAATTGTTAAGTTGTAGTTCTTATCACAGTTTACGAGCATTTACGCAACAGGGAAATGGTAGGAATGTTAAGGACCATCCTTAAAATTATTTACGAGCTGTAGCTATGCGTTTACTAAACGTAATTTTATATTGTGCTTAATCATAGGTTAATTTTTTCATGTTGTCATTCTTTATTATTACATAAATTGATAATGCCAATCTCAGTACCATAAATTAAAACAAGTCCGATCTATTAAACTTGTACTCTTGCGAAATTTCACGGTAATGTTTCGTTAACTCGCCCAGCAAATAAACAGCCGTCAATGCTCATTTAGTACAGTCAGTTTGCATTAAACAATGTTAAGTGGCCATTGACATATTTTTAGGAATAAAATTTCGGATACAACCAATAAGAATAAAATTTTGGATACAACCTATACTTTTATGAATATGTTGATTCTCTAGAAATAATTGAAAACAATACCCTGCCTGAATAAAAAAGAATCGCAACGGATGCTCTTGCAGCGTCTTTTATATGAGTTTGTATTGAAACTCTTATGGTTTTTTACAGCAATGGTCTTCACATAATGCTGTAAAGTGCTGTGCCCACTTCGTAGATAAAGTCTAGTCTTTGATAGTGGTAAGTTTAATAATGAAAACAGAGCGACCATGTTAGTCCATATCAATAGCAAAAAATACATTTACCAGAGTTCTCCACCTTAAAGCCAACTACATTGAGTCATAACTTACGTCCTGTTACCGGCAGTATGACCTAGATAAAAGCTAAAAGCTCGGCCAAAGATTGTACTTCTGTCAGGGTCGTGATATTATTCGCACTACACTGGCGGCTACTCGTCGGTATTTGCTTTGTCACTCTAGTCCGAGACTAAGGCCAGCGGACGGCAGGTTAATGTCAGAGGTCACACGTTTCTCGTAGTCGCTCACTGACCTCATCTGGGGATGCCCTTGTGAATGATATTGCATTGCGCCATACGGTCTCTCCACAACTTTAAATGCGCTCCCATTTAACAGACGCCGGCGTTACGCTACACCTTAGCTGTCACGCAATAATTGCACCTATTCTCGCGGTACACTATATAACTCATCTGAGTTGTCGAATACTCATGGAAAGGCGTATATCGACGACACCGTTGTGCGCCTACCTTTTTTGCTATTTTATAACATATGAAGGATGATACAAATATACTAACGTACTAATGGAATAAGCTGCGCTTGTTGTTAGAAATATTACTTTAAGAATCGAAAGAATAACTGGAGATAAAGATACAAATAAAATAAATTGCGAAGAACAAGGAAAAACAGCATATTTTGTACTTTAAGAATAGGAATAATAACTGGAGATAAAGATGGAAATAAAACAAATTTCGAAGAACAAGGACAAATTGCATATTTTGTACTATCAACCAACCTGCTTCCTTCAAAGTTTTCATTACACGCTTTCGGTTCTAGAGGCGTAAATTGGTGGTCGTTCAAATGGTTCAAATGGCTCTGAGCACTATGGGACTTAACATCTGCGGTCATCAGTCCCCTAGAACTTGTAACTACTTAAACCTAACTAACCTAAGGACACCACACACATCCATGCCCGAGGCAGGATTCGAACCTGCGACCGTAGCAGTCGCGCGGTTCCGGACTGAGCGCCTAGTACCGCGAGACCACCGCAGCCGGCTGGTGGTCTTATAAGAGAAATATGCGTTTTAAGGTCAACGTATAGTCTAAATCGACAAAGGGGAAAATAAGCATTAATGGCTTCCTCTTTTCACATGTACTTGGGGGTACTAACCAATCTAAAGAGATGTATTTCTAAAAGCTATAATTATTAGTCTGAAAATGAAGTAAATACTGCAGTAATATTGTTCAGTCCACTGTCCGAGAGTTACCAATAAAAATATCTGCAATTATACACCTAACACCTTGTCATCATTTAGCGAAAATACTCCTTTATATACAGATGTATTAATAACACACAGTAAACCAAAATGGATAAATGACAAAAAGTGTTTAACGACATAAATATCCCATGGAATTGCTAAAATGTAGGTAAAGGTTTTTTCTTAATTTTTTTCTTCTTGTTGAACTGGCAGGGCACTCTTTACTACCCTGCTCGGATGCTACCTCTGTAGCTTCCGACTGTTGTTTACGCTACTGGAAACACCGCTGACAGTAAGTCCTAGGCGCAGAGAAAGATGTAAACATTTTCAGAACCATAGCGTACGCCTCCGGAACCGCTCGAAACAAAGGCTCGGCTGTTTCTCCTTTAAGGATCGTAGAATTATTATTGGATCTCACTCTTCTCCCGCCCCTTTTTACGCGACACTGCATTCTTATGCCGTAACCATAGCTTACGCCTCCGGATCCGCTCGAAACAAACGCTCGACTGTAAGTTTCTCCTTTAGACATTGTAGAATTATTATTGGATCTCACACTTTTCCTTCGCCCTTTTGTCTGAGAATGTATTTGTATGCCATACGGAATGGAATCTGTACGGTTGCCCTTACTATCTGATACAACTTTCCGATAGTATAACATGAGTCCACCATTGCATATCACGTAGCACACCATTTGTGCTTTACAGCAAAGACAGTTGGAATCTCAGCACCTGTTCGACTCTTATCTCGTCGAGGGGTTGGTGATTCGAGGATTGATAAAGTTTTCCGAATGCAGTAACTGTTAAGAGTAAAGGATAGCATAACGAAAGCTGTAACAGCACCATACGCACACATCTGACTCCTGATGGTGTTGAAAATGTGTATGCCATTATGGAGATATCGAGACGAACACGGTGCTGCTGATAAATAGAGAATATTAAGAAAAGCATGTGAAGTACATATGTATAGGTCTTCGTGAGGTTAAACTCAAAAGCGACAATATTCTGCGGTTGTTATAATTTATTTTATTTAGCACACGTTTTAGGTGATGTTCTACGGACAAAGCAAATTTTATTTACATACGTCGTATACCAACATAAAATCAACGTATTACACGCGAAAATTAGTTAGGGCTTGGACTTCGGTTATAAAATAAGAAAACAAGTCTACGGCACCAGTGGAACAGTAAACGCTTCGTTTCTGAATTCTGGGGTAGTCACTTACTGCTCCGGCTGCGTATGCCTTCAATCACTTGTTCGAGCTTCGTGAACTATGGTGCTACGTGTGGTGGTGTTCGTGTGAAGCCGTGTATGAGCTTCACTAACGCTCCAGCACATTTCAGCCTGCACGGCCGAGCGTAGCTTAATGCACGTTAACTCGATCAGTGATCAGTAATAGGCGGAAAGTTCTTTGGCCTCCACGCTCATTTCACTTACGTTCAGAGGACCTTTTTTCCTGTGCCATTTCGTCGACAGTCTGGGCAGCACTCCTCAGTGTTAAGCACCTACTTTTGGGTGAGTTGTGTATGAGACTACAGCATATTGTCAACAAGAAGTGTTAGAGCATGTTTGGATCTTAACCAGTTAACGATGTACAAAGCAGCTTTAAACGTCTGATTGCTTTACAAATGAGTTATTACTTTAAATACTTTCGTTTACGAAAATAAGCGAGAAAAAGCAAAAAAAAAAAAAAAAGGTTTGGAATTACGTTTGAACTTTGTTGCAAACTGCTAAGTGCTCTGGATGAATGTAAAAGGGTAATCTGCGCTGCATTTTAAGGAAAAGCTAAATTTTTTAAGCATCTCAACGTTTATGACGTCATACCTCGTGAACTACGCGTCATACAATGATATAGTTTTGCATTACATTAAGTGGTGGTGGTGGTTAGTGTTTAACGTCCCGTCGACAACGAGGTCATTAGAGACGGAGCGCAAGCTCGGGTTAGGGAAGGATTGGGAAGGAAATCGGCGTGCCCTTTCAGAGGAACCATCCCAGCATTTGCCTGAAACGATTTAGGGAAATCACGGAAAACCTAAATCAGGATGGCTGGAGACGGGATTGAACCGTCGTCCTCCCGAATGCGAGTCCAGTGTGCTAACCACTGCGCCACCTCGCTCGGTTACATTAAGTGGTATATGCAGATACAGTACACAATGTGTGTTGCCAAAACAGTTATTAGCAAAGAAGTAATAAATTAAGACGTAATGCCTGATGTTGATGTTTTGCTGCGTGTCATTTTAAGCAAAAAGCTAGCTTCTCACGCATCTGAATACTTAAGACGTCATGTCTCGTAAAACGTGTCACGTCAGCCCGTAGTGTTAACTGTCGACCGACGAAAACGCATACTCTGCAAAAGATTTCGTTGAACATCTTTCACTATCTACTTCAATCGAATTATTACATGACAATGAAATTTTTAGCCATAGTTGATTGGGAAAGCATGCCAAACACTTAACAATAGCATACACTGGTGGCGAGTGCAGAGATTGAAAAGAAAGAGGAATAGAAACGATAGTAGGTGAAACCGCGAGAGCAAGAAGGTCGAACTGTTCACCACAATTAGTTACGTGAGCTACAGCGGAAGAACATAAAAAAATTTAAGAATGGACGAACAAACGGTTCAGTGTGCCGTCATGAAAGCGGTCCCTCGTATCTACATACACAATATTCATTTACGAAGTGCCATTTCTTATTTTCATTCATCATAACCGATATTTCTGGAAAGCCAGCAACTGTGACATTCATGATTTAAACAGTGAAAAACTGCAATAGTTACGATTTTTTCATGCTTAATTTCACGCTTTTCGAGGATTTATTCTCATTATCAAAAGGCAGGTATTTTTAAGGTGTGTATTTCGTCGTTTTATATCTTAAATGCACTAAAGCAAGCAAGCAGAGTTTTACCGATGTGTGGCGCCTGTATTCAGGCGGAAAGCGTGCATTGCCAAGACTTCATGCGAGGCAGTGGGAACCATTTTTGAAACGTAGGAAATGACGGGGTGCTTCAACTGATATGCTGTGCACGACTGGACTGTGAAATTAAAAATGCTTTAGGCATAGTGGTATAGACTCCTGTTGTTATTACACGAGGAATACGATTTCTAAGCGTTTTCATCTACACTGAAGAGCCAAAGAAACTGGTACAGGCATGCGTTTCCAAATACAGAGATATATGAACAGGCAGAATACAATGCTGCGGTCGGCAACGCCTATATAACACGACAAGTGTCTGGCACTGTTGTTAGAACGGTTACTGCAGCTACAATGGCAGGTTATCAAGATTTAAGTGAGTCTGAACGTGGTGCTATAGTTGGCGCACAGGCTATGGGACATAGCATCTCCGAGGTGGCGAAGAAGTGGGGGTTTTCCAGTATTGTCTGGCACTGTTGTTAGAACGGTTACTGCTGCTACAATCCCAGGTTATCAAGATTTAAGTGAGTCTGAACGTGGTGCTATAGTTGGCGCACGGGCTATGGGACATAGCATCTCCGAGGTGGCGAAGAAGTGGGCGTTTTCCAGTATTGTCTGGCGCCGTTGTTAGAACGGTTACTGCTGCTACAATGGCAGGTTATGAAGATTTAAGTGAGTCTGAACGTGGTGCTATAGTTGGCGCACGGGCTATGGGACATAACATCTCCGAGGCGGCGAAGAAGTGGGGGTTTTCCAGTATTGTCTGGCACTGTTGTTAGAACGGTTACTGCTGCTACAATCCCAGGTTATCAAGATTTAAGTGAGTTTGAACGTGGTGCTATAGTTGGAGCACGGGCTATGGGACATAGCATCTCCGAGGCGGCAAAGAAGTGGTGGTTTTCCAGTATTGTCTGGCACTGTTGTTAGAACGGTTACTGCTGCTACAATGGCAGGTTATGAAGATTTAAGTGAGTCTGAACGTGGTGCTATAGTTGGCGCACGGGCTATGGGACATAACATCTCTGAGGCGGCGAAGAAGTGGGGGTTTTCCAGTATTGTCTGGCACTGTTGTTAGAACGGTTACTGCTGCTACAATCCCAGGTCATCAAGATTTAAGTCAGTTTGAACGTGGTGCTATAGTTGGCGCACGGGCTATGGGACATAGCATCTCCGAGGCGGCGAAGAAGTGGGCGTTTTCTAGTATGACCATTTCACGAGTGTACCGTGAATACAAGGAATCCGCCGCGCGGTATTAGCCGAGCGGTCTAAGGCGCTGCAGTCATTGCCTGTGCGGTTCATCCCGGCGGAGGATGGAGTCCACCCTCGGGCATGGGTGTGTGTGTTTGTCCTTAGGATAATTTAGGTTAAATAATATTTAAGCTTAGGGACTGATGGCCTTAGCAGTTAAGTCCCATAATATTTCATACACCTTTGACCCTTTGCATCATGAGTCCGGTAAAACATCAAATCTCCGACATCGCTGTGGCTGGGAAAAAGATCCTGCAAGAATTGGATAAACAACGACTGAAGAGAATCGTTCAACGTGACAGAGGGGCAGCCCTTCAGCAAATTGCTGCACAGATTTCAATGTTGCGCCATCAACATGCGTCAGCGTGCGAACCATTCAACGAAAAATCATCGATATGAGCTCTCGGAGCCGAATGCCCACTCGTGTACCCTTGATGACACGTCGCCTGGGCCCGTCAACACTGACACTGGGCTGTTGTGTACTAACGAACATCAGAAAATGAGGGAAACCATTCGAAACAAACGAAAAATAGGACCACTTATCAGGCTGGGTAGTAAAAAAACCGGAACTATTATTTCAAACTGTTCTGTCCTTATACAAGAGTGGGAAATTATAGAGAGAGAGAGAGAGAGAGAGAGAGAGAGAGAGAGAGAGAGAGAGAGAGAGAGAGAGAGAGTCCCAGCTATCTTGTCCACCCAAAATATCTCTCGAACAATAACAGCTATTGAAAATCGACTTTCACCGGTATCAATGTAGAGCTGGGGCCCATGAATGTACATATTTGGAAACATTCTAAAACGAACGCATATGTGGTTTTTAACACAAACTTATGTTTTTTTTTAAATGGACCTCCTATATTTTTTTTCTTCAGCAATCCCATAGCATGACAAAGCACATACATAATGGCGTTGATTGCATCGCGCTGCTAGCGCACGTCCCGAGGCTCAGGCGTGAACCCCATGCTGCCCGTAATCGCGATGTGATTGACATGCGTAATCACACTTCCATACTTATCAAGAGGTCCGTAACGAATAATGCTGCCATCCTGCTGCGATTACGGGCAGCATCGGGTTCAAGCCTGAGCCTCAGGACGTGCGCTAGCACCGCATGTCGGGTGTTTCAAGCGTCAACTTTGCGTCTCAGTATCTCGAGATGTAATAGGAATATTGCGATGCAATCAACGCCATTGTATATGTGCTTCGTCATGCTATGGATTGCTGAAGAAAAAATATAGGAGATCCATTTAAAAAAACATAAGTTTGTGTTAAAAAACACATATGCTATCGTTTTAGAATGTTTCCAAATATGTACATTCATGGGCCCCAGCCCTACATTGAAACCGGTGAAAGTCGTTTTCCAATAGCTGTTATTGTTCCAGAGATATTTTGGGTGGACAAGATAGCTGGGACACTCTCTGTATATATATATTTGAATCACTACATTTCAGCTGTCTTCGCTTCGATGGAACAATGCACTTGTGGATAGCTCCTGCAGGTGCTCATTGCACTGCTTTTTTCCCTGCATGCATTCAGATCGTTCACGCCTCAAAATCGTGTACCACGGAGTTGAGCCTTCAATCATCAAAATAAATATAATTTCATGGCGCTATGGTTTTTGTGTAATTTCATTGTCCATCCCAAATGGTTAATCCTATGAATTGTCGTGCCTGCAGCATACTGTGTTATGTTATCGGAATACAACTGGCGCCTCTTCCATGCAAATGTGGGTCTTTGTTCGTGTGATACGTTGCAGTTTGTACAAGGAAAAAGAACATCGTTCTATGGTCATTCCACGTTCGAGAAAATCTGAAAATCAGCTTACCTTTGACTTCTCGAACGAATGACGCCATCAACTTCTTACGTGACACAGGAAGTCGAGTTCTCTTTCAACACTGGTGTCTTGGGACCCCGTTCCATTCCCATGCTTTTTTTTCTCTCAGGATCGAAATGGGACAGCCAAGTTCTTGGGTTACGACAGTGGGTGGTCTAACTCATACTGGCTGATGATGCATGCTGTATTAAATACCTGGAAATTCTAGAAGCAGTCGAAACAATTTCCTTCGATTCATTCAGTGGCTCCCATACAATGGTAATACCTTACTTTGAAATGATGTGGCTGAGTTGTCGGTGGATTTTTAGAGCAATTCGATCTCCGCACATTGCCGTCATATGTTGATACCGCGTTGATGGCATCTTACCTGAAACAATAGAAAACAATAAGGAAACATTCATTAAGTGATTAAAAACCTAAAGATTACCTTAAAAATATATTTATTTATTCTCTAAACGTGTTTATTCAAGGGCAAAATTCTCAAAAATCGAGCGAGGTGGCGCAGTACTGGACTGTCATCATGAAGGACGACAATTCACATTTGCCTCCTGACATCCTGATTGAGGTCTTCCGTGATTTCCCTAAATCGCTTCAGGCAAATTCTGGGATGGTTCCTTTGAAAGGGCGCCGCACGTTTTCCTTCCCCATCCTTAACAAAATAATCCTAGCTTGTGCTCTATCTCCAATGAACACGCTGTCGACGGGACGTTAAACGAGTATTTTCCTCATTCCTTCCTAATCCACAAAATTTCTACAGAAACTACCAATGTCGGCCGTTGTCGACCGACTACAGGAAAATCAGACGCCCGGTGCTTTCCGAGACTGGTGTCTGAAATACGCCTCTGTGATACAGACAAAGGGGAGATTGAGTCAGTAATTGAATCACTGAATACTAAGGACTCTTACGGTTACGGTGGAGCGCCTAACAGAATATTAAAGTACTGTGCTGCACACTTTAGCCCTGTATTTAGCCACTTTTGTAATTTTTCCTTTAGGAATGGTCAGTTTCCTGAACGATTAGAGTACTCAGTAGTAAAGCCGCTTTATAAAAAGGGAGAAAGGAATAATGTAGACAACCTTTGACCTATTTCTATGCCATCAGTGTTTGCTAAAGTTATTACAAAGGCTGTGTATGTTAGGATAATTGGTCATTTTATATCATACGATTTGCCATCAAATGTACAGTTCGGCTTTAGAAACGGTTTAACAACTGAAAATGTTATATCCTCTTTTCTCTGTGAGGTACTAGATGGGTTAAACAAAAGGTTTCGAACGATAGGCATACTTTTTTATTTAACTAAGACGTTTGATTGTGTTGATCACAAAATATTGCTCCAGAAGTTGGATCACTACGGAATACGGGGAGTAGCTCACAGTTGGTTCACCTCTTACTTTAGCAACAGACAGCAAAAGGTCATTATTCACGATGCTGAGAATGGCTGGGATGTGGGTTCTCAATGGGGTACGATCAAGTGGGGGGTGCCCCAGGGATCAGTGTTGGGACCACTCCTGTTCCTTATAAATTATATTCCCTCTAGTATTACTGGTAACTCTAAAATATTTCTATGTGCTGATGACATTAGCTTGGTAGTAAGGGATGTTGTGTGCTACCTTGTCTCAGTTTCAAATAATGCAATAATGACACATTGCAATGTCTGCAATGTCGTAACGATAGATGTCGAGCCCAGAAAAGAGAAACCGCAAGTCGGGATCGACATGGCCGTCACAGATATAGATGCATACTTACGATGATCTACTGTACTTTCCAGAATGGCGGGGTGACCCATGCCCGGAAAACATTCCCCACACGATAACGCTCTCCCTTCAGCCTGGACCCCTTTGTTGTCAGACGTTTCACGGCCTACACGCCAAAGGCCACCTTTCAGATGAGGTATAAAATGTGATCATATGAAATGGCTACCTGTCGCCACCCTGTGGACGTCGAGTTGCAATAATGGCGTTCAAATTGCAGCCTTCGTCGTCGATGAACGGCAGTCCGCATGGATGCATGAACCAGAGGCCTACTGTGGAGGCTCATACGCAGCCATGTCCGCCAAATGGTCATTGAGGAGACGCTGTTGATCGCTCCACAGTTACATGTCCTTTCGCTCGCACACAACTCCGCAGCCGTCGTTCATCCGTGGCCCGTGCTGCAGAACATTTGGCTCGCCGCCCCTTTTGGATACGCGATTATGCCATGAACGGTGCAAGTTAACCACGGAGGCAAGAGAAGAGTTTACAAAGTTAGCCACTTGGGTAATGCTTCCATCGTTTGCCTGAAAGCCCATGATCGAGCCCTTTTGGGTGTCAGCTTAATTGATCTATTTGCGCATTACGACAACGACTGCACTGTTTTCCGCGTCCCCCATGACACGACCTCTGTAACCCCAGCAGCTAGTGCTTTCACCTTCCGTCTGTGAATGGTTATTGCACGTTAACGATGAACGTAGGCGGTGGCCACAATGATACGGCTGGAGCTTGTGTAATTGTAGACTGAGCCGTGGCTGGCTCATGTTACGCGTTGGATTAAATTTTGATTGCTATTCTGTGTTTAGTCTCCCGAGCTTATCGCGTTTATGCTGTTATCCTCTCTCTCCGCCAGTGGCAGCAGGGATATGTACCGATATTCTCGCTTTGTACTACCTGTGGCCTGGCGCTTATTCTTTCCGACTGTGTTGTGTGCGACCAGTTGGTCGGTTGGCGTGGAGCAGCGAGGCAATCTCCGCGGGGCGTGGTTTGGCCGAGGCCACTGGTGGCGTCCACGCGCGGTCGGTGTGTGTGGTGCTGTTCCCATTGCTACGAGGTCCGTGGCTCGCCGTTCCTGGACACGAAAGTTGAGTTTTGACTTTATCTATCAGCGAGTCACGACTGTTCACATTGTGTCGTTTGGATTTCGTTGTCGGCTGTTGGGACATTCCGGCGAGAAAGAACGTGTGTTTTTAAGTTAGCCAATTTTATCCTCCCTCCGGTGGAGTTTAACTGTACTTGGTAATTTTGCATTGAAGTGCACCAGCGGAATCTTCTGCCTTCTGGCCGTTAACGTTCCGGTTACCTGTCGTGGGGGTTGACGTAAATTCAGGCAGTGTATTTTCCTCATCGTGTTGTCTCTGTCCAGCACCGTGTGTAGTTTGACAGCTCAATGTATAATTGGTTGTGGGCGCCACTACGTTGTTCCATTGAACTCCCTGTTGTGTGCTGGTCGGGTGGAGCAGAAGTTAACTTGTCGGTGGGTCCGTTGACTGTCTGTCGGTTGGGTTGTCGTCGGATCGAGAGTGGTTGGGCCGACTGCCTGTCTCACCTAAGCGAGCGTTAGTGTTTGAATTACAGGCCGACCCTCGGAAACATCTGAGCGCCGTTGGGTGTACTGCCTTATCTTATTTGTTCTTGTTGTTTGTATTTGTATGGCTTCTAGCTGATTTCTAAATTAAGGTTGTTTTGCCCTTAAGGCGTAAGATTGTTTGGGCCTTCAGCCTAGTTTAAAGAACTGTTTTTAGGTAAGGCCTTGGCCTTTTAAAAATTTATTTTGGTTTGAGTCTTAAGTGATGGGCCATCAGCCGATTTTTAAATTAAAGTTATTTTGCTCTTAAGGTGTGAGATTGTTTCGGTCTTTGGCATAACTGAAAGAACTGATTTAAGATAAGGCCTTCTGCCTTTTAAATTTCTGATTTTGGTTTGAGTCTAGTTGTTGGCTTTCAGCCGATTTTAAATTAAAGACCTTGCCCTTAAGGCATGAGATTGTATGACGCATTCAGGCGGTAAATTAAAGCTGTGTGTGTGTGTGTGTGTGTGTGTGTGTGTGTGTGTGTGTGTGTGTGTGTGTGTTTTTTGCGGGTTTAGCAGGCCCTTTCATAGATGTTAGTGTTAATAGGCCATTTTATAATGGTGACGCCTGTCGCATGGAAATGCCAGCATCGTAATGGAGGTGGAATGACGAGCATCTTTACCGGACAGGGTTAACGGAGGACATAGAAGAAAAGGGAGAATAGAGGACGTCACAGATATGATACGCGACTTGAGGTGCCACCATTAAAACAAAGGCGCTTTAATTGAGGCGAGGTACTTTGACGAAATGTCGATCAGCAATTTTCTCCTCCAATTGTGAAAAAACTTCGTTGGCTCTCACCTACATGACGAGAAATGATCATCGTAATAAATTGATTTTAATGATAGGTCGGACGGAAAGATTTAGATATCCGTTTTTGCTACGACCTTGTCGAGACAAATAGCTTGAAAGTAGTTCGGTGAACCGAAATCCAAGCAGTTAATTGTGAATTGTACAGTAGCTATGTAGATGTAGATGCTACGGGGTTCTGTCGAACCGCTGTCAGCGACTAGCAGTCATTGAGCTGGAGGAGAGGCAGTGTATAGTGGGAGTTGGCTGAAGTTATGAAGGGAAAGTATGGATAAGGCACGAAGGTGATGGAAGGTGGGATATGGACGTAGTGGCGCAGCAAGGTACTTTGATTGGTGATTACTGTCTAGGACATTGGGTTCCGTGACTGTGTTTAATTTATAGGATATAGGATCTCAAGGTGCTCTAAGAAAAGAATTGGTGTGAGAAATAGTACGGGATGTGAGTTGGGGAAGGTAGGGAGGTGCGGCACGTGGGATGGAGAACGTGTCTTTGCAGAATTTCAAATGATTTGTAGACTTTAGGGGTAATGGATCGAATGAGCGATTCATAGATGAGAATAATGATGGAAGAATGTAGACCCATCGTGCTGTCTAGCTGTCGGGCTTTGAGTATGTCGGCAACGAGGAGTGCATTCCATATAAGTTATTTGTCAAGGGTTGGTCCTAAACAATTACAGGATACGGCTGGTTCTAGATGTAGAAGTAGAAATCTCAACGACGGAAATGCCGAGTGGTGCTACCCTAGATGACGGTTTGTCTTTCCTGTGGATTTACTTGAAATTTTCTAGTATTACACCACTCGACAAGGAGATACAGGTGTCTTTGGAGGGAGTAATGGGATAGTTGGTGGGTGACATGGGTAAGTAACCAGGCAGACAGTGTCGTCAGTATATTATAGGAGGCGGGTGGGAATGCCTACAGCGTACAAGATTTAAAAGAGAGGATACACGGCAGCCATTATTCACTACTGTTTTATACATACTCGCTTTTAAGACATACACACACTGGTAGATAACCGAGAGACTTAAGCGTGTCACTATTACCACCTAGCGATTTTGAAGGGCACTAAGAGCATGCGAAAGCCGTGAATGTCATTTGTTGTCACTACCTAATGGCGTCTCCTCATCGCATTCGTTTCGCCGGTTCCGCACACTGCGACGGCGGCGCCACCTATCGCGAGACATGGGCGTTGCGCGGCAGCGGCGGGCGACCCTAGCGGCAAGCGGAGTCGCGAGGCCACGGTGATCTAGCGGCGGCTCTGGCAACTGCGAAGTGCGTTCGCTGTGCTACCAGGCTGACAGCGTGTTGCAGGAGGTGTACACACACACACACACACACACACACACACACACACACACACACACACGGATTATCTCCTCTAGCTCCTGGTAGCCTGGTGACGGTTGCCGGCGGCAGAAGGCACCGCTGTCGCCACCACGCAGCGCCACCGTGGCTCGCCAGACAAAACACTAGCGCCGCAGGTAGTGTTTGCCACAACGCTAACAGAGCGAGCTAGATGCGCAGCCCAGGCGCGAAGTACCACCAGCAGCGCTGGAGCGGCAAAGCGTGACGAGATGCCTCACTTACCTGTCCGCAGCGGTGCGGCTGGACGCGCTTCCCACGAGCAGTTAACACAGCGTTCCTGGCGTTAACATCCACCATACCATCAATAAAGCACAACGCCAAACAACTTGGTCACTTTACTTCAACCAAGTAAACCATGCCGTCACGTGAAAACCACTGGAAGCCTCACACGTTTCTGGAAGTGGCCCGTCGCAGTAATCCGCTATGTGTGCGCAGCTGAGGAGGAGGAATCGACGGTTCTGAAAATCTTGAGTAACGGCCCGAAGGTCGTGTCTCCACTAAGGCACAGATGGGATCTGCGGGTTTTGCAGAATCCATCGGAAATAAATGTGTCCAGCTAGTGCCGTAGCCAAGCTTCAGGCCATTGTCCTATCACTGTCCTGTCACCAAACAAGAAAAAGGATGCATATATGCAGCCAAATTGTCCCAACGCTACAACCTGACTGTGGCCAATCGGGCCACAGCACCGGACCATGTAAATGCTTGAGTGTTCCTTCTATTCATCAGTCCTAAGAAAAGACAATGCCCAAACAGCTCACCAAGTTCACTCCCATTCATGTGCTTGTCCACGCTTCAATTATATCGTGAGTGCCCACCTTATTCATTACTTTCACTATGAGTGATACAAAGTTTAACCAGTGGCAACCTGGCAATGAGAATAAAACATGCACCGAGCGAGGCGGCGCAGTGGTTACCGCACTGGACTCGCATTCGGGAGGACGACGGTTCAATCCCGCGTCCGGCCATCCTGATTTAGGTTTTCCGTGATTTCCCTAGATCACTTTAGGCAAATGCCGGGATGGTTCCTTAGAAAGGGCACGGCCGATTTCCTTCCCCATCCTTCCCTAATCCGAGCTTGTGCTCCGTCTCTAATGACCTCGTTGTCGACGGGACGTTAAACAGTAATCTCCTCCAATAAAACATGCTATATATTTACTCTGCAGCACAAAAATTCAGTAAATTACCCTTGAAGAGTCTGCTTCGAAATAATATATACCAAAGCATCAGGGAAGAAAGATGTCAAGTATCAATCAAAGTTGCTCTTCTCTTTATACCGGCTGATTCCATAATAATGTTAAAAACTTCCAGGGATGATATCAGTCTGAGACAATGGAGCCTGGTCTGGAAACGATCGATCGGAATTTCTACACGAAAATCGTTCTGATACCTATGACAATGGACCTTTTCTACTGCTTCCAATATTTCGGGACGACAACTCGTTCACACATCTCTTCCGCTGAACAAGTGCTCGCAGCTCTTAAGGAATGCATTTTAGCGCCCATATTTACTGGACAATTTTTCTTATTTTGGTCAACACTACCTCCTTCTGAAGTATTGGAAACAATGAACTTTTAGTAGAAGAAGTCCACTGTCAGAGGTCTCAGAACGGTTTTCGCGTATACCTGTCGAGTCGATCGTTTCCGGACCACGGTCCCTTACCTCAAATTGATATATTTACCTTTCTCCATTATACATTAAAGTTTGTAACATCATCACGAAATCACCCTGTATAACTACACACATGCAAATATATAAAGCAAAATTCTCCATTTTGACAATGCACAGAATGATGGGAAACACTGAGCCTCTAACAGTTGCAATGTAACTTAGGTTTTATTTTCTGTTTATAATAATTTGTGTCGTTTTCTTTACGCCGCGACTTGTTCGTTGCCGCTTTGCAGCCAAGACTTAATGACAACAGTAGTTCGTGTTTTAAACAGTAGCGCGATTTTTGTAGTCCCTTAAAAAACACCAAGTTATCCTGTAAGTGTGCTCATATGTGGGCTCCAACAGTCGGAAAGAGAAAAGTCAGTTTTCTACGTTAAAAAGTGCTGAAAAGTGTGAAATTTTGAGGGCGAAAGAGCTGGCACCTTCCCGATGTCTATTAGGGCGCAAACATGCAGTAACAGAATGTGAAACACATTTGGCATGGGTGCACAACAGTGGCTTTACAGACTGCATCGAAATTATATAAGCGATGTTTTAAAGTTAATTTTTGTTTCCACACCCGGGAGAGTGCAATTTTTTGCTGTTATCCATTCTGACTTCCCGTCTCACATTTCAGTTTTCAGCGTCTACCTAACGTTATTTGTATACGAACAGAAATACATTACATGAATACAACTCGCTAAATATGTTTGATTTATTTGTAACAAGGATGTAATTTTAGATAATTAAGCTGGCATCCATAGCCATATGAATAATACAAACAGTTGTAGGCCTACTTTGCATACACTCACACTGATGAAATATAGTCGCATTTTAGGTGTCTAACTATTTATGTTCAGTAATATATCTAACAGTTGTTTAAGATATGATACGTTTCGTGCACTTCTTGTACGTAGACAAATGCACTGCATAGGCTCCAGCACCCAACGATCTGCAAGTGTCCATTTACTGAAACCTGTACAAGGAACTCGTGCTGCCACAATCAAGTCGGAAAACTTTTTATATGAATCATCTGAACACAAATGACAGCTCCGCCAATGCACTGCCCTTTCACACCTTGCGTATGCAATACTACTATCGTATTTATATGTCACTGTCCCATGGCTTTTCTCACCCCAGTGTATACAGGGTGATTTAGCCGCCCCTACCGATGGCGTTTTATGCAACCCGCGCTACATCTGCATCACGAACGGTATCCATACAGGCGACAGCCACATAATCGGGATAATGTCCCTCTAAGAGATTTGAGGGACTGTTAGAAAGGGAATAATATTGTAAAAAAAACCAAACTAAGGATTTGCCACGACTTACACAGTGTTTTAGGAGCAAGACATACCGTACTTCTGCCATACTTATCCAAGTGTCTCCAATCTTTTTTGTGTAATTATCGGTGTAGTCATACATATTTTGGAGTCTCTTCAAGTTTATTTCGTTTATAGTACTTAATCTTTCGTAAACTGATCAGAAAAGTTACTTTATAAAGCGTGTTGACGATCGGGAACAACGAAATTAACAGGAGATATCAAAATGGGACTCATGGAACTAACGACTTTCAGTATATAATCCAATGAAACGATGTTCTGCTGCATTAATGTGTTACAGTAGTTTCAGGTTTAATATGTCTTCGTGTATCTTCGTGTACTTTACCAGTTATTCTACGATAGTTTGACTTTGTGCTTCCTATCTCTGGAGCGAACTGTCATGTGGGGTTGCATGAAACGACATCGGTAGCGACAGCTAAATCGCCTTGCACAGTACATACAGTTTTCAGCGTCTACCTAGCGTTATTTGTAAACGAACAGAAATGCATTACGCGAATACAACTCGCTAAATATGTATGATTTATTTGTAACAAGTATGTAATTTTAGATAATTAAGCTAACTACATAACTATAAGACCAAATTTTAGCAGGAAATGTAATTACAGTACTGTACTGTGATAAAATTTGGCAATATAGAAAATTCACACTTTTTGTTTACATGCATGGTTTAACACGAAATTCTTAACATGAAGAAACCGGCTTTTATCGGTTTTTTTTTCCGGTATTACCTTCTTCGCAACGGCAATCGATAAAGTGACGTTGCCCCGTGGTGACTAAAAGGCAGCGCAGAATGCCGGCTCCCGTTACAGGCTCACTTCACTGTAGGGTCCTACCGTGGTCGGTTCAACTCGCGCAGAAATCGCTGGGCCGGCTTAACGACGAGGGCGCGCCGTTCTCGAGTGCGTTTCGGAGCGAACGCTGATCAAGAATACCCTTTCCACGTGGCTGGGGACCACTTGCCCCCTGCAGCGACGAACTCTACAATTAAAAATTCACGCACGACAGCGCAGCGCTGATTGCTGCTGCTGGAAAATTCGACGGCAGGTCGTACTTTAGCCTATCTCCCCCCCCCCCCCCCCCCCCCGAGAGCAGCTCGTACAGTGTTTGTTAGGCAAGGTCAAGTCTGGCGCGTTAAAGGGCACACTTGACGGACCGACGAAGGTATAATACCACTTTTAACTGGTTCTTCCGTCGGTTCTTGCTAGAACAACTTCCTAGTAATAAATGAAAGGAAAATATTGTGAATGTTTTACTACACTAGCTAAACTCCATCCGAACAGGCCTCGGAAGGTCCAAAGAGTCGACCGGCCGCCATGTCGCCCTAAGCCTATAAGAGTTACTGGGTGCTGATACGACGCGCGTGTGTCAGCACACTCTCTCCCGGCCGCTGCCAGTATTCGTGACCCGAGCCGCTACTTCTCAGCCAATTGGCCTCACAAAGGCTGAGTGCAGCCCCGCTTGCCAACAGTGGAAGCCAGATCCGAATGGTGAACCATCCTAGTCAATAGCAACAGGTTTTTGGACAACATGCTTGTGGAGATGAAGCCGCGATTAGTGTGATTAATCAATTATTCAAAAACAGTCTTAATCGCATTTATTATTATTATACCGCCAAACGGTTTCAAACCAACGTAGGAGTCATCTTCTGGGCGTTTGCCCTATGAAGGTCACTAGTAATTACATATAATAAACTGAATTAAATGCCGTTGATCTCCGCTGGGGGCGCTGCCGCCTATTCACGTGATCTCAGCGCGCTTTTTAAGCCCATACGAAGGGTTAGTCTCGCATAGTTTCCTGCCGTTATGTAGTGACACCACCAGCAGTCGACCAATGGGTAACATATTTCAAATTAACGTAATTTTAGCTGTTGTATAATGGAGTCTTTGTGACGGATATCTACACTCCTGGAAATGGAAAAAAGAACACATTGACACCGGTGTGTCAGACCCACCATACTTGCTCCGGACACTACGAGAAGGCTGTACAAGCAATGATCACACGCACGGCACAGCGGACACACCAGGAACCGCGGTGTTGGCCGTCGAATGGCGCTAGCTGCGCAGCATTTGTGCACCGCCGCCGTCAGTGTCAGCCAGTTTGCCGTGGCATACGGAGCTCCATCGCAGTCTTTAACACTGGTAGCATGCCGCGACAGCGTGGACTTGAACCGTATGTGCAGTTGACGGACTTTGAGCGAGGGCGTATAGTGGGCATGCGGGAGGCTGGGTGGACGTACCGCCGAATTGCTCAACACGTGGGGCGTGAGGTCTCCACAGTACATCGATGTTGTCGCCAGTGGTCGGCGGAAGGTGCACGTGCCCGTCGAACTGGGACCGGACCGCAGCGACGCACGGATGCTCGCCAAGACCGTAGGATCCTACGCAGTGCCGTAGGGGACCGCACCGCCACTTCACAGCAAATTAGGGACACTGTTGCTCCTGGGGTATCGGCGAGGACCATTCGCAACCGTCTCGATGAAGCTGGGCTACGGTCCCGCACACCGTTAGGCCGTCTTCCGCTCACGCCCCAACATCGCGCAGCCCGCCTCCAGTGGTGTCGCGACAGGCGTGAATGGAGGGACGAATGGAGACGTGTCGTCTTCAGCGATGAGAGTCGCTTCTGCCTTGGTGCCAATGATGGTCGTATGCGTGTTTGGCGCCGTGCAAGTGAGCGCCACAATCAAGACTGCATACGACCGAGGCACACAGGGCCAACACCCGGCATCATGGTGTGGGGAGCGATCTCCTACACTGGCCGTACACCTCTGGTGATCGTCGACGGGACACTGAATAGTGCACGGTACATCCAAACCGTCATCGAACCCATCGTTCTACCATTCCTAGACCGGCAAGGGAACTTGCTGTTCCAACAGGACAATGCACGTCCGCATGTATCCCGTGCCACCCAACGTGCTCTAGAAGGTGTAAGTCAACTACCCTGGCCAGCAAGATCTCCGGATCTGTCCCCCATTGAGCATGTTTGGGACTGGATGAAGGTCGTCTCACGCGGTCTGCACGTCCAGCACGAACGCTGGTCCAACTGAGGCGCCAGGTGGAAATGGCATGGCAAGCCGTTCCACAGGACTACATCCAGCATCTCTACGATCGTCTCCATGGGAGAATAGCAGCCTGCATTGCTGCGAAAGGTGGATATATACACTGTACTAGTGCCGACATTGTGCATGCTCTGTTGCCTGTGTCTATGTGCCTGTGGTTCTGTCAGTGTGATCATGCGATGTATCTGACCCCAGGAATGTGTCAATAAAATTTCCCCTTCCTGGGACAATGAATTCACGGTGTTCTTATTTCAATTTCCAGGAGTGTATAATTTCACAGTGGAAATTCCCAGAAAATGACTCCTACGTTGGGTTGAAACCGGTTGGCGGTATAATAATAAAAAAAAATGTGTGATGGTTGAGTTTCTCCCGGCGTATTTGATAATCAAAATATCCACGGGTGTACTGCCGGTCTACAGTGTCCAACGGGCACAATATTTCGGCGATCATACATGTCGCCATCATCAGGTGAACCGACGGACTGAGCTCCTGTGAACGTGCCGGCACGAAGATCCGTTCGCTATGGCTGCTTAGAAGGAACTGGGTTCGGTCGCGGCGGTATTAAATCGGCCGACCACTGCGACAAAACCGCTGGAGAATGTTTTACAGTATTAATTTATTTCGTTAACCGGCTTTCGGCTTACAAGGCGCTCTACCTCTAAACGGTCACTGTCATTGTGTAACATGGTTTTAATGTTGTCCACCAGCATTGTAACCCTTTTGACGATGAAAGTAGGTTAAAACCTGAAGACGGCCTTGTGAGCCGAAATCCGGTTAAGGTATAACAAACTGTAAGACAAAGGGAAACAACGCACCAAGATGGAAGTATCCGAATGGGACGGGAATCGGTAGACGCAATGTTCACGTACAGAAAAACAAATCATTACAATTTCAAAAAAATTGGACGATTTATTTAAGACTAAGAACTTCACAAATTAACTAGTCTATAACGCCCTCATGTAAGCAGTTATTCGGCTTGGCAAGATTTATGAGAAGTCTTCCTGAGGTATATCGTGCCAAATTCTGTCAAACAGGTGTGTTAGGTGTCAAAATCACGTGCTGGTTGGACGGACCTGCCCATAATGATCCAAACCTTTTCAATTGGGAGACCTTGTTGGTCAAGGCAGGGTTTGGCAAGCACGAAGACGAGCAGTTGGAACTCTCCCCGCATGCGGACAGGCGTTATCTGTAACTTGCCAAGAAGGGCAACAAAACGGGGCGTAGAGTATCGTCGAAGTACTGCTGTGCCGTAAGGGTGTCGATGGTGAGTACCCAAGGGGTCCTGCTATGAAACGAAATGGCACCCCAGTCCTGGTGATGGCGAGCGACAGTCAAGTGGGTACCCCACAGCTGTCCGGAATGTCTACAGGCACGTCTTTGCTGGCCATCGGGGCTCAGTTAGAAACGGGATTCATCTCTGAATACTAATCTACCCCAGTCAATGAGATTCCAGGCCCAAAATGTGGCCGAGCGGTTCTAGGCGCTACAGTCTGGAACCGCGCGACCGCTACGGTCGCAGGTTCGAATCCTGCCTCGGGCATGGATGTGTATGAAGTCCTTAGATTAGTTAGGTTTAAGTAGTTCTAAGTTCTAGGGGACTGATGACCTCGGAAGTCCCATAGTGCTCAGAGCCATTTGAACCCAAAATGTGTCTGGAGATGTCCCTGACAGCGGTAGGATAGAATCTTGGCTCCCTCATCTCGGTATTGTGGATTCGGTGAGTTGGCAAGGGTTATGGGAGTCTTTGGAGGTGAAGTTGGCTGCAGCAAAACAGACACGTGAATGTTAACTCTTTATTGCTCCAACAGGCTACGGCAGGTACGCGAGCCCCTGTACGACAACGCGGGTCAGCGTCGACTCTTGCGTCCATATTAAACGTGTGTCGTCAGGCGTCGATCTCGCGACTCACGGTGGCGTTAGGCGAAACAAAGAGAGCGGCGGCGGTAGCTGTTGCCTCAATAATAACAAGGCCTTGCATGGTCGTCAAAATGATTCAAATGGCTCTGAGTACTATTGGACTTAACATCTGAGGTCATCAGTCCCCTAGAACTTAAAACTACTTAAACCTAGCTAACCTAAGGACATCACACACACCCATGCCCGAGGCAGGATTCCAACCTGCGACCGTAGCAGCCACGTGGTTCCGAAGTGAAGCGCCTAGAACCGCTCGACCACAGCGGCCGGCGAAAGCGTTATTGACTTGATGAATTTTGAAGGTCATTCTCTTGAATAAATCATCCAATTATACTGAAATTGTAGTGGTTTGTTTGTCTGTACATGTACATCACGTCTACCGTTTCCCATCCCATTTGGATAATTCCTTCGTGGTGTTTAGTTCTTTTGTCTGAGAGAGTGTATATGTTATCTGACCTAATGTTAACGCCAGCCTCTGCATGTGTGACGTCATAGGATTTTCTAAGACATTTGGCCCATAGAGGGGAAGTTGGGCTGTAATTGGATAGGAGGGTGAGTCAGGGCACTCTCGTATTTTTAAGAGTTGGTAACTTTGTTTTCCGACCGTCAGACCATTAAGACAGTCGGCAACTTCAGTAATGGCATGGGGCTTGGTAGTGTCAGACGAGTTGTTGCTGCGCAAAATAATTTGTTAGTTCCTGTTGTTATTTACAACCTTACATTAGATTGAGATATTTCAAGTTCAATGTGGGACTTGTATCGTCGGACTACAAGTTGAAACTCGTAATATAATAATTAATAATACTCTTAACAGGTTTTATGAAGATATCCCATGTGAAACGGTTCCCCACCTTCTTTCTTACGCAGCAGTAATTTCACAGGCAAGGTACAACTAGAATGAAACCGGGTAGAACCAATGGGGTAAAACCGGAACTACTTGATATTACCACATTATTTCGTTACATACAACTTATATGTGTGACTTAAAAAGGTCATGCTTCTAAAGGTACGCTGCTTGTGTGTAGACGTTTTAATAACTACAATGTAATAATTACATACAGAATTTACATTTTTTGCGTCAGTTCTTAAGATTAGTTTTGTCATTAATAATTTAATTGCTTGCCCCTTATTGAAGATGTATATTCTCACGTGAGATGGGACCATTAAGCGCTTCACACGGTCAGGAGATTAAGAGGTGGCTTAACAGACATCCGGTAAGGGTGGTAACCGAGCACAAAATAGCTCAGTTGTTCGGATGTGGATATACTATATATAGTAAATACTATATATAGTAAATAAAATTTAAATCACCAAAAATAAGTTCTCATGCTCACATACGTTGCTCATGCCTTGTTTATCTTTCCTTGAAATAAATTTGAAGTCCGAACAACGAAAACAGTCATTGTTATTTGAATAACAAATTCAGTAATTAGCCAGCCACTGTGGCCGAGCGGTTCTAGGCGCTTCAGTCCAGAACCGCGCTGCGGCTACGGTCGCAGGTTCGAATCCTGCCTCGGGCATGGATGTGCGTGATGTCCTTAGGTTAGTTAGGTTTAAGTAGTTCTAAGTGTAGGGGGCTGATGGCTTCAGGTGTTGTCCCATAGTGCTTAGAGCCATTTGAACCATTCAATAATTAAAGACAGAAATTGGTCTGGGGAAAAAACTGTTAGTAGGGCAAGTTTGGTACTTTTACGGCTTTAAGTTGGCATCACTGGGATGAGCCCTGATCAGTTATTTATCAACATTGTTTTGTTTATATAACCTCAAAAATACAATTCAAGGTGGCGAGTCCGCCTGAAACGTCCACATTAGTTGAACAACGTTCTGTTATTAGTTTTTTACTTGTTGAGGAAGAGAAACCAGTGAATATATACTGTAGAACGTTTAAAGGTTATGGTGAAGGTTGTATGAATCGTGCAAATTTTTACAAGTGGGTAGAACAGTTCAAAAATGGTCGCGACCTAGTGACTGACGAACACCGTTCTGGCTGTCCAGTTGCACTTTCAGCTCCTTCACTTGAAAGTCAAATTGGTGACGTTATTCGTGCCGACCGCCATGTGACTGTGGAAATGATAGTTGATAAGGTTCAGGTTAGTAATGGTACAGTTCATAACATTATCCGAATCAAGCTGAAGTATCGCGAAACACGTGCAAGAGGGGTCCCAAAGTAGTTGCCGCAACTACAACAAGGAAACAAGGTTGAGAGAGCACAGAGCTAAAGGAACGTTATGAAAGAGAAGATGAGCACTTCCTCAACAAAATTTTAACTTCTGATGACACTTGCGTTTACTATTATGAGGCTGCATCAAAAAGACAAAGGATGGAGTGGAAGCACACCTATCAAGAAAAAATTCAAAACCCAAGCATCTGCAGGATAAGACATGTTGACGGTGTTTTGGGATGCTGAAGGTCCAGTTTTTTTGTGATTATGTCGAAGAGCAGCGTACAATGAAGAGCCAACACTATACGGATTTGCTTTTAAACAAGGAAGCTAGCAATGGGAGAGAGACGTCGTGGACCGCAGAGGAGATGTGTGATTATCCAGCAAGACCACGCACGTCCTCACGTTGCTCAACTAACCCGTGAAACCATCCACAAAACGGACTGGGAAGTACTGCATCATCCCCCTTGCAGTCCTGATTTAGCACCTAGTGATTTCCGTTTGTTTGGTGCACTGAAGGAGGCCTTACGTGGGAAGAGGCTCCAGGACAACGAGGAAGTGGAAAAGTTTGTGGGAACTCGGTTCTGACATCAAAGATAAAGAGTACTTTGCAGCCAGCTTGTAGCCCGTTGGACCAAGTGCATAAATGTTCAAGGGGATTTTCTTGTAAAGGTCTTGTAAAAATAAACGCTTTTCTCTCGAGACCAATTTGTCTCTTTAATTACTGAATGAGCCTCGTAGCATTCTCCTTAGATACCTGGTTAGCTCGTCGCGCCCCGTGTGCACGGGCCGTTTGGGTCGATGACGGAAACAACTGAACCTGCGGTGTACCAGCACCGCTGCAGGCCGGGTGTGGGCCAGCCCCCCTCTGGCGTCGCGTGGCTGCGCTCGCCGCCCCCGCCGGCACGCAACCACGCCGTGGGCTGACCGGCAGGTAACCGCCGCCGCCGCCGCCCCCACGCAACTAATCAATATCCTGTCGCAGGGCGGCGCCTCAGCTGCGTGCACCCCACGCCGTCCCTGCGTGCCCAGCCCAAACACTTTAACAGCAGAGGCCCCGGTCGAACTCTCGTGCCTTCAGGGTAAGTCCAACCACTTATCACCGGAAATCTTTGTGGAACGAACAGTATTACTCGCTTCGGACAAGAACATCGAACAGCTCATAACGATGATGCAACGACAACTAGACATTACGGAATAAGATTACGTTCAACTCCACTAAAACAGCGGCGACACTGTTTTCCAGGGAAAGACCTATATTAGGGTCGCAACTGGGCATCGGGAACGATAAAATGCCTTGGTCTCATGTGTTAAATACCTGGGGATCATAAGGACAAAGGCATGAATTGCACACCAATATACAGGAACAGAATCTGACAATACAATGAAGATGATTCGGACCTCGATTCCCTTCTTCACTAGCCGCACCCTTAACCACCAAAGGAAGCTGACATTGTACAATGATACAGTCAGCGCTACTTTATGGTTCGACGTAATGGCGTACTACTTGCGCGACCAATATACACTCCTGGAAATTGAAATAAGAACACCGTGAATTCATTGTCCCAGGAAGGGGAAACTTTATTGACACATTCCTGGGGTCAGATACATCACATGATCACACTGACAGAACCACAGGCACATAGACACAGGCAACAGAACATGCACAATGTCGGCACTAGTACAGTGTATATCCACCTTTCGCAGCAATGCAGGCTGCTATTCTCCCATGGAGACGATCGTAGAGATGCTGGATGTAGTCCTGTGGAACGGCTTGCCATGCCATTTCCACCTGGCGCCTCAGATGGACCAGCGTTCGTGCTGGACGTGCAGACCGCGTGAGACGACGCTTCATCCAGTCCCAAACATGCTCAATGGGGGACAGATCCGGAGATCTTGCTGGCCAGGGTAGTTGACTTACATCTTCTAGAGCACGTTGGGTGGCACGGGATACATGCGGACGTGCATTGTCCTGTTGGAACAGCAAGTTCCCTTGCCGGTCTAGGAATGGTAGAACGATGGGTTCGATGACGCTTTGGATGTACCGTGCACTATTCAGTGTCCCCTCGACGATCACCAGAGGTGTACGCCCAGTGTAGGAGATCGCTCCCCACACCACGATGCCGGGTGTTGGCCCTGTGTGCCTCGGTCGTATGCAGTCCTGATTGTGGCGCTCACCTGCACGGCGCCAAACACGCATACGACCATCATTGGCACCAAGGCCAATCATCGCTGAAGACGACACGTCTCCTTCGTCCCTCCATTCACGCCTGTCGCGACACCACTGGAGGCGGGCTGCACGATGTTGGGGCGTGAGCGGAAGACGGCCTAACGGTGTGCGGGACCGTAGCACAGCTTCATGGAGACGGTTGCGAATGGTCCTCGCCGATACCCCAGGAGCAACAGTGTCCCTAATTTGCTGTGAAGTGGCGGTGCGGTCCCCTACGGCACTGCGTAGGATCCTACGGTCTTGGCGAGCATCCGTGCGTCGCTGCGGTCCGGTCCCAGGTCGACGGGCACGTGCACCTTCCTCCGACCACTGGCGACAACATCGATGTATTGTGGAGACCTCACGCCCCACATGTTGAGCAATTCGGCGGTACGTCCACCCGGCCTCCCGCATGCCCTCTATACGCCCTCGCTCAAAGTCCGTCAACTGCACATACGGTTCACGTCCACGCTGTCGCGGCATGCTACCAGTGTTAAAGACTGCGATGGAGCTCCGTATGCCACGGCAAACTGGCTGACACTGGCGGCGGGGGTGCACAAATGCTGTGCAGCTAGCGCCATTCGACGGCCAACAACGCGGTTCCTGGTGTGTCCGCTGTGCCGTGCGTGTGATCATTGCTTGTACAGCCCTCTCGCAGTGTCCGGAGCAAGTATGGTGGGTCTGACACACCGGTGTCAATGTGTCCTTTTGTCATTTCCAGGAGTGTATGACGACTACAGACACTGCAAAATAAGTGTCTAAAGAGGTGCTCCAACGTCACTAGGTGGACCAGAACACGTGATATTCACGAGCAAACGAGTAACACTACCTGGTAGCCAAGATCAAAGAACAGGCAACGAAACTGTTCCAAGGGATAGACGAGAACAGAGGAGGTGTCCGTCAGCTAGCGACTGTAGGCCAAGTCCTGCCCCAACATGCAAGATACCTAGAGCCATAATTATCAACCAACGAGATCACCCTGGTTAAGGGACCATTTATCTCAACAGGTCAATCTCCAAATCTAACAAGCCAACTTACTCTGTAACCACGACCTCTGCAAAAGACTGAAGGACTCATTGAGGGCCCAAGCACATCTGAATCTGCAATAAACAAATTAAGTGAAACCCTCTTCCAACCCGTCACACACACACACACACACACACACACACACACACACACACACACACACAAACACACACACACACGAGTGAGTAACTCGACGAAATTAAATGTTCCCTACTTCACCATTCAAACGCTTGCCATTCGTCGTGATCAGTACACCCAGGAGCGGTGTACGACAGTCTCTCCTTAATTTCCCTGCGAAGTATAGACTCTTGACAGATAACTCAGGAACTCAGCGATGTGTAACCATATAGCTTTACATCAGTTTATACCAGTATTCGTTTAAGGAGAAAATAGGCGGAAGCGCACTGCTTCCGGAAGATAGTAGTACGAGGTGATAGTCATAAATTTTTAATCATCGCCTCGAAAAATAAACTTGCGTAATTAGTATTTTCTATATGTGTACAGTCGTGGTGCACATTGAAATACCCACGCCACGGTACCGCAACACACAAATTTTGGTGATACACAATGATAAGCCACAAAATTATATGTATTCCTTGCACTTAATGTTGTTTCTCACTGAAAGCAGTAGTTAAAGAATGTTGTATTTCATGTGACAAGAATGCTTAACGATATGCAGTATCTTATAATACGAGAAACATGCCTCTCGTGTCCACTACGAACGTTTCAGAATCTTCATCTGGCTCTGTACTTGTTGTGCCTTTCTTTTTTCCTTTATCTAACACCGAGCAGCTGAGAGGAAACCGTGTCCATATCCCTGTAGTACTCTTTGAGACATGAATAGAACCTTTTGGTAGGAAATTTGATGTAGTTAAATTTTGTACTGGGATACATTTCCGCCTTAGTGGACGGTTTTCGCACGCGTCTCGTGGTCGTGCGGTAGCGTTCTCGCTTCGCACGCTCAGGTTCCCGGGTTCGATTCCCGGCGGGGTCAGGGATTTTCTCTGCCTCGTGATGGCTGGGTGTTGTGTGATGTCGTTAGCTTTAAGTAGTTCTCAGTTCTAGGGGACTGATGACCTAAGATGTTAAGTCCCATAGTCCGCAGAGCCATTTGACCATTTTTGCACGGTTTTCAATATATTCAGGGAAAACGCTCTTGAAGGTCACTTTTGTCCGTTTCTCTTGAATAATTCCAAAACAACAGCCTCTACTGAAAACACACCCCAGCGCAAAATAAAACGAACGTAATTAAGGGTTTGCGGCTTCAACCACAAAGGCGCTCAACATCAAATATTTAACACGCTAACTCATTTTTAAAGTAATCACACTTTTGAAGCTGTTTTCTATTGCGGGCAATCAAATAGGAACGACACTAATGGGATAAAAGCGGCAAACTGCTCATTATTTCAAAACCAATCGCCGTAACTGTTCATACAATTATCTTACTGTGAGGCGAGACGGCTATTGCGTCCATGGAAAAATGTTTTGAGGTTGCCTAACGAACCATGATTGTTCTCAGGCGTGCACCTTTTCGTCCGGTGCAAATCGACAATGTCTTTCTTCACGGCTCCAAAAACATGGAAAGCACATGTGGATGCTGTGTAAGGAGTTCCCAGCGAAATTTCTGCAACATGGTCGAAACAACCTCCGCAACACGGGGTCGGGCATTTCCTGCAAGAGGAGGATGCCATCCGTCGACATTCGTGCACGTTTGGGCTACATGACGCGCTTCCGTTTTGCAAGGTGTCCAGGTAGCGCCGTGCGTTGACTGTGGCGCTGTGTTCCAGAAACTCACTGAGCAGAGGGCCCTTGTAGTCAAACAAAAAGGTCAGCATGATTTTTCCGAAGCTGATTTGCCTGTTTGTTCGAATACGCTGCAGAAGTTTCCTTGGGAAGCCATCACACATCCTCCAATTTGTTCCGATATCTCCATATGCAATATCCATATTTTTGAAGTCCCGAAGGGAGGCATTCGTGGCTGTCGATTTGCATCGGACGAAGAACTGCAAGCCTCACTACATTTTTTTTAAATTGAGGTAAAGCCTCACTCCAGTCATGGGTCTGCAGGCAACCGGAAACATTTTTCCATGAAGATAGTGTCCGTCTTGTCTGACAGAGGGATAAATGTAGTAACAGCTACGGGAATTATTATTAAAATAATAAACAGGTTCCTTACTTCCAGAATGAGATTTTCACTCTGCAGCGGAGTGTGCGCTGATATGAGCTTCTGTAAAGTTTGGAAGGTAGGAGACGGATACTGGCAGAAGTGAAGCTGTGAGTACCGGGCGTGAGTCGTGCTTCGGTAGCTCAGATAGTAGAGCACTTGCCCACGAAAGGCAAAGATCCCGAGTTCGAGTCTCGGTCAGGCACACAGTTTTAATCTGCCAGGAAATTTCAGATTCTTTACTTTTTACATCTCTCTCGTTTTCATTTGAACTGAAGGGGATTGCGTCCGAACAGGTTTCGAAAGGCCCAATTATACCGACCGACCGCCGTGTCTTCCTCAGGTGACAGGCGTTACAGGATGCGGATAAGTAGGGGCACGTGGTCAGCACACCGCTCCCTCGTCGTTGTCGTGACCGGAACCGCTAATGTTCGAACAAGTAGCTCCTCATTTGGCCTCACAAGGACTGAGTGTACCCCGCTTGCCAACAGCGCTCGGAAGACCCAGACGGTTACCAATCCAAGTGCTAGCCGAGGCCGAGAGGATTTAACTTCGGTGATCTGGCAAGAACCGATGTTACCTTTGCGGAAAAACTATTGGGCGTTTTCAAATGAGTGCTACTTATACAGGGTGTTCCACTGACCGCGACCGGGCAAATATCTCACCAAATAAGCGTCAAACGAAAAAACTACAAAGAACGAAACTTGTCTAGCTTGAAGGGGGAAACCAGATGGCGCTATGGTTGGTCCGCTAGATGGCGCTGCCTTAGGTCAAACGGATATCAACTGCGTTTTTTTTTTTAATAGGAACCCTAATTTTTTATTACATATTCGTGTAGTACGTAAACAAATATGAATGTTGTAGTTGGACCACTTTTTTCGCTTTGTGATAGATGGCGCTGTAATAGTAACAAATATATGGCTCACAATTTTAGACGAACAGTTGGTTACAGGTAGGTTTTTTAAATTAAAATACGGAACGTATATACGTTTGAACATTTTGTTTAGGATATAACTGTTTCGGAATTCAGGGTTAGTAAACATTGTTCTGGAAAGAACACTTGACGGGAATAACAATACGTGGCATACTTACAACTTAACAAAGAGATACATGTAGCTTTGTGAACTTATCATTTCTGAGAACGCATGCTGTTACAGCGTGATCAACTGTAAATATCACATTAATGCAATAAATGCTCAAAAATGATATCCGTCAACCTCAATGCATTTAGCAATACGTGTAACGACATTCCTCTCAACAGCGAGTAGTTTACACTCGCTAATGTTCACACATGCATTGACAATGCGCTGACGCATGTTGTCAAGCGTTGTCGGTGGGTCACGATAGCAAATATCCTTCAACTTTCCCCACAGAAAGAAATCGACGACCAATCCACCTGTCATGAAATATGCGATTCAATACCACGTCAACCGCATTCGAGCTATATACCAGACATCCATCATGTTGGAAGTACATCGCCATTCTGTCATGCAGTGAAACATCTTGTAGTAACATCGGTAGAACATTAAGTAGGAAATCAGCATACATTGCATCATTTAGATTGCCGTCGATAAAATGGGGGCCAATTACCCTTCCTCCCATAATGCCGCACCATACATTAACCAGCCAGGTCTCTCGCGTTCCACTTTCCGCAGCCATCGTGGATTTTCCGTTGCCCAATAGTGCATATTATGCCGGTTTGCGTTACCGCTGTTGGTTAATGACGTTTCGGCGCAAAATAGAACGCGTGCAAAAAATCTGTCATCGTCCCGTAATTTCTCTTTTGCCCAGTGACAGAACTGTATACGACGTTCAAAGTCGTCGCCATGCAATTCCTGGTGCATAGAAATATGGTACGGGTGCAACTGATGTTCATGTAGAATTCTCAATACCGACGTTTTTGAGATTCCCGATTCTCGCGCAATTTCTCTGCTACTGATGTGCGGATTAGCCGCGAGAGCAGCTAAAACACCTACTTGGGCATCATCATTTGTTGCAGGTCGTGGTTGGCGTTTCACATGTGGCTGAACATTTCCTGTTTCCTTAAATAACGTAACAATCCGGTGAACGGTCCGGACGTTTGGATGATGTCGTCCAGGATACCGAACAGCATACATAGCACAAGCCCGTTTGGCACTTTGATCACAATAGCCATAAATCAACACGATGTCGACCTTTACGCAATTGGTAAATGGTCCATTTTATCACGAAGCAAATACCGTCCGCAATGGCGGAATGTTACGTGATACCAGGTACTTATACGTTTGTGACTATTACAGCGCCATATATGACAAAGTGGTCCACTAAAACATTCATATTTCTTTACGTACTACACTCATATGTAATAAAAATGGGGATTCCTATTTTAAAAAAACGCAGCTGATATCCGTTTGACCTATGGCAGCGCCATCTAGCGGGTCAACCATAGCGCCATCTTCAAGCTAGATGAGTTTCGTTCTTTGTAGTTTTTTCGTCTGACGCTTATTTCGTGAGATATTTGGCCGGTCACTATCAATGGACCACACTGTATATGGAAATTCCAATGGGGGGACGAGGATGGGTAGAGTTGTTACAGGCTAGGATATAACTGTTTCGGAATTCAGGGTTAGTAAACATTGTTTTGGAAAGAACACTTGACGGGAATAACAATACGTGGCATACTTACAACTTAACAAGGAATAACGGTATGAATCATAGACGTGTAAAGGGTGAGTGCAGTGCGCTCTGTACGGAAGTGCTTCAGGAGACGGCAGGGCCCGTGGAGACGCATCCCTCCGGTATTACTGGCAGTGGTAATGGCCGCGGCAGCCACCGCATACTTATCTAATGGCCCGCCCGGAGAAGGGAGGGGCTAACGTATGGCCCCTAATTCCGGGCTCACCACTCGCATCACGGGGCCTCTTAACCACCACCTACCATCGATTCACGACCACGTAGCCTGCCCGCGCTCTTCCATTCAGAAGACGCAGCAGGGGGCACGGAGGGTTACGTGGCATTAACAAAATTAATGTGACATACCCCAGTTCCCTTAAACCGCCAAGAAACCAATTGCTGAGTAAATGGAATATAAATTCGGTGATTTCAAATAGGGCGCACTTTCATTCAAATTTTCATCACTGCGAAGGTGGAGTTTACGGCCAGCGTTGGTGAAAATATGACTCAGTTGAATCAGCTATCATCGCTGAGCACAAAACAGTCTGTTGAAAGCTACACCTACGAGAACGGATTGACGAATTTCGTAGGAGAAAGACTTTCTGGACAACCAAGTTTGCCCAGACAAGAGTAAAAATATTATTTAAAACAAACTACATTAAAGGAGATGTATTTCTTCACTTAAAAAAAACTGACACAAATCTGTCAACGACTAGTTTATTGTACTGGTAAACTATTCAGTCGATGAAAATTACTTCCCTCCTAGTCACTATAGAAGCTACACAACACCAAAAACGTGTGAGCACCCGGTGGATGATAGGATCTGTGGAAATAATTAGAAGTCAGCTCGCCTCCGTGTGTCACAGCATGATGTATGGGCGTGCACATCGATTGGTATTCCTTAGCAGTATGTTTTAGCGGTCTTATTTTTTTTAGCTTTTTTGCTTCAACTCACAACGAATACGATCAAGCAACGTAGTACTTTTTTCCATATAGTCACTCCTAATAATATCAAGAGAATCCCAAGAAAATTGCCATCACTACCCAGACGACAGAATAGTTTTCGCTTCTTTCCTCGGCGTAGAATCAGAATGTTTTGAATGACGCCATGCCGTGTGCAACAGTAAATTTTCTTTGTGCCCTTTCTACCTTGTACCATTTTCAGGCATATAGATACAGTCATTGACAGCAGTATCCACCAAAAATATGTGATGGTACATATCGGAAACATTTTTTATGATCCTGCAATCAACCATTGTATCTATTCTACATCTACATCCATACTCCGCAAGCTACCTGACGGTGTGTGACGGAGGGTACCTTGAGTACCTCTATCGGTTCTCCCTTCTTTTCCAGTCTCGTATTGTTCGTGGAAAGAAAGATTGTCGGTATGCCTCTGTGTGGGCCCTAATCTCTCTGATTTTATCCTCATGGTCTCTTCGCGAGATATACGTAGGAGGGAGCAATATACTGCTTGACTCCTCGGTGAAGGTATGTTCTCGAAACTTCAACAAAGCCCGTACCGAGCTACTGAGCGTCTCTCTTGCAGAGTCTTACCTTCTCAGGTAAGACTGTAAACAAACTTAACACCGGTTTCGGTAAACACTATTGCTATCATCAGAACTCGTTAAAAAGGTATTACATGTCTGCTATATCAGCTGTACAAGTACTCGTTCTAAAACATTGACAGCACATGTGGGACAAGATAGTACATGCAACGGAAAGTAAAGGTTAAAACAGCAATATATAGAGTAATTCGCGAAACGCTTGTGTCCCATACAACACAGTACAGTGGACATCATTGCAGCCATTGAGTCTAGCGGTGCCCTGGCTGCAATGAAGTACACAGTAATTTGTTATCTGGGACACGAGCATTTGACTAGTTATTTTGTATATTCTGGTTTTAACCCTGACTTTCCGATGCATCGTTCATATCGTCCCTCAAGTACACGTAAAGTTTTAGAATGAGTACTTGTACAGGTGATATAGTAAAAATATAGTACACTTTTATCGAGATCCGAAGATGGTATTCATACCTACCGAAAGCGGTAATCGACAATGAAGGTTGTTTATAAGCGCTCTTGGATTTTCGCAAGTAACTGATACAGATCGCTCCTTACAACTCAAGATGAGTAAACCTATTGTATCTAGATACTTGAAAACGGTCCAAATTCTACAACACTACGAAAGAAAAGCCAAAAATTGTCATTTGTAGAAGGTATGGACCCATTCAAAATTTGTTTTATCCATTACTGACCCATGTTCAAAGATGATTCATCCGTCAGACTTCATAACGCAGTGTCTTTACATCCCAATCGGTCCATCCGGATTTAGGCAATCCGTTTTTTTTTAAACAATGAAAACTAATGCCACAGTGAGTTCTCTTGAAAAGGACATGTTCAATTTTTCCTTCGCTTCACGGATTGTGATCCAACTTTTCAGAAGGCGATTTTGAATTGTTCGCATCGAGCAATTTTGACCTTGAGCCAATAAGAAACGGCACACGTCGCAGAAGCACTGCAGTACGACTTAAATGAGTCGGAATTTGACAACGAGAGAGATGGACTTCTCTCGCCTGCAGTGCACCCATAGGAGCTGTGCAGGCATTGTCGGCTCTCAAAACGACGAGTCTGCCTGTAACCAAATTCCGTCTATTTAAAGAAAATGGAATCTCCAATTAAAATGAAGAACAGGTTTTTGCATCCGTAGTGACACTATGGAGATTTGCACCATATGGCAATTTTACATTTTTTAACGCGATTATAGTAGGCGGTACAGACTTCAAACTTTATAGGTGTTATGAATTAAATATTCAGATAAACTGCCAAAACAAAATGAAAAACGCCTTTTTCTGAAGCTTATGTTACACAGGTTTTATTACAGGCCTCTACGGGTCGTACACAGTTCTTGGTAGAAAAAGTTTTGATGAGATAGAAAGAAATACATCACCTTCCTGTGAGAGAACTGGCTGTTCCGTGGGGATAGCAACCTATGCAATGTAGCGGGCGTTGGTTACTTCACCCTGCAGAAATACAAAATGTGACCGCGAGTTGTTACTGATGACCCCCACACCATGGAGCCTGGGATGGGACCAGAGTGTCGAGAGGGAATACACTCCAGAATTGGGCGATGACTAGGTCTACGTCACAAGTATGCACATGCATCACTCAGACGGAAACTATATGGTTCCAGAGACCTCCTTCAAGTTTCAAACATCTGTGATGAATACATGCAGATTAAAGTGTTGTTGTTGTTGTTGTCTTCAGTCCTGAGACTGGTTTGATGCAGCTCTCCATGCTAGTCTATCCTGTGCAAGCTTCTTCATCTCCCAGTACCTACTGCAACCTACATCCTTCTGAATCTGCTTAGTGTATTCATCTCTTGGTCTCCCTCTACGATTTTTACCCTCCACGCTCCCCTCCAATGCTAAATTTGTGATCCCTTGATGCCTCAAAACATGTCCTACTAACCGATCCCTTCTTCTAGTCAAGTTGTGCCACAAACTTCTCTTCTCCCCAATCCTATTCAATACCTCCTCATTAGTTACGTGATCTATCCACCTTATCTTCAGCATTCTTCTGTAGCAACACATTTCGAAAGCTTCTATTCTCTTCTTGTCCAAACTAGTTATCGTCCATGTTTCACTTCCATACATGGCTACACTCCAAACAAATACTTTCAGAAACGACTTCCTGATACATAAATCTATATTCTATGTTAACAAATTTCTCTTCTTCAGAAACGCTTTCCTGGTCATTGCCAGTCTACATTTTATATCCTCTCTACTTCGACCATCATCAGTTATTTTACTTCCTAAATAGCAAAACTCCTTTACTACTTTAAGTGTCTCATTTCCTAATCTAACTCCCTCAGCATCACCCGATTTAATGACTACATTCCATTATCCTCGTTTTGCTTTTATTGATGTTCATCTTATATCCTCCTTTCAAGACATTGTCCATTCCGTTCAACTGCTCTTCCAAGTCATTTGCCGTCTCTGACCGAATTACAATGTCATCGGTGAACCTCAAAGTTTTTATTTCTTCTCCATGGATTTTAATACCTACCCCGAATTTTTCTTTTGTTTCCTTTACTGCTTGCTCAATATACAGATTGAATAACATCGGGGAGAGGCTACAACCCTATCTCACTCCCTTCCCAACCACTGCTTCCCTTTCATGTCTCTCGACTCTTATAACTGCCATCTGGTTTCTGTACAAATTGTAAATAGCCTTTCGCTCCCTGTATTTTACCCCTGCCACTTTCAGAATTTGAAAGAAAGTGTTCCAGTCAACATTGTCAAAAGCTTTCTCTAAGTCTACAAACGCTAGAAACGTAGGTTTGCCTTTTCTTAAAGTGACGAATGAAAATTTGTACCACGCCTGAAAGATGCGGAATTCCTCCTCATTAGGCAGGTGGCGCTGCACAAGTGCACTGGATACCCTAGCGCGCTTCCCTCTTCAGTCCCAATTGTCATTCACACCACAGCACACCCAAAAAGAATTGCAGAGGACCTGCAACTGTATCCGAATAGCACCTCAACATGTAACGAAAAACTACAATTGGAGAGCCTGTGCAACACTGTTCGGGTTTAAGGGAAATACTACGTAGGCTGAGGCTGAATGAGAATTTTTGGTTGAGAAGGCTAGTGCGCTATGTTGCTGCGGCCAGGTGTGCAAAGTCACTGTGCCAAAGTAGCGTAGTAGTCAGCAGGTCTCCCTAGTGAGCAGGAGACACAAGTTCGAATCCCGGCCTTGGTACAAAATTTCAGCCTGCTTATATACATCACTAATGCCATTTCTTTCACAGGAAGGTGAGGTGCTTTTTCAGCAGACTAGTGCACGTCCACCTACGGCTGCTGCCACACGATGTGCTCTTCGTGATGTACAACTGTGAGACTCCCCGCCTAGCAGCAGGACGAGACATACAGTATAAATTGCCGAAAGGGGCCAAAATAAAGGCTGTCAGTTTCACTCGAACATACAACTTCGTTATTTGAGCAAACATTACAAGATTTAAAAAACAACAACAAAAAACACATCTTTTATCCTTGGGACTTAACGAAAGCCACTTTAATTTAAAAATGGCTGAAGGCCAAAAACTTAAAACGCAAGCATAATCAGAAACTTAAAAGGCAAGCCTTATCCTACAACAGTTCTTTAGTTAGGCTGAAGTAAACAAGTTAAATTCAATTCAGCTGAAGGCCTACCACTTAAAACTCCAAAACATTAATTTTTTTTAAAATACCAAAGACCTTACGGGAAACAATTCTTTAATTTAGGCTGAAGGCCTTAAGAACAAACCACTGAAACTTAAAATTGACTGAAGGTCGAAGACTTAAAAATTCAACAACATATTTCCCGAACTGTACAAGATATCATAACTTTGTTTCAGCCCAAATGTGTTGCAAAAATGCCATCACTAAGTGCTGTATTGTCTCTTTTCAAAGATTTAGTAATTACAGGGATATCGGCGCCTACTTCTCTTCTCAAAATAGAATTTTAATAATTCCTGAAGCTAAAGAAGACAAATTGAACTATGGATCGCTCTGCCAAATCAGATTAGTAGTTTCGGAGAAATCGCAGAATTTGGAACTTAGGATATTTTGTTTTCAGCGTGAAACTGATAGCTGACTTATGCGGAAATTCGTGTTGTTATACGGAGTTGTCACGTCAGGTGGATAGGGCGCTCCAGCCTGACACTGCTATGGGAGTCTTCTTACAAAAACGGACTAGTGGAGAAAAGTTTAATGGAAAAGTAATACTAACCACAGTTGACCACAGGTGGTTCGACAGACTCATCAACTGGAAGGTAAAGAACACGGCATCTGATGACGATTCACTTGTAAAATGCGATAATAATTCTGCTCTTGTTTCTGCCACAGCCTTGAAAGCAACGTGAACTTCAACAATGGAATCAATCTGTAAAACAGGGAACTGAGGTATAAGTATTGTTAAATAATAAGATGAGTTTGATGTCAAAATGCCCATTTATATTGCAAAATTACGCTGGTAACAGCAACAAAAAGGAAAACGCAAAAACTTTTGATCACAATACTTCCTCATAATTCCATTTAGCAGGTGCATTCAAGTTCTAAGGCCTCCGATTTTTTTCCTCTGGACTGGAAGGAGATAGAAACATGCGCATTGTTTTAAAATGAGGCCGCGTTCATTGTCAATACGTCCCAGAGATGGCAACACCATACGGCAGATGGAATTTTACCGCCAGCGGCGAGAATGAGAACTGTTTTAAATACTTAAAATGGCGACGTTTTCCTTACTTGAACAGCGTGCAATCATTCGTTTTCTGAATTTTCGTGGTGTGACATCAATTGAAATTAATCGACAGTTGAAGGAGACATGTAGTGATGGAGTTATGGATGTGTCGAAAGTGCGTTCGTGGGTGCGACAGTTTAATGAAGGCACAACATCGTGTGACAACAATCCGAAACAACCTCGGGCTCGCACAAGCCGGTCTGACGACATGATCGAGAAAGTGGAGAGAATTGTTTTGGGGGATCGCCGAATGACTATTGAACAGATCGCCTCCAGAGTTGGCATTTATGTGGTTTTTTTTTTATTTTTTTATTTTATTTTTTTTTAATGGGAAAGAGCTTACGTGAAACAGTACTTTAAACTAGGCTCAAGGACTGAAGAAGGGAACAACTCTAAGTACAAACAACAAGAACAAACTGAAAAAGATAGGGCTGTACACACAAGGGCGCCCCGATGTTGGAGGGTCGGCCTGTAACTCAAAACACGCTCGCCTCGGTGAGCCAGGCAGTCGGGCCAACCATTCACGATCCGACGACAACCCAACCGACAGACAGTCAACGGACCCACCGACAAGATAACTTTCACTTCACCCGACCAGGGCACAACAGGGAGTTCAACGGAACAACGTGAAATACATTGGCGCCCACAACCAATCATACACGGAGCTGTCAAATTACACACCGTGCTGGGAGGCGACAACACGATGGGGAAACTACACCGCCTGAAATTTACATCAACGGGCAGGGCAGGTAACCGGAACGTTAACGGCCACAAGGCAGAAAATTCCGCTGGTGCACTTCAATTCAGATAACCAAATACAGTGAAACTCCACCGGAGAGTGGCTAATGAAATTTGATCTCAACAACATGGACAAGTTTAAAAACAACAGTGACATTCATGATTATAATACCAGAAAAAAGAAAGACTTACACTATCCTTTACTCAACCTATCTTTGGCACAGAAAGGAGTAAAATATCCTGCTACAAAATTTTTCGAGAAATTACTACATGGAATAAAATATCTGACAGACAGCAGTAATAGCTTCAAAAATAAATTGAAATCATATCTCCTTGACAACTCCTTCTATACTATAGTTGAATTATTGAATAGGAATAAATAACTAGACACTAGAAAACCACGTTGCTGCTCGCGGGAATATCCCAACAGCCGACAACGAACTCCAAACGACATAATGTGAACCGTCTTGACTTGCTGGTAGGTTGAATCCAAACTCAGCTTTCGTGTCCAGGGTCGGTGAGCCACGGACCTCGTAGCAATGGGAACAGCGCCACACACTCCGACCGACAGACCCACTGTTCACAGCCAGTACGCCGACAACGTTTAAAATAGCTTGTCAGTCAAAATCACACAACTGCACACAGTTTCACGAACACTTGCACGAAGAACTCGACAATGCTAACGGCAGTGACTGAACAATAACAGGGACGAATCACGAGTCGGCACACACAGCCAACCCATAAGCGATCGCCGGCCAGATACACGTCGTCCGGCAAGACGAGCGGCCGACCACCACCCAAAGTCGTCGCCACTCCAATCATGTGTTTCGGCAACCGTCGGGCGAGTCATGGCGGTCCGGACCTCACTGATGCCACGTCCCGACTAAACTTGTGCCGACTCAAACACTGCCAGGTGCGAACAAACTGCTGGCACCTTCCAACTGACCGACCGACACACGACGACCGGGAAGTAATAGCAGTCCAGCAAAGATAATACGGCAGGGCTTGTAACGATAAGCGCTGCTGGTGCCGATCACGGGCTGGCAAAGCAGCAGCTCGGTGACACAAGTAATTTAAACCAACATAACTAAGTGGCAGTACGGCAAAAACAGCACGTTAAATAAGAGATGCGACGAACACGAGCTTCGCACGGCTCAACCTGCACCTGGTAAGTGAGATCACCAGATCTCTACTTATTTTGACACCTATCGCAAATTGCGAAGCGTGAACTTACTTGTTCTCCGTTGCCCGCAAGAACCATCGCCGAATTTGCTGCAAAAGACGCAAGATGTTTGGGACAATCTATCGTAGGGGGCTATCCGGTAAAATTATGATCATTTGCGTGCGAGAATACACGCCTTCGCTGCTGCTAAACGGGCCACACTGTTTGGACACCCATTACAGCGAGACTTGTGTTTCACTTGGTATGAATTTATCATACATTCCTACAACGATGAACTGCCCGTCACATCACTTGTCTTTTAGGGTACCGCATCTTTTTGCGGCTGTGTAATTAAAAGTAGACTATAGGTGGTACCGCCTTGTGTGAGTGGTCGGCTACCTTGTAATCTGAAACAAATTATGCTTCTTTTTTAAGCAGTTGGAGAGCTAACGAAAATATTCTTTTTCTCCATTGTGGTTTCATGGCACTGTAATGATTATTTCGTAGAAATTTATCAGAGAGATGTAACCAGCCTTCCTGTCACTACCTGCCCAGGGCCGTGCCGCGCCTTGGGAACCGCCCTGTACCGAGGAGCCAGCAGAGTGGCAGCCGACGCCAGCAGGATAGCAGGTCTCTTCTCTTCCCTCAGCTCGCCTCGCCTGTGCTCCTCGTCAGGCCAGCACGCGCCGCTCCGCCCTTTAATAAGACAGCCGCCGCCGCCGCCGTCTTCCCACGCCACCAGCAGGGGTCACCTCGTCTCACACACGATCGACGGACACGGCTTCCACCGAGCAACCTGTCCCAAAGGCTGATAAATTGCTCCCGCGCCTTTGCAGGAACCATCTAATTGCTGGCACTTAACTGCTGCCATTATCCAGGGCTCTGGCAATTGCTCAGGTAAACTAAATTCGATTAACTTGTTCTCTTGCGCCTGCCTCAATGTCACATGCCGTCGTGAATCGAAATCTAAAGATCCAGTGTCTCCCACACCCAGGCGCTGTTCCAGGAAGAGGAGGGCAGGGGATTACTGACCTCAAATTACCCCTCCCTCCTTTCCAAATGAAAAAAAATTACTAAGAGCATTTGAGGCACTGAGAACTGTAAGGACCAAAAGCACAAAGATCTCAGAAAAATAGATGTGTGTGAAAATGTAGTTTGTAGACGAACCACCAATCTTACTTATATTTTTGTTAAAAATGAAATTCCTCTAGCTGTACCTGAGATTTTATATTTACTTCGCTACTAGTTTCGACGTTGCGTCAACGCCATCTTCAGGCCCGCACACTTTGATGAAATCAGCAGTGTGTGGCTAGTCCTCGAAATCCGCGGTGAGACCCACACGTGCTCCACATCAAAGTGAACGGGCCTGAAGATGGCGTTGACGCAACGTCGAAACTAGTAGCGAAGTAAATATAAAATCTCAGGTACAGCTGGAGGAATTTCATTTTTAATAAAAATCATACGAGCTGTGTCCCACCTTCATCCAGTTTAAATATGGATGTACGAAAATCTTACTTATAGGTCTGATTTGTTTTCTAACCCAGTCTCATCTAGTGATGAAATCAGCAGTGTGTGGCTAGTCCTCGAAATCCGCGGTGAGACCCACACGTGCTCCACATCAAAGTGAACGGGCCTGAAGATGGCGTTGACGCAACGTCGAAACTAGTAGCGAAGTAAATATAAAATCTCAGGTACAGCTGGAGGAATTTCATTTTTAATAAAAATCATACGAGCTGTGTCCCACCTTCATCCAGTTTAAATATGGATGTACGAAAATCTTACTTATAGGTCTGATTTGTTTTCTAACCCAGTCTCATCTAGTGATACCAGTTATTACTGGACAATCGGTTTTCGACTACATTGGTTTTTTCAGCGCCGGTTTAACTGGACTGTTAGAAGCACTCAAAATAACCGGTTTCTGAAATAACCATTTTCGGTTTTATATTTCTGTTATTTCCTGTAGTACACGAAGACTGAAAAAATTTGACTTCCACAGTTTCAGATACATAGAATCAAAATATTAAATTGAACAGGCAAATTAAAAAAGCTCAATCAGTCCTGCGTTCGCTGTTCTTCTCGAAAAGCGATAAGTGGTTGCCTTTCACGAAAAATCAACAATATTCTCCTATTGGTTCTAATTTTTTGGAACTCTACTCAAGAAACTTGTTATTATCAGGAATCACACGACTACTTGGAGATTAGGAATAGGTAGTGCCCAAAGGTGGTTCAAATGGCTCTGAGCACTATGGGAGTTCACATCTAAGGTCATCAGTCCCCTAGAACGTACAACTACTTAAACCTAACTAACCTAAGGACATCACACACATCGATGCCCGAGGCAAGATTCGAACCTGCGACCGTAGCAGCTGCGCGGTTTCGGACTGAAGCGCCTAGAACCGCTCTGCCACAGCGGCCGGCTCTCAAGAGTGGAAACTTAGGTTAAAGAACTCCATTTTTCGTGTTAATTCCTCCGTTTTGAAGGTCTAAAAGCAGATAAAAGAATGCTGTGTGGATACATTCACCACGTCAGCTGGTTTCTGTTTTTATTGTAGTTTTTGAATGAAGTCTAAACTTTTAAGTTTTCTCCTTACATTACATCGTAACTAATTTACATTCCGCCCCGTCTAAAGCGGATGGAGCATTGTATTTCACTGATACGCACTTCGTAAAATACTTCCAGACTAAGTATAATGCCACTCTGTAATGCAACTGATGACCGATGACGATAGTGAGAAATTACCATACACACCGGGTGGCGCCAAGTCTTCCACAATGCATGTACGCACGTCCATCTAAAAGGCCGCCCCCCTCCAGCACGCTGAAGTGCCGCAACACGACGTGTCATGGACTCGACTAATGTCTGAAGCAGTGCTGGAGGGAATCTGCACCATGAATCCTGCAGGGCTATCCATAAATCCGTAACAGTACGACGGGCTGGAGAACACTTCTGAACAGCACGTTTGCAAGGCATTCCAGATATGCTCAATAACGTTCTGGAGAGTCTGGTGGCCAGCGGAAGTGTCTGAACTCAACAGAGTGTTCCTGGAGCCACTCTGTAGCAATGCTGGACGTGTGGGATGTCGCATTGTCCTGCTGAAACTGCCCAAGTTCGTCAGAATGCACAATGGATATGAATGGATGCAGGTGATGAGGCACAGCGCTTATGTACGTGGCACCTGTCAGAGTTGTATCTAGACGTATCAGGGATCCCATATCATTCCAACTCCACACTCCCCATACCATTACGGAGCCTGCGCCAGCTTGAAAAGTCCCCTGCTGATATGTAGCGTCCATGGTTTCATGAGAGTGTCTTCGAACCCGTACACCTCCATCTGCTCGATACAATCTGAAACGAGACTTGTCCGGCCATGCAACTTGTTTTCGGTCATCAACAGTCCAATGTCAGTTGAACCGTGGCAAAAAAAAAAAAAAAAAAAAAAAAAAAAAAAAAAAAAAAAAAAAAAAAAAAATAATAATAATAATAATAATAATAATAATAATAATAATAAAAAAATAATGCCTGTTTTGAAGAGCGCGCCGCAGCGTGTTGTGTGAAGCAGTTGCCCTCCGTTTCTGGCGGTGGCGCCGCTGTGGCAATCGCAGCTTTGGTGTCTCCCTCTGGTGGGAAAGGGGAAAGGTTGCCTGTTCACGTGCATTTAAGGGGCGCTATAAGCTCGCCAGTTGGTCCGCCGGGTCAGTGTGGCGCAGTCAGTGTCTGTCTGTCGCCTGGAGTGCTAGTATGTGTTAGGCCGCCAGTCTGCTCGAGTTTGTTCAGGCAATGGTCATTGGCGGTTGGATCGATCGGTTGGTCGGTCGCGCACTGGGACACAAGTTGACCTGTCCGTCTGGAGCGTCGGCGCATGTGAGGTCGCCACGTCAGTCCAGTGGGCCGCGCCGTATAGCGAGGAGTAGTGGCTTTGCGGCCGACACGAGAGCAACAGGAGTCAACCCACGACATCGCATCGGTCTGGCCGGTGCGAGCTGCGACGCCGTGAGGCGGGAGATCGGCGCGCCTACCGTACGTTAATAGCTGACTCTGTCATGGTAGTCGGATTCGGTGTTAACGAATTTATTGCTTGAAGTGTAACTGCCGAATTCCTGAATTATATTTTTAACTTGTCTATCATCTTGAGAGGTCGTATATGAGTAATGTAGAGCATGTTTGGCTAACCTTGTATATTTTATTTAAGACTGCATTCCATTGGTTTTTATTTAAATGGTCATTTTAGTATATAAAGTTGCCACACTTCCACCGTAAGACTTTTCTTTAGTTAAAATCAAGTTGCACCTTCGGTGGCAAGTTAATCTTTTAATTTTAGTGTTTTGTACCATTTCCATCCCTCCTACAGGGTGCATAGTTCATGTGCTCGTGTGAGTTGTTTAAATTTTTAGTTTAATCTGGTGTGTTGCAGATTTGCACCAGTATATTCTTCCAGAGGTTGTTGTGAGCGGTCGTGAATACGGCCGTGTCAAAAGGGAGCGGCAAGGTTCTCAGCCCGAAAGCTCATACTGTCAAAAATTTGTTCTTCCTGCCTCTGAATAAATTGTAACCTGATATTTAGAGGGTGCTTTCGGATTATAGTTTTAAATTCGTTTAAAAAAAGGTTTTTAGGAATAAAATTTCGATTTGTTGAAAGAAATTTGATTTGTTTTCATCAGTTACCCACTGGCAACTACTTCCACGCTCACATAGTGTGATTAAATGTATTAATGTTCTTGATGCGATAGTAAATAAAGCAAATTCTTAAAAAAAATTTTGAAATTAAATTCACGGTTCATCAGTGTTGACGGGCCAGGCGAGGCGTAAAGCTTTGTGTCGTAGAGTCATGAAGGATACAAGAGTGGGCCTTCGGCTCCGAAAGCCCATATCGATGATGTTTCGTTAGATACTTTGCACAAAAACATTTGTCGATGGCCCAACATTGAAATCTGCAGCAATTTGCCGAAGGGTTACACTTCTGTCATGCTGAACAATTCTCTTCAGTCGTCGTCGGTCTCGTTCTTGCAGGATCTTGTTCGGACCCAGCGACGTCGAAGATTTGATGTTTTACACTTGTGAAATGGTCGTACGTGAAAATCTCCACTTCATCGGAGACGCAGTGTCCGATCGCTCGTGCGCCAACTACAACGCCACGTTCAGTCTCACTTAAATCTCGATAACCAACCACTGTAGCAGCAGTAACCGATCTAACAATTTCTCCAGACTCTTGTTGTATTACATAGGCGTTGCCGAACGCAGCGCCATCTTCTGCCTGTTTACATATCTCTGTATTTGATTACATATGCACATACCAATTTCTTTGGCGCATCAGTGTAATATAGAAGCTTTGATAATAATGTCAAAATATTTTTTTTTACATTATGTGAAGATCATCATCAGTTATTACATGGTTAATGACGTAACTGTACCATTATGAAATACATTCACTTCTCTGTAACACAGCATAATTCCTACATTAACTTGTCACCTGTCCGGATGTGAAATGCGTCCGGAAAAGACCGGTTGTCCTAAAATCGCGGCTACGGAGTTATTTGTCGCATTCGTAGCCATCCTTCTAAGAACTGTCATCACACTGTGGAGATTACAAATAGATGCTTCGCCGTAACAGCGCAGTAAAAGCAGTGCGGAGTCATGTGGCAACCGAAGAAATTTGCATACTTTCTAAAGGCAGAGAACTCTTTCATCATGGCGAAAAAAGGAAAGCGGGCTTTCTGGCCGGACTGCAAATGGAGTAAAAAGAACACTCACCGCGGAGTAAAAAATTTCCGTTTAACAGTAACGACTGTATAACTACGGACAGAGGAAACAAATTCTAACGCGGCATTTTTTAACACGGAAGGAGGCGAACAGTTGGTGAGTAAAGACATCGTAGCAACGTGCTCGTGTATTTAATTTGCCGACGCTGCGATATTAACGTGCGGAACGTTTTTAACTCGGCGGCGCCAAATGAGAAACTCCGAGAACAGAACAGGCACTCGCTTTGCGCTTAGAAAAGTTCTGTTTATATAGGTTCTGCTCTGAAATAAAGGCCGCGTTCGCAAGCTGGAGAAACGGCAACAAAAAATATCTCCGGTGCGCTGCTGAAATGTGCTGCGTACCTGATGAAGACGTAGCATACATCATGAAGCACTCCATACGCGCGCCTTACTAATTTTGAAAATTGAAATGTGTAGCCTTCCGGTTACGAGCCCAGAAAATGTGATACTCTTCTGAAGCAATGCTCATAACAGTATTACAAAATGGATGGGTACACAAACTGTAATTTTCACTCCAAAATTAAGGTCAGTTTAAGATAACACTTACCGTCGGCGAACATCGTAGGCCCCTATTCAGAAATACACACGGATCAGCCAAAACTAGAGTTGTGGTACACTACATAAATCACTCAGTAAATGATATGTTTACCGGTAGCATTGAGCAAAAGATTACCCAAGGTCGCTCGAGTTTATAGCTGGTGAACCAACAAGTTTACGCCTCTGCACGCGGTGTTTACCTTAAGCTGCGACGAACTGTCGTCTGCTACGCCTCTCTCTTGCACTGAAATTCCTATAAAACTAATTACACCTCTGCTGAATTTTCGAGCAGAAACTTTCCCAATGTTTCTCGTTATGCGAGAGAACATGTACTCATCCCCAATCTCAGAATGTGCCGATATACATGCGCATGTTGGAGCAGCATGCATATTATAATGCCCTCTCAGTTCTCGCAAGAACAATTAACTAATTGGCTGGTTCGTTTCTCCACAGTTGCAGCTTAACGATGCTACAGCTAATTTATAGCTGGATATCAGACGCTGTCAACGCAGTGTTAACATAAACAACTTCTCTGCGTCGCACAGAGCGTTATGCGCTCCGTTCTGCACTTCACGCCATTTCAGAGAAGAGTCGCAGAAAATTTCCGTCTTGTCTTACTCATAGCCGAACTGTCTCCCCACCTGGGTTCTCTCGTTCTTCACGTCAAGGCTTTTTTCGACCAATAGGAAATCTCTTATTTTGTGGAAACTCTCTCTACCAATTGCAAGGCCCCTACCATTAAATAGCGTGGAAACTTTGGATCTTTTCTCCTTCCTAGTGCGTTTCCGCCAATTGGACGTTTTGTTTCCGTTCTGGACGCCTAAATGCGTACATTGACTCTCTCACATGTGTACCACCTGCTGCACATGTCATCGAAAATGCGTCCCTGGTTTTGTTTCATATCCAGTTGGAATTCTGAAACGCAGTTTTCTAAAAGCTTTCTTTCCTGTCCTCCCTCAGATGGGCCATTATACTCGCCCTACCCGTCTGAGTCACCTGGTCGGTCGTTGACTTCCCGCCTGGGACACCCGTTTAAGTGTTTTCCGTGGTAACCCCTGTAGTACGGCTTGCCTCTACCCTCGTCCCTCTGAATTCCAAACTAAAACGCCTCTCGCTGCTTGTTTCACCTTCCGCTCAAACATGCATTATAGGAACAGTGTCGATTGAGTGTCATCCCTTTTTGCATTACATACTGATAGGCAAATTTGCTCATTACCGCCGAATTAAGTTAGGTGTCATATTCACCTTCCCGTTTAAGGTGCGAATCTGACCTTCGTTTATTCTGCCACCTTACAAGTGTATATAAAGATCTCTCCATTTGTGTACTCTTCTGCTTAGCATTCGTCACCTTGTACACCATGACTTGGCAGCATATAACCCGCTTATCCAGTTACAGAAAAACCATGTTGTCAATACTGTTGTTGCTATCCCCGGCTTTACGGTATTTTACTCGTCACATATCACCATCCACAAAAGCAATTTCACTTCGTCAATACTCGCATATTCCCTACTGATATTCATGTAATGGACGCTAAAATGAGACGACACAAAAGTACGACAAATGATGTCCAAATGAGGCATTACCAAGAACAGTATTACCACCATCATTTTCCAGTACTCGAATAAGCGAAGATTGGTTTCGATTTATAGCGTACACGTTTACTGCTCAGCAGACGACCATGAAGATGGAGGAAACGCAGTGGATCCGATTGGCTACAGTAGCGGCCTTCACTGACAGATACCGACAGTTTTATATACACTGTCGAAAGTACGCTGAGGAGAATGGACTTCGATTTGTAGATGAAGAAAGACTTTTTACTAGCGTCTTCTGTTTTTTTAATTATATGATACCGCTTGCTGACATTTTGAGGCACAAAAGTGCCATGATCACACTAGCTACATATACAGGTATTCGCTGGAGAAAGTGGGAGTGTTCCTACATTTCCTAATTTTGATTTAGATACGGTACGATGTCGCATCTGCGTCACTGCGCTTTCCGCAGCAAGGAGCTGGGGGCTCACGGAATTGCACAGTGCGTCCCGCTCTCACCAGAAAGAGTCACAGGCCTGCTCTTTGAGCTGCCCCCAGTACGGGGTGGCGTCTTGCGGCGCTGCCAACGTCGCCCGTGGGAAATAAAAGCGACAACGAGTCTGAACGGCCGGCCGGAATAGGACAGGTACCCATCCTTTTAATAAAACAATCCCACATCCGGTTCCCTTATTTTTTCAAATCTGCCTGCCAGTGAAACTAACTGCTTCCATTTCCACTCAATGGCAGAAGATACGTATAACGTCGCTGAACGGTGATCTGGGACTTTTTGCAATTAAAATTTTGCTGTTGGTCACTATGTTACGTTGATAACTAAACTGTTGATAACTTTGTAGAAGTAGCGCATTGACGCGCGAGAACGAGATCCATCACGTCTGTAATACAAAAAAAAAAAAACTTCGAGAATATGCAGCTTAGAAAACGATTTTAGAAGACTATACTGAAGATAAGGTGGATAGAGCACGTAACTAATGAGGAGGTATTGAATAGGATTGGGGAGAAGAGAAGTTTGTGGCAGAACTTGACTAGAAGAAGGGATCGGTTGGTAGGACATGTTTTGAGGCATCAAGGGATCACAAATTTAGCATTGGAGGGCAGCGTGGAGGGTAAAAATCGTAGAGGGAGACCGAGAGATGAGTACACTAAGCAGATTCAGAAGGATGTAGGTTGCAGTAGGTACTGGGAGATGAAGCAGCTTGCACAGGATAGAGTAGCATGGAGAGCTGCATCAAACCAGTCTCAGGACTGAAGACAACAACAACAACAACATATTGCAGGGCGACATCAAGAGATAAAATTAGAACGACACATTTCAAAATGGAAATGGGATACTGAGGAAACGCTTCGTAAGACTAAAGAGGAGAAACAATTTTTTTGGTCCTTTGTCAGGATTTTGGTATTTGGTACGCCATATAGTCACGCTTATCAAACAGGTCATTCAGCAACGACGAGATGCGATACTTAACAGGATGTGGGCGAGAGTGTAGTACTTAGATGATACTGTATCTAGCAACACACGATGTTTTTCGGTAGGTACTTCAGTCTAGAAAAATGGTTCAAATGGCTCTGAACACTATGGGACTTAAAATCTGAGGTCATCAGTCCCCTGGAACTTAGAACTACTTAAACCTAACTAAGCGAAGGCCATCACACACATCCATGCCCGAGGCAGGATTCGAACCTGCGACCGTAGCATCCGCGTGGTTCCGGACTGAAGCGCCTAGAACCGCTCGGTCACAGCGCTACTTATTAAAACGCGAAGCAACGAAAAGTTCCTTATTATGCGTGTAAAGTACAGCAGCAAGAATAAACGATTAAATTTATAAGTGATCGGTGGAGAAGTGGGTGCGATGTGTAGTACACAGACTTGCCCCCTTTTGATAGCAACATTTGCCCTCTATTCGTGTACAACACGCTTCGTCATGCATTGTTGTTAAGCTTGCTGCTACATTTGTGGCCGCCTCTACGTATTAACAGCTATACGCAACTTATTCAACAGCTATACGCAACTTTAATTTTCTAATGTGCCATGTGTGAGTTTCGGCAGCGAGGTTGATCATATTAATAGAGCAGGGCGGCCAAATGGCAGTGCTAATCGCGCGCACCTCACAGGTGCATGTGTTCGTATTTGGCACCACAGATATGCGCAGTGGTTTGCCGCTCCGCCCTCTCGTCAAGTCTCCTAAATTCCATGGCTCTGGGGTACACAGAATAGCAGAGATGCTTACGTATTCCAAGACTATGACTGATTTGTCCACTTTAATACAATAAAGTTTATTGTTTAGAATAAAATTTGTTATTTCCTACTTTATCCACGGGTTTACAAAGCATCCGGACGTTTGGGAATGTTTTTACCGGTAAATATTGATAAAGCACCTCACATGTACAGGGCGACTACTGATTGGAGGAAATGGGGCGAGACTAACGGAGGGTTAAAATTCATCCACTCCACGGTTTAAAACTGGCTCGTTGCCTATCAAGCTAAGAAGCGTTCTGTCCTTGCCTAGGAAGCGGCTGGGAAAGGGATGATACCCGCGAGAGGCACATTGATTCCTGCGGGACTTCCTGTTGCCTCGCGTGATGCGTTGACAATTTCGGGGCAACGACGGAGCCGCTGGCGCTGGCAGAGGCGAGTGCCTGGGGGAGAGCCCGGCCACGCGCCCTTCCCTACCCTTCAACTTGCACGCTCGATTAATCAGAGGCTCTTCCCTTCCCTTCCCTTCCCTTCGCCGCCCTTCCGCTGGGCCGCCAGTGGCGCCTCCCATCAGCGTGATGGATGCCTTGCGGTGCGGCGCTCAGCTCAACACGTTACATCACTCAACCTGCCTCACCGGCCTACACGACTCGCAGACCTCAATACCAGGAGTTGGTGTTTAGAACTAGGAATGTCACGAAACACTGCCAACGACTACGCAAGGTGAGAACTTCCTATTTAAACTGCACCTGCGCTTTTTCCTCCAGCTCCGATAGTGCTCAGCCGGGTTTTATTGAAGGTGAAAGTTCAACGTTTAATATTTGAAACATCACACATGGGTCTTTCTTCCCTTTAGAAAATCAAGGGTTGCACACAGCTATACTGGCACTTTCTACGAAAAACATGAAAATAAGGCACAGTCGATGGTTACAAAAACAGTCGTAAAATACCAATTAGCAATCATAACCTCTTGAACAGATAAAAATGTGACATCAGAATCAGCTGCATGAGAAACCCTAACAATTGACAAGTACCATGGTTCAAATGGCTCTGAGCACTATGGGACTTAACATCTTAGGTCATCAGTCCCCTAGAACTTAGAACTACTTAAACCTAACTAACCTAAGGGCAGCAACACATCCATGTCCGAGGCAGGATTCGAACCTGCGGTCGCGCGGTTCCAGACTGTAGCGCCTAGAACCGCTCGGCCACTCCGGCCGGCGACAAGTATCATGTCACAAACCGAAACGCTAAGACTGAATGTATCCTTTTGAACATTTTACTTTATATAAGGGAATTATATAATTTGCCCGTAAATAGTACGCAAATTTCGTAAGGTTTCACAAAATATTATTTTCAGCTGTTCTGATTATACACTGAAGCGCCAAAGAAAGTGCTATAGCCATGCATCTTCAAATTACAGAGATATGTAAACGGGTAGAATACGCGCTGCGGTAGTCAATGCCTATATAAGACAACAAGTGTCTGGCGCAGTTGTTAGATCGGTTACTGCTACTACAATAGTAGGATGTCAAGATTTAACTGAGTCTGGACGTGGTGTTATTGTCGTGGTACGAGCGGTGGGACACAGCTTGCCGAGGTAGCGATGCAGTGGGGATTATCCCCGTAGGAACAATTCACGACTGTACCGTGTGTATCAAGAATCGGGTAAAACGTCAAATCTCCGACATCGCTGCGGCAGGAAAAAGATCCTGCAAGAACTGGGCCAACGATGACTGAAGACAATCGTTCAACGTGACAGAAGCGCATCCCTTCCACAAATTGCTGCAGGTTTCAGTGCTGGAACATCAACAAGTGTCAGCGTGCGATACATCATCGATATGGACTTTCGGAGCCGAACCACCACTCTTGTACCCTTGATGACTGCCCGACACAAAGCTTTCTGCCTCGCCTGAGCCCGTAAACACCGACACTGGACTGTTCATGACTGGAAACATGTTGCCTGGTCGGACGACTCTCGTTTCAAATTGTTCCTCATGAATCCAAGGACCCTGCCTATGAGCAGGGGACTCTTCAAGCTGTTGGAGACTCTGTAATGGTGTGGGGCGTGTGCAATTGGAGTGATATGGGACCCATGATACGACTCTGACAGGTGACACATACGTAAGAATCCTACCTGATACCAGCATCCGTTCATGTCCATTGTGCATTCCGACGGACTTGAGCAATTTCAGCAGGACAATGCGACACTCCACACGTCCAGAATTGATACAGAGCGGCCCCAGGAACACTCTTCTGAGTTTAAACACTTCCGCTGGCCACCAAACTCCCCAGACATGAACATTATTGAGCATATCCGGGATGCCTCGTAACATGCTGTTCAGAAGAGATCTCCAACCCCTCGTACTCTTACGGATTTATGGACAGCCGTGCAGGATTCATGGTGTCAGTTCCTTCCAGCGCTATTTCAGACATTAGTCGAGTCCATGCCACGTCGTGTTGTGGCGCTTCTGCGTGCTCTCGGGGGCCGTACACGATATTAGGTAGGTGTACTAGTTTCTTTGGCTCTTCAATATATATCGGTCATTCTAAAAATTCGGTTTGAGAGCATTGCAGTAGTGTACATGCGACGCAGCACGACTCCGGTACGAGCATATAAGGACCGAGATGTAAGCAAGGAATCAGACTGCCACTCGTGTCTTTCCGCCGTGCGTGCGGTAAATGCGGTAACGTGAACTACGTTATTACCAAATGCGTAAAAGCAGGACCAATGGGTTGTCATTCTTTTCTTGGCTGCTAAAGGACAAATACGGTTGAAGAATGTGTATGGGGCAGCGTGTCTGGCGAAAACCATCGTAGTGGAATCGTGCGCAGTGGAGTGTTGCTTGTATCGCCCATGTCGTAAGGCAGAAGTTACGCCAACTCCACAAGCAGACCCTTAAGCACCCACCCCTCTCCCCATGCGATTATCAAACCTTCGGCTCCTTAAAAAAGGCCTTGGAGGATTGACGATTCCTTTTGGAAGAGGTTGTGCAGCAGGCGGTTAAGTACAGTAGTTCTTCACGCAGCAGGACAATCGCGTATCTTCAACCTGGTGCATTAGTGAGACGATTGCCTCAATGCCCCGCAGCAGTTTTGCTGGTTTGGCATACTGGTTCTGGACTGTATGGCCTTTGAAGGAAACTTTATGATCGTCCCCTACATTTAATGTCTTCATGTTTTCACTTACTCCCTTTCATTTGGAGATTGAGTCAATGGAAGGAAAAACACCACACGTCGAGTTGCTATCTGAGATATAATTTATAGAGTGCACATTGGTATTGTGTATTATGTTACGAATCTGCCTCCTTTTACGATGTCTTTACGGCTGAAGGTCATATACCAGTACAGTCTCACCATGTATGTCGTCACACACCTGTTGCTTGCTACACTAATGCCCATTAAAATTTGCTACACCACGAAGATGACGTACTACAGACGCGAAATTTAACCGACAGGAAGAAGAAGCTGTGATATGCAAATGATTAGCTATTCAGAGCATTCACACAAGGTGCTGACACGAGGAAAGTTTCCAGCCGATTTCTTATACACAAACAGCAGTCCACCTGCGTTGCCTGGTGAAACGTTGTTGTGATGCCTCGTGTAAGGAGAAATGCGCTCCATCACGTTTCCGAGATTGATATAGCTCGTATTGTAGCGTATCGCGATTGCGGTTTATCGTATCGCGGCATTGCTGCTCGCGTTGGTCGAGATCCAATGAGTGTTAGCAGAATATGGAATCGTTGGGTTCAAGAGGGTAATACGGAACACCGTGCTGGATCCCAACGGCCTCGTATCACTAGCAGTCGAGATGACAGGCATCTTATCCGCATGGTTGTAACGGATCGTGCAACCACGTCTCGATCCCTGAGTCAACAGATGGGGACGTTTTTCGAGACAACAACCATCTGCACGAATAGTTCGACGACGTTTGCAGCAGCATGGACTATCAGCTCGGACACCATGCCTGCGGTAATCCTTGCGCTGCATCACAGACAGGAGCGCCTGCGATGGTGTACTCAACGCCGAACATGGGTGCACGAATGGCAAAACGTCATTTTTTTCGGATGAATCCAGGTTCTGTTTACAGCATCATGACGGTCGCATTCGTGTTTGGCGACATCCCATTGAAAGCTCATTGGAAGCGTGTATTCGTCATCGCCATACTGGCGTATCACCCGGCGTGATGGCATGGGGTACCATTGGTTATCGTCTCGGTCACCTCTTGTTCGCATTGACGACACTTTGAACATTTCAGATGTGTTGCGACCCGTGGCTCTACCCTTCACTCAGTCCCTGCGAAACCCTACATTTCAGCAGGATAATGCACGACCGCATGTTGCAGGTCCTGTACGGACCTTTCTGGATACAGAAAATGTTCGACTGCTGCCCTGGCCAGCACATTCTCCAGATCCCTCACCAATTGTAAACGTATGGTCATTGGTGGATGAGCAAATGGCTCGTCACTATTCTTGATGAACTGTGGTATCGTGTTGAAGCTACATGGGCAGCTGTACCTGTACACGCCATCCACGCTCTGTTTGACTCAATGCCCAGGTGTATCAAGGCCGTTATTAAGGCCAGAGGTGGTGGTTCTGGGTACTGATTTCTCAGGATCTATGCACCCAAATTGCGTGAAAACTTAATTACACTTCAGTTCTAGTGTAATATATTTGTCCAATGAATACCCGTTTATCATCTGCATTTCTTCTTGGTGTAGCAATCTTAATGGCCAGTACTGCAAATGATGGAGAAGGTTTGCTCAACTTGTTTCACTGTCGTCGCGGTCTCACCTCTGTATGGTACTGTAGCTCTTTCGTCTAAACCAAGTCTGTATTGCGCGGGACGTGTGCTCGGAAATGTGTCTCGACTGCTGGTGTATCCTTTGGGTGCAGCGCTCACCGCTGCGGTTTGAATGGGGTGCCTTGTGTCTTGCGCTCCACTTGTCGCCAGCAGCTGTCACCGGCGCGGTAAAAACCCACTGGCAGCCGTTATTACAGCCGCGGGGTCATGCCAGGCAGCATCTGAAGTATACAGAGACACAACCGAGCGAGCCCTCTCCGGCCCGGCACCGCACGCACGTAAAAAAGCTCATCTAGCACCGCGCCTCGGCTCAGCTCACAGCCCGGGCTCCCGGCTCCGAGTAGGCCGGAAGAGCGGCCCTTTTAGCCGCTTCACTTTTTAATTACAAGCCCAAGTGGCTTTTTGACGCAGAATTTATAGCGGCCCGGCGGGAGGGCAGGGGAGTGCCGTGTTTTTCCGCAGCTTTGCCGCCGACAATGTGATCACGGCGCTACCTTACCAGCTGCGCGCCGTCTCTCTTAATTCAATTGTTTCTGGCAGGCGCGCCGGGGCCCCCCACACCTACTACACCACGACCAGGCAGTTCTGCGCCGGTGCGACTCGCTACAGGGTTTTTTGGGTAAGGCCCCTTATAGTTTCGTCGCCAACTACTCGTAAATTTCCCATATTGCCCCAGCCAGCAAGATAGTTGCTTTCGCTGCACTCCAGAAGAAAAGCCAGGTGCTGTTACGTCAGGCTATCGTGGAAACCAAAGTCCCTGTGAAATTATGCGATCACCAAAAACATCAGCAAGCAGTGACATTTAAACGCGAGCTGTATGCGCGGTTGCACCATTTTGTTGAAAGTGACCGTTCAGTATTTCACTTAACCCTTTCGTGGGCAAAATTATTGAGCAGTTTTTTTTAATGAATGGAGGGCAGATAGTAGTTAACAGATAGGTATACTTATCACACAGAATATCAGATTTGCTACAACTGTAAAGGTGAGGTCACACAACAAGGTGGGAAGTATTCTTCCCACTGCCCTTCCTTGGTGTTAAATGACAAAAACAACTTTTTCAATATATGTCATATTTAATTGATAAATTTACTTCTCTTGTTACAATGATTTTTCACAATTACTTGCCATGAAATTTTCTGAAACATGGATCTATGCAAAGTGGTATTTGGCAATATGTACAAACACAGCGAGTGCTCTTTTCCGCAGCTTTGGTACTAATGACGGCACGTCCAGTAGGTTTCTCTTAAAATGGGTTGATGCTACCCTACAGCCACAGGACGAAAATCTTCAGGTACTTCACGCCTTTTTGCCAGAAAGAAAGGTTTTTGTCCACACCTTTTTTGGGATGAGAAGCCAGTGATCAATTGTCTGGCTAGATGGATCCTGTATGTGAGCTCATCATGCTGTCCACTTTCTCTTTTACTTATTTTCCACAAGATAAAACTGCAGCAACGTCCACCAGGAAACAAAATATTCTGTGCCACCATTTTACAGAACGTCTGCCAATAGCATACCTTTCTCGTAATTGATCAATTTTATCGACACCACCCATTATTTTGATGTATTGTGCCACAAATTCAGGACATGAAATCTCTGTACTAGTACCATCGTTGTTTTTCCTTTTCACTGTGGCTGTTTCTCATGGGTCATGAATTGAGGACAGGACGGTTATCCATCCATTTTACTGCAGAAATGGCTCCTTTTGTTTTAAACTGGAATTCTCCTCGTTCCACTTTTACGTTTTCCTTCATAAATTTGGGTAAATCAAAAGTATTTACCTTATACTATAGCTTTGAGGAAAAAATCAAAATATGTCTGGCAAACAGCACTGAAAGGCTCCTCTACAGAGCAACACTCAGCTATACAATGCCTCTGCGCGGAGGTACAGCAGAAACGGCGGAAACTTCCGACTGCAAGTAGTACCCTATATTGTTAACTAGGTGGTAGGACCGTACAAAGGTGGGAACTGTGAATCCGACGGGACTAGGAGCGAGTTCATTGTAGTGGGAAGCAGGTTTCCCACGGCTCACAAAAGGGTTAACACAAGTTCTCCTATGAATGGGTACATAATATCGCTGCAGTATCGTTGTACGTTTATCGATTCGTTGAAAAATATGGGACCCACAATCCGACGTATAGAAATTGCAATGGATGGCGAAGGGCACTTGCCTCCTCCTGGAATCCGAGGTAGACTTTTCATTAACCTGGGGTTTCTCAGGTATTTATATAAACGATTGATTCAATTAGAGATTTAGCACTTCCTAATGCAACGAGAAACACTGCGGCTTTGATAAAAATTACACTTGTTTCAATCTCAGTTTCTTCACCGGGAAATTATACCGTGCAGAATAGAGGTTCCCAACAAAATTTTCTCGAGGACCCCCTCATCGAGCATGATTGGTACTTAGTCATATCACAGTATCAAGTATCTAAAAAAAAGCCAAATTAAGAATCTTTTTATACGTTTTCTATTTTTGTACTCAAAAAAAACAATGACATATTCATTATTGAAAAATATTGAGCTTAAACCTGTTTCAATTTAGTCATCATTGTTATTGTTAAATTTTTGATTGTTGCTCAAAATCTTTGTCTTCAAATCTGGGTGTTTAGTATAACGAACCCCTTAAAAAAAATAAAAATTGAGTATGAACTGAAAATGACAGGAAAAACTTAAAACTGAGTGTATTGGTCTTTCAAGTGTACTACACTTGAGATTGCATTGGGTAGATATGTGTGAAAAATAAGAAAACACTAATTTCATACAAGGTATTATTTATTTGAAAAAATAGAGTTACAATAGAATACTCCATCAGTATACAGTTAGTTTTAATTTTCAGTTCTTAATGAGATGAGTTCAGTCTCACCTTTGAGTCCATTATTTTTGAAATATTAGGTTCCAAACTTGAAACTTTCACTCTGAAGTCCGACCGCATGTCGAGCCGATTCCTATATTTGTTTTTCATGAAACACATGGAAGAAAATGCTTTCTCACACCGATAAGTGGTTGCTAATGGAAGGATGTTTTTCATTGCCTTATCTCCAAGTTTCTTGCAGTCCTTGCGTGCTGATGCCCAGAATCACCGATGAATATGTTTATCATCGTACCACAGCTGGAGAGATCCACAAGTTGATCTTGCTCTTCTTCAGTGAGGCCTTGGATTTTGTCTATTCTTCACAACTGAAGGGATTTCGAATCCATCTGTCGTCAGGGTCAGATTCAGGGAAATACTCTCTAAAAGTGGTGGCTAGGCTGCGTAGATGCTCGGCTACATTGATCTTGATCTGGTCAGGCAAACTCTCCTCTGGTGACTCCAAGAATTGTTTTAAAGTAGAGAAGTTAGTTTGTGACTCATTTTCTATCCTTGACGCCCAGATCTGACGCTTTTCGACCATAGCAGTAATCTTATCCTCAACTTTGAACATGTCTACATTTTTTCCTTGTAAACTCAAGTTTAACACATTCAAGTTTTCCAACACGTCAGCTAAGTACACAACTGAGAAAAGCGAAGAGAAGTTAGTGAGAAAATCTGAGTACTTTGTGTCAAAAAGGAAGGCACGAACCTGCCGGAGTGGCCAAGCGGTTCTAGGCGCTACAGTCTGGAGCTGCGCGACCGCTATAGTCGCAGGTTGGAATCCTCTCTCGGGCATGGATGTGTGTGATGTCTTTAGCTCAGTTAGATTTAAATAGTTCTAAGTTCTAGGGGGTTGATGACCTCAGACGTTAAGTCCCAAAGTGCTCAGAGCCATTTGAACCATTTTCGACACGGACCTCGTCTCTAAGTTCAAAAAATCTTGACAAGATCCTACCTCGAGAAAGCCATCTTACTTCCGTATGAATAAGAAGTTGCTCCTGCTCACTACCAATTTCTTTACGCTCTAGGAAGACGCTAGACGCAGAAGTTGGCATTCGCTAAGGCTCTGCTCATGCAGGAAGCGGCCAAAACAAGAAATCTGTTATCATACGAAATATATTTAATATATTTTTTTATTCTAATAGCATCTTGCTGACCCCTGGGGGTCCGCGAACCACCTGTTGTGAACCACCGTTACCAATCACAATGGAAGATGATTTCAATTGACACAAGGCCGGTTTCGGGCTTGTGCCGATCTTCAGGTGGTTTACAGTCACGTACATGTTTCCATACTCAGTGTTGGAGATCACGGTTCATATCAGAAACAAATAATGTGATGGTGACTAAATAGAAACAAATAAAATATCAAGAACTGGGTATGCGACATGTGTTGTATAATATTATAGAGCTTACATATAGCTGGTGTATCCATATCGTTTTCACATTATACTTATTACATTTTTTAAATAAATATTTCGTTTTTTACGCGTTATCTGTACATCAGTTACCACACCGCGCGAGTTTTTCAATACTATACCACCGGCTTAGTCTGGTAATTCATTAACATTATTAATTTAAACTTTGCCGTGAGCGCAAAGAAAGAAAAAAGTCTTTCGTGAACTTTATGCAACAACTAATACAAATAAGCTTAGCTTTTCCACGCTCAGTAGTTCAGAAGTGACAGTAACAGCACTGACATAACAGAGAGACACAAAACAAACAAAACATAAAATATGTAAAACATGTACAACCATTCACGTGAACGTTAATCAAAGATTGGGATTTATATCTTATTACGATTTAAACTAATTAAAATTAGGAGTAATTAAAATAGTCCGTGGATAGATATTTTTCTAAAATGTTCAAATCTGTGTGAATTTCTAAGGGACTGTTGAGGTCATCGGTCCCTAGACGTAAGCACTACTTAAACTAACTTATGCTAAGAACAACACACACACCTCCGAAGGAGGACTCGAACCTCCGACGGGAGGGGCCGCGCAGTTCGTGGCATGGCGCCTTTAACCGCGCGGCCACAACGAGCGGCTATTACTTTAGAATCCACGTTAAACCCGTACCAAACACTGTTAAGTAGCTACATAAATGAACACACCCTTGTAAATGTAATAATATGAATATAATATAAATTTTATATAAAGTAAAGAAGCAAAATCAGTGTAACTACACAACAGAAACATATCATGCGTATTAGCCAATTATACAAGACTAATGACTCCACTTTTTAAATAGTTTTATTTTTATTCTACAAAAATGTTTTCACAAGATTAATACAGTATATAACTTAATTAGATAACGTCGAGGCAGGATACTGTTCCAAAGCCATGCAGAATTTGTTTACTAACCTAGCAGTAATAGTTGTTATGTAATTTAACAAACATCAATTCACACAGCAGTCTAACAAACAACTCCGACGCAGACTGAACAAATCGAGCTATCCGGAAGAGGTACGCTCATGTAAATTATTACTAAAATGGTTAGCACCACATGTGGGCGCCCTTCAAGTTCAGTACCAAGTCCCCTTCCCTAGGCGGTGTCGGTGAAGGTATATACAATATATCTATATCAACTCTTTCCTGTTTTCTTTTAGTCTCTATCCGGCCGTTGTGATCGATAGGTTCTAGGCGCTTGAGTCCGGAACCGCGCGTCTGCTACGGTCGCAGGTTCGAATCCTGCCTCGCGCGTGGATGTGTGTGATGTCCTTACGTTAGTTAGGTTTATGTAGTTCTAAGTTTAGAGGACTGATGACCTCAGACGTTAAGTCTCCTAGTGCTTAGATCCATTTGAACCATTTTTAGTCTCTTCCTAAATTATACCAGAAATTTCAAATTTCCTGCTTCCAAATTCCGGTAATTTTTCTTTAAAAAATAAGTGTAATTGCTGTAAGTAAATACAAAGCAGCAGCACAGTGCATGTGAAAGAACTCCCCGAGGTGCTGCATGGCCAGTAGCGCCCGTGGCTTCGACAGCGTAGCACAGGTTTGCTGCGCGACGGTGGCCATGGGTACTGAAAAGGAGGTCTGTGTGGAGCACTAAGGCCTGCATAAAATAATAAAATGGCAGGCCCCAGAAGTCATAATGCATCTTCGAAAAACAGATTCGAAGTAAGAAGGCCAGACAAACAAAACTATGTAATTGTTAATTTAAATACATACTATTTTGCGAAGTAATATTTCAGAGCTACATCAGAAATGTAAGGACAATGGTATGAAGATTAGCATCTTCAAAACGAAAGTAATGTCAGCGGGAAAGAAATATAAACGGATTGAGTGCCAAATAGGAGGAACAAAGTTAGAACAGGTGGACAGTTTCAAGTACTTAGGATGCATATTCTCACAGGATGGCAACATAGTGAAAGAACTGGAAGTGAGGTATAGCAAAGCTAATGCAGTGAGCGCTCAGCTACGATCTAGTCTCTTCTGCAAGAAGGAAGTCAGTACCAAGACTAAGTTATCTGTGCACCGTTCAATCTTTCGACCAACTTTGTTGTATGGGAGCGAAAGCTGGGTGGATTCAGGTTACCTTATCAACAAGGTTGAGGTTACGGATATGAAAGTAGCTAGGATGATTGCAGGTACTAATAGACGGGAACAATGGCAGAAGGGTGTCCACAATGAGGAAATCAAAGAAAAACTGGGAATGAACTCTATAGATGTAGCAGTCAGGGCGAACAGGCTTAGATGGTGGGGTCATGTTACACGCATGGGAGAAGCAAGGTTACCCAAGAGACTCATGGGTTCAGCAGTAGAGGGTAGGAGGAGTCGGGGCAGACCAAGGAGAAGGTACCTGGATTCGGTTAAGAATGATTTTGAAGTAATAGGTTTAACATCAGAAGAGGCACCAATGTTAGCACTGAATAGGGAATCATGGAGGAATTTTATAAGGGGGCTATGCTCCAGACTGAACGCTGAAAGGCATAATCAGTCTTAAATGATGATGAGGATGACTATTTTGACGAAAAAATTACACAGAGGTCAATTTAACTTCTTGCAATTGCAACCAACAAAGAGATTTTTTTAACATTAAAGGACGATTTTAGCCAAAATCTCGCGCGTCTCGCGTACGCTGTAGCCCGATGGCTTCTGGAAGCCGTTTGACGTATTTCCCCGAGTCGTTAGATAATAAGAGACTTGTCTCAAATTTCTCGTCTCGACTTCCCCTACACAGCTGTCGTGCGCTGTAAAGAGCTGTCGATTACACCCTTTATAATTTATAATTATAGCAACGAGGAAAATACTGGCATGAATTCTTTACAGACGAATGGAAAAACTGGTACAAGCCAACCTCGGGGAAGATCAGTTTGGATTCCGTAGAAATGTTGGAAAACTACAGGCAATACTGACCCTACGACTTATCTTAGAAGACAGGCTAAGGAAAGCAAGCCCAGCCGCGCTGGGTAGCCGTGCGGTCTCGGGCGCCTTGCCACGGTTCGCACGGCTGCCCCGTCGGAGGTTCGAGTCCTCCCTCGGGCATGTGTGTTGTCCTTAACCTAAGTTAGATTAAGTAGTATGTAAGTCTAGGGACCCAAGACCTTACCAGTTTGGTACCACAGGAACTTACCACAAGTTTCCACAATTTTCCAAAGGCAAAACTACGTTTTTAGCATTTGTAGATTTAGAGAAATCTGTTGGCAATGTTGAATGGAATACTCTCTTTCAGATTCCGAATGTGACAGGGGTAAAATACAGGGAGCGAGAGGCTATTTACAGTTTGTACAGAAACCAGATGGCAGTCATAAGAGTCGAGGGGCAGTAGTTGAGAAGGGCGTGAGACAGGGTTGTAGCCTATTACCGATGTTATTCAATCTGTATATTAAGGAAGCATTGAAGGAAACAAAAGACAAAATTGCAATAGGAATTAAAATCCATGGAGAAGAAATAGAAACTTTGAAGTTTGCCGACGTCATTGTAATTCTGTCAGAGACAACAAAGGACTTGGAAGAGCAGTTGAACGGAAGGGACAGCGTCTTGAGAGGAGGATATAAGATCAACATCAACGAAAGCAAAGCGAGCATAATGGAATGTAGTCGAATTAAATCAAGGTGGTGCTGAGGGAATTAGATTCGGAAATGAGACACTTAAAGTAGTAGAGGTATTTTGCTATTTGGGCAGCAAAATAACTGATGTTGGTCGAAGTAGAGAGGATATAAAATATAGACTGGCGATGGCAAGAAAAGCATTTCTGAAGAAGAGAAATTTGTTAACATCGTGTATAGACGTGTCAGGAAGTCGCTTCTGAAAGTATTTGTATGGAGTGTAGCCATATATGGAAGTGAAACATAGACTATTAATAGTTTAGAGAAGAAGAGAATAGAAGCTTTCGAAATGCTGTGCTACAGAAGAATGCTCAAGATTAGGTGGGTGGATCACGTAAGTAACGAGGAGCTACTGAGTAGACTTGGGGAGAAGAGGAATTTGTGGCACAACTTGACAAGAAGAAGGGGATCGTTCGGTAGCACACGTTCTGAAGCGTCAAGGGATCATGAATTTTGTACTGGAGGGAGGCGTGGAGGATAAAAATCGTAGATGGAGACCACTAGGCAGATTCAGAAGGATGTAAGTTGCAATAGTTATACGGAAATGAAGAGGTTTGCACAGGTTATACTAGCATGGAGAGCTGCATTAAACCAGTCTCTGGACTGAAGACCACGGCTATAACAGTAACGTGGAGCGTGTAATATACGTACCGTTATCTGTTCAATATTTAATTAGCAAGTCGAGTGACATCTCGTGGCAATGATAGGAGCCACGAGCTGGTCGGCTACAGTACGTGGCTGGTAAAGCAATAAAGTAATCATCTACCTTAATACTGTAAACCGAAAGCCGCCCGCTGTGGCCGGGCGGTTGTAGGCGCTTCAGTCGTGAACCGCGCTGTTCCTACGGTCGCAGGTTCGAATCCTGCCTCGGGCATGGATGTGTGTTATGTCCTTAGGCTAGTTAGGTTTAAGTAGTTCTAAGCCTAGGGGACTGATGACCTCAGATGTCAAGTCCCATAGTGCTTAGAGCCATTTGAACCATTTTTGTAAACTGAAGTTCCTCGCCGTGTTTTTCTGTCTGTGTTTGAAGGCTAATCTCAAGAACTACTTTAGGGATATCGCTACGGTTTTCATTAATGGGCACACTAATTGACGAGGAATTAATTCTACTATGCGAGACGTGTCGTTCGGCAGTAGTGGCCGGTGTTAGGCATGTGAAGCCGGAGCGGTCGCCAGCTTGTTTCACTGGCGGCTACACCCAGAGCGAGCAGACGGCGCAATTCTGGCGTCGCGGCAGTAGAGTGCGCCCATTGTGGCGCCTGTGAACTCCGAGAGGCTGTGCCGTGTCGCTGGCGTGGCGCACAGGATCAAAGGTCAGCAGCGAGGGCAGGTCACGGGACGGGACGCCCACGGAGAACTCGCCGGGGCAAATGGCTGGGCCGCTACCTGGCAAACTGCGCTAGGCACGCACGCCTAATTATGTTTGCTCTCTGTCGTGAACGAAACACCTGCCTGCGCGTCGCCAAAAGAAAACACTTATACAGCCTTCGATACGGGGAGTATCTCAGAATTGGTTCACCTCTTTCTCTAACAACAGACAGCAGAAGGTCATTATTCACAGTGTCGAGAATGGCTGTGATGTGGTGTCTGAGTGAGGTGCGGTCAAATGGGGGGGGGGGGGGGTGCCTCAGGGATCAGCGTTGGGGTCACACCTGTTCCTTATTTATATAAATTATGTGCCTCTAGTATTACGGGTAATTCGAAAATATTTCTGTTTGCTGATGGCACTAGCTTGGTAGTAAAGGATGATGTGTGCAACACTGGCTCTGTTTGAAATAGTGAAGTTCATGACATAAGTTCATGGCTTCTAGAAAATAAACTAATGCAAAATCACAGTAAGACTCAGTTTTTTTAACAGTTTCTAACACACAGTTCTACATCTACATCTACATGGATACTCTGCAAATCACATTTAAGTTCCTGGCAGAGGGTTCATCGAACCACCTTCACAAGTCTCTATTATTCCAATCTCGTATAGCGCGCGGAAAGAATGAACACCTATATCTTTCCGTATGAGCTCTGATTTCCCTTATTTTATCGTGGTGATCGTTCCTCCCTATGTAAGTCGGTGTCAACAAAATATTTTCTCATTCGGAGGAGAAATTTGGTGATCGGAATTTCGTAAGAAGATTTCGTCGCAACGAGAAGCCCATTTCTTTTAATGATGTCCAGCCCAAATCTTGTATCATTTCTGTAACACTCCCATAATTCGCGATAATACAAAATGTGCTGCCTTTTTTTTTTTTTTTTTAAGTTTTTCAATGTATCCGTCAGTCCTATCAGGTAAGGATCCCACACCGTGCAGCAGTATTCTAAAAGAGGACGGACAAGTGTAGTGGTGGCAGTCTCCTAAGTAGGTGCGTTACATTTTCTAACTGTCCTGCCAATAAAACGCAGTCTTTGGTTAGCCTTCCCCAAAACATTTTTTGTGTGTTCCTTCCAATTTAAATTGTTCTTAATAGTAATGCCCTGGAATTTTGTTGAAATTATGACTTTTAGATTGGACTGATTTATCGTGTAACCGAAGTTTTAATTTTACAGAATGAGCATTTCTAGGTGTTCAGATAGCTAGTAAGCTGTCGTGGAAAGCCCACGTTTAGGATCTTGTTCAAAGACTTGATGCTGCCATTTTTTCTATTCGAACGGTATCTTAAGTAAGTTATCGTTCGGCACGAAAATTAGTCTACTTTTCTTATTTTCATCCGCTTATGTAGCATGGTGTAATATTTTAGGGTGACTCTTCCCATTCCAAAAGGATATTTTTGACTCAGAAACGGGAAGTTCGGACAATACGTGGTGTAAGTGCGTGAACCCCTTGTCGACCCCTGTTTACTTGTCTGGGTATTTTGACGTTGCCCCCTCGTATATATTATTTACTGTCGTTTCTTGTTAACAGCATCAGCTTATTCCCAAAGCTGAAGACGAACGTTTTATTGGCAAGCAGATCCTCATGTACGTGTCCCTTGTTTTATTGTGGCTCGATGTCAGTCGGAAGCGGATCGACATATGGAGATCTTTCGATCTAGTAAAGTTCTTCAGGACGTGCTGTGCAATATTATTTGCAGTTTTTCCCGAAGCTGCTTTGTAACGGGCAATATTAACTTAAGGAAAAACCCGACGAGTTCTCTTTGTTTGTTTACTGTTCGTTTTGCACATAATTAGAATCGCTCACCATTCAGTGTTGTATATTTTATAGCTTTGCATATAATTGCATTTTATAAGCAATAAAAATTAGATGATAGCCTACATTCTGCGCTTTTATGCAACCAAAGCAGTTACTTTTGATGCAAGTACAGTTTACATGCGCAAACATAAGAAATTTACATAAAATTATTATTATTAATTTGTACTCAGTAGAGCGAGCTTCATCACGTTATTACTGATAAAGGCGAAAGTTGTTTATGAATAGCGGAAACATGTTTTATATAAAACTTCCTGGCAGATTAAAACTGTGTGCCGGACCGAGACTCGAACTCGAGACCTTTGCCTTTCGCGGGCAAGTGCTCTACCATCTGAGCTACCCAAGTACGACTCACGCCCGGTCCTCACAGCTTCACTTCTGCCAGTATCTCGTCTCCTACCTTCCAAACTTTACAGAAGCTCTCCTGCGAACCTAGCAGAACTAGCACTCCTGATAGAAAGGATACTGCGGAGACATGGCTTAGCCTCAGCCTGGGGCATGTTTCCAGAATGAGATTTTCACTCTGCAGCGGAGTGTGCGCTGATATGAAACTTCCTGGCAGATTAAAACTGGTTGGTAGAGCACTTGCCAGCGAAAGGCAAAGGTCCCGAGTTCGAGTCTCGGTCCGGCACACAGTTTTAATCTGCCAGGAAGTTTCATATCAGTGCACACTCCGCCGCAGAGTGAAAATCTCATTCTGGATGTTTCATATAAGCTCGATGAAGTATTGATGCGACATTTGATATATATTTTTGTTTTGTGGTTTGTTTATTTTACGTTTTTTGGAGGAAATTGCTTGTTCTACCACGATGTGTGCATGTTATTTTTACAACAACATCCCTCTGTTTCACACTACAAATCAACAATTTTCGAATAAACCTGAACTAATCTTGATAATGTCACTTTTGCTATCAATAGTGTCTGTCTACATTCAGGTAACTGACTAGTAAAACACAGATCGCATACAGAAAGAAAGTGGTATTTATCAGGTAACTCCCAATCGGTGTGCAACACACTTAATATGCATGTGACTCGGGTACGACCTCAACTGCCCAAAGCTAGAAGAAAAAGTACCGTATTGATTATTTATGTATTCTTCGTAATTCAAAAATGTTCAAATGTGTGTGAATTCCTAAGGGACCAAACTGCTGAGGTCATCGGTCCCTAGATTTACAAACTGCTTAAAGTAACGTAAACTAACAAATACTATGAACAGCACACACACACACACACACACACACACACACACACACATGCCCGAGGGAAGAATCGAAACTCCGGCGGGAGGGGTCGCGCTATTCGTGGCCTGGTGCCCCAGACCACACGGCCACTCCGTGCAGCTCTTCATAATTACAGCCTATTATCTAAAAAGCTAAAATAGGCCATACAAATCATATTTCCTTGGACAGTTATAAGTCATGTATAAACTACATACTTAACTTTAAAAAAAAAAGTACCGTAGTGTACGCCTAGGCGCGGTATCCCACGGGAGTTCTATAACTTTAATGACAACACAAACGGTTCTATGGGTAGCTTGAAAAACCGGTAGCCAGAAGGACCGACCATAACCATTTACTCATCGAAGAATGCTGGCGTTGCATAGATGCTTGATACTTCTGAGTCAGTCGTGTGTGGTTTGTGGTTTTCGGGCGCTAAACAGCGTCGTCATCAGCGCCCAAGTCATTCGTAATCTCTTTCCAAAATGTAGAATTGACCAGGGTTGAGACTTTAGCTCAGTCGCTATTATAATTTGATTAATAGGTACAGAATAATGAACACGTGCTGGAATATCTATTTTTCACCACATATCCCCGGTAAAGATGTATCTGGACTGGCAAATATTAAACGTCCTCACCGTAGAGTATGATGTTATTAAACCTGATCTGAGTTTCTTTTTACAAAATTCGTCCTCTTTGGTGTATAGCAGATTGTACACTTTCTGTCATAAAGGATAATATAAAGACGATCATTTTTTCTACACGAACCTTGAATTTTCAGAAGCTTCCCTCTCGGAGCTACTCGGCGAAACGACAGTTCCGCGTCTAGTATTGATATTGTTGTCGTTCTAAGCCGTGAAGAGGAGGAAATTGGAGGCGATCTAAAACATTCACTGCAGTATAAGGGGCACACCATGCAATTATATTCCACTTTACTACAGATTAAAAGCCTAAATAGATGAAACAGAGACAGAGTTCTTCAACATGTATCCGCTGGGGAAGTGATGTCGAGGGTCGAGCCACATAACCAGAAATTTAATATATAGGACACGGGATGTTGTGGTTGCTGATCTGTAAGGAAATTTCATCTGGAGCTACCCCGTGCCCGATGAAAAAGTAATGTCACGAAGCGGCACAGTACATAATGACAATTTGTCAGCCGAGGTTGGTTAGTTGCTAGGAGACGGGCCAACTGGTCGTTATGTTGCGAATGCAATTACGACTTTACCAGCAAGCTCATTTGACAACGTTCACAAGGAACCCACAACGTAATTACGTTAATATCTTCTCGTGAAAAGGGCCTTATAATTTGTACCTATTGAAAGTTTCTCAAGAAACGCATTTCTTTGCAGCAATGGATGCGGCGCTGTGGCCACAAATTGTACACAGAAGCGCTTCACTGTAGTACAGACTTCGTCGAAACGGTTGTGAAATGGTCTTAATTGATACTCGATACCACCGCTCTACACCATAGTATCACTGGACTAGCTAGCAAACACTGTTTTATATTAAACGTGTGATGTGTCACAAATGTAATGTTTTTTACTTCCAGTTTCGGGCGCCACTACTCCAGTTTCGTGCACGATAATGCTCATTTCATGGCTGCCATTTTTCACCACTGCACTTCAAACCTAGAAATACCAGCGCATTTTCAATAACGTATTCTACTTTATGACCATAAAAAATATCACGTTAGTAATTGGTAACTTATATTAACAACATACATCTTAAACACATAGTGGCCTACTGATGTGTCACTAAGTTCCAGAACCTGAAGATATCTTGTAGTCCTAATATTTACTGAATAAGCCATTCCTTGGGTAAAATCGTGCCTACTATTGAGGAAGGGGTGGGGGTATGAAAGTTTATGACAATCTCAATACCTCTTAAATTTTTGAATTATGTTTAACTGAAAACATTTGAAAAAATATAGAATCTGGTAAGAGAATTCACCAAAAACAAAAATATTCTTTGCCATATCTATTTCCAAAGTGCACAGACGGAGGAAGATGTCTGCGCCAGCCTTTCCTTCCAAACAAAATACATATTTATTGAGCGCAAGTAGCCGAATTTCAACTTTTTTTAACATATTGTAGGGCTGGGAGAACATGGGTATGAGAATATTTGGTACGCGCAGAAAACTTCCTGTTTTAAACCTCGTCAGAACTTAATCTAGTGTTTCCTTGACGGAAGCTAAATCTAGCCTAATAAAAGAAGTAATTAACAAGTAAATAAATTAAATTAAGTACAGTAATGTTGATGGATAGACGCTTCTCTTCCACGGTGCTAATGCGAGCGCGCACGCGACACGCTGCCATCTGGCGGCAGCGTTACGTTCAGCTTACTGGCTGGAACACAGATGGCGTAGTGGTAGCGACGTACGTTGAAATTCAAGCTTTTGGCGCCAAAGGGATGTGTACGCAGCTTGCACACATGAGCAACAAACCCACGAATGTACTACATTAGCTCTGAGGCATCACGGATACAATTTTCTCGCTCGCACGAAGAAAGTTATCTGCTGTTGTGGTTATTAATTTATTCAGAATTGTTATTACATTTATATAGTTCCTCTTACAATTCGGCATCTCAGATTTCTTCAGATCTGTCACATTGAACTTGATCTACAGTTTGTTTTCTAGAAAAAAAGGTAAATAAAACAGTTTCTCTACATAATTTTCTTGCCTAATAATGAAAATGACAACATATTGCGTTTTCCGGATGTAAGGACGTCTGAAAGTTCTGTTGTGGACGTAAGACTACTACCAGACACCTTAAGGCAACTACTTTTTCTATTTTTTTGCCCATACATATTTTAGCCAACGGCCTTGCTGCAGTGCTAACACCTGTTCCCGTCACACCACCGAAGTTAAACGCTGTCGGGCTGGGCTAGCACTTGGTTGGGTGACCATCTGGTCTGCTCGGCGCTGTTGGCAAGCAGGTTGAACTCAGCTTCCTCCCACTCCATATCCATGCATTGAAGATCCTTTGCAAAAGTTCGTTTCCAGGTATTATGAAATCTTTTTCTACCTCTGTATCCATATTTTTACGGTTCCGTAACTCAACAGCTGCAAACGGAAACCTGACAGCAACACTTTACCGTCTGTCTCCCTGCCTGTCTGTCTGTCTGTCCGACTGTAAAAACCATTTTACTCACAAACGGACCGAAGTATCAACTTGAAGTTTGTGCAACATACTAGATTCTATGGCCTCTTCATGGTGTAAGAAACTGCAGCTTGAGGTCAACGGGACCTACATAATAAGTCTCGATGAGTGAGTTCGCGAGTATCGAAATATGGGTGATAAATGGTCCTATCTGCTTTGACTTAAGACTCGTGGATTCCCGTAAAGCTGGGAGCAGCTATATTGCGGAACATGAAACCGAGATCTCGGTGGGACGCGATCATACTGCGTTCGCTGGCAGACGTTTCCCCGTTTCACACTGAAGAGCCGAAGAAAGTGGTACACCTGCCTAATATCGTGTAGTGAGCACGAAGAAGTGCCGCAACAAGATGTGGCATGGACTCGACTAATGTCTGAAACAGTGATGGAGGGAACTGACACCATGAATCCTGCACGGCTGTCCATAAATCAGTAAGAGTACGAGGGTGTGGAGATCTCTTCTGAACAGCACGTTGCAAGGCATCCCGAATATGCATAATAATGTTCATATCGAGGGAGTTTGGTGGCCAGTGGAAGTGTTTAAGCTCAGAAGAGTGTTCCTGGAGCCTCTCTGTAGGAATTCCGGACGTGTAGGGTGTCGCACTGTCCTCCTGGAATTGCCACGTCCGTCGAAATGCACAATGGAATGAACAGATGCAGGTGAAGACATAAGATGTTTACGTTGCTTCACCTGTCAGAGTCGTTTATAGACGTGTGAGGAGTCCCATAAGTCCACAGGCCCCATACCATTACGGAGCTTCCACGAACTAGAACAGTCCGCTGCTGAAGGTCATGGATTTATGAGGTTGTCTCCATACCCGTACACGTCTAGCCGCTCAGTATAATTTGAAACGAGACTCGTCCGTCCAGGTGAGGCGTACAGCTCTGTGTCGTGCATTCATCAAGGGTACACGAGTGAACGCTCGTCTTCGTTGAATGGTTCGCACGTTGACACTTCTTGATGGCCTAGCACTGAAATCTGCAGCAATTTGCTGAAGCGTTGCACTTACATCACCCTGAGCGAGTCGGAGATTTGATGTTTTACCGGATTCTTGATATTCACTGTACACTCGTGAAATGGTCGTACGGGAAAATCCCCACTTCATCGCTACCTCGAAGACGCTGTGTCGCATCGCTCTTGCGCCGACTATAAAACCACCTTCAAACCCACTTAAATCTTGATAATCTGCCATTGTAGCAGCAGTAACCGATGTAACAACTGCGGCAGACACTTTTAGTCTTATACAGTATAGGCGTTGGGACAGCGCCATCTTCTGCCTGTTTACATTTGTCAGCAATTAATACGCACGCCTATACCAGTTTCTTTGGCACGTGAGTGTAAAACCATTACGCAACAGTCAAATGCGATTTCTGGATGTTAAACGCGCTTCCTAATCTTTCTTATGTGCAGGATGTAGATGGTGTTGTGTGGTTGGGATGAAATAACAACTCAGCATGTAATGCATTTTATGCCTATTTGACGGTTGTACTTTTAGTGGCCAGCTGTGAGAACTCACACTATCAGGAAAACCAGTAATGCTGCGAATCTTTTTAACAGTAGGGGACAATATTGTACCTTGAAACACTTTTCATTTTTTCGCCTGTAATAGAAGTTTAATGTATTTTTTTCTTACTCCATTTCGAAATGATATCATTTACTATATGTGTGCTACCGTCTGTTTCTCAAATTAACGAAAATTACTACGGACAAAGAAAGGTTTTCCCGATACTAAAAACCGTTCCAAAATACAAGCTCATCTACATAGGAAGAAATTTTCTATTGATATCTGAAAGTGTTGCAATCGAGAGAATCTTGTCAATACTATATTTAATAGTACGTATGTTACTTCTTACTCTACTATATACCTATGAGTAGTACGTGTAATGAAATGAACAAGAAGTATTATCAAAATCCAGTAACCAGTTAAAATTCTTTTGTAGTATAACCTATCGCCAGTTAACACAAGTTTCCATTTCGAGTCAAGGAAATATTCTTAAGAATTTAAGGAAACTCAGTTCGTTTGCAAACATGACGCGTTCCATGGTAAAAGATCTTCTTTCCTCTGTAGGTACAAGATGGTGCACAACCGACGAAGTATTCGTGTAAACCTTACGTAACTAGTTTATTTTTCCTGATGAGATTGGGACGAGCTGCTTGAGAGCATCTTGTTTCTCTATTTGGTCATTTGGGTTATGCATTTCCTCCTTTATTTTTCATAGTTTTACAATTTAATAATCATTTCTAATACTACCTCTAACATACACGTTTTTACAATTCTTTTGTTTACAGTTTGTAATACGTATGTGGTAACCGCTCTTGGCAGTTTTACTGGGCCTACATCTAGAGTATTTACAATTTAGTTTGGTTTGTGCAGAGGCTGGTTGCTACAATTATTTTACTTAATCTATTTATGTACCTCGTGTGCTTGCTTATTTTACATATCGTGGCTCTTGGATCTTACATTCCAGGTGTTTACATTTCCCTCTGCCGTGTTCAGACTTTTGTTACCAAAAATACACAGAATTTTATCCACCGCAAAACTGTGTAACTGAAGAATTAACTAAATCGTCCAATTAGCTTTAATATATCAAACAGTACTCAGGGATGTATAGGTCGTAATATTTACAAACGCTGCAAAAAACATAGCTTTATATCTCGCAATTACAGTACTTAATGAGGGAACTTGCTTATGCTGATTTCTAGGGCGCATTACTTCAAGAGATTCTCAAGTCAGTCACTATATTGAAACACCGACCACGAAACATCATGTCTGCTTAGGTACACCATCCTCAAGGTACAAATTCTCCCCTTCTTCAGTATTCCTCACGCATGAGTAATGTTGCTTTCGGGATATATCTTATCTGCCCAAAGCAAACTGGCCAGGTGCGAGCAAGATCCGCGCACGGAGGGTTCTGTATATACTTAACTACGTATGTACACAGTTTATTCATTCGGGGAATCGAAGATTTCGACGGTTCTTGCGTGTTATCGACACTGATACTGGCAAGATATCGGTCGCAGGAATTCCAAGACTCTCCACAATGTTTCAAGTTCGAAGTCACATGACGAATGACACGAGAAAAATTGTTTTCGTGTAATAAAATGAAACAGTTTTCTGATTGTTTCCCTTTACTTGTACTGAGAAACCTTTCTTCTTGCCAAATTTCATAATTCTACGTCAAGGGGAAGTACCGTACACGACCGTACACGCTTTAACGTGTCAATTTGCGAGTATCAAAATATGTGACATCAATAGCTGTATCTCTTGACTGCATTGACGTAGAAGCTTAAAACTTTTACACCACCAAAAAACCAAGGACCTCTATATGTGACATAAGTTTTCACTTCATAGGTCTACCTGTTTCTGAGAAAAAGGGATTTAAAAAAAAGGGATTTTAACAGCCGGAGGGACGGACAGCCTGAAAGATAACACACGAACAAAAATTTTTTCGTGTAATATAATTACAAGTCTACCATTTTCGGATTTTTTTCCTTTAATTGTAATTTGACACTTTGCTTCTTGGCAAATCTCATGATTCTAGGTCAACGGAAGGTACGCTGTAGCTTTTGATGACTGATTTGGCGAATATCAAAATATATGTCATAAATGGCCGTTATCTTTTGATTGCATTAACTTAGAAGCTTCACACATCGCCAGTAGACCGTAGGCCTTAATATGTGGCATAAATTCCAACTTGATACGTCCACAAGTTACTCAGAAAAGGAGTTGTTAACAGTCGGACAGACAGACAACGAAGTGATCCTACGAGGGTTCCTTTTTTATCGATTGAGGTATGGAATCCTAAAAAAGAATCTGGATGTTAGAATAATTATCTTTACATACTGAACGAGACAGGCCATTCTCGATAGTTTAAGAAATACAGCTGTTTTAACCTGTCAGAAGTAGGAACGGTGCAGAGGCGCTGCCTATTTCTCTTTAAAATTCATCTTTAAGAATGTGACAGCCATCTTAAATGCGATCTGAGGCATGGGTAGGGAACATCAGCTTCATCTACATTCTCCTTCAACTTACACACGAGAATTCATAACGTAAGTAAGCAATAAGTCCCTTGTTCGGAGACTTTACTACTAAATTTCGAAGTTTAACCGATATGCTAACAATAAGCCTGTAGAGAAAGTTTGGATGAACTTGTTAACCACGCAGCAGTGTCTGAGTCAAGCTCAAGAATAGATACAGCGCCAGGGATCATGAAGAATTGGCAGGAACTCCAGTATGATGCAAGTTAAATGTACAAATCTAGGTCCTGAAGAAAGGAATTACGTATGCGGAAGATATTTTGCGATGAATGTATGTGAAAAGTTAAAACAGTATTTTAAACTGTAAGACATTTCCAGGGGCAGATATGAACTCTGAAAAATCGGCAATAATTTAGGAAACTAAGGAGGTTGTACCTGGATAACTTTAAGAGCCGGAGTTTTATAAGATTGTCTGAAACAGGGGAAAGGAATACAGTAGAAGACGAATAGGTAACTTTGAGAGATGAAATAGTGACAGCAAGGTGGGTAGAAGTCATTGGATAACACAGTAGATATTGAATGCAACTAATGAAAGGACAAAATATAAAAATTCAGAAAATGAAGCATGCAAACAGGAGAGCAAAAGTCCAAAAAAAAAATTGATTGAAAGAAGTGTAATAGGCTAAGCAGGAACACCTAGAGGAAATAAAGTCTACAGATGCATGTACACTCCTGGAAATTGAAATAAGAACACCGTGATTTCATTGTCCCAGGAAGGGGAAACTTTATTGACACATTCCTGGGGTCAGATACATCACATGATCACACTGACAGAACCACAGGCACATAGACACAGGCAATAGAGCATGCACAATCTCGGCACTAGTACAGTGTATATCCACCTTTCGCAGCAATGCAGGCTGCTATTCTCCCATGGAGACGATCGTAGAGATGCTGGATGTAGTCCTGTGGAACGGCTTGCCATGCCATTTCCACCTGGCGCCTCAGTTGGACCAGCATTCGTGCTGGACGTGCAGACCACGTGAGACGACGCTTCATCCAGTCCCAAACATGCTCAATGGAGGACAGATCCGGAGATCTTGCTGGCCAGGGTAGTTGACTTACACCTTCTAGAGCACGTTGGGTGGCACGGGATACATGCGGACGTGCATTGTCCTGTTGGAACAGCAAGTTCCCTTGCCGATCTAGGAATGGTAGAACGATGGGTTCGATGACGGTTTGGATGTACCGTGCATTATTCAGTGTCCCCTCGACGATCACCAGAGGTGTACGGCCAGTGTAGGAGATCGCTCCCCACACCATGATGCCGGGTGTTGGCCCTGTGTGCCTCGGTCGTATGCAGTCTCCTGATTGTGGCGCTCACCTGCACGGCGCCAAACACGCATACGACCATCACTGGCACCAAGGCAGAAGCGACTCTCATCGCTGAAGACGACACGTCTCCATTCGTCCCTCCATTCACGCCTGTCGCGACACCACTGGAGGCGGGCTGCACGATGTTGGGGCGTGAGCGGAAGACGGCCTAACGGTGTGCGGGACCGTAGCCCAGCTTCATGGAGACGGTTGCGAATGGTCCTCGCCGATACCCCAGGAGCAACAGTGTCCCTAATTTGCTGTGAAGTGGCGGGGCGGTCCCCTACGGCACTGCGTAGGATCCTACGGTCTTGGCGTGCATCCGTGCGTCGCTGCGGTCCGGTCCCAGGTCGACAGGCACGTGCATCTTCCGCCGACCACTGGCGGCAACATCGATGTACTGTGGAGACCTCACGCCCCACGTGTTGAGCAATTCGGCGGTACGTCCACCCGGCCTCCCGCATGCCCACTATACGCCCTAGCTCAAAGTCCGTCAACTGCACATACGGTTCACGTCCACGCTATCGCGGCATGCTACCAGTGTTAAAGACTGCGATGGAGCTCCGTATGCCATGGCAAACTGGCTGACACTGACGGCGGCGGTGCACAAATGCTGCGCAGCTAGCGCCATTCGACGGCCAACACCGCGGTTCCTGGTGTGTCCGCTGTGCCGTGCGTGTGATCATTGCTTGTACAGCCCTCTCGCAGTGTCCGGAGCAAGTATGGTGGGTCAATGTGTTCTTTTTTCCATTTCCAGGAGTGTGTAACCGGGAGGAAGGTACATACAATCTATAGGAAGATTAAAGCTCACCTCTTAGAAAAAAGGAAAGCAGCAGCATGGACATCAGGAGTGGAGATGGAAAACCAGCAGTAAACAAAGAAGGGAAATCTCAAAGGGAGAAGGAACATCTAGAGTGACTATACAAAGAAAATGAAGACATTGTTATAGAGATATATAAGGAAGTAGATGAATTTAAGATAGAAGATATAATACTAGGAGAAACGTTTAACAGGGAACCGAAAGACCTAAGCCGAAACAAGGCCCCTGAAGTAAACGATATTCCCTCTGAACTGCTGATATCCTTGGGAGAGCCAGTCTGACAAAACTATCGCACATGGCGACAGGGGACTTCAAGGATGTAATAATTCTAGCACCAATGACAGAAGGTGCTGACACTTGTAAATATTACCGAAGTATGAGTTTAATAAAACATGGATGCAAAATAGTAACACGAATTATTTACAGAAGAATCGAAAAACTGCTTGAAGCCGATCTCGGGGATCAGTTTGGGTTGCGGTGGAGTGTTGGAAGGTGCGAGGCAATACTGTCCCTGTGACTCACTGTAGATGATAGGTTAAGGGAAGGGAAACCTACATTTGTGACATCTGCAGACACTGAAAATGTTTTCGACAATGTTTCCTATAATATGCACTTAGAAATTGTGAACGTAGCAGAATAAGACAAGGTTGTAGCCTATCCCCGGTGTAATCCAAACTCTACAGTAAAGGAAACCAAAGAAAAATTTGGAGTTCAAGGAGAAGATATAAAAACTTTGAGGTTTGCCGATGATGTAGTAATTCTGTCAGAGACAGCAAAGGACTTAAAAAGTGCTGTTAAACGATATGGCTAGTTTCTTAAAAAGAGGTTTTCAGATGAGAATCGAGAAATCAGGCATAATGGACTGTAGTGAAATTAAATCAAGTGGTGCTGAGAGAATTAGATAACGAAATGAGATCGGTAATGGCCAAAGAGGAGAGGATATAAACTGTAAACTATCAATGGCAAGAAAAGCGTTTCAGAAGAAGAGAAATTTGTTAACAGCGAATGTACACTTAAGTGTTAGGTAGTCTTTTCTGAAGTCTTTTGTCTCGAGTATAGCCATGTACGGAAACGTGGACGATGAGCAGTTCACACAGGAAGAGAACAGAAGCTTTCCAAATGTGGTGCTAGAGAAAAATACTGAAAATTAGATGGATAGATTGCATAACTAATGAGGAGGTACTGAATAGAATAGTGGAGAAATGTGTGGCAGAACTTGACTAAAACAAGGATCAGTTGGTAAGGCATTCTGAGAGATCAAGGACTCGTCCAGTTGGTATTGGAAGAACGTGTGGGGGAAGGGGGGGGGGGGTGCGAAAGGGGAGGGGATTCAGAGGGATACCAAGAGACGAGAACAGCAACGAGGTTCAAACAGATGTCGCTTGCGGTAGTTATTAGAAGATAACGAGGTTTGTGCAGGATAGAGTACTGTGGAAAGCTGCATCACACAGGTGTTCGCACTGAAGGCAAAAACAACAACAACAACAACAACAAAGCGGCATGCTGGGCAAAGATTCAAACCCAGATAGCAGTCATCTGAGCCGCCAAGTTTCCACTTGTTCTGGGCTCCTTCCCTTTCCTTCCTAACTCTCCGGTCCGACACACAGTTTTAACTTGTCACACATATTCCACCGCAACATGTTATCGCGTAGGGTAGACCGTTTCATCCTCGGCAACAATCATGAGGCTGTGGGTAAACACATGAGAAGATGAAGCATTGATTTGGTCAGTGAGGCGAGCTCAAAAGGGGTATTTGGAAGCATTCGGTCGCCGAACATACATTCTTTCCAGCCCATATTGCCAAGAGAAATGCTCCAAATGATGACCGTTTTAGTTTTCTCCGAGGATATGTGGACTATATAGCTCTCGAGCCTCACGCCAGAACACGATGTGAGAGCTGCGCCAACATTTACTCGAGACAACTGCACGATTCTTCAGATGGTCTCTTCTATCGTCTACTGGCAAAAACCCAGCACGCTCTCTAGGATGGCAAGCGTACAAGAGCTCGCTCGACGAAAGCGCTGAGCCATGATCGGTACCAAAGGGCTGTAAAGTTGCACAGGTCACACCAGTACTCAACACAGAAAACAGAAATAATCCGCTGAATTACAGAGCAGTACTACTGGCATCGATTCGCAGTAGGGTTTTGAAACATATACCGTGTTCGAACATTATGAAGTACCTAGAAGTAAACGATCTATCGACACATAGCATGGATTCAGAAAATACCGTTCTGCTCCAACACGACTTTTCACAGGAAGTAATGAGTGTTATCGACAGAAGATCTCAAATTGATTCCATACTTCTACATTTCAAGGAAGTTTTCGACACCATTCCTCACAAGCGTCGTCTTATCAAATTGCGTGCCTGTAAAGTTTTCTCAACTGTGTGACTGTATTCGAGATTTCCTGTTAGAAAGGTCACACGCGTACTAATTGACGGAAAGTCATCGAGTGAGTCAAAGTTGACATCTTGTGTTCCGCAAATTAGTGTCACAGCCTCTCTGCTTTTCTTAATCTATAATGTATAAACGATTTAGATGACGATCTGTGCAAAGCTCTTAGAATGTTTGCAAACAGTGCTGTCGTTTACCAGCAAATAACCTCGTCAGAAGATCAATACAAACCAGAAAATTATTTACATAAGATATTTGCTTGGTGCAAAAAGTGGCAGTTGGCCCTGAATAAAAAAGAAGTATGAGGTCCCTCAAATGAATACTTAAAAAATTCCGTCGGATTTTGATTACTCCATAAATCATACAAATTTAATTATCTGTCAGTGTCAAAGAAATCACCAACAGCCGTGCATCATAAGACATTATTTTATTTTATTTTGAAGGCTACCAGTTTCAGCATTTCACTATGCCGTCGTAAGGCCCCATGTGCATCTCTCTAAATAAACGAAAATGTCATATAGAGCCATAAATCTCTGGACGTCGTTCAAATGGTTCAAATGGCTCTCAGCACTATGGGAATTAACATCTGAGGTCATCAGTCCCCTAGAACTTAGAACTACTTAAACTTAAGTAACCTACGGGCATCACACACATCCATGCCCTAGGCAGGATTCGAACCTGCGACCGTAGCGGTCGCGCGGTTCCAGACTGAAGCGCCTAGAACCGCTCGGTCACACCGGCCGGCCTCTGGACGTCGTGAACTCGATCGTTGCACTAGTGCTTCACTGGAAGACTTGATAGCAACTGAGAACACCCGCACTAGTGTAATGATTCAATTCACGACATCCAGAGATTTATGGTTCTATATGACGTTTCCGTTTATTTGGAGAGATGCATATGGGACCTGAAGATGGCATAGCGAAAAGCTGAAACTGGAAGCCTTCAAAATAAAACATCTTAAGATACACGGCTGTTGGGGAATTTCATTGAAATTGACAGTTACTTAAACAGCCGATGTCCCCTGCTCATAATGGACCAACAGAGACTAAATTTAATGATTGCCGATTCAACAAAATTGCTGGGCATTACAATTAAGGACAACTTAAATTGGAACTATGACACAGAAAAAATAGTAAGAAAGTGGCCAAAGACTACGTTGTATTGACAGAACACTAAGAAGATACAACGAATCTTCTAAGGAGACTGCATAGACTACGGTTGTCCGTCCTCCTCCGGTATATTGCTGAGCGGGTGAAATCAGCATCAGACAGGATCGACGGAGAACATTAAAAAAGTTGAAAGAAAGCCGTTTGTTCTGTATTATCGCGAGATTCTCACGGATATAATAAGCGCCTTGGAGAACCAATAATTCGTTGCGGCCAAACTATTCACAGAATCTGTCATCATCTTGCTCCTTCGAAAGCGAAAATTTCGTAGGTTCGCACCTACACAAAGGAACTGCCATGGCGATGAAATACCACCGATCAGAGCTCGCACGGAAATATTTTGGTGTTCATTTTTTCCCTGGTGCTATCAGAGAATGGAGCGATGAAGCAATAAAGTGAAACTGATTCTTATATGAACCGTCTGCCAAACGTAGATCAGGGCGGGGTGTCGCAGTAGTTGGCACACTCGACCCGCATTCGAGAGGACGACGGTTCAAATCCGCGTCCGTCCACCTAGATTTAGCTTTTCCGCGATTTCCCTAAACTGCTCCAGCCAAATTCCGCAATGGTTCCCCTGAAAGGTCAGAGCAGATATTCTTCCGCATCCCTGAACTACTCGGAGCTGGTGCTCCGTCTCTGCCGACCTAAATGTCCAAGGGCATTTTTCTTGCAGGTATATCGCATTGACTTCCATGCATTCTCATTTATTTCATTTTAAATGTCTTATACTACCGTATTCCTGCCTTTTCCTGAAAAGTTTCGTACATCCTCCTTTCGTGGATCAACTTAATTGTTTCTTCTGTTACCAGTTATCTTTCTTGTATCTAGATTTTTTTCAACTTGCGTGACTGCTCTTCATAGAGATATCCATTCTGTTACGGAGTAAAGTCAAGTGCGAGAAAATGACTTTACTTTTGCTGTGGGACAATAACATCACTTAGTGAATATCTCACTACAACTTGTAACTAATGAAAACAATGCTGGATGTTATTCAAGACGAACTTCATCTCCCATGGTGTTCACAGGAGTTTCCATGCAGACCGCTAAAGGCTAACGTTTATCGTAACTTCTGAGCGCGCTGTCATTAGGAGGCGTTACTTCACCTACATTTACATCTACATCTACATACATACTCCGCAATCCACCATACGGTGCGTGGCGGAGGGTACCTCGTACCACATCTAGCATCTTCTTTCCCTGTTCCACTCTCAAACAGAACGAGGTAAAAATGACTGCCTATATGCCTCTCTACGAGCCCTAATCTCTCTTATCTTATCTTTGTGAACTTTCCGCGAAATATAAGTTGGCGGCAGTAAAATTGTACTGCGGTCAGCCTCAAATGCTGGTTCTCTAAATTTCCTGAGTAGCGATTCACGAAAAGAACGCCTCCTTTCCTCCATACACTCTCACCCGAATTCCTAAAGCATTTCCGTAACACTCGCGTGATGATCAAACCTGCCAGTAACAAATATAGCAGCCCGCCTCTGAATTGCTTCTATGTCCTCCCTCAATCCGACCTGATAGAGATCCCAAACGCTCGAGCAGTACTCAAGAATAGGTTGTATTAGTGTTTTATAAGTGGCCTCCTTTACAGATTAACCACATATTCCCAAAATTTCAATGAACCGAAGACGACTATCCGCCTTCCCCACAAATGCCATTACATGCTTGTCCCACTTCATATCGCTCTGTAATGTTACGCCGAAATATTTAATCGACGTGACTGCGTCAAGCGCTACACAACTAATACTGTATTCAAACATTACGGGATTCTTTTTCCTATTCATTTGCATTAATTTACATCTATCTATATTTAGAGTTAGCTGCCATTCTTTACACCAATCACAAATCCTGTCCAAGTCATCCTGTATCCTCCTACAGTCACTCAACGACGACACCTTCCCGTACACCACAGCATCCTCAGCAAACAGCCGCACATTGCTATCCACCCTATCCAAAAGATCACTTATGTAGATAGAAAACAACAGTGGACCAACCACACTTCCCTGGGGCACTCCAGATGCTACCCTCACCTCCGATGAACACTCGCCATCGAGGACAACGTACTGGGTTCTATTACTTAAGAAGTCTTCCAGCCATTCACATATTTGGGAACCAATCCCATATGCTCGCACCGTAGTTAGGAGTCTACAGTGGGGCACCGAGTCATACGCTTTCCGGAAGTCAAGGAATATGGCAACCGAAACTTTCTGGTAGATTAAAACTGTGTGCCGGACGAAGACTCGAACTCGGGCCCTTTGCCTTTCGCGGGCAAGCGCTCTACCAACTGAGCTATCCAAGCACGACTCACGCCCCGTCCAGACAGCTTTACTTCTGCCAGTACCTCGTCTCCTACCTTCCAAACTTTACAGAAGCTCTCCTCCGCTGCAGAATGAAAATCTCATTCTGGAAACATCCCACACCCTGTGGCTAAGCCATGTCTCCGCAGTGTCCTTTCTTTCAGGAGTGCTAGCTCTGAAAGGTTCGCAGGAGACCTTCTGTAAAGTTTGGAAGGTAGGAGACGAGCCACTGGCAGAACTAAAGCTGTGAGGACAGGGGGTGAGTCGTGCTTGGGTAGCTCAGTTGGTAGAGCACTTGCCCGCGAAAGGCAAAGGTCCCGAGTTCAAGTCTCGGTCCGGCACACAGTTTTAATCTGCCAGGAAGTTTCATATCAGCGCACATTCCGCTGCAGAGTGAAAATCTCAATATGGCATCCGTCTGATACCCTTCATCCATGGTTCGCAAGATATCATGTGATAAAAAGGGCGAGTTGCGCCTCGCAGGGGCAATTCTTTCTAAAGTCGCGATGATGCATGGACAGCAACTTCTCTGCCTCAAGGAAATTCATTATATTCGGACTGAGAATATGTAAAAAAAAAAAAAGAAATAAAAAAAAAATAAAAAAATGGCTCTGAGCACTATGAGACTCAACTTCTGAGGTCACTAGTCCCCTAGAACTTAGAACTAGTTAAACCTAACCTAAGGACATCACACACATCCATGCCCGAGGTAGGATTCGAACCTGCGACCATAGCGGTCTCGCGATTCCAGACTGCAGCGCCTAGAACCGCATGGCCACTGCGGCCGGCGAGAGTATGTCAGAGAACGAACGAAACCATGGTTGACCTCGTCTAGCGGCCTGACGGGCGACAGACACAGGTCGCGGAAGTGCGGGGTTGGGCGCGCCGGAAAGCCACCTGGACGCGTTCCAGAGAGGACAGCAAGCCACGCCACGCCACACAAAACTGTGCCGCGGTCTGCTCTCTGTACTGGGCCAGTACGGCACCGGGTCAGGCGGCAGCGAACACACACGTCCGCGGTAGCCGCGAATTGCCTCTGTTGCATTCCGCCGTATGAAATCTGATACAACACAGGACATTGTTCTTTTTCTGCTACGAGCGAGAAGCAGAGGAAAGTCTCGTAACATCTGACGAGAAATCAATCGGGGATCCGGATTTTCGGAAAAAACACCTTGCAGAAACTCCGACAACCAGTCTCGATGGCATTTCTCGTGCTTTCTCCAGATACACTACTGGCCATTAAAAGTGCTACACCAAGAAGAAATGAAGACGATAAACGGGTATTCAATGGACAATTATATTATACTAGAACTGACATGTGATTACATTTTCACTCATTTGGGTACATAGATCCTGAGAATTCAGTACCCAGAACAACCACCTCTGGACGTAATAACGGCCTTGATACGCCTGGGCATTGAGTCAAACAGAGCTTGGATGGCGTGTACAGGTACAGCTGCCCATGCAGCTTCAACACGATACCACAGTTCATCAAGAGTAGTGACTGGCGTATTGTGACGAGCCACTTGCTCGGTCACCATTGACCAGGCGTTCTCAATTGGTGAGACATCTGGAGGATGTGATGGACAGGGCAGCAGTGGAACATTTTCTGTGTCCAGAAAGGCCTGTACAGGACGTGCAACATGCGGTCGTGCATTATCCTGCTGAAATGTAGGGTTTCGGACGGATCGAATGAATGGGAGAACCATGGGTCGTAACACATCTGAAATGTAACGTCCACTGTTCAAAGTGCCGTCAATGCGAATAAGAGGTGACCGAGACGTGTAACCAATGGCACCCCATAACATCACGCCAGGTGACACGCCAGTATGGCGATGACGAATAGACGCTTCCAATATGCGTTCACCGCGATGTCGCCAAACACGGATGCGACCATCATGATGCTGTAAACACAACCTGGATCCATCCGAAAAAATGACGTTTTGCCATTCGTCCATCCAGGTTCGTCGTTGAGTACAACATCGCAGGCTCTCCTGTCTGTGATGCAGCGTCAAGGATAACCGCAGCAATGGTCTACGAGTTCGTAGTCCATGCTGCTGCAAACGTCGTCGAACTGTTCGTGCAGATGGTTGTTGTCTTGCAAAAGTCCCCATCTGTTGACTCAGGTATCGAGACGTAGCTGCACGATCCGTTACAGCCATGCGGATAAGATGCCTGTCATCTCGACTGCTAGTGATACGAGTCCGTTGGGATCCAGCACGGTATTCCGTATTACCATCCTGAACCCACCGATTCCATATTGTGCTAACAGCCATTGGATCTCGACCAACGCGAGCAACAATGTCGCGATACGATAAACCGCAATCGCGATAGACTATAATCCGACCTTTATCAAAGTCGTAAACGTGACGGTACGCATTTCTCCTCCTTACACGAGGCATCACAACAACGTTTCACCAGGCAACGCCGGTCAACTGCTATTTGTGTATGAGAAATCGGTTGGAAACTTTCCTCATGTCAGCACGTTGTAGGTGTCGCCACCTGCGCCAACCTTGTGTGAATGCTCTGAAAAGCTAATCATTTTCATATCACAGCATATTCTTCCTGTCGGTTAAATTTCGCGTCTGTAGCACGTCACCTTCGTGGTGCAGCAGTTTTAATGGCCAGTAGTGTAACTTCATTGGTATACCAGTAGGAGCATTGCGAGATACAGAGTTTGATCTACATTTCTTCACCAATGGATTAAAAGCGGTGTCAGAAGTCGTTCACATTTACAGTAAGCTCATTGATCAAGATACTACTCGCCTCTTAATACAGCACAACGGTCGCTCTAGGTGCTGTAGAACTGGTACCAGCGCAAAACCTAAAGAAGCGAAGGGCCTCGTGTGCGTCGAATCCCGCCATTCACTTTTGGAAGGATTCTGTTCCTGAGACAGTCAAAGTCATGGCCTACCGTTGTGAGGTGAATGTTTATTACCTACTCCCCATGCTATCCTTTCAAAGCCAATGCTTAGGACATATGGCTTTCTGGTGTACGAAAAACCCGATTTGTGGAGACCGTGGTCGGCCACCCCATGAAAACTAACCATATGAGATACAAACAAAGTATTAACTGCGGGGATGAGCATGCTCCTCGACCCCTGCACTTGTGACCCAATTAAGGAACGTAATCCAGGAACTTAACGTCTCCGATAGCCTCTTGAATTTTGATTTCAGAAAGAGTACGATCGTTTATATCTTGTTTCAATGATACCGACTTCTGCCACTACTGTGGGATCGTCGGTGGTACCTCGCGTATTTATTCCCTCGATGTCGAACTCTGATAGCCGCAAAAGTAAATTAGACCATGTGGCAAAAAGCACCTCCCCTCTTGTGGTTCCTGCTTCATGTTCAGGGACTTCGACTGCCTCCTCCAGCGTCTACCAGAGACTGAGCTCCCTTTCAGAAACCCTGTCCCTCGAAATCTACAGAACAACGATCGAACACCAGTGCATGTCTACCGGCTGTATGACTCAAGGTTCCCTTGAGTTCCTACTGCCGAGAGCGGATAAGCCTTCGCAAGAATCCCGACCCTCCCATCCCCGGACGCGACAGGTCCCCTACGCCACTAGGCTCCGAACCTATGTTCGCGTATGCAGTTCCATCCTACTTCTGAAGCGATCCTGGTTTACGGCCTCTCCTCTTGGCCCCTCCACGTCAAGCCTGATACACATTGTCATATACTAATCAGCAAGAACATTATGACCACGTACCTAATAGCTGGTACATCCACCTTCAGCACGGATAACAGCGGCGACGCGTCGTGGCATGGGAGCAATAACGGCTTGGTAGTTCGCCTGGGTAGTTGGCACAACATCTACTTACACAAGTCACCTGCCGGCAGGTGTGGCCGAGCGGTTGTAGGCACTTCAGTCTGGAACCGCGCGACCGCTACGGTCTCAGGTTCGAATCCTGTCTCGGGCATGGATGTGTGTGATGTTCTTAGGTTAGTTAGGTTTAAGTAGTTCTAAGTTATAGGGGACTGATGACCTCAGATGTTAACTCCCACAGTGCTCAGAGCCATTTTGAACAAAATTCCCGTAAATTTTGGTGGCAGGGGGAGGGGCGGGGGAGGGGCAGAGAGATGATCTCTGATGTAAACTTCAATCACATCCCAGATCGATTGGGTTCAGGTCTGACGAGCTGGTGGGCCAGTACATCAACTGGAACTCGCCACTCTGTTCCTCGATCCACTCCATCACAGACCTGGCCTTGTCAAGTGGCGCATTACCTTGTTGAAAAATGACACTGCTGTCAGGAAACATGATCGTCATGAAAGTGTGTACGTGGTCTGCAACCAATGTACGGATCTCCTTGTGAATCATAGTGCCTTGCACGAGCTCCACTGGGTGCCTCATGTGTTTGTTCCCCAGAGCATAATGGAACCGCCGCCAGCATGTCTCCGTCCGGCAGTACAAGTGTCAAGGAGCTGTTCCCCGGGAAGACGACGGCTTCGCGCCCTCCCAACGGCATGCAACGCCCTACCACAGCGCGAACGTCCTGAGCCGGTGGTCACGTGCCCCTTTCAGTTGTAGTTGCTGATGGAGTGCTGTTAACATTCGCATATGCATTGGTCGTCAGCTGCGGAGGCCCTTCATTAGGACTGTTCGGTGCACTGTGTGATCAGCTACCCTTGTGCTCCGCCCTCTGTTAAAGGCTGTTGTTAGTTTCGCCACAGTTCGCCGCCTGTCTTGTTTTACCAGTCTGCTCAGACTATGACGTCCGGATGGTTTCAGCTTGGTTTCGCCACATGCTGTTGACATTCAGCACGACACTCCTCGAACACCCGACACGTCGTGTACTTTCCGGAATGGTTGTACCACGCTTCCGGGCCATCACAATCTGCCCTCGGTCAAACCCAAATAGATCCCCATTCTACACACGGACAGCATACTCGCTGATACTACATGCACCAAGCGCTGTCTCGCCTGGACGGTTTTATAACGAAAGTAGGTCGGTGGTAATAATGTTCAGGTTAATCAGTATAATTCAATGGATACTAGTCACCTACCATGAACTATAACAATTCATGTAGTCCTGTGAACGCAACGTTTCAAGATCCGCATTTCACAGATGGCCATTCTCCAACTCTTCAAGGTTGCCGTGCATTCTCTCGGAATCTTACAAGTCCCAGAGAGCATCTGGAAGGAGCTGTACATTAGTTCACACAGGTGTCATCAATGATTGGATTCCACTCCATATTTGAAACCATGGCAGTGCACGTGTGAATGACTTAAGCCTTTATGAAATAGTTGCAATTCATTAAAACAATATCGATCACAACAGATCTTTACTTTTGTTGGCAGCCAGTTTGGGTCTATAATTTATCGCATCTTCAGGCTGTTAAGCGACATGATGACGGCTGATGGCGATGGATGGAGCAAAATCCATAAGAGCAGTTGACGCCTGTGTTCTTAAGGATCTTGCACTGTTCACCACCACCACCACAACCAGCCACTATGGTGCTTACGGCCTGAAGACGGTCAAATTAGAGGCCTAACCTGTTGCCAACCAAAATAAACATTTGATGCGATAGTGACTGTTTTACTGAATTTTATCATTTTATACCGATCGCTGTTTGCCGACCGGTGTAGCCCGTGGTTCTAGGCGCTTCAGTCTGGAACCGCGTGACCGCTACGGTCGCAGGTTCGAGTCCTGCCCCGGGCATGGATGTGTGTGATGTCCTTAGGTTAGTTAGGTTTAAGTAGTTCTAAGTTCTAGGGTACTGATGACCATAGATGTTAAGTCCCGTAGTGCTCAGAGGCATTTGAACCGATCGCTGTTTACGCTACATTGATAGAATATTTTTTAAAAAAATTTATGCAAATGACGGGCGAAGTGACTCTGGCACGGTATCAAGCGACGTACCAGTACTCTATTGCAGTATGGACTACAAGAATGACACACAGAAAACTGGAAAACAAAATTCATCTTTAGATGGCAATCAGTTTGGCTTTCAAAAACGTAAGGGCACCAGAGAATTAGTTCTGACGTTGAGATTTATAATGACCTTAAGACTTGAGAAAAATAAACAGGCGTTAATAGGATTAATCGGTTTGGAAAAGGAGATCGACAGTGTAAAATAGCGCAGGATGTTCGAAATTCTGAGAAAAATAGGGGTAAGATCTACGGAAAGACCGATAACATACAATATGTACAAGAACGACGAGGAAACAATGCAAAGCAAGAAGGAATGCCCCGATTAAAAAGGGTGTAACACAGGGATGTACAGTGAAGGAGCAATGACGGAAATAAAAGAAAGCTTTAAGAGTGGGACTGAAATTCAGGATGAAAGGATATCAATGAACAGGTCCAACAAATAATTGAGGACGTACGAATATGCACAACCCTGAGATGAAGAGGTTGGCACAAAAGAGAAACCCGCGCGCGGGTCACATCAGTCAGAAGACTGATGACCCAGAAAAGTTGTAGACACAATACATCGAGGACATCCTGCTTTGTTGGTTATGTCGCAACTAATTACGACTCTCGATAACTTTGCAAACAAATAAACAGAACCGCAGCATTCACGACAGTATGGGGGTCATTCTTCCACCTGCGAGAGTCTTATCCTAGAGATCGGCTGCACACACCAGATTTATTACACCGACTCCACCGATGGTCGCAAATCCAAATAGTAGTTGATCTAGCCATGTGAGTATAGAAAGAAAGGTGTAGTGATCAATGGGATTCTATGTCGCAACGCTGTCAGTACTGCCATGACTGTGTGAAATACATGACGTTTACATGTCTTACCAGTCGTATTTCCTATGAGGACCTTACCATAGTCGACAGTAGGTTGTGAAAGGAAAAAGTGGCTAACCCACATACAACAGGTACAAAGGTCCATTCCAGCCAGTTAGGAATAAGAAGAGGACGCAGAGCTGTCGCATAAAATTGTACGCCTCACTGTTCACAGAAGCGGAAGGAGAGAAAGCGCCAAGACGGGTCTGTGGTAGAGGGCTACAGCTCATTTTACTTTCATGACAGATGCAATCTCAACAACGTTATCTGCGCTAATTAATAGGCAGACTTGTTCCTACTTAGCTTTTAGCGGTTTCGTGAGAACTGAGTCGCTAGGGACGAATTAAGGTTCTTCACGTGCTGCTACTACTACTACTACTTTCTACTGACACGTAGAAATATTGACAACAACTGTGTGTTAAAAACAGCGAATTAAATAATACTGCGAATAAGGAAGCAGAATATTTCTAACATCTGAGGATTAGGAAGAGGAATGCAGATATATTTCCATCCATTCTATCCGCACTGGGGTACATACCAACAAGCATTTCGCCGGCCGGAGTGGCCGAGCGGGTCTAGGCGCTTCAGTCTGGAACAGCGCGACCGCTACGGTCGCAGGTTAGAATCCTGCATAGGGCATGAATCTGTGTGATGTCCTTAGGTTACTTAGGTTTAAGTTCAAATGGTTCAAATGGCTCTGAGCACTATGGGACTTAACATCTGTGGTCATCAGCCCCGTAGAATTCAGAACTACTTAAACCTAACTAACCTAAGGACATCACACAACACCCAGTCATCACGAGGCAGAGAAAATCCCAGACCCCGCCGGGAATCGAACCCGGGCGTGGGATAGGTTTAAGTAGTTCTAAGTTATAGGGGACTGATGACCTCAGATGTTGAGACCCATAGTGCTCAGAGCCATTTGAAACATTTTGAACACGCATTTCTTGGAATGGAGCGGCAGACTGTCACGGCGATTTAGGAGCAGTTTTCTGCCTTTATAAGCATAGTCAAGCCAATGAGCTGAAATATCGACAATAATTATCGTCGCGCCTAGTCGTGCGACAAATCCCTAATCTTTTAATACACAATAAAGGATGTACCACGAAGGAATTATGTCAATAGAATGGAAATCGGTTGATGTATACAGACAAACAAAAGACAACAATTTCAGAAAAATTGGATCATTTGTTCAAGAAAAAGAGCTTCCCAAATTGAGCAATTGAATAGCATGTGGCCGGCCGCTGTGGTCGAGCGGTTCTAGGTGCTTCAGTCCGGATCCGCGCTGCTGCTGCTACGATCGCAGGTTCGAATCCTGCCTCAGGCATGGATGTGTGTGATGTCCTTAGGTTAATTAGGTTTAAGTAGTTCTAAGGGGGCTGATGACCTCAGATGTTAACCCCATAGTGCTTAGAGCCATTTGAACCATTCGAATAGCATGCTGCCCAAACACTGGCCCTTTTGCAAATAGTTATTCGGCTTGGCATTGACTGATAAAGTTGTTGAATGTCCTCCTGAGGATTATCGTGCCATTCTGTCCAACTAGAGTGTCAAAATTCGGAGCTGATTTGGGGCCTCATCCCATAATGCTCCAAACGTTCTCAACTGGGGAGAGATACCGTGACCGCATTGTCCAACGTAGCGTTTGACAAGCGCGCAGACAAGCAGTGTGCGGGCGGGGATTATCGTGCTGGAATGTAAGCCTAGGGTGGCTTGCCATGAAAGGCAACAAAAAGGGGCGTAGAATATCAGCGACGTACCACTGTGCTGTAAGCGTGCCGCAGATGGCAACCAAAGGGGTCCTGCAATGAAATGATATGGCACCCCAGACCATCACTCATGGCTCTCGGGCCGTAAGTTGGGCAAAAGTCGGGTTTGTATTCCACCGCTGTCAGGGGTGTCTCCAGACACGTCTTCGCTGGTCGTCGGGGCTCAGTTGGAAGCGGGACTCATCGCTGAAGACAATTCTACTCCAATCAAAGAGATTTCAGGCCGAAGTCATGCCCGCCTGAAAACTGCGAGAGTTCCTGCTGCTTGTTTCCATGCTTGCCAAACCCTACTGGGCTAATAAGGTCGCCATACCTCTCCCCCATTGACAACGTTTGGAGCATTATGGGCGGGGTCCTCAAACTTCTTGCCCAAGAGCCAGAGGTGGATCAACGTGTCAATAACTTGCTCCACTTGACAAGCTCTTTCTGCTGAATAAGTGATACCATTTTTCTAAAACTGAAATCATTTTTTTTAAAATGAAAAGGGGTTCAGTGTTGAATGTGGAATGAGAAAGTTTATAATTGAATGTCAATTGGTTATCAACTGCGAAATACACATTGAGTTGGAAGTTAAAAGAGTCAGTTGACCCTGTTGTTACGACATACATAAATATTAGTTACGTGTGAAATTTGCAAATTTTATTAAAATTCAGACTTCTTGAAGAGATTCTGGTAGAATTTTATCAGGAGTGTGGACGATCTTCAATAATTAACTAGTTCAAAGTTTTATTAATGAGAAGTCGAAACATATTGACATTTTGAAAATAATCGATACTGTGAAGTGTATTAAAATTCTGTTTTAAAACTTTATCAGCGATTGTGGTCAATAAGTTCGGTTTTAAAGTGGAATATTTCGTTAAATGAGAACAAGATTGATTCTTTAGTGACATTAATTAATTAATTAAGGAAAAATGGGGAGAATTTCAATTTATTCTGGCGAAGATATCAAGGAGTGTCAATGCGCACAAAGAACACATAGAAACTCTGGGACTTCGTTGAACTGTCAATTTTTTCTTTTACGATAAAATTTTTCTACAGCAGGGACTGGTGAATTTTGCTGCGTCTATCCTTATCTTCTAGGTTCAACCTGCTACAGCTTAATGTTTTTCTTTATGGATTTTTCCAGTAACTGGGGAAACAACTTATAATTTTATCTGCGGCGGACCGTCTATATTGGGTACACGGTTAGGCTGTTGTAAAGCCTGTTGGTTTCAGATTGCCTTTCTTTCCCCTACTGCACACATCGTTGCTGAGTTGCTGCGATAGGACCGGTGGCTCAGCGCATCTACTAATTTCAGTCCCATTGAGATAATTCGTCCGTGGGCTTATTGTAGACACTCGGGCCTGTTAAGGTACCTTGTTCTGGGTTTCAGAATAAGACATGTAGAACTGTTCAATGTTTTATTAATTGTTACTGTAGTTTCAACACTGATGCTAGTTTCAAACACAGTCAAATTTGTCCATTTGCACGGTTTAGATTCAAGTGATCAATGATGGTAAATATGAATATTATGTTCCGTATTACAAAATAAAACATGTTCTTCAATCTGCTCACGCGCGATTAAGGATGTAGATATTATGTCAATTAATGTAGCGCTCTACCCTGTTGTTTCTTCTGATGTTTACAAAGTGTGACGTAGTTTACCACAGTTTTCACCATTAATAACTCGAATGTATACCGTACAATGGCACCATTTGGTTGGTCTTGAAATCGTTATAAATGCAGAAATTGCAATACTGGGTAACACAGACAGACTCAAGTACACCCTTCCCCCTCACTTCGAATCTTTAAAGAATCGAACTCTCGCGTATAAAACAGCTTCAAACATTTGATTACGAATATATTTGACGATAATCACACAAAACGTTTATGTTTGAAAGCGCAAAATCCTAGTTGTGTTGGATTTTATATTTGGTAATGAACTATAAAGTCAAATATTGAAATTTACTCCTGAAATTCGGCTTAGCTGTAATAGGTACTGATGTGCTAGCTGCAGCAACTACGATAATTTGTGCTGGACAGGGACTCAAAGCCTGATTTCCCGCATATCGTGAGCTGTCGCCTTACCACTTAGGCTATCCGAGTACGCTCCCCAGACCGACCCATATTTCCAAACACTGAATTTGGAATAACATTCAATAACTGAAACAGTAATTAGTCATCAAACGTTAATATATATAAAGCGACGGAAGGCCTGTGATAAAAATGACAACAACAGACTTTGGCTCCTCGTTGTCTTGATTCCAAGACCCAAAGGAGTCACCAATGTGCGAGCGTGGATGAATGAATTAAGAATATATGAGAAGAAAAAGACACGTGTGTGACGTATGGGAAATTGGGTCGACCTGGAAAGCATGCTCGGAAAGTCTGATGGTAAAGCGACCGCTCGCGATAAGGGGAAAAACACGGTTCAGTTCTCAGTGTGGAATAAATTTTCACTTGTCGCTTTAGGAAGGAGATCTATACCAATTACAGTTAAGCTGAATTTTAGAAATAAATTACAATATGTTGGTTTCGTTCACATCGGATTATTTAGCAATAGGCTAATGAGAAAATAAAAACCAGAACATGTTTTTCTGAAAATCCACTTTTTCCTGTAAACTATATGTCGTACAGCGATATAAGTTCGAGGTGAATTCACTGGTATGTGTGGTTAATGTCTGAAAAATGGCTGGCGAAAGGATTTATTAGTATAGAAATAATAATTTAATACTTTGGGGGGCTATGAGCTAGAAAAAGTTTGGAAAAGGTTTGACACTACGTTTAAATTTTTTCTGAAGTCGCTACGTGCTCTCATTACCAAACACTGGGTTAGTCTGGGTAATTTGCGTCCTGTTTCGAGAGCAGCTAATTTTTCACGCATATCAGTGTTTATGAAGCTGTTTCTTCTGATCTCCGTTTCGTTCAATGACGTAATTTTGCAGGTACATACAGTGGATACTCCCTGCAAAATATGTTTCAAATACACGAGGTAGTAAAAAGGTAATAAATTAAAACATCATTTCTCATGCAGATATTTTACTACATATGCCTAACTGTGGCCTACCCTCACTGGTGCTACTGCCTCACACGTCGTGTGACGACCTCTGGAAGTAGTGTTTTTTTTTCTTTTTCTTTTTTGTCATCAGTCTACTGACTGGTTTGATGCGGCCCGCCACGAATTCCTTTCCTGTGATAACCTCTTCATCTCAGAGTAGCACTTGCAACCTACGTCCACAATTATTTGATTGACGTATTCCAATCTCTGTCATCCTCTACAGTTATTGCCCTCTACAGCTCCCTCTAGTACCATGGAAGTCATTCCCTCATGTCTTAGCAGATGTCCTATCATCCTGTCCCTTCTCCTTATCAGAGTTTTCCACATATTCCCTTCCTCTCCGATTCTGCGTAGAACCTCCTCGTTCCTTACCTTATCAGTCCACCTAATTTTCAACATTCGTCTATAGCACCACATCTCAAATGCTTCGATTCTCTTCTGTTCCGGTTTTCCTACAGTCCATGTTTCACTACCATACAATGCTGTACTCCAGAAGTACATCCTCAGAAATTTCTTCCTCAGATTAAGGCCGGTATTTGATATTAGTAGCCTTCTCTTGGCCAGAAATGCCTTTTTTTGGCATAGCGAGTCTGCTTTTGATGTCCTCCTTGCTCCGTCCGTCATTGGTTATTTTACTGCCTAGGTAGCAGAATTCCTTAACTTCATTGACTTCGTGACCATCAATCCTGATGTTAAGTTTCTCGCTGTTCTCACTTCTACTACTTCTCATTACTTTCGTCTTTCTCCGATTTACTCTCAAACCATACAGTGTACTCATTAGACTGTTCATACCGTTCAGCACATCATTTAATTCTTCTTCACTTTCACTCAGGATAGCAATGTCATCAGCGAATCGTATCATTGATATTATTTCACTTTGTATTTTAATTCCACTCCTGAACCTTTCTTTTATTTCCATCATTGCTTCCTCGATGTACAGATTGAAGAGTAGGGGCGAAAGGCTACAGCCTTGTCTTACACCCTTCTTAATACGAGTACTTCGTTCTTGATCGTCCACTCTTATTATTCCCTCTTGGTTGTTGTACATATTGTATATGACCCGTCTCTCCCTATAGCTTACCCCTACTTTTGTCAGAATCTCGAACAGCTTGCACCAATTTATATTGTCGACGCTTTTATCACGTCGACAAACTCTATGAACGTGTCTTGTTTTTTCTTTAGCCTTGCTTCCATTATTAGCCGTAACGTCAGAATTGCCTCTCTCGTTCCTTTACTTTTCCTAAAGCCAAACTGATAATCACCTAGCGCATTCTCAATTTTCTTTTCCATTCTTATGTACATTATTCTTGTAAGCAGCTTCGATGCATGAGCTGTTAAGCTGATTGTGCGATAATTCTCGCACTTGTCAGCTCTTGCCGTCTTCGGAATTGTGTGGATGATGCTTTTCCGAAAGTCAGATGGTATGTCGCCAGACTCATATATTCTACACACCAACGTGAATAGTCGTTTTGTTGCCAGTTCCCCTAATGATTTTAAAAATTCTGATGGAATGTTATCTATCCCTTCTGCCTTATTTGACCGTAAGTCCTCCAAAGCTCTTTTAAATTCCGATTCTAATACTGGATCCCCTATCTCTTCTAAATCTACTCCTGTTTCTTCTTCTATCACATCAGACAAATCTTCACCCTCATAGAGGCTTTCAATGTATTCTTTCCACCTATCTGTTCTCTCCTCTGCATTTAACAGTTGTTTTGACTTTCCTGTATGTTGAGTCTGTCCTTCCGACAATCATATCTTTTTCGATGTCTTCACATTTTTTCTGCAACCATTTCGTCTTAGCTTCCCTGCACTTCCTGTTTATTTCATTCCTCAGCGACTTATATTTCTGTATTCCTGATTTTACCGGAACATGTTTGTACTTCCTCCTTTCATCAATTAACTGAAGTATTTCTTCTGTTACCCATGGTTTCTTCGCAGGTACCTTCTTTGTACCTATGTTTTCCTTCCCGACTTCTGTGATGGCCTTTTTTAGAGACGTCCATTTCTCTTCAACTGTACTGCCTACTGCGCTATCCCTTATTGCTATATCTATAGCGTTAGAGAACTTCAAACGTGTCTCGTCATTCCTTAGAACTTCCCTATCCCACTTCTTTGCGTATTGATTTTTCCTGACTAATGTCTTGAACTTCAGCCTACTCTTCATCACTACTATATTGTGATCTGAGTCTATATCTGCTCCTGGGTACGCCTTACAATCCAGTATCTGATTTCGGAATCTCTGTCTGACCATGATGTAATCTAATTGAAATCTTCCCGTATCTCCCGGCCTTTTCCAAGTATACCTCCTCCTCTTGTGATTCTTGAACAGGGTATTCGCTATTACTAGCTGAAACTTGTTACAGAACTCAATTAGTCTTTCTCCTCTTTCATTCCTTGTCCCAAGCCCATATTCTCCTGTAACCTTTTCTTCTACTCCTTCCCCTACAACTGCATTCCAGTCGCCCATGACTGTTAATTAGATTTTCGTCCCCCTTTACATACTGCATTACCCTTTCAATATCCTCATACACTTTCTCTATCTGTTCATCTTCAGATTGCGACGTCGGCATGTATACCTGAACTATCGTTGTCGGTGTTGGTCTGCTGTCGATTCTGATTAGAACAACCCGGTCACTGAACTGTTCACAGTGACACACCCTCTGCCCTACCTTCCTATTCATAACGAATCCTACACCTGTTATACCATTTTCTGCTGCTGTTGATATTATCCGATACTCATCTGACCAGAAATCCTTGTCTTCCTTCCACTTCACTTCACTGACCCCTTTGCATTTCCCTTTTCAGATTTTCTAGTTTCCCTACCACGTTCAAGCTTCTGACATTCTACGCCCCGACTCGTAGAACATTATCCTTTCGTTGATTATTCAATATTTTTCTCATGGTAACCTCCCCCTTGGCAGTCCCCTCCCGGAGATCCGAATGGGGGACTATTCCGGAATCTTTTGCCAATGGAGAGATCATCATGACACTTCTTCAACTACAGGCCACATGTCCTGTGGATACACGTTACGTGTCTTTAATGCAGTTGTTTCCATTGCCTTCTGCATCCTCACGTCGTTGATCATTGCTGATTCTTCCGCCTTTAGGGGCAATTTCCCACCCCTAGGACAAGAGAGCGCCCTGAACCTCTATCCGCTCCTCTGCCCTCTTTGACAAGGCCGTTGGCAGAATGAGGCTGACTTCTTATGCCGGAAGTCTTCGGCCGCCAATGCTGATTATTTATCAAAATTTAGACAGGGGCGGGGATCGAACCCGGGACCGAAGACGTTTTGATTATGAATCAAAGACGCTACCCCCTTTTTTATCTCATTTTGGTCGCTTTTGTTCGTTGCATCTACTAGGGGCGGACGTCGTAAGACATCCATTTATGTTCGTTGTTGATCGATTGACTCAGTTTTTTTTTTATTACAGAGGGCACGTAACCCTCTGACCGAACACGCTGAGCTATCGTGCCGGCTGACCACGGGTGCGTTGGAAGTAGTGTACGGATATCATAGGCTCAAACATCACTGACAACCGAAGTCTGTTACGACTCGAGGCATGCTGAGATAGCCTGCAGGTTAAGGCGACTGCTCTCAAAAAGCCGGACATCTAATAGAGAGCCTGATCTGGCACAGATTTTTATTAGTCTCGATATTTCACCAAATACACGTCATGCAAGCACAAATCATCCAACGACGTTGAAGTCCAACAGTCTCTCTTTACCACCAACTGCACCTTTTAGGCAGAGTTATGACTGAGCCTAGATGATACGCAATATGATACGTTATGCGACTCATGGTACTGCGCAGAAGCAATCCACATTTTGTGGAATTCCAACGGTCTCGCGGACGTGGTACAGCGGCTGACGATATAAATAGAGAAAACTAACCACCAGAGCAGTGTAATCGAAGAAATTTATTTCGAACGATTACTTTCGGCGCGACACTTACGTCATGTTTTTAGTGGACCGGAAGATAGCGTAAGTGTTGCGCCGAAACTAGTCGTCTGAAATGAATTTATTTGATGATGAGGCTCTGTGGTCAGTTTTCCTTATTTTGCAAAAAAATGGCTCTGAGCACTATGGGACTCAACTGCTGCGGTCATTAGTCCTCTAGAACTTAGAACTACTTAAACCTAACTAACCTAAGGACATCACACACATCCATGCCCGAGGCAGGATTCGAACCTGCGACCGTAGCAGTCGCACGGTTCCGGACTGCGCGCCTAGAACCGCGAGACCACCGCGGCCGGCCCTTATTTTGCAATCCACATTGGTGACTGTATCTAGTTCGCAACGGGACGATAGCGATAGATCAGCGATACAACACGGAGTACTGGTTGCTCCACGCAACCGTACTCAGAAAGGAAAAAAGTCATGCGCTGTACCTTTAAAAAAAAACTTAATTATATATTGTTTTATGTAGATGAAGCAATGCTAGTTTTGTATCTGTAGTTTGTTTCTCAATAGCGTTTTACTCTAAATTTAAGAATCACTGTTTTGGGATTCGTGCAGGTTGTCTGGCATGCAGAGAGGAAAGTACTCGGTAAAAAGCATCTTCATATCACAGCTTTATAATGAACTAGTTTTCTTTTCGCTGTAGCCCATAGTCATTGGTATGCTTCGAAAATAAGTAAAACAGAGCGCATATTCTAAAAACACAACCGTCCAATCAGTCCCTGAAGGTACCCTCCGGCCGCCGACTCATCCTCAGCTCTTTGGCTTCACCGGATGCAGGTACGGAGGGGAATACAGGCAGCACACTGCCACTGTTCTCAATGATGCAGCTACTCAATCGGCCTCAAGTGCACCCCGCTTGCCAACAGTACTCGGCAGGCCCAGACGGTGACCCATCCAAGTGCTAGCCAAGCCCGACAGAGCTTAACTTCGGTGATGTGACAGCAGCCGTGTTTGCATTGCGCAAGTCCGTTTGCGTATATTTAAAAAAGTTGACAGTAAAACATGTGGTCACTGGGCAGTTCACGTTTGGTGCATTTTAGGTCAAACAACGCTACATTCCAAATGTAGTTAACAACCCGAAATTGTTTTTTAACGCTGTAAGGAGAGCCATAGGTCTTTCCAGTCTTGCGTAAATACGTGACATACATGAAATTTGTTTGCGATGATGCTGGCAATGTATAATTGGGGAGAAAGGAATGAAAAGGAAATGGGAAAAGAGATGAGAAGGAAATAACGACTTCCGGCGCGCAGGGCAATGTGGCAGTGAGACTCGAACACGGATGCTGCGACTCTCTAGAACGGTTGTCTAACCGTCTCAGCCATGTCGACGTGCCTTCAACCACGCAGCAACGACCCCCGCTCATTGAACCCCCATCCCCACATGCTGATATCTTATTCAGACATTGCTTGTGCATCCGTACTAAAACTTATCATCAAACAGCTGCCGCGCCCACAGATTTACAGATACGAGGTATGTATGCTCTGTTGGACATATAAGCCTCAGTGAGAACCGTCCTTACCCTCGACGACAATTGCCAAGATTTAAGGCGAGCACAATCGAATTTATATTCTTAAGTGACCTGGCTTCGGCTGCGAGTTTTACTGTTACAAGTGTGTCCCGTAAATTACAATACTGGCCATTAAAATTGCTACACCACGAAGATGACGCGCTACAGTCGCGAAGTTTAACCGACAGGAAGAAGATGCTGTGATATGCAAATGGTTAGCTTTTCACAGCATTCACACAAGGTTGGCGCACTTACAACGTGCTGACATGACGAAAGTCTCCAACCGATTTCTCATACACAAACAGCTGTTGACCAGCGTTGCCTGGCGAAACGTTGTTGTGATTCCTCGTGTAAGGAAGAGAAATGCGTACCATCAGGTTTCCGACATTATAAAGGTCGCATTGTAGCCTATTGCGATTGCGGTTTATCGTATCGCGACATTGATGCTCACGTTGGTCGAGATCCAATGACTGTTAGCAGAATATGGAATCTGTGGCTTCAGGAGGGTAATACGGAACGCCATGCTGGATCCCAACGGCCTCATGTCACTAGCAGTCGAGATGACGGGCATCTTATCCGCATTGCTGTAACGGATCGTGCAGCCACGTCTCGATCCCTGAGTCAACAGATGGGGACGTTTGCAAGACAACAACCATCTGCGCGAACAGTTCGACGACGTTTGCAGCAGCATGGACTATCAGCTCGGAGACCGTGGCTGCGGTTACCCTTGACGCTGCACCACAGTCAGGAGCGCCTGCGATGGTGTACTCAACGACGAAGCTTGGTGCACGAATGGCAAAACGTCATTTTTTCGGATGAATCCAAGTTCTGTTTACAGCATCATGATGGTCGCATCCGTGCCATTGGTTATACGTCTCGGTCACCTCTTGTTCGCATTGACGTCACTTTGAACAGTAGACGTTACATTTCAGATATGTTTCGACCAGTGGCTCTACCCTTCATTCGATCCCCGCGAAACCCTACATTTCAGCAGGATAATGTACGACCGCATGTTGCAGGTCCTGTACGGGCCTTTATGGATACAGAAAGTGTTCGACTGCTGCCCTGGCCAGCACATTCTCCAGATCTCTCACCAATTGAAAACGTCTGGTCAATGGTGGCCGAGCAACTGGCTCGTCACAGTACGCCAGTCACTACTCTTGATGAACTGTGGTATCGTGTTGAAGCTGCATGGGCAGCTGTACCTGTACACGCCATCCAAGATCTGTTCGACTCAATGCCCAGGCGTATCAAGGCCGTTATTACGGCCAGAGGTGGTTGTTCTGGGTACTGATTTCTCAGGATCTATGCACCCAAATTGCGTGAAAATGTAGTCGCATGTCAGTTCTGGTATATTTGTCCAATGAATACCCGTTTATCATCTGCATTTCTGCTTGGTGTAGCAATTTTGATGGCCAGTGATGTAGAAGCACTCTCCCTGGCAGTAGGGAGGCGTGTTCCTCGGAAGAGTTTGCTCATCGGATGGCCGCAGCCTCTTTGGTCGGAAGGCCTCCGGCAGCTCGCAGCTTATGCCGTGTATCCGCACGCCGGAGGCCGCGGCATACTTGTAGCGCCGCTCTGTTCTGTTCTGCGCGGAGAAGGTCCCGCCGGGTAGCTCCACTACTACCGCCGCTGCCGCTTCCGCCGCCGGCCGGGCTGACCTTTGTCAGGGCGAGCGGCTGCAGGCGCCTGTCTCCGCCAACCTTTCCACGCCGGCCGCTTTCCAGCCACGGGAAGGAAGCACGCCGCCCGTCGAGGCGGCTACACATTCTACAAACTTTACGACGCGCCGTCCCTAACCTAATTTCTATGTAAATACCAGTTCGTCCTCCTTATGCCAGTTACATAAATTCCTTCTACGATATTTTCGTTCTGGTGCCCTTTGCTGTATGAGACTCCCCCCACTCCTCCCCCCCTCCCCCCCCCCCCCCCCCCCACACACACACGTACAAACAGTGCCAGGTGTGCCTGCCTCTGTTATCAAGGACAGGTGTCCAAGGGTCCTCTGTAAGAGGTCCATGACTAAGGAATTTGTTGCTAGTGCACTCGACCATATGTCATTTCGATGGATTGCTCAAGCGCTGCCTGCGATATGTAAGCCATAAGAGAATCTCAGACCAGAGACCAGTGTATGAGGAATTGTGTAGCAATTAGTAGTAGCTAGCACACGTGTGTATGAAGTTGGCTGGGCCGATCGTGGGGAGCGATGGCGGTGCCTCAGCCTAAAAGCAGCCTCGCGCAAATGTACCGGGTGATCAAAAAGTCAGTATAAATTTGAAAACTTAATAAATCACGGAATTGACACACATGCTTAGAATGACATGGGGTTTTATTAGAACAAAAAAAAATAACTTTACAAAATGTCCGACAGATGTTGTTGGACAGCAAAACTGCTACCGTGACGGGTGAGAGGTACGCCGATAGGTTGCAGAATCGCATCATCCCCCGCCTGGCTGATAAACACCTGCTGGAACGTACGATGTTTATGCAGGATGGTGCTCCACCCCATATTGCTAGGCGCGTAAAAGATCTCTTGCGCGCGTCGTTTGGTGATGATCTTGTGCTCAGCCGCCACTTTCGTCATGCTTGGCCTCCCAGGTCCCCAGATCTCAGTCCGTGCGGTTATTCGCTTTAAGGTTACCTGAAGTCGCAAGTGTATCGTGATCGACCGATATTTCTAGGGATGCTGAAAGACAACATCCGACGCCAATGCCTCACCATAACTCCGCACATGCTTTACAGTTCTGTTCACAACATTATTCCTCGACTACAGCTGTTGTTGAGGAATGATGGTGGACATATTGAGCATTTCCTGTGAAGACAATCATCTTTGCTTTGTCTTACTTTCTTATGCTAATTATTGCTATTCTGATCAGATGAAGCGCCATCTGTCGGACATTTTTTGAACTTTGGTATGTTTTTGGTTCTAATAAAACCCCATGTTATTGCAAGCATGTGTGTCAATTTGTACCTCTCTATCTACATTATTCCATTATTTATTGAGTTTTCAAATTTATACTGACATTTTGATCACCCGGTACTATTGTAGTATCAAGTCCCATGTAAATGTTTTAAAAAAATCTCTTAATAATAATCTTCCTTATAAAAATTAACTTTTGACAATCATTCATTTCAATTTAAAGAATTTACTAATTTCTCCAATCCATGGTCATCCCGATTATTGTAAAGAAAAATCAGTTGTTTCTTTTGTACATCACAAATCTATCGGCTGGCATTGCACTGGGCAGTGCCAGAACAATTTCTTATAGGAGCAGATATATACGCGTTATCCGACGACTTTATTGAGGTAAGAATTTTTAATTTATTCAGTATGAACTTTCAGGGCCATGACGTAGCACTGCTGACGTCCAAATTTACCAGTATAGGTTCACAGACAGTCAATTATTGAACGGTTATATAAGTGAGCCACAATTTTATTGAGATATTAGTCACGTTATTATTGCAACGTTACGAAATTTATCTATTGGTAGGTTACAAAATTTATCTGTTCGTAGGTTACGTATTTTTTACTGCTTGGAGTTTACTCTGAATGTGAATGATATAATTATATTTGTTACTGTTGGGAGTTTATTATATTATTTATCTGTCGGGAGGTTACACTGTTGTGAGGTTTCACCTCTTATGAATTTAATTACGTGAGTGACTCAAATGAAAACCTTAAAACATCCATTAAATTTCTGTAAGTTGTGTGATACACTTCGTTGGTGGCAGTAGTGTTCTCCGAGTTTCAGAAAGTGACCGTCGGGTGACAGGGTGAGGCAGGATCTTCCACGACAAGATGGCTGTCCCCTATCAACATTCACAGCGATTGAGCAGCGATCTGTGAAGCATTTTTTGTGTAGCCAAGGTGTCAAACCAATCGAAGCCCACTGAAGAATGACAGCAAAAGACGGTGATCCGTATTTGTCGCTGCACCAGTGTACGAGGTGTGACTTGTGTAACCCCAAGACCGCGGCAGGCTCACTACGTAGTGACGGTCGAGAACATTGGGTTAGTGGAGAAGCTTGTACAAAAGAACAGACGCAAAACTGAACAAAATAGCCACAAGTTTGAAGAAATTTGGAAATTTGTGGTAAGGTCTTATGCGACCAAGCAGCTGAGGTCATCGGTCCCTAAGCTTACACACCAGTAATCTAACTTAAACTATCTTACGCGAAGGACGTCACACACATCCACGGCCGAGGGAGGATTCGAAACACCGACGGGGGAAGCCGCGCGGATCGTGACGAGACGCCTTAGACCGCAGGGCTACTCCGCGCGTCAAGTTTGAAGACCAGTATTGGCTCAGCGCGGAATATTGTTCGAGATAGGTGCCACGTCAGTTGCCTGTCGAATCGCCAGACCGTCGCATCTGTGCAAGTGAAGAACTTCTGCATGTTTTCCATGTTGAACGTGATGAACTTCTGGGACAGACGGTTACAGGCGATGAGACTTGCGTCCACTATCACAAACCAGAAACACCAAGGTCAAGCGAGGTATGAGGCCGCAAGTCATCGCCAAAGCTACATTCAACTGTCTGCTGGAAAAGTCATTCTCATTCTCTTCTGGGACGCGCAGATGGTTCACATGGCTCTGAGCAGTATGGGACTTAACATCTGAGATCATCAGTCCCCTAGACTTAGAACTACTTAAACCTAACTAACCTAAGGACATCACACACATCCATGACCGAGGCAGGCTTCGAACCTGCGACCTTAGCAGCAGCGCGGTTCTGGACTGAAGCGCCCCAATCGCTAGGCCACAGCGGCCGGGGCCTTCTGGAATGCAAATGGAGTAATTCTGGTTCAGTACGTGGATGGAGGAGTGACAGAAACCAGTACTTCCTATTAAGACATGCTGAAAAATCAACTTCGGCGAGCAATCAGGAGTAAACAATGAGTACTGCTACAGCATGAAAACGCCCGACCCCATACAGCCCGTAAGACAGATGAAACTCTGGAAATTAAATTTCTATGTCTGCTACATTCTCCTTATTCATCAAACCTCGCCCATAGTGATTTTCGTCTGTTCGGTATACTCAAAGAAGCAATGTGACGTACGATTTTCAGAAGGGACGAATAGGTGAAAACTGTGATGCATGACCAAAAGAATTCTTTCATTTCGGTGTCTATGCACAGGTCATAGAGGTGGAATACGTGCATTCAGCGTCAGAGAGACTATGTCGAAAAATGACATGAAGTTTTTTGCTCATCGTTGCAATTAAAAATATTACAGACTTTTAAGGTTTTCATCTGAATCACCCTCGGATAACCTCGAAAAAGTAATAATATGTGACTGATTTTTGTTTTTTTGCAGTTCTGGCACACACTGAAGTCAAGTATTGTAGCATGTTGCTGGAGGAACCAAAATAAATGGCGCAGCCCACTGATAATTCACCTGACCGTGCAGTGTTGCCGCACGCTTCACCAACTCAGCAAGTACTGGATCAACGATGTTTCACTTCAACCGCAAAAAACAAATTGCCCCACTATACCCCAGTATATCAAGGGGCTGCATCATTTCGTACTGCTTCACTTAGCTGCGTGCTACGGCACAGCAGCACGGGGTTCCAATGTTTGCGATGGCTGCAAACAAGCGACTGGTTTCAAGACATCTTTGCAACTCCTCGCTCTTAACGGAAGAAAATAGACAGATATAAAGCTAATTTTCAGAGTGTCCCAAGGAAGTGTGATAGGATCGTTACTGTTTACAACGTAAAGGGTGTTTCACAATTCATGTTACACACTTCCAGATGTTGTAGAGGGGACTTAGATCACCTTTTCCATAGGACCCCCAGGTCTGGAAACGCCATCCAACGACGCTACAGAGCGTCAAAGTTATAGGCGACGCCGTCTTGTACACTTATGTTCATAAATTAAGGATAATGCTGAAACAACGCTCAGGTGGGCGGTTAGCGGGTTTAAATCACCTCGGGGTATGACCATGCGGTGCATGTGACCTGCGGTCGTCGTACGGTGGCGCTGGCAGCAGTCCACATACGCACAGGTGTTGGTGCATGTAAGAGAATTGTGTAACAAATAAGTGTGCAGACGTTTTCAGACGTGCTAATGGTGACTGTGTGTTGAAAATGGCTCAAAGAACACATTTTGAAGACGTTATGAGGGGTAGGATAATAGGGTGACTGGAGGCTGGTCAAACACAGCAGGTCGTGGCACGGGCCCTCCGTGTGCCGCAAAGTGTGATCTCAAGATTATGGCAACGATTAAAGCAGACAGGAACCGTGTCCAGGCGCTACAGTACGGGACATCCACACTGTACAACATCACAAGAAGACCGATATCTCAGCATCAGTGCTCGCAGACAGCCACGGAGTACTACAGGTAGCCTTGCTCGGTACATTACCGCAGCCACTGGAACAGTTGTCTCCAGGCACACAGTCTACAGACGACTGAACAGACATGGCTCATTCGCCCGGACACCTGCAAGGTGCATTCCACTGACTCCTGGTTACAGGACGTCATTTTGCTCTTGTATGCCCGCCCTTTCAGGGGTGCAGTGGGTCCCACATTTCTTCTGATGGATGATAATGCACGGCCCACCGAGCTGCCATCGTGGACGAGTACCTTGAAACAGAAGATATCAGGCGAATGGAGTGGCCTGCCTGATCTTCAGACCTAAGGCCCATCGAGCAGGTCCACATACCGCTGCACTTCCTCACAACCTTAGGACACTTCAGGAACTCCGGCAGGCACTGGTGCAAGAATGGGAGGCTATACCCCAGCAGCTGCTCGGCCACCTGATCCAGAGTATGCCAACCTGTTGTGCGGCCTGTGTACGTGTGCATGGTGATCATATCCCATGTGGATGTCGGGATACATGAGCAGGAAACAGTGGCGTATGTAGCAAATGTGTTTCGGGACGTTTTTCTCAACTTATTACCAATACCGTGGACTTACAAATATGTGTCGTGTGTGTTCCCTATGTACCTATGCTATTAGCACCAGTTTTGTGTAGTGCCACGATGTGTGGCACCACGTTCTGCAATTATCCTTAATTTATGACCATGAGTGTATGTACACACCGTCAGGTGGCTTGCGACATATTGCTGTAGATGAAGATGTACGTGAATACAAACAAAAAATTAATTACGTGAGCTTACTTTTTCGAGGTGAAAATCAAAACTTTACGACTAGCCATCGCAGAACGAATCGAGGTCCCCGTATCCAAGACCGCTGAGACAACACAGTGAAATACTGCACAGATTTGAATCTTCGTGACGAAAGAAATATTTATCAACTGTAGCTTGGAAGGAGGCAGAGTAGTGGTATGCAGTTTCTGCGAAGCAATGCACTGTGTCCAAACCGACCTATCTCCGTAGTGCGTCATGGTGTCTCCAAATGTAACATTACTGTTGGGAATTACAGAAGAAACTATAATCTAGTATACCCTATTAATGCATTCAAATTTCATAAAGACTGATTTCAGCACCACAGTGATTTACTCTATCGGAGATGCCCTTGTACGACCTCGTAACTGACCTGTCCAAAAAGTTATAGGGAGACATACATTTTCGAATCCACAAATCATTGCCAGAGGTTAAAGAAGCGATAAATGGGGGAAAAATGCTTGGTAGGATCGAATCGCGTGTCTCTGGATTTGTAGTCAGACACTTATCCGCTGAAAGATCGAGTTATTTCCACTTTAATGACGTAATAATCGCTTACAGTATTGTTCAAAGTAACGTCAGGTGTTACTGTACAAACTTTACAATACAATTTCTCCTTGGCAGTTCCTCGTCACCTTTCATATATCCTGCGCCAGTCAACGCGCACTGACAACACACCCCAGTTAAACAATACCGAGCAAGTTTATTAATAAGTACATGAACAAAAGCTTCCTCCTAGAGTAAGTTATTTACAAGAACTGTTTGTAGTCGTTCGTGGTAGTCACTGATTCTATACGAGTTGTAAATGGACAGGTGGCCCAATAACGGGTAAAGTTGAAGTTTGACTTCACCCTGTAGTGGAACAGTATACACATCGAACTTCACGAATATAATCGTGACACCTTATGCGTAGATATCTGCTGGAGAATTGGTTTATTAATGTTCGTGAAGTAAACCATATTCTAAAATCAGCACCTGTGTATCCGTCCTTAGTGTGGCTCAATTGTACCACTAAGGTTTTATCAGTCTATTTACTGGTTTGTAATTAAAGCAACACAGTGATTGTAATTGGCACCAAGATCTCTGGTGCAGCATTACTTCGCTTCATTATTCGACATTGTGGATTTATAATTTCTTGATCATTGGCACTATACATACTTTCCTGTGTTGTTAAATAATGTATTTTTTTCAGTTCTGGCCACATAGTAATCTCCTTCTCTTTTACTATGTCCTAGTTTTATATTACTTAATCAACAAGCTATTTTCGATACATGGTTACTATTGTAAAAACTGAACATTATACCTTGTTTCTCACAATTTCTAGATCTAGTAGAAAGTTTGTTACATCCAGTTCTTCATTTTATTACACAGTCAGGATCTTATAAAATTCGTTGGTTAGTAGCCCCCTCTGACAGTGTTTCCCTGTAGTATTGACGCTATATAACAGCCAGTTGTCTGACAATCGTAATACAAGTATGTACTTGTTCCCGTAGCTAGCACTGCGAGTAATACGCCCTATTTACATGGACTACGTAACTCTTACCAATGTCAAGAACCTTGTGTTAAAAAACAAGTGCGGCAATATGAGCACTGAATATGTATATGATACAGGCCAAACGTTGTAAATTACGTAACCATAACGAGCTACTTTAGGTAAACGACAGCTTTACACCATCTACCAAATATACTTTTATATCTCTTCATTTTTATTACGAGCTATTACTTTTTCAGTATGTACATGACAACAATAGAAATTCAACTCGACAGATTATGAAGTTGTATAATGTTTGGTTGGTGATAGACACTCAATTAAGTAACAACTCTTATTGGTATGTCTCATATAGCACAAACCTTTAATATGAATGTATTTTGCTATTTTTCTCGTCTTATATGCCGTTTTCCGTACTTCAGGTCCGACGACGGCTCGTCCGTGAGCTGAAACTAGTTATTAATAAGGGAATTTTGCAGTCTTGAATTAGGATTTCTATCCAAACATTTTAACATAACAGATCACCAGTCTCTCTATTTGACAATGTCAAGTAACAACTTGGCATCTATCACACCCAGGGTTTTATTTTCTCGCGAAAACGTTATTTTTTATACGTACATAATCACTTTTTTCTAACGAACAACCAGGCGATTACTGCAACACGTGCTTTACATGCTGGAAAGGACGGGAGCCTCAGTTACAATGCCGTTGACAACATTATTGTAAGTGAAACCAGTTTTCCAATTTCCTTTGTAGGTTACAACTCGAAAATGAGGTTCGTCCAGTTGGCATATAATAGCTCTTAAAACAAGACCTTGTGACTCTTATGACAGACTTCACTGACAGTTTGATGATTCTGATAACAGTATTTATTTTAAAAAAAATCACAACGCCCTAGTAATAGTCCTAGCAAGGAATCAGTTGCAGCAGTGACATCTTTTAGTCCACTGCTACCTTAACTCCAATGGAAAGGTGTGCATGATAATCGTAATTTCAGTGATGGAATAAAAGGGGTGGTTAGAATTTCAGAGACAGCGTTACAACATAGCTGATTTACAAGATATCAGGCGCCAAAGATGAGCTAATGTAAAAATTCATAAGCCTAGATTGACAAAGAGGATACGGTAAAGTTGGTTACAGAGGCGTTCTTGAGACAGTGGTGGAATGCCAAAAAAGTTTAGAAAAATCTCAGCACTGCATCTGCTTTGTCGTTAAACATCTCCCACAACCGGTAAGACGTACTTGCAGCAGCGCGAGTAAGAGTAATTTGGAACCATCATAGGTGCCAACAACCTGAGTTACGAAAGGTCTCTTGTTTTTACGGCGTGTATGCTATGTGGCTTTAAGTTTACAAGCTAACGACCGAACTCTTGTGGTTTTCAACTGAGGGCAGCAAAAACGGTGCAGCAAAGACTGTTATAACGGTACCAACGATGCTCATTTTCAGCCGACACTGATATTTTCTCTTTTGCCCAGGTAGCTGCTGGACCGAGCGATGCGGCGAAATATCTCAGCCGTCTTTTCGAGGAGCGGTGAGCTAGCGCCGGCCCTGGTGTCCGTAGTTAATGTGAAACTATATTGGAATGTATGCTTCTACTACTTCTAATAATAATGACAGCAGAAGAAACAAAATTTATTTGCAGATGGACAAAGGTCATATATTATACCATAATGTGATCACGCTAAATAAATAAGTACTTTGCCCAAGCGAATGGAGTGGAAAACCGATGATGAAGGTAGGCATCCCAACTTACATCAACTGACCCAGGCCAACACCGACTCAGTGGAAGGCCTCGGCGCTTGTTCGTGACGTCACGTCAGCTAGGTACGGCGAACGCCACGTCTGTTGCAGGCATACTCATAATGGTGGTGTCTCCCCCTCTGACACAGGAAAATGTGAAACTATTGGCGGTAGTTGATCAACACACATTGTTCTGAGAGATTTCTGCAATCAATTAATTGTGCAATTCATTACACTTATTAACAAATAGTGTAGTCCTGAACTTAAATTTCCACCTGTTTTAAGGATTGACAGACAAAACCAACTTCATGGTCCAACAGCAACAGAATTCGTGCTTCTTTACCTTATTTGTAAATCTGAGGAAATTACGTTTGTACTGGGTTGCTTTTACAAGAAACTGTGAACATATTGGTGCTCTTCTTTAGGTATCTTGGTTGACTATGGGTGAGGAGCGCTGAATGTTAACGAAATATCTTGCGACTGTACACGTTGGGGGAGGGGGTAGGGGACAGAAGAAGAGGCAAAAGAGAGATACTTGTTTTATCAAACAAATTTTTTTTATCTTATAAAGTTTCTCCTTTCAGTTGCAAGAGGGGAATATTTATCTTCTCTAATGTCCATGTTCAAAAAAGTTTAAGCTCAGCAGTATTTTCGATGTATGAAGCTATTTTGTTTCCTGTTTAGAATTTCTTTCGTTGAAAACGACTGTAATCTAAAGACTGGCAACAGTTGGACATTTACACATGTTAATTAGTTCACATTTCCAGTGGCGATGTCAAACAAAAATAAATAAATAAAAGAAACGAGTTCATTTTAAGGGGGTTGGAGTATGTTTCGGTAACAAAATGGATCAAGTAAATATAGTTGCTTGAATGTAAAATTTCCGAAGCTTGCAATGGGGCAAAGCGTCTTCTCATATTGATCTACGTTTGTTTAGACAGGATTCAGTAATACAGATCTATGATCTACATTTGTAGCTTTACGATAGTAAGGAAATTTTTCATCTAAATAAAACTGCAGAATCCAAAACAATACCAAGCATTTTGTCCAAAAATAATAGGTTTATAGTGATAAGCACGCCCAGGCGTTTCTGCCTGCAACAGACGCGGCGTTCGCCGTGCCTAGCTGACGTGACGTCACCAGCAAGCGCCGAGGCCTTCCTTTGAGTCGGTGTTGCCCAGGCGCATATGATGTAAGATGGGTTGCCTATCGCAGGGGGCATGGAATATTTTTCCGGACAGTTTTACACTGACGGAAAAAAAATCTCACCACCAAGAAGGAGATGTGCGACATAAACCAAAGTTGGTAGGCGTGTTCCTAGATCTGAAATATGATATATGTGTAAATTCCGCGCCAGTCGCGTGAGAGTGACGTTAATATTGCAACTATTAGAATGCAAACCAGGTTTGCTTTAAATATACGTTGTAACGGTCGTGAGCGTTAGTTAACTTCGAGACTGGACGTGGTGATCTGATTTTCGTCAAAAAGTCTGCAAGGCGACAAAGACGCTACTACCAGCACCTCACTGAGTTGGAGCGATGTCGTCTAATAAGGCTAAGAGAAACTGGATGTTCCTGCTACTATACTGCAGAAAGACTTCGCAGCAGTGTAGATACTGTGGATGACTGCTGGCAACGGTTGTAACGTGAACATACAGCCGCAAGAAGAGCCGGCTCCTAACGGTCACGTAGCACTGCCGAGTGGGAAAATCGTCGTGTTCGGGGCAAGTGTTTGGCGCATCGTACCGCATTTGCAGCAGCGATCTCAGCAGCAGTTGGCACCACAGTGACAATGAACTGTTACAAATCGGTTACGTCAACGACAGTTCCGAGACAGACCCCTTTAGTGTCCATTAGAATGATCCCAAACCACCGCCATTTGCGACTTCAGTGGTAAGCGAGAGCTAGTTGGAGAGCAGGGTAGAGGTCTTGTGTGTTTCCTGAAGGAAGCTGGTTCTCCCTCTGTGGCCGGCCGCGGTGGTCTCGCGGTTCTAGGCGCGCAGTCCGGAAACGTGCGACTGCTACGGTCGCAGGTTCGAATCCTGCCTCGGGCATGGATGTGTGTGACGTTAGGTTTAAGTAGTTCTGAGTTCTAGGGGACTGATGAGCACAGCAGTTGAGTCCCATAGTGCTCAGAGCCATTTGAACCATTTTTCTACCTCTGTGCCAGTGATGGCCGTGTGTTGTGGTCAGAAGGAAGCCATTCGAGAGCCTGCAACCAACCTCACAATAGGCCAAGATACATTGCACTACTGGACTTACGGTCTGGGGTGCAATTTCGCATTTCATCAGGAACGCTCTCATATTTAAGAACATTTAAGATTGCAGCGCGTCAGCAATCGTGAATAATTTAATGATTATAAAGAATCCGCCTCGATTGCAAATAGAAACAATGTTGACCTAGGTTTCGGCGCGGATAACCACGCCTTCTCCGGGACACACTATTGCTACAAACTGCCTATAGAGGCATGCTCCAACATTAATATAGAACGCCCAAAAGGGCAAAAGACTCGCATAAAATGCAAAATAAACGGGACGTGTGTACCATGTCAATAGCTGTACTTAGCTCAAACGTCAGAAGCGTGCTTCCTCACTCCAGCCAACGTTCAGTGGGTCGCAGGCTCTCAGGTAAACTGAGGTGGTGCCGGCAGCTAGGCTGTGAGTATGTCGGAAAGGAACGCGCATGTGCAAATTGAGAAATCGTCTTCTTCCATGTGATTGGCATAAAATGTGTTACGGAAGTGATCCGATGACCGGGTCGAAGGCGCAGGAAGTTAATGCGTGTGTACGTATAATGTCCTAGCTCGAGGACGATTTTATAGAACTATAGAACGTGGATAGGCTAAACTATATATGTGGGATACCAAATTTCACGGATTGTCAAACCGAATACACGCAGGACAGATAAAATACCATCAGCTAGAAGCAGGATAAAAATATAGGGGATGAATAACTCATTTTGCAATTACTTGGGGTCGGTGATAGTAATTGATGACTACGGTTGGATAAGCGTCTTAAGTTACTATATTAAATTCTAAGTGCTACTGACCAGTAAAGGGTCAAATTAGTATGACAGGCTTAATGTAATTGCGTGAAAGGACGTGCAGCGTCGGCTTCATCGCCCTTAATGTCTAATGACCGACAGAGGTCGTTTTGAATAGTGCTATCGGATAATTTACCAAAACAGTGTAAAAAGAACCTAAACTAGTTTCTTAAAACCAGGTACTTGAGGTACTGAAGAATAAAGCTTAATCAAGTGAGGTCTGTGAACGCATATAGCGTGAAACACACAAACTACCTTTATCTTCTAATAGCTGTTTATGTAGTTATCCCACACATCCTGACTGCAAAGCTGTACGTCTGTCTGGTTATTCGACCTGTTGTGCTGTCATTCACGAACAGCATTCCATGGGGTCTTTTTCAACAGGATAACGCTCGCCCACGTGCCACTGTTGTAACCCAACATCCTCTACAGAGTGTCGACAGGTTGCCTTGGCCTGGCCAATCACTAGGTCTGTATCGAACTGAGCAGCGTCGTGCACAAACAGCATTAATCGTAACTGTATTGACCAACCAAGTGGAACAGTCACGGAACTCCAGCCCACAAACTCGCACCCGGCACCTGTACAACAAGTTTGCATGCCTGCAATCAACATTCTGCCGGTTACGCCGGTTATTAATGTACCAGCATTTGCAGTGGCTTATCTCGCACTTACAGCTGATATTGCAATGTTAATCACTTAGTCCTACGTTGCTATGCCGTCGTTTTGCGATTCATCTGTCATTTATAGCCAAACCCATTTAAGTTATGACATTTACAGCGCCGTCTAGCAGGAAAATTTTCGTTAAATTTCTTTTGTTTTCATAACATTTCTCCCTTCTTCGATAATATTTTGTCAAATTTGACGTCGTTCTGAACAGCGTTTCTTTTTTTTTGCAGACTTCTGGCACTGGAACTTACAATCACCCGGTACTTCGCAAGTATTTAATTAATTTCTATGGCGCCTGTCAGTCCCTTACACACCCATTTTAGTTCAATGCAACACTCCATCTTGCCCGTGTGAGAATACAAGGGCAATACAGAAAAGCGCACAGTTCATAGGTGCATAGCACGACGACTCCAGAATAGCACCATGTGAACTGTCTGAATTAAGTGCAAGTGTAGGCGACAAACTGCTTTGAAACAATAGTTTGTTCAAAATGTGTGTGAAATCTTATGGGACTTAACTGCTAAGGCCATCAGTCCCTAAGCTTACACACTACTTAACCTAAACTATCCTAAGGACCAACACACCCATGCCCGAGGGAGGACCGTACCTCCGCCAGGACCAGCCACACAGTCCATGACTGCAGCGCCTTAGACCGCTCGGCGAATTCCGCGCAGCAGAATAGTTTGCATCAGACTGATTGCCACGCGCCATTTGGTCGATATATTCCAAACTCTGACTTCCCCTACACTTTGAGCTCTAGGGCTCCCTTTAGTAGAATTATTTCCTGCCTCTTATCACATGCGTATCATCCTGTTCCTTCTTCTTGTCAGTGTTTTCTATAAACTCCTTTCCTCACAGATTCTGCGCAAAGCCTCCTCATCCCTTACTTTACAGTCCAAGTAATTTTCAGTATTCGTCTGTAGCATCACATCTCAAATGCTTCGATTCTCTTCTGTACTAGTTTTCCCACAGTCCATGTTTCACTGTGCTTCGGACGTACATTCTCGAAATTTCTTCCCCAAATTAATGCCGACATGATATTAGCAGACCTCTTTTGGCCACGAAAGCACTATTTGCCTGTGCTAGTCTGCTTTTTATTTCTCCTTGCTTCATTCGTTGTGTTACTTTGCCTCCGACGTAGCAGAATTCCTCCACTTCGACAAGGCTGTAGTCCCCAAATTGGATGTTAACTTCTTGGCTAATCTCATTTCTGTTACTCCCCATTACATTTGTATTTCTTTGGTTTTGTTGTGGTTGGCAGGAGAGCCAACACCGTATTGCTAAAGGAGGCCGAAATGCACGTGTTTTAGCTCACGCAGGCTGGCGTGAGGTCTGGAACATGACAAGGGGATTAGAATTGAGAAAAACGGACGTAGCTCGTGGAATACTTTACTTTAATCCATTAATGGAGATCGTCGCTCTTTATGGTACATAATTCACAATATCAATAGTACGGATACTGGCACCTTGCTAGGGATCAAACGCATCTCATCTGACTACAAGCGACAACTCCTCATCCTCTTCAACCGGATCTGGTCCGATGGCGTCTTTCCATCTCAATGGCGGGAGAGCGCCATCATTCCGGTGGTCAAACCCTGTCAAAACTCTCTTGATGTGGATAGTGTTGTGGTTGGCAGGAGAGCCAACCGTGTTTTTCTAAAGGAGGCCGAAATGCACGCGTCTCAGCTCACGCAGGCTGGCGTGAGGTCTGGAACATGACAAGGGAATTAGAATTGTGAAAAACGGACACAGCTGGTGGAATACTTAACTTTAATCCATTAAAGGAGAACGTCACTCTTTGTGGTACATTATTCACAATATCAATAGTGCGGATACTGGCGCCTTGCTAGGTCGTAGCAAATAACGTAGCTGAAGGCTATGATAACTATCGTCTCGGCAAATGAGAGCGTAGAAGTCAGTGAACCATCGCTAGCAAAGTCGGCTGTACAGCTGGGGTGAGTGCTAGGAAGTCTCTCTAGACCTGCCGTGTGGTGGCGCTCGGTCTGCAATCATTGATAGTGGCGACACGCGGGTCCGACGTATACTACCGGACCGCGGCCGATTTAAAGGCTACCACCTAACAAGTGTGGTGTTTGGCGGTGACACCACAGGTTTACTCTAAGAAAATAATCTGTGCTCATTATACTCTTCATTCCACTCAGTATGTCTCGCAATTCTCACTTACAGTGAGTGTAGCTATGTCCTCAGTGTTTCTCATCATTCATATACTTTGTCCATGAATTTTAATTTCAGTCCGGAAGGTTTCTTTTATTTCCGTTATTACTCCTTTGACGAACTGGTTGAACAACAGGGCAGAATGTCTGCATGTCCGTCTTACATATTTTTAAGTCGAGCACTTCTCTGATGGACTACTATTCTCATTATTCCTTGTTGGTTCTTGTATATATTGGACAAGCGTCACTCCAAAAGCAATGTATAACTTTTTTTCTTAAAATATTAAACTTTTGTTCTACATCTTTCTTATTCGCGGAGGTCACAGAAAAATTCTTCCCACTTGTGTTCAGATTTAATTCAACCTCTTTCTCGCAAGTCGCGCTGTCGTAGCACTCCATGTAGAGGGCTCCTGCACGCCGTGTTCGTGTGAAGCGAGGGTTGTAAGAAACAGACAGTGACAAACGTTGACTAAAGACTGGTGTATGAGGATGACGCTGTTCATTTCAATACTGTTAGTCATCGAGCAAGTAGATTACCTGGTGAAACTTGACATGCCGGTACTCGGAACCTCTCGCGCAGCGGCAGACCAACGACCGCATAGACTGTGGACAGCATGCCACAAGAGACGACTGCCTGTTATGACGCTCTTTATGTTCTAATGGGTCAGGTTCGACAACAGAAACATCATGTTTGGCTGGTGAATGGTAATGCCCGGCTACCGAGCGAGGTAGCGCAGTGGTTAGACACTGGACTCGCATTCGGGAGGACGACGGTTCAATCCCGCGTCCAACCATCCTGATTTAGGTTTTCCGTGATTTCCCTAAATCGCTCCAGGCAAATACCGGGATGGTTCCTTTCAAAGGGCACGGCCGACTTCCTTCCCCGTCCTTCCCTAATCCGATGAGACCGATGACCTCGCTGTCTGGTCTCCTTCCTCAAAACAAACAACCAACCATAACGCCCTGCTACTTGCCAGTGAGGAAACCACCACCGGCATTACAAAGCTCAGATGGACAGCATTGAAACACCCACCACTGCAGTTCTGATCTGCACCGAGTGATCACCGCCTACATTGTAAACTGAAGAAATCCCTTCGCGGAACGAGATTTGAAGACGGTGACTCCCCTGTGAAGGCTGCTGACCAGTGCCTTGAACGTTCTGGTCCTGAGTGCCATCGCGGAGGTATTCGGGGCCTAGTTCTTTGGTGGCGTAAGGCATTTGAAAGGGGCGGAGACTATATGGAAAAATTGGCCAAGTGCGAGTAGCTCTCCCGCTCTTAACGGTTCCGCACAAACTTAATTATGTACATCGATAGTTCATCCATCCTGGTAATCGAGAATCTCGACGATTTTCACCTGTTATCGATATCAGCACGGTATCAGTCCCGGGAATTCCAAGACTTGCAATTTCAAGTTTTAATTTAAATTTTTTGCGTATTTTCGAATTTGCTACTGCAGTTCCTAAGAAAAAGGGGTCTTAATAGGCGGAGACACTGGCTGTCAGATAACAAATCATACAAGATATATTCCTTCCTGTGGTATAGTTACAAATTAAGAATTTTTCGGAGTTTTTCCCATACTTTTACTGCGAAACGTTGCTTCTCGCCAAATTTCATGATTCTAGGTCAGCGATAAGTACCCTATAGGTTTTGATGAGTGTCTTTGCGAGTGTCAAAATATGTGATATAAATGGGCGTATCTTTTGAATAAATTCACTCAGAAATTTACATTTACTACACAGCCAAATGATTATAGACCTTAGTATGTAACATAAATTTGGACCCGATACGTCAATCCGTTCCCCACAAAAAAAAGCGGTCTTAACTGGCGGACAGACAGACAGATAGAGACCGACGGACAATAAAGCCATCCCTGTAAGTGTTCCGTTTTCGCCGATTTAGGTACAGAATACAGTTGTGGCGATTCTTTAATGAGTCGTTCATTTGATCGTAAGAATCGAATCGTGATACGGACGAATCGACGTTCAAAAGAATCGTTAGAACGATTGCATGTTTTCGAGCCGTGACGATTCCAAGTTCCAACGATTCATCGATTCTTAGAACGCTATGCTTCGAAGGCAACTTCCGAATCATGCCGAGTCGTGCCGAATGATTACGACCGCCAGATGGCAGTCAAGTGGAGGATTCGTGTGAACAAAGGAAGCTCGGAACGAACAAACGAAGTTCGTGGGCCGTAATATTACTCGTGAAAACCAAGGCGACAGTTGGCGGTGGCTGACCTGAACGAGCGTAAAGCGACATTACTTCACTGACAATTTGCTAATTCTCTTAGTTCCACCAGCGCTGCCACTAATTCGCTGTCGCACTAGACCAATATTACAGAGCCTATATAGAGAGAATATAGGCTCTCTAACCAATACCTTTCTTGGCGTATCGTCATGTAATACCGTCTTTAAACAACAGATTTTTAATTAATAATTCCAAGTTCGAGTTTTCGAAGGTTATCGTGTTCAGATTCATATTAAATTTTAGTGAAGTAATGTCGCTTTATACGATTGAATCCTACTGTTGAGAAGTATGTCGTCTTCTCACGTAAATAGTAGTGACAACGGCAAGTTCTCTGACAAATTAAAAGCAAAATACCTATGCTTTGTATTTAGAAGAAATGAAAGTTAAGCTAAATTTGCTGTCTGGGAGGGCTGTCAGCTGCGTTATGAATTACAAGGGTGATGTGGACTTGGAAAGACAGCACAGATAAACATAGGATGATATGAGCCAAACCACCGCTGCCTCACTGCTAGATTTTGTTACTATAAAACAGACGTCTGTAGTTAGATACGTTCAAGCCACACAACCAAACTGCCATACCACGTAATTTTGCACCACCTCTCGCACAAATCGACTCCTCTTTCCTGGCATACTGAAACAAAACAATAGATGGAATCAAATAAAACGTGACCTTCTTCAATTAACGCATTACACGTAGAAATCGAGAATCACAACTTATAACGTCATATGCATGTTTACTCATAAATAAACTATATCTGGCATATCTTATCATGATACAGTTAGATTCTAACCCCATTGACAATTTCAGACATGTGCTGCCATCTGTGAGTAAGATGTAGAATTTTTTGCATTCCGTAAGAATCGTGCCATCGCAGACTAGAATGAAACGAGAAAGAAACGTGAATGAAACGTAGGAATCGATTCGCAATGTGAGACTGAATCGTAGGAATCGAATCGGGAAAAAATCGTGTTGCCCAGCTCTAGTACAGAACAACAAATACGGCACTACCTTAGATAACTTATCAGTGCACTGAAAAAACATCTAAGGTATGCAAAATATACTGCATGTTTAAAAAACATTGCGCATATGTATTGGAGTGACTCTCGTATGCTCTTAATACCCTACAGCTCATACGTACACGCCCTGAAAGCTTTAAACGGCAGAAGTGTGGATCTATATCAAGGAAAAGTAACGAATTCAAGTGAGAGAAACTGACATTAAAGGTCGGAAGGGCGGTGTGCCATGCACATGCCCTTCCACGGTGCCGTCCGATGACGTCACTGGCAGAGGATGTCGCAGCGTGTACAGGAAGACTAGCGTCTAAATGTTCCCACGCGATGACGTCTTCAGAGACGGAGAAGAAACTCGGATTACAGGGAGGATGGGGGAAGCCAATCGCCCCACCATTTGTCCTAACTCGTTTAGAAAATACGACGGGTAATCCAAATCCGCAAGGTCGAACGGAGACTTTGATCTCGTCGTCTCGAATGCGTGTTTCGTGCAGTCACGCTCTGTTTATGAGACAGAGACTGGGAAGCGGGCGAGTTGTGACCGCGGTGACAGTGGGTCGTCACAAAAGATACGGTAGCTCTTGTAAACAGAGAGAGGGACCAGCGACAAAGGAGAGTGCGGGTAGATTAGAAGAGCGCGTGGCAGCAGTTACTGTAAGGCCTTTGAGTGCAGACCGCAGACTGCAGGCGACGCGGCCGTGGCCTTTCGCGGCGCGCAAGAAGTTTGTGACAGAGGAGCCGCCGCCCTCGCAGTCCCCAGAGGCGCCTCGGCAACAAGTGTAGGCGGCGCGCGTGGCAGCCCGCCACGGCTGTTTACGTCCGTATACAGCACACTGGCTGCAACACGGTCAACTTCAGCCACAGGCTCCAGCAAGCTGCGTGTTACAGTCGCAACCTGCCTTCTGCCGTACGCAGCATTTAAGAGTGTATCCACTATGCCCTGGTGGGAACAGTCCAATTACAATCAAAAACAAGCCGTCAAATATCACGAATCACAATTACTTTTCCTTAGATGACGATCGGTTTGGTTTTAGGGGAGAGTAAAGGCACGAGAGAGTGGGTATCAAAAACTCACAATAGAAGAGAACTACTACATACCAAAAGCAATAACACAAGGAAAGAGAGTCCTGAATGAAAATACAACAGTGTGCAGCAAAACACTGTTTGGAACACTCAATGAACTATACAAAGGCAACTTGCCACATAAAACATAACAACCAAACTGTGCAGCAAAACACTGTTTGGAACACTCAATGAACTATGCAAAGGCAACTCCCCACATAAAACAGAACAATCAAACATTCCCAAACACAGAAAAACCTTTTTTTTTTTTTTTTGTCCCCGCGCCCCTTCTCGGCTCTCTCTCTCATTCGGCACACACACACACACACACACACATACTACATACATTCTGCCCTCTCCCAGCAGCCACACCGCACTAGTTATAATGAAACATTCAAAAGTAGCGCCACGACAAATACAAGACCAACGATGAACAAGTGAGCAGGGACAACAACGTAACACCTCCAACTGAGCGTGAAGTCGTAAACGTCTCCTGAGATCACGTTTCGCCACATTTGAAGAAAGTACATCTGAAGTGAGCTAGTGAGCGAAAATCTTGTGAAAAACTGTGTGGAAACAGTGCACTGAGCAGCAGTTGATCGAGACATCAACCACAGACGCGCAACAGGACGAAAAATGTAAGTACAGAGACGCTCATAAACTCTACCCAAGAAACAGCTCTTCACAAATACGCAATAAATTTCTTCATGCCTAGTTTGCAGATGAAATGATGTAAAAATTAAATAAATAAAATTAAATCGTAATTCTTAGGCCTACGATAGATAAATTATTATAAATTTGATATTGTTCATTACATAAATAAAAATTTGACCCACACAAGATGACACATACGTGTCGAAACATGTCTGGGTAAATATGAAAATAAATAAGTAAATAAACTGTGTTTGCATAAGGATGATTTTCAAAACAACCCAATTTTTAAATCGCAAACGCGGAGAAACCTCAAGAGGAGTCTCAAACCTTAGTAAAATGAGACCAGAGAGTTAGTTCTGACGTTGAGCTTGATAATGCAAGCGAAACTGAAGAAAATCCGACACGCTCATACGATCTGTCCACTTGGAAAACCATTCGATAATGTAAAATTGAGGAAGAGGTTCGAAATTCTGAGAAAAATAGGAGTAAGCTACAAATAAAGGCGGGTAATGAGTAATATGGATAAGAAACAAGACGGAACAATAAGAGTGAAAGACTAAGAACGAAATGCTCCGGTTAAACACGGTATAAGACAGTGATGTACTCTTTCGCCCCTACTATTCAATATATACAGGGTGTTACAAAAAGGTACGGCCAAACTTTCAGGAAACATTCCTCACAAACAAACAAAGAAAATATGTTATGTGGACATGTGTCCGGAAACGCTTACTTTCCATATTAGAGCTCATTTCATTAATTCTCTTCAAATCACATTAATCATGGAATGGAAACACACAGCAACAGAACGTATCAGCGTGACGTCAAACACTTTGTTACAGGAAATGTTTAAAATGGTTCAAAATGTACTCCGTTACCGAGGATACATGCATCCACCCTCCGTCGCATGGAATCCCTGATGCGCTGATGCAACCCTGGACAATGGAGTATTGTATCACAGCCGTCCACAATACGACCACGAAGAGTCTCTACATTTGGTACCGGGGTTGCGTAGACAAGTGATTTCAAATGCCCCCATAAATGAGTCAAGAGGGTTGAGGTCAGGAGAGCGTGGAGGCCATGGAATTAGTCCGCCTCTAGTCACCGAATCTGTTGTTGAGAAGCGTACGAACACTTCGACTGAAATGTGCAGGAACTCCATCGTGCATGAATCACATGTTGTGTCGTACTTGTAAAGGCACATGTTCTAGCAGCACACGTAGAGAGAGTATCCCGTATGAAATCATGATAACGTGGTCCATTGAGCGTAGGTGGAAGAAACTAAAATGAGCTCTAACATGGAAATTAAGCGTTTCCGGACACATGTCCACATAACATCTTTTCTTTATTTGTGTGTGAGGAATGTTTCCTGAAAATTTGGCCGCACCTTTTTGTAAGACCCTCTATACATCGAAGAAGCAATGGCGGAAATAAAAAAAACGTTAGAGAGTGGAATTAAAATTCAAGTGGAAAGGATATTAATGATAAGATTCGCTGATGACATTGCTACTCTCAGTGAAAGTGTAGAAGAATTAGGATCTGTTGAAAGAAACGAACAGTCCAACGAACGGATTGAGAGTAAACTGGAAAAGTACAGCGTAACAATTATTGAGCTGTATGGAAAAAAACCTGCAAAATAGTAACGCGAATTCTTTACAGACGAATGGAAAAACTGGTAGATGCGGACCTCGGGGAAGATCAGTTTCGATTCCGTCGAAATGTTGGAACACGTGAGGCAATACTGACCTTACGACTTATTTTAGAAGAAAGATTAAGAAAAGGCAAACCTACGTTTCTAGCATTTGTATACTTAGAGAAAGCTTTTGACAATGTTGACTGGAACACTCTTTTTCAAATTCTAAAGGTGGCAGGGGTAAAATACAGGGAGCGAAAGGCTATTTACAATTTGTACAGAAACCAGATGGCCGTCATAAAAGTCGAGGGGCATGAAAGGGAAGCAGTGGTTGGGAAAGGAGTGAGACAGGGTTGTAGCCTCTCCCCGATGTTATTCAATCTGTATATTGAGCAAGCAGTAAAGGAAACAAAAGAAAAATTTGGAGTAGGTATTAAAATTCATGGAGACGAAGTAAAAACTTTGAGGTTCGCCGATGACATTGTAATTCTGTCAGAGACGGCAAAGGACTTGGAAGAGCAGTTGAACGGAATGGACAGTGTCTTGAAAGGAGGATATAAGATGAACATCAACAAAAGCAAAACGAGGACAATGGAATGTAGTCAAATTAAATCGGGTGATGGTGAGGGAATTAGATTAGGAAATGAGACACTTAAAGTAGTAAAGGAGTTTTGCTATTTAGGAAGTAAAATAACTGATGATGGTCGAAGTTGAGAGGATATAAAATGTAGACTGGCAATGGCAAGGAAAGCGTTTCTGAAGAAGAGAAATTTGTTAACATCGAATATAGATTTATGTATCAGGAAGTCGTTTCTGAAAGTATTTGTATGGAGTGTAGCCATGTATGGAAGTGAAACATGGACGATAACTAGTTTGGACAAGAAGAGAATAGAAGCTTTCGAAATGTGGCGCTACAGAAGAATGCTGAAGATTAGATGGGTAGATCACGTAACTAATGAGGAGGTATTGAATAGGATTGGGGAGAAGAGAAGTTTGTGGCACAACTTGACTAGAAGAAGGGATAGGTTGGTAGGACATGTTTTGAGGCATCAAGGGATCACAAATTTAGCGTTGGAGGGCAGCGTGGAGGGTAAAAATCGTAGAGGGAGACCGAGAGATGAGTACACTAAGCAGATTCAGAAGGATGTAGGTTGCAGTAGGTACTGGGAGATGAAGCAGCTTGCACAGGATAGAGTAGTATGGAGAGCTGCATCAAACCAGTCTCAGGACTGAAGACAACAACAACAACAACATGGAAAAAACGTAAATTAGTTGCAAACTACGTCGTGCACACACTTTCTTCAACGTGTAAAAGTCACTACAGATATTCGGATTTAGGTTATGACATGTTCGACATGCCTGCCATCACTGGCGATGATGTGGCGCAGACAAATAGCGAAATTCTACATGACCCGCTGAACGGCTGGAACATCGATACTGTCGGAGACCTCCTGAATGACTGTTTTCAGCTCAGCAGTGGTTTTGGGGATATTGATGTACACCTTGTCTTTAATATAGTCTCACGAAAAGTCATGCATTTAGACCCGGAGAACATGACGACCAATCGAGGCCGATGCCAGTGGGTACCCCAGAGCCAGAGTGTAGTCCCCCAAGAGCTCCTCCAGGAGATCACACATTCTCCTGCTTGATGGACTAGAGCTCCAAAAAATGGTTCAAATGGCTCTGAGCACTATGGGGCTTAACTTCTGAGGTCATCAGTCCCCTAGAACTTAGAACTACTTAAACATAACTAACCCATGAACATCACACACATTCACGCCCGAGGGAGGATTCGAACCTGCGACCGTAGCGCCTAGAACCGCTCGGCCAACCCGGCCGGCGCAACTCGAACTCCGTCTTGCATAAACCACACCTTGTCGAAATCAGGGTCACTTTGGATAATGGGGCTGAAATCATCTTCCAAAACCTTCACGTACCGTTCGGTAGTCACCGTGCCATCAAGGAATACCGTACCGATTATTCCATGACTGGATATTGCACACCACACAGTCACCCATATTCAGGGTGATGAGTCTTCTCGATCGCGAAAAGCGGATTCTCAGTCCCTCAAATGCGTCAATTTTTTGACGAATCCATCCAAATGAATGTGAGCTTCGTTTCTAAACCAAACCATGCATGCGCATACTAATTCCCATCATGCACCGCGGCCAATCGTGCAGTTTGAACGTCCTAACGCAAACCGTTCAGAAATTATGATGATTTTATTTCTTAGCCGGCCGCTGGTGACCGAGCGGTTCTAGGCGCTCCAGTCTAGAACCGCGCGACCACTACGGTCGCAGGTTCGAATCGTGCCTCGGGCATGGATGTATGTGATGTCCTTAGGTTAGTTAGGTTTAAGTAGTTCCAAGTTCTAGGAGACTGATGACCTCAGAAGTTAAGCCCCATAGTGCTCAGAGCCATTTGAACCATTTTTTATTTCTTATAGTTCAATACCTGCCACCCTGGGCAAAAATGATGAGAAGCAGAAGAAATGAGTATAGCGAGAAACATAACTTCAAAATTGGTGATATCGAAGTAGACAAGGAATTCTCCTGCCTTGGAAGCGTAATGATACGTGACGGAAGAAGCAAGGAGGACATAAAAAGCAAACTACCGCACGCAAAGAGCATTCCTGGCCAAGAGAAGTCTACTGGTACCAAACATAAGTCTTAATTTGGAGTACAGCATAGTGACACATGGACTGTGGGAAAATCGTAACAGAGGAGAACCGAAGTGTTTCAGATGCGGAGCTATATAAGAAAGCTGAGAATTAAGTGGACTGATAAGGAAAGGAATGAGGAGTTTGTCTGGAGAATCGGCGAAGAAAGGAACATATCGAAAACACTGACAAGATGAAGGGACAGGAAAAATACGACGAGTGTTAAGACATCAGGGAATAAGTTCCATGGTACTAGACTGAACTACAGAGAGTAAAAACTAAAGGGGAAGAGAGACATAGATTGCTACTCTGAAATGAAGAGGCTGATACATGAAAGGAATTCATGGCGAGCCACATCAAACCAATCAGAAGACCGATGACTCAAAAACAGTCATTTCCAAGTAGTCAGTCCAGCTTGTATAGCGACATGCTAGAGTGTACTTCGACATACATACCCTCGTATTACATCCCTTCTGATCTTTTCACTTCAAACATCCTTCGGCACGTTAAATATAAGGGAGATCCTAAGTCAGCTAGAAGAAGAGCCTTACGGCACCTGTGACAACCATGTTTACACTTTGTTAGTCCCCAAGACAAGGATATCAGCAACTTTTTTTTCTAAATGGTACTATTCTGTTATTCGTATAGATAATATAAATGTCAATTAAACAGTATAACTACTGATAACGGTGAACAAGAAATTATCAGGTAAGAAAGCTTTTTAAGTGGATTCTTATGTTTTTCGACATACCGAAAAATGGCAACAGGAAAATCATGTTTCTCTGAGTCGAAATACGAGTCGCTGAGATAAAACACCCATGACACTTTGACTTTGAATGATGTAGAACACAAATACCGTTTATGTACATCAAGTATGTTGTGAGGTACATCGAAGTTCATCTACAGCTCACTGTTTATGAGCCTCCAGCCCGATGCAGGAAAAACGAGTTAGCGACTCACTTTTAACAAATCTCTTATCTGTAATTATGTCGCTGCGATGGGAAAAATGCTTTATTTGCGGTGACTAGTTTCGGGCATGACGTCCATTATCAAACCAAAGCCTTCATCGTTAAGTACAGACACGTAATACAACGTACACTTACAAATAACCGCCATCGGTAATTGTGAGTAACATACACAAACTCATCTAGTGTAAAATTAGTAATTCTAGCTAAACAGCACTGTTTGGTAAGAAGCACTGATAATACACTGAGGTGAGACTGTACATATTACTCATGACTGCCTATTGCATCTGCAAATAACCAAAATCGGCAGTCATGAGTAACGTGTATAAACTCATCTACAATGTATTATCATTGCTTATTAAATACACGATACATAAGTTTGTACATGTGAGTCATGACTGCCGGTTGTGGCCATCTGCGAATGTACGTTGCAGTACGTGTCAATACTTACGACGAAGGCGGTAATTTGATAATGGGCATCATCTTGGAAACTATTCCCCGCAAATAAGGGATTTTTTTCACCGGGTCCCAGACAGATTTACATAGTTTTAACACAGTATATTGGTTGATCGAGTAGAGAAGTAAATAACATCAGCTTCAGAAGACCGGTAATCACATATCTACTAAATCGACAACAAGATTACCACTGTCCGTGTACGCACTCGTTACCCTTGTACCTCCCTCTTTCCAATCTGATGCTCCACGTTCCCCGTATTCTTAGCCGATGTACGCAGTCTCCTTCAATTTCCTTTTCCCGAAACTCACTGCATCAGAATGCATCTATTTTGTAGACCTATAATTTTTTCTTTTATCTGCCACTGTCATTATTGTTATTAATGCCACAATTATTGTCATTATTATTATTACCATCATCTTTATCATCGGCTGCACCCGCAGTTAACTTTGTTAGTTAACGGACAGTAAAATTTACTCTCACCGCCACTTCAGACGCTCAAATCATTTTAATACTAGTTGTCACACTACAATTATTATTTTCTTGTGTTATCTATGATGTAGCAGATACTGTATGCGTGGAACACTGGTCCGATGTAAGAGAGGATCTGATGACCCCAGTCACATCAGTTGAAATATATAAGTAGGTGGCCCCTACTACCTAGAATATGACGTTGGTTCCTGTTGTCTCCATTTCCATACGCCACATGCTTAAAACAGAGGTATTATCGACCCGCGTACATTGTAACATGTGCCCCAGAAAGTTGTTATATAAACTCTGAATCAATGTGGTCGATGGAGGATGAACTCTTATCCACACGGTGTCCAGTTTTGCAAACTCCGTACTATCTCCCTGCGTCAGATATAATAGCTGCCATTATGTATAAAAATATGTGTGAAGTTAAGACTCTCTAACTCCAATTCTCCCTTTCTAAAGCATCTCTTACTGAAATTCCTAGTTATTTTTATTTGTTAGGTGTAGCTGCCTGCTCTAAAAATCCGTTTTCCTCACAAACAGAGCGTTCCTAATTTCTTGTGTTTTTTAGTTATAACTTCAGTAACTTTCATTCCTCTAATCGTAAGTTGTTTGTATTATGTATAATTCGGGCGACTAAATTATTATATTTGTCTTCAAGCTATACAATGATACATGGCACTGACGTTGCCATTTTGCGTGGATGCAAAATACATGCCACATTAAAATTACAAATTTGTTTTTCAAAATACAAAGTGAGAAGAACACAAACTCTACCGTTAGTAAAAAGCCGATCAAAAATACTTTTCAATCAGCTCTCGTTTTAAGGTGCCTTAACAAAGAGTAGAGCGGTTATTAATTGAACATTTGTGTTGGGTCGTTAGTTATTAAACATTATTTACATTGCTCTCAAATGGCTGATATACATGGTAAGGTGGACACTCCAAGCACTGTAAACAGTAAGTAATGTGTTGCAGAGAGAAAAGACCAATCAGTCACTGTTAAACAGAGAATCAGAGAGTTTAAGTAAAGTATGCGCATATCTGCCTATGTGAACAAAGAATGCATCTGATTGTGTTTATTCTTGCTTATTATCGGGAGTATCTACGGAGCAGGCAAAGCGCTAATAATCACAGTCAGATGAGAAATGAGTCTGCCGGACTGCAATATACTGACTAAAGCATTTTAACTTTCTCTCTGTGGCATATTGATAGAACGCACAGCGTCGGCAACTCACTGTATGTAGTTTCACATGACAGTCCCAAATTGGTACCCACGAAGCAGTGGAGGTTTCACAATGTCGCTGCACTTACCTGCAACAGAGAGAAAAGAAATGTATAATTTCCTTACACAGCTTTATTACAAGGACTACCTTGTTATTCACAAAACTTAGAATAAAATGCAAAGAATAGCGTGCCGTATTTCAGTACTACCGAACCAGTACGTAAAAGTGTTAGTTGCAAGTAGATTACACCAGGAATTAGGAAAGAGACACAAGTCGGCAAGAAGACTGATGGTAATAAATCAGGGACTGGAAATTATTTTGACTGTGAAATGGCCTTTAAATTTTTTATCATCTGTCTGCGATTTACCAAAATATAAGCTCCTTTATTGAGTCTTGATAGCGCTTTTGGATGCACATAGTTTTAATGTCAAAACAGCTCCCAAAATGTTCAACCACAACAAGTCAGACACTGCACTTTATAATCCTTTCGTTTCACTTTAACATTTACTTTTTTTTCATAAAAGAGGTCTCGTACAACGATCTGATATTTTAAATTCTGGGTTCGTATTTAGAATACAATACGTCACTGACGTGATTTGCAAGGAAACTACAGCACTGGTTAGTGCTGTGTTCTTGCTACATAACTGTTTTTAAACTTGTTACAACGAGCAGATTTGAATACCCATTATGTTAACATAATCTACACATTTTACAGCCAAGTATTTGGTTTAGGTGGGGTGCGGATTTTGTAGCCAGTCTAGAGCATTGGCATGATTAAGAACGTCGTAGACACTATTATTCCAGTTATCACAGACATCTTCAACCTGTCTCTTGTCAGTAGTACATATCCTACTGAGTGGAAGCAAAGTTTAATTAAGCCTATACCCAAGACTGACAACCCTAAGTCGCCAGGTGACTACAGGCCGATCAGCATACTACCTGCAATTTCTAAAGCCCTAGAGCACATCGTCCATGAACAACTGACGGATTACCTCAAAACTCATAACATCCATGACGAATATCAGTCAGGCTTTCGAAAGCACCATAGTACAGCAACCGCATTAATCAAAGTAACTGATGACATTAAACATGCTAAGGACAGACGTGAAGCTACTATCCTAACACTGCTTGACTTTAGCAAGGCTTTTGACGCAGTTGACTTCGATATATTACTAATTAAAATGAAACAGCTGAATTTCTCAAACAGCGCAATACAATGGTTCGACAGCTACCTCAAAAACAGAAGTCAACAAGTCATTTGTGGGTCGGAAAAGTCATCATGGAAAAGCGTGCGCTCTGGAGTTCCCCAAGGCTCCGTCCTTGGTCCACTACTCTTCTCACTGTACATTAATGATATTTCTTCAGTGATTCACTCCTGCAACTATCATCTTTATGCCGACGACATCCAACTGTACATAAGTGCAAGCCCCAAAAACATTGCTGGCGCAGTAGCGAGTATGAACGCAGATCTTTGTTCTGTTTCTCGATGGGCACAGAACCTAGGTCTGAAACTAAACCCCAAGAAATCCCAGGTCATACTTATTTCTCATCCAAAGTTAATCAGCCGGTACTTTCGCGAAACAGTCCCTAAAATACTCCTCAATGGTACCCAACTACCATACCAAAAAACAGTAAAAGACCTTGGAATAATCTTGGATGAACACCTAAACTGGGAAGAACAAAAAGTCACAGCTTGCCAGAAATCGCTCTCCTCCCTACATGCAATTCAAAAATTTAGAAAAATATTTCCAACCCATGTTAAACAAAAATTAGTCCAAACACTAGTCTTGCCTAATCTTTACTACTGCGATGTAGTTCAGCACGGCACAAATAGTGAAAATTCTAGATGCCTCGAGCTAGTGGTGAATGCTTGCGTTAGATACGTGTGCAATATTCGGTTGTATGATCATATCAGTCCTTCATACTCCCAGCTAGGTTGGATACGCCCACATACGGCACGCGATCTCCACACGATGTGCTTACTTCATCGATTTCTTAGCCACTGGTGCCCCCAATACTTGTCTTCTCACATTAAACACCTATCATCATTCCACAATCGCAACACCAGATCGGATACGTCTATCATCTTGGCTGTACCTTTACATAATACAAAATCTTTCTCCGTGTCATTCTCCATCTCAGCCATACGACTATGGAACGCGCTCCCCTGTGATCTGCGTCTTATCCAGAACTACTCAACATTCAAGAGGGAACTCAAAGCTTACATATTAGGGACGGTATAACCACCATTCTTGTGCCCCTCCCATCTCTTTCTTTCTCCTCTCCATCACAGCTCCGAATTTTACCGTTCTGTTTCTCTTCCTCTAACCTATCTACCTCTTATATATCTCTTTCACCCCATTCTATCGTCTTATGTCTCTGCTCGATGAGAATAACTCACAAGCTGCAAGAACATAACGAGAAAATTCCCAACTAACAATGGGACTGACATTCAGAAAAGAAAAGTATGTTTACTTTCATATACATAGTCATTATTATTATTATTATTACTATTATTATTATTATTATTATTATTATTATTATTACTATTATTATTATTATTGACTGTTATAATTATTTTTTATTGTTATAATTATCATTGTACTACTGTTATAATATCTATTTTTTTCTTTAACATCAATACTGCATAATAGGCTATATGTCCTTAATGTTAAGTAGAAACTGTAACTCGTTCAACCTGAGTATGCCTGGTTAGGTGTAAGAGAGTGCCTGAAGGCCCTAATCTTGCCAGGTAAAATAAATGCATAAATAAATAAATAAATAAATAAATCTTACACACTTAGACGTCTCCACGTACAGCACGAGCAAAATGAAAGTGGTGTGGGAAATATTTCTGAAAATAAGCAACCCAACTTAGATCATGATGATGTAGAGCAGGAGGAGGAGTAGATAGCACAGAGAAGAGGGGGGAGGGAGAAATGGTCATAGAGACGGGAGAAGGAGAAAATAGACAGAGAGAGAGAAGGAGGATGGAGAGAGAGGGCGAGAGACAGATGCACAGAGAGAGGGCGGATGTGGTGATGGACAGAGGGAGGGAGGGGGAGGGGGCAAGGAAGAGGCGATGGACACAGAGACGGGGAGGAGGAGACGGAGAGAGAATGGGGTGGTGAAGAAGATTCGGACATATATCCAGTTCCCATGCATATTTAGATGAAGCTACTACTGAACAAATATAAGTGTAACTGACGGTGGATTTTCTACCCTACGCTTGTTTGTATCAACCGTCACAGCGATCGCACTGACTCCGGATAACGTACTGTCACTTTTCAGATAAGCTGTGCAGCAAATACACCTTTAGAGATGTGGTACCAAATGGCATCTGCCTGGAGGGAACAGAGTGACTAAACGACAGATTGCTTGATCTGTCCGAGCCTGTGTCTTCGGTACCGTGCTTTTAATCCAGGTACGTCACGAAGACTTCGCGAGATGTTTCATAGCATTGGGATTCGTGGGAAAAAAAGGGACAGTTGGCACAGAAAGCGAAATTTAAGATAAATAACACGCGGTGTACTACTAACCCATATTTGTAAAAATAGTGGATATACATACTTACAATTTAATAAATTTCATATTTTCTTTTTTACTTCACTTATTCTGTGAAGCCTTGCTTCTTGCCAAATGTCATGATTCTTCGTCGACGGGAAGTACCCTATAGACTTTGATGTGTGAGTTTCCGAGTATCACAATATATGACATAAATGGTCATATCTTTTGGCTGCATTTAGCTGTAAGCTTAAAATTTTTCCACTGCCGAGGGGCCATACACCTTAGTATGTCACATAAATTTGAATTTTATACCCCAATCTTTTGAAGAGGAAAAGGGGTCTTAATGGAAGGACAGACAGACGGACACAAAATGACAAAAAATATTTTTTGTGTTTTGCAGTTATAAATTAACAATTTACGCATTTTTCCTGTCCTTGTACTGTGAAACCTTTCTTCCTGCCAAATTTCATGATTCTAGATCGAGACGTACCCTGTTGGTTTCCATGACTTTTCGAGTATCAAAATATGTGACATAAATAGCAGTATCTTTTGACTGAATTGACTTTGTAGCTTAAAATTTTTACTCTGTCAACAGACCATAGATCTTAATAGGTGATATATATTTGAAAATGCCACGTCTGCGACTACGTGAGAAAAAGGATTCTTAACTGTCGAAGAGGCAGGCAGAAGGACCGGATGGACAACAAATCGGTCCTCCAGGGATTTCGTTTTTACAGGTTGAAGCACGGAACCCCCCCGCCCGAAAAAAATTACAGGTTGTCAATGACGTTGCAACTCTGTCACATACGACAAAGAATTTGGAAGGTCAGGTGAAAAAGAACTAAAAGGATAGTTATCCAGGATGTAAGTTCAACAGCGACAAAAGTAAAACAAGAAAGGGAGGAGAGTTAAATCAGGGTATGGTATGTTACGACGCATCCTGAGACATCAAGGAATACTTAATTTGATAATGAAGGTGTGTGTGTGTGTGTGTGTGTGTGTGTTCAAAATGGCTCTGAGCACAATGGGACTTAACATCTGAGGTCATCAGTCGCCTAGAACTTGGAAATACTTAAACCTAACTAACCTAAGGACATCACACACATCCATGTCCGAGCCAGGATTCGAACCTGCGACCGTAGCAACCGCGCGGTTCCAAACTGTAGCGCCTAGAACCGCTCGGCCACTCTGGCCGGCAGAGATCAAGGCTTTACTACATTAAGCAGGTTGCACTAGTTAAATGAAGAGGAAGGCAGTTATACAGTATGTACCAGTGTAGAGAGCTACACAAAACAACCTTACGACTGTAAATAACAATATCAACAACGTGTTAGAATATATGTATATTCGCAAATTGAAACTACTGTCCACAAATCTGCACAAGACATTTTGTTGTTAACAGACTTCATATCTTTTTGGAATTCCACCTTTTATGTAGGACTACAGAACACAGTCCATAACTAAGAAAACGTTGTTGAATGATCCTGTTGTGTTTACATAACTGAAACTTCCCTGCAGCGGTCACCTGTGTACGAATCCATCCTTGGAAGAAAAAGAAAAACAAAAGTTGACCACTGTGGCTCCTGCCGAAGATGCAAAGACGTCGGAGATTGTCGGAAGAAGAAACCTCAACGATACGCTCCGCGTTCAGCCGTACAGTTAGACGCAGGAAAAACTTGCAGCCGACCAGAGCCCGGAATGCGGTCCGGCTAGGCACGACTTGATCGTTATTCCCGCAGTGGTCAAAGGGGAAACCACGAGCACACACAGAGCCGCCGTCGCCGTTTCATTTCACTCGTGGCCACTCCTGCTGCGATTATCAGTTCTGGCCGGTCTCGCCCTCAGACAGAACACTGCAGACATGAGCGTACGTGCGGCACGCTCTCTTCCGATCTGACGTAAACTACGATGACAAAAATCATGGCTTGCGCTATCCACATGGGATAGTAGCAGTAGTATCCCGTACACGAGGTACAAAAGGGCAGAGCATTGAAGCAGCTGTCATTTGTACTCGGGTGATTCATGTGAAAAGGTTTCCGGCGGGATTGTGGCCGCAAGTTGGAAATTAACAGGACGCGGAATAGTAGCTGGAGCTAGACGTATGGGCCATTCCATTTCAGAACAGCCTTAGCGGATTCAATATTTCAAAATCCGCAGTGTCAAGAGCGTCCCGAGAATACCAAATTTCAGGCATTATCAGATGGTTCAAATGGCTTTAAGCACTATGACACTGGGGACTTATGACCTCAGATGTTAAGTCCCATAGTGTTCATAGCCATTTGAACTTAACATCTGAGGTCATCAGTTCCCTAGACCTAGAACTACTTAAACCTAACTAAGCGGACGACATCACACACATCCATTCCCGAGGCAGGGTTCGAACCTGCGACCGTAGCAGCAGCGCGGTTCCAGACTGAAGCGCCTAGAACCGCTCGGCCACAGCGGCCGGCTTCAGGCCTTACCTCTCACCACGGACAACGCAGTAGTCGACGAATGTCGACTTAACGACCGAGAGTAGCGACGTTTGTGTCAAGTTGTCAGTATTAACAGACAAACGATACTGCGAGAAATAATCTCAGAAATTAATGTGGGACATACGATATACATTACCCTGCTCAACTATCTTTCTTCTGATTCACCTTATCATTATTAGCCAGTTTATTATTATGTTGTTGTTGTTGTCTTCAGTCCTGAGACTGGTTTGATGCAGCTCTCCATGCTACTCTATCCTGTGCAAGCTGCTTCATCTCCCAGTACCTACTGCAACCTACATCCTTCTGAATCTGCTTAGTGTATTCATCTCTTGGTCTCACTCTACGATTTTTACCCTCCACGCTGCCCTCCAATGCTAAATTTGTGATCCCTTGATGCCTCAAAACATGTCCTACCAACCGATCCCTTCTTCTAGTCAAGTTGTGCCACAAACTTCTCTTCTCCCCAATCCTATTCAATACCTCCTCATTAGTTACGTGATCTACCCATCTAATCTTCAGCATTCTTCTGTAGCACCACATTTCGAAAGCTTCTATTCTCTTCTTGTCCAAACTAGTTATCGTCCATGTTTCACTTCCATACATGGCTACACTCCAAACAAATACTTTCAGAAACGACTTCCTGATACATAAATCTATATTCGATGTTAACAAATTTCTCTTCTTGAGAAACGCTTTCCTTGCCATTGCCAGTCTACATTTTATATCCTCTCTACTTCGACCATCATCAGTTATTTTACTTCCTAAATAGCAAAACTCCTTTACTACTTTAAGTGTCTCATTTCCTAATCTAATTCCCTCAGCATCACCCGATTTAATTTGACTACATTTCATTATCCTCGTTTTGCTTTTGTTGATGTTCATCTTATATCCTCCTTTCAAGACACTGTCCGTTCCGTTGAACTGCTCTTCCAAGTCCTTTGCCGTCTCTGATAGAATTACAATGTCATCGGCGAACCTCAAAGTTTTTACTTCTTCTCCATGAATTTTAATACCTACTCCAAATTTTTCTTTTGTTTCCTTTACTGCTTGCTCAATATACAGATTGAATAACATCGGGGAGAGGCTGCAACCCTGTCTCACTCCTTTCCCAACCACTGCTTCCCTTTCATGCCCCTCGACTCTTATGACTGCCATCTGGTTTCTGTACAAATTGTAAATAGCCTTTCGCTCCCTGTATTTTACCCCTGCCACCTTCAGAATTTGAAAGAGAGTATTCCAGTCAACATTGTCAAAAGCTTTCTCTAAGTCTACAAATGCTAGAAACGTAGGTTTGCCTTTTCTTAATCTTTCTTCTAAGATAAGTCGTAAGGTCAGTATTGCCTCACGTGTTCCAACATTTCGACGGAATCCAAACTGATCCTCCCAGAGGTCCGCATCTACCAGTTTTTCCATTCGTCTGTAAAGAATTCGCGTTAGTATTTTGCAGCTGTGACTTATTAAACTGATAGTTCGGAATTTTCACATCTGTCAGCACCTGCTTTCTTTGGGATTGGAATTATTATATTCTTCTGGAAGTCTGAGGGTATTTCACCTGTCTCATACATCTTGCTCACCAGCTGGTAGAGTTTTGTCATGACTGGCTCTCCCAAGGCCGTCAGTAGTTCTAATGGAATGTTGTCTACTCCGGGGGTCTTGTTTCGACTCAGGTCTTTCAGTGCTCTGTCAAACTCTTCACGCAGTATCTTACCTCCCATTTCGTCTTCATCTACATCCTCTTCCATTTCCATAATATTGTCCTCAAGTACATCGCCCTTGTATAAACCTTCTATATACTCCTTCCACCTTTCTGCCTTCCCTTCTTTGCTTAGAACTGGATTGCCATCTGAGCTCTTGATATTCATACACGTGGTTCTCTTCTCTGCAAAGGTCTCTTTAATTTTCCTGTAGGCAGTATCTATCTTACCCCTAGTGAGATAAGCTTCTACATCCTTACATTTGTCCTCTAGCCATCCCTGCTTAGCCATTTTGCACTTCCTGTCGATCTCATTTTTGAGATGTTTGTATTCCTTTTTGCCTGCTTCATTTACTGCATTTTTATATTTTCTCCTTTCATCAATTAAATTCAATATTTCTTCTGTTACCCAAGGATTTCTAGTAACCCTCGTCTTTTTACCTACTTGATCCTCTGCTCCCTCCACTACTTCATCCCTCAGAGCTACCCATTCTTCTTCAACTGTGTTTCTTTCCCCCATTGCTGCCAATTGTTCCCTTATGCTCTCCTTGAAACTCTGTACAACCTCTGGTTCTTTCAGCTTATCCAGATCCCATGTCCTTAAATTCCCACCTTTTTGCAGTTTCTTCAGTTTTAACCTACAGGTCATAACCAATAGATTGTGGTCAGAGTCCACATCTGCCCCCGGAAATGTCCTACAATTTAAAACCTGATTCCTAAATCTCTGTCTTACCATTATATAATCTATCTGATACCTTTTAGTATCTCCAGGATTCTTCCATGTATACAACTTTATTATTATATACGTCAAAATTTTTCAAACCGACTACCCGCATACGAAAGGTTGTTTCATAGATTAATTTACACCTTGCGCATTCTAGTTTCCATTAAAAGGGGCCACATTATAATTTGAAGTTATAATTTAAATCTAGTACCTATCTTCTCACAGAAAATTACTGGCCTTTCTGTCTGTAATCCGTATTTTCTAATGTCACTGTATACTTCATTTAAAATATAACTGAAAGCAGTTTTTGTATCCCGCCTGGATAGGTGGGGCGTGGGTCTGCTCCTGTGAACTGCTTCTGCAAAACAGGCCGAGAGTGAAGGACACGAATAGGAGCAGGAAAAGGTGAAGTATTTCGGTACTGCAAGTAAAGTTAAAGCACCTTTACTGGTGTATAAACACATACAAGCACATTACTTAACTTTTGGTACAAATGAGCACGTAGGAGCGAAGCCGTTCATGTACCAAAGCTAACAGTTACAAAGGCAAAGTCTGTAACGGCTAGCCCCCTACAGGTAGCTAAGTCTGCTCTTGATCGAATGGGCTGAATCTGGAGCGGCGCTCGTCGATCTCCTCAGCGAGCGTGGGCTAGAGGGCGCTGTGGTCGGCGTTGTTCGTCCGCTCTCATAGTGCCAACCTACGAGAGCGCACCTACGTTGTGGCATCGCAGCTATCGATACCACAGCAGCAAAAACGATTAACGGCGTAATGCCTGTTGCAGCTGTCAAAACTGTATCATCTGTTTCGTAATATTTAATAAATACGTAATTCACCATATCTTTCGGAAATGTTACAAGTACACTGTAAGCCAATGTCAACTTCTCCATGGCCACAAAACAAGGAGAACTTGGATAAAAAATAAGTGTCGTGTGACTAGGGCCTCCCGTCGTTTAGACCGTTCGCCGGGTGCAAGCCTTTCGATTTGACGCCACTTTGGCGACTTGCCCGTCGATGGGGGTGAAATGTCGATGATTAGGCCAGCACAACACCCAGTCCCTGAGCGGAGAAAATCTTCCCGCAGCCGGGAATCGAACCCTGGCTCTTAGGAATAGCATGCTGTCGCGCTGACCACTTAGCTACCGGGGGCGGAAAGAGAACGTGAATGAACAAGCTTCATTGCAAACAAACATTTGTGCCTTAAGCACGGGGCAAGCACGATTCCGGAAGAAATTCAACAATTGTGCAGCTTACAAAACCAAACATACCTCCCCCGCTTTCAGAACAGCTGCACAATGGTCGCATAAAATACGGCGGCTCATAGTACGCCACGCCACGGCAGGGAGAACTGAATGGCGTTACCACAGCCTCTTCGTGTTCTCTTTCTCTTCATCCTTGCCCCACTCCACAACCGACTGTTTGGATGCAGAAACTTGAGTAGGAGGGGAGGAGGGGTTGAAACAAAATGTCTAAATGCCTCAGGACATTTGTTCTCAAAATTTCCTGAGATTTTCCCGTCTTTTCCAGTAACTTCCCTGAAAATTCGAGGTTTTTCCAAAAAAATCGCCACCCTGTGGACGAAGGCAGTGCGGATATCTTCAAAATCTTAGGCAATTAGTTTAATAGAGAATTAACCCGACAAATTGATCGATAACATTCAATACAACAAATACCTTTTGAAAAAAAAAACAAGGATTTTTTTTACGCTCTCTGCTGTTTTCAATTTAAAATAAACTTAGGAGACGATCTCAGCAGCCTTCTTAAAATCCCGTGTGAGGAAACGCTGTCGTTTACAGTACAGTACAGTCAACAGATAACCAAAAGGAGTCTGAAAATGATTTACACAACGTATCTGCTTCATGCGAAAAGTGGCTGTCGACCCTGAACATTGAAAAGCGTGACGTCCTCATATGAATCATAAAAGAGTTCAAATTAAAGAAATTCTGTTAAATTTCTGCTACACGAGTTTAAGTCTGTCGATTCAACTACATATACAGAGATTAAAACTATTAACAACTTTAACTGGAATCATAATGTAAAAAAGTAGTAGGGAAGGTGAACCAAAGACTGCGATTTTTTGGCAGAACACTTAGAAGATGCTACAGGTCTACTAGAAGACAGCCTACACTATGCTTGTCCATCATCTCATGGAGTATTGCTGCATATTATAGGATCCTTACCAGATACGACTGACAGAGGACAACGAAAACTTCAAAGGAGTGTAGCTCGTTTTGTATTATCGAGAGATAGGTGCGAAAATGTCACGGATATGATGAGCGATATTGCGTGGCAATAGTTAAGACAAAGGCGCTTTTCAATTGGGCAAGCTCGTTTCAGGAAACTTCAATCACAGACTTTCTCCACCGAATGCGAAAATAATTTTCGCCTCCTACCTGCATTGAAAAAATGCCCATACTGATAACACAAGAGAAATTAGGTCGCACGGCAATACTTTACACGTGCTTCTCGAGGGTCGAGAGTTCGAGAAATAGTATGAAAATGGTATTATGAACACTCTGCCAAGCACTTACATCTGAACTGCACAACTGTGATGTACATGTGAATATTGAAAGTTTTCGTAGTTTCGCCTGACTGTCGATAGCTTCAAGCGATGCAAAGAGATCACGATTCTTAATTAACTTATTTTCGGCAAGTTTTGCTGTCTTGCTCTGTGACAAGTGTACCGTAAAAACTCATCATCATCGATTTCGTACAAAATTATGGCATATGTAGCGCTTGGACACAAACTAAAAAGACAGAAAAGGGAGCTCCAGTAGAAATAAAAAAGGAATTTTAGCGTGTTTCCACCGAGTTATGAGACATTTATGCGAGCGTATTCTCCAGGCAGATGTTGATGCAGCGGGAAGAGCACAGAACGGTTATCAGAGGTTCGTGGGTTCGAGTCTCTATTCGAAAACTTTTTTATTTTCCATTTTTACGTAAACCGAATAATGCTCAGTATGTAGTATTTATTAATATTATCCTATAAAGAAAGACAAAAGAAAGTTTGGGATTACAAATAGGGATCGTAATATACAATTAGGTTCTGTAACTACTTTACGATGATATTTTGCACACGCTGGGGTGACATTCATTGTAAAGACAATGGAAGGAGTAATTTTCCTGACGTCTTGCACACATTGTAACTGCCGCATTTTTACTATTACATTGTTGTTTTAAAACACTCACAGAAGGTTCTCCCTCACCGAACAGTTTGGCAGCAGACCACGCCTAACACATCATGTCGCCAAACATTGGCGAGGATGGCTGGTGATGTACTACGGGACATATATTGACGCAGTGTTGTCCACATGTGATTTGTTTTTCTCTCTCTGAAAGATATTGCAGCAGTTTTGAAGCTATTTGACCAAAGTCTTGGGCTGCCAATAAATTGGATATCGCAGGGTTGGACTAACAGAGTTCTGTTCTTTTTTTTGTGTGTGTGTGGGGGGGGGGGGGGGGGGGAGAGAGGGCAGAAATCACTTTAACAAAGTACGACGGGAATCCCTCTTAATCTTGACAAATCTCGTCGTATAATTGCGACCTTCTTTGTCGTCCCCATGGGTTAATTAACAGGAGAAATTCTTTCTCCTGCACGTAGGTTTCCTGACACAAATACAGTTTATTGAGCACTAGCTTAGCGTCCTCTGCTTCGCCCGCTTAGACTGTGTGGTCTGCAGTTTCTTTTGTTGTTATTTAATTGAATTTTTATCTTGTTCACAAATCGTAACACTTTCTAAACTTTTCACGCTAATTAAGGTCATATAATCATGTTTTTTCCGAGACTACATCTGAGCAAAAACTAATTCTGGTACTTGGAGTCCAAAGTTATTACTAAGCAAACCTTTTGTGTTCTTGTGGATACCCTTCCATACCATCACAAATATTTCTTGACATTTAAACGAGAAGTGAAATGCCAATTTTCATAAAATTACGTTTTAAACCTTTATAATGTAACGAAATGATTCCTTAAAATTTTTCTTCCTTTCTTGCACTCCCTTACGGGTTTAATTTCTAAAAATAGAGAACCAATGTATTTTTATTTCTAACTGAGAAGCCAAATTTAAATTTTCATAGTTTTAGTTTTAAAAATGCTTTCTTATTAGGTCTATAACTTTGCGTCTGCCGTTTTGCAATAGACGGCAGTAGCGGCAAGTGGGTTTCGGGTGGTTGGTCATAGGTGTAATACAATAAGCTTAGGCATCTATAAACATAATGCCATAAAAATATTAGTCGATTTGTGATCGCATCATAAGGCTATTCTCGATTAAGTACGTCAACTTACGTACCCATTTCTCGCCACTTGCGGGAAGTTTTAATTTTCTGCTGTAATATGACGAAATCTGCGGCTGTGGCTCTTAAACTGCTGGGTAAGACCAGTGGTGAGGGAACTATTAGTGGAAGAACGTGCAGAGAATGTTTTCAACGCCGTAAGAACGGTGATTTTGATGTCGAAGACCGGCATGGCTGTGGAAGACAGAACGTTTTCGTAGCTACTGAAAAACACGAAGATAGTCACACGACATCATTATCGAAAGCATTTGATGCGTTCGAGCCCAGCACTGGAACACAAACGGCCACAATACAGCGATAGACACGTAAAGGTAATTTTGCAGCAGGTCAGTGCTCGACCCCATGTCGCATAACCGATCAAAATATACATGGAAACATTGTAATGAGAAGTCCTATCCCTACCGGCGTATTCTCCATACGCTGCTCTCTCTGAGTACCACCTTTTTCGATCAGTGGCATACAGTCTGACTGACCAGCACTTCCGATCATACGAACAGGTGCAAAATTTAATCGATCCACGGATCCCTACAAAAGACGCCCAGTTCTTCCGCCACGGGATTCGTATGCAGTCCGAAAGATGGGAGAATGTAGTGGCCGACGATAGGAAATACTATGAACCATAAGTTAGTTTTTCACAATAAAGCACCGAACTTCGAGAAAAAACGACGGAAGCGTAGTTGTAGATCTAGTAGTAATATATTTTCACAAACAAGTCTTATCCCCTATAACACGCCCTTCGAGTTTCAATTTCCAAAAACACTGAAACTCATATTTTTTGATATGTAACTGAGAAGTCGAATTTCAATTTTCATACATGTAGCTTTAAAAATACTGCAGTAGTTCTTTAATAATCACGTATTTTAAAGAGAAGCTTTTACTCACTATTCCACCCATATGGTGTTCCGTTTCCAATAAATGGTGAAACACTTTTTCTTTATTTCTGACCCATAAACCAAATAACAATTTTCGTAGAGCTAGCTTCAAACTTGAGCTGATAGCGACATTTTTTTTCAAAAAAACCATTTATCCCCTATTTCACCCCCTGAGCGTTGGAATTTCCAAAAAATTCCTTCATAAACGACACCTGTAGCATAATATTCACAACGTCTCCCAGTTTCACGTTTCTATCATTTGTGGTTCGCACTGGGCAATGATCAGTCAGGCAGGCAGTCAGGACGCTGCCTTTTATGTATAGAGAAAATTATCTCGTTTTATTTGTAGCGTCAGTAACGTGTGGGAAATCCATCCCACGACCCACGGATTACCGTTCTGTTCAAAATGGTTCAGATGGCTCTAAACACTATGGGACTTAACATCTGAGGTCATCAGTCCCCTAGACTTAGAACTACTTAAACCTAATTACAGAACTTTTAACATTGCAGCGTGTCAGCAATCGTGAATAATTTGATGATTGGAAAGAATCCGCCTCGATTGCAAATAGAAACCGGATGTTGGCTTAGGTTTCGGAACACTCTAAAACGCCTCATTGGGCAGTTTGAAGTTTTATCCGCGCCCAAACCTAGGTCAACATCCGGTTCCTATTTGCAATCGAGGCGGTTTCTTTGTAACCATTAAACCTCGCTAAGCTAAGGACATCACACATACCCATGCCCGAGGCAGGACTCGAACCTGCGACAGTAGCAGCAGCGTGATTCCGGACTGAAGCGTCTAGAACCGTTCCGCCGCAGCGGCCGACTACCGTTCTGTAATCTTTCCGCTAAGCCGACCGCTCCTTGGAAACTACGTTAACATACATGGCTGATAGCTCGTCCGGCCAAAACGCTATTTTTTTTTTTTTCTAAACGCGTGGCCATCTGGCGCTCCCATCGCTGTGAGTTTCGTTTCTGGCCAGGCCGTGGATAGACCGCAAATCTGGAGGAAATCGGTGAATGACTAGTAGGCGCGCGGTCCCCTTGTGAGAGCTGCAGTAGTTAGGCTGTCCCAGCGGCAGAGTCTAACACACACGTGGCCCTCCTCGCTTACGTGACGCACTGCGCGGCACACGGCTTCGGCTTCTGCGGGTCGCGGCTTCGTGCTCTCGGCGGACGACAGGAAGTACGCCTGTCGCCGCCAATGGAGTGATCCCGTTCCAGGTACCGCAAGTACCCCGTCGGCGTCGGCGTCGGCGTCGCCACCGCCGATCGGTCGCGTCGTGTCCTATCCGGACCCGCCAGCCGGCAGCAAAAAAGCAGCCGCATCTGCATACCAGTCAGCAGGCTGTTGTAGCTCTAGTTGACCACGGGATCTCATGCTAACTGCAACATGCGTCTCTCCACTACTCGCTGAACAACCCGCAGTTTTTTGCAATGTTTTCTCACTTAAAGTTCACGTCTCGTTAGCGTAAGGGAAAACTGGCAGTGCACATAGACCAACTGTCATGGTGGGGCACACGGCGAACGTCATTTTGAAAACTGTTCCGTTTACCAGTTGCACTCCAACCTATTCTCATTCTTTTTCTGCCCGTCAAGTGATCTGCCCTACATACAAAACATTATCGGCTGGTCCTATGACATCACTGTTAATTTCTGCAATTTACTATCCGATGTATTAATTAGGGATGCGATGGAGATGGTTTTAGCGGAACCGACAATAAAAGCTGTGTGTAGATTTGTCAGCGTTTTCATTTATGTTTAAACTATTTTCTTGTAAATAATTTATGTAATCAAGGATTACAATGTGCCATAGTGCTCAGAGCCATTTGAACCATTTGATTACAATGTAATCAACTAGCCGGTCGCTGCGGCCGAGCGGTTCTAGGAGCTTCAGTCCGGAACCGCTACGGTCGTAGGTTCGAATCCTGGCTCGGGCATGGCGTGTGTGATAGCCTTAGGTTAGGTTTAAGTAGTTCTAAGACTAGTGGACTGATGACCTCATATATTAAGTCCCATAGTGCTTAGAACTATTTGAACCCTTTGTAATGAACTATTACTCCCCCGGATGGCGAGAGCTCTACAGCACAGGCTTCCGGGAGACAAAGATGTGATTTTAGGTGGTTTCTCACATCCAACTAGATAAATACTGAGCTGGTAACGACGTTCCGTTTCTGATACACACTATGCAAACACTTGTTTTCTTCCCCCGTCGGAGATTCGAGTCTTCCCTCGGGCAGGGACGTTTGTGTTGTCCATAGCGTACGTTAGTTTAGGTTCGATTAAGTAGGGTGTAAGATTAGGGACTGATGACCTCAGCAGTTTGGTAACATGCCGTCGTCACGCTTGAACAAAGTATTTACGATAGAGGCAGACAGATAGGATGCACAGAATCCTTCCGGGGTGCGGGCCGATGGCGACAGCATCTGCCCACCAAATGCCACTAACACTGCCAAACTCGGTTTACAACACTAACCATGTAGAGAAAAAAGATAAGAAAGTTATGGTATTAACGATTACAAGATGGGGTAGAATTATGTATCGAAAATAAAAGGAAATTGAGTCGTGTTGACTGATAAATTTTGTATAACACATTTCATTAAACGTCGAAACAAATGAATCAATTTCCTTCGACGTATCCGATTTTCGATGCCTCATCAGAGATTGTTCCAGCGCAGCTTAAGTGCACGATGGTGAAGTAACATTCCTCTCATGTTTATAAATCCTAGTCTTCAAGTGCACCATCGTGTATACTCGTTTTAATGAAATACGTGACATATTCTTTAAAGTTTTAATTACCATGTCGCGTCATACGACGACAGTATGCAACCGCCTTTCTGTTCTGTCTCCCTTACGTGCTTGGGTACTGGGGCGCGATTACGAGTATTTCAATGGGATCTCCTGCTTACATGCCAGACGCTCTATCCATCTTTTATATCGTCTAGCTTGAAGGGGGAAACCAGGTAGCGCTATGGTTGGCCCGTAAGATGGCGCTGCCATAGGTCAAACGAATATCAACTGCGTTTTTTTTTTTTAATAGGAACCCCCATATTTTATTATATATTCGTGGAGTAAGTAAAGAAATATGAATGTTTTAGTTGGACCACATTTTTCGCTTTGTGATAGATGACGCTGAAATAGTCACAAACGTATAAGTACGTGGTATCAGGTAACATTCCGGCAGTGTGCACGGTATTTGCTTCGTGATATATTACCCGTCTTAAAATGGACCGTTTACCAATTGCGGAAAAGGTCGATATCGTGTTGATGTGACATCATCCAAGTGTCCGGACCGTTCGCCGGATAGTTACGTTATTTAACGAAACAAGAAGTGTTCAGCCACATGTGAAACGTCAGCCACGACCTGCAACAAATGATTATGTCCAAGTAGGTGTATTAGCTGCTGTCGCGGCTAATCCACACATCAGTAGCAGAGAAATTGCGCGAGAATCGGGTATCTCAAAAAAGTCGGTGTTGAGAGGCTACATCAACATCGATTGCACCCGTATCATATTTCTATGCATCAGGAATTGCATGACAACGACTCTGAGCGTCATGTACAGTTCTGCCACTGGGCACAAGAGAAATTACGGGACGGTACTATTTAGCGATGAAGCGTCATTCACCAACAGCGGTGACTTATAAACCGGCATAATATGCACTATTGGGCAACGGAAAATGCGCGATGGCTGCGACAAGCGGAACATCAGCGACCTTGGCGGGTTAATATATGGTGCGGCATAATGGGAGCAAGGATAATTGGCACCCATTTTATCGATGGCAATTTAAATGGTGCAATCTATGCTGATTTCCTACGTAATGTTCTACCGATGTTACTACAAGATGTTTCACTGCATGACAGAATGGCGATGTACTTAAAATATGATGGATGTCCGGCACATACCTCGCGTGCGGTTGAAGCGGTACTGAATAGCACATTTCATGACAGGTGGATTGGTCGCCGAAGCGTGGCCCGCACGTTCACCGGATCTGACGTCCCCGGATTTTTTTCTGGGGGAAAGTTGAAGTATATTTGCTATCGAGATCCATCGACAAAGCCTGACAACATGCGTCAGCTCATTGTCAATGCATGTGCGAACGTTACGGAAGGCGAACTACTCGCTGTTGAGAGGAATGTCGTTACACGTATTGCCAAATGCATTGAGGTTGACGGACATCATTTTGCGTTTATTGCATTCATGTGATATTTACAGATAATCACGCTGTAACAGCATGCGTACTCAGAAATGAGAAGCCACATAGGTACATGTATCACATTGGAACAACCGAAATAAAATGTTCAAACGTACCTACGTTCTGCATTTTAATTTAAAAAACCTACCTTTTAGCAACTGTTCGTCTAAAATTGTGAGCCATATGTTTGTCACTATTACAGCGCCATCTATCACAAAGCGAAAACTGTGTTCCAACTAAAACATTCATATTTTTTTACGTACTACACCAATATGTATTAAAAATGGGGGTTCCTATTTTTAAAAAAAACGCAGTTGATATCCGTTTGACCTATGGCAACGCCACCTAGCGGGCCAACCATAACGCCATATGGTTTCCGCCTTGAAGCTAGACTAGTTTCGGTCTTTGTAGTTTTTTCGTTTGACGCTTATTTCGTGAGATATTTAGCCCGGTCACGATCAATGGACCACTCTGTATATATATCTCTCATTTTGTTCAGTATCGTTCGGTGAAATTGTTCAAGGCCACCGTCTGATAAAACCCATTTAGACCCTTCGGCGATCCATTCACTCAGTTTTTTTGTTACAGAGGATAGATAATCATCTGACCGAACACGCTGGGCTACCGAGCCGGCAGCCAGCCAACTGACCCACCGAGGACAGAGAGGATAGCGCAACTGCAAGGATTTATCTCTGGCACGCCTCCCGTGAGACCCACATTCTCAACTTATTGTCCCGAGCTATAATCATAGTGGCTTTGCCCATTACACTCATTACTCGCGGCGTTTAGCTGATTCCCATAAGAGTTCGGGCACAGTTTGTGCATCCGCACAGAAGAAGATCGTCAAATGGCCGGTTAGCCTTAACTATGTGTCTATGAAGATGGTATCTGTTCTTTCGGACATGTCCGAAAGAACAGATACCATCTTCATATATAAATTGGTCCTCATATTTCAGGAACTGTGCAACTATAGTTTACTTTTTTCTTGACATCGTAAGTAATCTTGAGGCTACAGTCTCGTTACCAAACACTCTTGCTCACTGAAACCAGGTACTCTATTCGTTGATCTCATACGGATAAAACGAGTACCTTTGGTAGCTGGAAGCGGGTAGCGGTGCGGCCTTGGGAATGCGCTGGGAAGCGGTGCGCGGCGGGTAGGATTCCCCGCCCCCCGTGAATACATTTCACGCTACACTGGACACTGGATAGCGACCGATCATCTTCGCGATTACTAGAGCGCAGCCTTGCTGGTCGCCACCAGCGAAGCACACCGTTTTCTGCGCGTCCGACGCACATGATCACAGCCGTCGTCTGTAATCGGATGTAGAGTAACGGTAGAGGCTGCCAAGAAGATTCCTGATAGCGCTTCTAAAACGTATCTTTACACAATCGAAGATATTATTAAACCTACAGACAATTATCAGCGAAAGTAGTTATTTTTTCAATTTACTGGCTTTCGGGGCCCATACAGACATCCCAATTGTGGAACTGTCAATTACAACGGTAAAAACGTGAAGAGGACACAACACCCCGTCCCAGAACAGAGAAAAAGTCCGACCCGACAGGAACTGAACCCAGGCACCTTCTATCAGCAATTCGCCGCGCTGACCGCGCGGCTTCCGACGTGGACACGAAATTAATTCAACTATCACAGCTTCAGCCCCCGATGGCTCATTCAGTTATGTATAGCTAGTGTAATGGCTGAACCGGTGACCAGATTCCAGTTGAAGGTTGCCTAGCTAACAGATACCAAGGGCAACAAATATTTAATTTTCAGTATTTCATACAATAATTGACAGGATTTAAAAATTTTAAATGCTGTCAATCTAATCATTAAAGGGTGTAATCATACGTTAAAGGATTAACACAATGAGTCGAACATTGGAGAAGCTGTGTAGATGGTTTGAGGCACCCATAACTCACGAAGCGCAAAATATCAGGACTATATTCATCCAGTATTTGAGAATGAGAGTGTTTAGCGACTTCCAACACATAGTTGGAAACTTTTTTGAAACTTTGTCACTGACACCCGCCCTTCAACAACACCCCCCCCCCCCCCCCCCGGCCCCCAAAAATAACATAATGAATCGGAAAAAGCTTATCGCTTACTGCATTTCCGCTGCTCAGGCACTAAAACTTCAGCATCTGGCTTAGTCTTTTATTTTATTACTTCCTTACCACTAACTCTATTCGCCATATATTTTGCAGACACTTTTCACTTGTATTGTATGTTAACCGGGGACCTAGAAACGACGGAGAGGCTCCGTCCCCACCGCAGCCGCAGTGGTCCACAACCCCACGACGACTACCGCAGTCCACTTCACCCCTCCGCCGCCCCAGACCGAACCCAGGGTTATTGTGCGGTTCGGGCCCCGGTGGACCCCCCCAGAGAACGTCTCACACGAGACGAGTGTAACCCCTATGTTTGCGTGGTAGACTAATGGTGCTGTACGCGTATGTGGAGAACTCGTTTGCGCAGCAATCGCCGACATAGTGTAACTGAGGCGGAATAAGGGGAACCAGCCCGCATTCGCCGAGGCAAATGGGAAACCGCCTAAAAACCATCCACTGGCCGGTTCACCGCATCTCGACACAAATCCTCCGGGCGGATTCGTGCCGGGGACCAGGCGTTAGACCGCAGGGCCAACCGGGCGGGCCACTTTTCACTTACTCCACTGAGTGCCAAAAAGTTATGACCACCTGTTTCATAGCTTGTGTGTCCGTCTTTGAAACGAAATACATCACTGACTCTGCGTATCGGGGACCCGACAGTTTCTTTGCACGTTTGTGGAGATATGCGGCATCAGATGTCTAAGCACAAGTCTTGTATTTCCCGTAAATAGCGAGCTGCTGATTTTTGGGTACGCAGTGGTGACGCCTGATAGCGACCCAGTGGGTTCCATAGGTGTTATATCAGGCCGATTTGGTCACTGACATCAGCGTAAGTTCACCATAATGCTCCTCAAACCACTCTAGCACGGTTGTGGCTCCGAGACACGGACAATTATTCCGCTGAAAACTGACATCAAGCATGAAGGCATGGAGGTGGTTCGCAGCTGTCAGCGTGAGTTCGATTACTACCACAAGCCCCATGCATGTGCAGGATTGTGTCCTATAGCGTAATACTGGATCGCCGCTCCGCAGCTGTGTCCCGCACCTGCCTTTTAACTCAACTGGTACCCACGCAAATAAATACTTCGTGTGGCAATTGGCTAGCTCGCACGTGCAGCACGGTACCCACCTGCGGTGGCGTGCAACTGGAGCTTAACGCCGCGAGATGATGTCACTGACTTAAATAGCCAGACTAAGATAGGAGACAATAAAGTGAGTTGTCTCTCTCGCTTATTCCGTCGTCTGGACTCTGTCAGTTTCCGTGATGTGCAAAATTGATGTATGTCTGTCGCCTCAAGCGCTTCCCATCGTCGCAGACATCAGTAAGTCAAACGGACGGTCAGTAGGTCAAAGGGAGGGGACGCCGTGTGGGCCATCTATCTCTCTGTTAGTCCTATAAACTGTGTTCCGTATTTTTAGTTTGTGTTCCTGACGCGAAGATTAGGAACCAGCCCAGTGTTTACATAAATGACGGTGGAAAACCGTCTGAAAACGAGACTCAGGATGGCAGTCTGAAACATAGGATACTTAAATCTACCGCGCTGCTGCTCCTCTAGACTTAGTGAAACTTGGCATCAGGGTCGCGAGCACATCTTCAGTTGTGCACATTTTATGGAGCTTTTGCGCAACTCGCATAACGTAATTGCCTTATGGGCAAAATACATACGGATTTGATACACAACTTGCACGGTTCACAGCTAACCCTTGGAAGTTTACGTTAGTGCCACCAGGTAGCACACTGCGGCAGATTTTTATCCCCATTCCAGACCACACTCCTCAGATACCCCTATTCACTCACTATGTACTACAGTAAAATTTGATCGTACGTCAGTATATGTTTTAAAGTTGTACTGACAGTAAATTAGTTTTGTGGGTTAAGTTAGAAATTTTATGATACAGTAATCCATTTGAGGTTCCAAGAATCATAAGGGTCTAAAGCGCATCACAGTCGATTGCGAGACTGTAGTACTTATTCATCCTTCTAAAATCTGTTCATCTTATGGTGAGTCGGGTTTGTCTGAGGTGTAGGCCTCCAATGTATACATGAAAATTCACGAAAAGCTGTACCACTAGTTTTTATGATATTCACTCTCATGTGGGATCGACGACGATGTGCTCTTGACTCTCATGGGTTTCAGTGCCTCATTTGCATTCTGGTCAAGTGATCATGTTGGTAGACATTACTACTTGAATTTATTTCCACACTTGGTTCTTTGTGTTTGGAGTTGATTGTTTACTGTGCAGGAATCGGATTTCGTGTGCAGTTTGAACATGAGCACTGATAATCTGTTTTAAATGTTAACGGAAAAGTAAAGCTTTGAGGAGGGTTGTGAGTCGTGCTTGGATAGTTCAGCCGGTAGAGCACTTGCTTGCGAAAAGCAAAGCTCCAGAGTTCGAGTCTCGGTCCAGCACACAGCTGTAATCTGCCAGGAGGTTTCATATCAGCACACACTCCGCTGTGGAGTGAAAATCTCGTTCTGGGAACGACAACAGATCTTTTGAATGAGAGTGATGAAATCAAATAAGCGTAACTACAACCGAACATTTAACAAGTTAATGTACTATCAGCACAATTTGTTGTGCGGGTGTAGCGTAAGAATACCTGATTTTCAGCCCGGAGTAAATTCGTGAAGTAATACATTTGATAGGGACCTTGTACATTTGTCTGAAGAAACGGAACAGATGGAAAACGCCCAGATGGAAAATGCGAAGTGGAGAGTTGCGAAAGCTTCCACATTATTTTGTTATTGCCCTAAACTTTACTCGGTCATGTACAAAAACAAAATTTCAAAAAAAAGAAAAAATAATTCTTTCTATTGTCAGATAAGTTACGCATATTGTTATTGAATGAGCAAGGTGGCGCAGTGGATAGCACACTGGACTAGCAATCGGGAGGACGACGGTTCAATCCCGCGTCCGCCCATCCAGGTTTAGTTTTTCCTTCATTTACCTAAATCGCTTCAGGCCTTCGAAATAGCACGGCCGACTTCCTTCCCCATCCTTCCCTAATCCGATGAGACCGATGACCTCGAGTTTTGTCTCCTCCTCCTCCCGCCGCCCCCCCCAAATAACCCAACCCTTATTATTATTATTATTATTATTATTATTATTATTATTATTACAGTTGTTATTATTGTTGACAGTGGATGTAGTTGTATAGCTGGATACCGGTTATACAGCAAACGCTATTGATTTCACACCCTCACATTTACTAAATCTAAAAATTTCTGAACACCCCGAATGTACACTCACGAGCCGCCACCGCCTGTGCGTTATGAACGAACTCGTAATCGACTGACAATCAAAATCGACTGACAATCATCTGCGTGAATGGTGACCGTCTATAGTGTGAACGAGCTCACAATTATGATCGCGTTAGCGATAATTCTAGGGATAAAGGAATAGGGCCAGTTCTAAAATTCGGTACTTGTGGTCTAGTATCTGTCTGCCGTGGTCACGTCTCTGCTGGGTGCTGAGTTTGCCATATTGCTTTCTGGTAGACTTAACGTATGTTGAGTTTTGTTTCTGTTTATGGTCGTTTCGTTATCGCAACCACCTTTCTGAGCAAGTCTGTATAGAGCGCTTTTCGTAAATATTTTCTCGGAAGTCTTTCAATCTTCGCGAATTTCTTAAATAATTAATGAGACGCTAAGGTGAAATCACGACTTTGTTAGTAGCGGTAAGCTGTGTATATGTTTATTATTTAAACACGCTGCGACAAGATCTTGTACGAGCATATAGTTCGGGCCTAGTACGCTTGGAGCGCTTCAGTAGACTATAATATTTCCTAAACACTTTCGTTCATCGTGTAAAATGGGCTTCAGGCTATATGCAAGAAGGTCAGTAAAGTTGGCCGTCTGGTGATGAAAAACCGCTCTCCTTTCTTTCTTTCCAATTTAACAGGTTCAAATGGCTCTGAGCACTATAGGACTTAACTTCTGAGGTCATCAGTCCCCTAGAACGTAGAAGTACTTAAACCTATCTAACCTAAGGAGATCACACACATCCATGCCCGAGGCAGGATTCGAATCTGCGACCGTAGCGGTCGCGCGGTTCCAGGCTGTAGCGCCTAGAACCGCTCAGCCACCCTGGCCGGCGAATTTAGCAGGAGATATATTTTATCACTAAAGTTTATTTCTATATACGGGTAAATTTTTTGGTTAAAATATTCAAAATACTCTTATAAGCTTCTGATTAAAACAACTTTTACTAACTATAAAGAAAATAAACATCCGGACGTTTTAATGTATAACGCTGTACAAGGTTTTTGTTTTAATTGCTGACACATATAAAGTAGTACGTCCATCAAAGTAGTTAAGAAATAATTATTTCTTATTCTTACTAATTTGCCAGTACGTATTACACTGAAGCGCCAAAGAAAATGGTATACACAAGCGTATTCAAATACAAACAGATGTAAACTGGCAGAATATGGCGCTGTGGTCGCCAACGCCTATATGAGACAACAAGTGTCTGGCGCAGTTGTTACATCGGTTACTGCTGCTACAATGGCAGGTTATCAGGATTTAAGTGAGTTTGAAATTGGTGTTATAGTCGGCGCAAGAGCGATGGGAGACAGCATCTCCGAGGTAGTCATGAAGTGGGAATTTTCCTGTGCGACCATTTCACCAGTGTACCGTGAATATCAGGAATCCTGGATAACCTCAAATCTCAGACATCGCTGCGGCCGGAGAAAGATCTTTCAAGAACGGGACCAACGAGAACTGAAGAAAATCGTTCAACGTGACAGAAAGCGCAACCCTTCCGAAAATTGCTGCAGATTTCAGTGCTGAGCCATCAACAAATGTCACTCTGCGAACCGTTCAACGAAACAGCATCGATATGGGCTTTCGGAGCCAAAGGCCCACTCGTGTACCTTTGATGACTGTACGACACAAAGCTTTACGCCTCGCCTGGGCCAATCAACACTGACATTAGACTGTTGATGGCTGTTAACATGTTGCCTGGTCGGACGAGACTCGTTTCAAATTATATCGAGCGGATGGACGTGCACGGGGATGGAGACAACCTTATGAATCCATGGACCCTGCATGTCATAAGGGAACTGCTGGTGGAGGCTCTGTAATGGTGTGTGGCGTGTGCAGGTGGAGTGATATGTTGCGTCTACATGTGACTCTGATGGGTTACATGTACATAGGCACCCTATCTGATCACCTGCATACATTCATGTCCATTGCGAATTCCGGTCAATTACAGCGTCATCTGCAGACAATCTAAAGGGGCTGCTGAGATTATCACCTACATCATTTGTGTAAACCAGGAACAACAGAGAGCCAATGACATGCGTGCATGTCCGATGGAACACTGCATCGTACTGTTGAACAACAAAGGCACCGCAATATCGCATTTATCCGCGGCCACCGGGCAAGTGACTTTCAATACAAATGTCACCCCTGTACGTGAATATACGGGGGTGGGGGTCCGAGAAGTTTCTAGCGTAACATATTAAGAATGACAAAAATTTCATAATACCCATTTAGTTTTCAATATAACACCCGTGTACACTAATACAGCGAACCATTCAAATAAAAGGTTTCGATTTCAAGTCCAACCGAGCGTTCACACCATCAGTCCCTGCATCATCATTGTCAATCGTCGTTCTTTGAGGTTTTTTTTAGGTTTGGGAGAAGAAAAAAGTCTGATGAAGCCAAATCTGGAGAATATGGTGGATGACGTAACAATTCGAACCCGTCGTTTGCAGTGTTGCGAGGGCTTTGTGCGCCGGTGAGTTGTCCTGATGGAAAAGAACACCGCGCGCCAATTTTCCGCGCCATTTTTCTTTATATCTTCTCTCGAACGGCGCAGGTGGGTGCAGTAGAAAGACGTATTGATAGTTACGCTCTTATGCAAGTAATCCAACATAATTCCCCTTCTGTGTCCCAGAAGACCGACGCCATCACCTTGCCGGCTGATGCAAACACCGGGATTTTTTTGAGGGGAGGGGACGACAGATGTTTCCATTGCTGTGATTATTGTTTTGAAATGATGATTAAACCGACACATCATTGGGGACATGTTGAAAACCTGTGCCCCTACCGGGACTCGAACCCGGGATCTCCTGCTTACATGGCTCTCTATCCATCTGAGCCACCGACGGCACAGAGGGTAGTGCGCCTGCAGGGACTTATCCCTTGCACGCTTCCCGTGAGACCCACATTCCCAGCATGTCCACACCATTACATTGGTAGTGCAAGTAATAGATGCTTGCCTATCCCACTCATTACTCGTGGCAGATTAATCTACCAAGTCCCGTACGAGTTGGGGCATAGCGCGTGCGTTCGCACAAAAAGGTCAGTGGCCGGGTAGCCATATTTTAACTATATATGAAGGTAGTATCCGTTCCCGAAAGAACAGATACAATTGATACAATTGATAACCGTGCAGCTTCTCTAGAATGATGTATATCAACGCCTGTTTGCAGCTAGGGTGTCGATTTAATTATCATTTCATTCTAGAGAAGCTGCACGGTCATCAGTGATATCTGTTCAGTGGGGAAGAAATACTATCTTCATGTATGATCGTTGTTTTGTCTCACGATCGAAGCGGCGAACACACGTTTCGTCCATTGTCACATACCCTGCAAGAAATAAGTCTGCATCCGCTGCAAATTGGCGGACGATTTCTGCACAACACTGCACACGCTCCCGTCTCTGATCTGCCTTCCAAGTCTTTCGGGACCCACCGAGATGAAACTTCCTGCATTTCCAAAATATCCACAACAATCTCATGAGCACGCCCATGGGAAATTCCAAATGTGGTTTCAATAAGCTGCAACGTCGTTCGACGGTCCTACAAAATCGTATAGTGAATTGCAGTCATTGTTTCATCAGTGGTAACGGCGACAGGACTTCCGCTCCTTGGCGCATCTTCCAGACTCGGTCTTCCCCGTTTTCCACTGTTCCATAAGACGAAGCACTGTCTTTAAGTGTATTCCGCATGTCCTACGCAATTATCTTGGGCATCATTCCCTTCAAATGAAGATATTCAATCACAGCACGGTTCTTGATTCTCCAATATTCGACAATTTGCTTACACTACGATATACAAGGCATACCAACGGCAAAACTAACGAACCTGGAGCCGCGAAATTTGTCTTGCATACCCACAAAGGGTCACCATAAAAGCAGGTTTTGTTCTTTGCTCGAGACAGTATGGTAACTACAGGGTGTTTCAAAAATGACCGGTATATCTGAAACGGCAATACAAACTAAACGAGCAGCGATAGAAATTCACAGTTTGTTGCAATATGCTTGACACAACAGTACATCGTCAGGCAGACAAACTTTCGAAATTACAGTAGTTACAATTGTCAACAACAGATCGCGCTGCGGTCTGGGAAACTCTATAGTACGATATTTTCCACATATCCACCATGCGTAGCAATAATATGGCGTAGTCTCTGAATGAAATTACCCGAAACCTTTGACAACGTGTCTGGCGGAATGGCTTCACATGCAGATGAGATGTACTGCTTCAGCTGTTCAATTGTTTCTGGATTCTGGCGGTACACCTGGTCTTTCAAGTGTCCCCACAGAAAGAAGTCACAGGGGTTCATGTCTGGCGAATAGGGAGGCCAGTCCACGCCGCCTCCTGTATGTTTCGGATAGCACAAAGCAATCACACGATCATCGAAATATTCATTCAGGAAATTAAAGACGTCGGCCGTGCGATGTGGCCGGGCACCATCTTGCATAAACCACGAGGTGTTCGCAGTGTCGTCTAAGGCAGTTTGTACCGCCACAAATTCACAAAGAATGTCCAGATAGCGTGATGCAGTAATCGTTTCGGATCTGAAAAATGGCCCAATGATTCCTTTGGAAGGAATGGCGGCCCAGACCGGTACTTTTTGAGGATGCAGGGACGATGGGACTGCAACATGGGGCTTTTCGGTTCCCCATATGCGCCAGTTCTGTTTATTGACGAAGCCGTCCAGGTAAAAATAAGCTTCGTCAGTAAACCAAATGCTGCCCACATGCATATCGCCGACATCAATCCTGTGCACTATATCGTTAGCGAATGTCTCTCGTGCTGCAATGGTAGCGGCGCTGAGGGGTTGCCGCGTTTGAATTTTGTATGGATAGAGGTGTAAACTCTGGCGCATGAGACGATACGTGGACGTTGACGTCATTTGGACCACAGCTGCAACACGGCGAACGGAAAACCGAGGCCGCTGTTGGATCACCTGCTGCACTAGCTGCGCTTTGCCCTCTGTGGTTGCCGTATGCGGTCGCCCTACCTTTCCAGCACGTTCATCCGTCACGTTCCCAGTCCGCTGAAATTTTTCAAACAGATCCTTTATTGTATCGCTTTTCGATCCTTTGGTTACATTAAACCTCCGTTGAAAACTTCGTCTTGCTGCAACAGCACTGTGTTCTAAGGAATGTTCTGTTCTTAGGAATAAACCATGTTGTCCACAGCACACTTGCACTTTGTGAACAGCACACGGTTACAGCAGAAAGACGACGTACAGAATGGCGCACGCACAGACTGCGTTGTCTTCTATACTTTTCACATCACTTTCAGCGCCATCTGTTGTTGAAAATTGTAACTACTGCAATTTCGAAAGTTTGTCCGCCTGAAAATGTACTGTTGTCCCAAGCATATTGCAACAAACGGTGTATTTCTATCGCTGCTAGTTTAAATTTTATTGCCCTTTTAAATATACCGGTCATCTTTGAAACACCCTGTATCTTGGGGTAGAAACGTTTCGACCGCCACTCGTATATAATGAAATACAATACAAATACGAGGGTGAGACAAATGAAAACTTTAAATTTGTAATAACAAATCGAAATTTGGCGCCGTTATACTGTAAGTTGGTAAGCGTGCTACAAACAGCGTGCAGGATGGCCTGTAGGTGGCAGCATAGTGCAGATGCGCACACACACCGTCGCAGTATCAGCATGAAGATGGCCGCCCTACTTGCGACTTGCACCATGGAAGAACAACGTTCTGTTATTCGGTTTTCGCGTAGTGTAGGTGTGAAAGCTATTTTAACTCATCGACGAATGAAGGTTCAGTACCGTGATGCATGTCTGTCACACACACGAATGGAGTAGGAAGTCCGCAAATGGTGTGACTTCAGTGGAAGATGCTCCTCGTCCAGGTCAGGTACAAGTTTTGACTCCACACAACATTGCGGCAGTTGAAGCCAGAGTGAAGGAAAACCGCCGAGTGACACTGAATGACATTGCAGCATGTTTACAGATTACTCATGGGTCAGCAGACTACAGTGTGCATGATGTGCTCCAGTTTGACAAAGTGTCTGCAAGATGGGTGCCACGGCAGCAGACTCCTGAAATGAGAGAACGACGTGTTGATGCTTGTGAAGAACTTCTTCGGCGCTTTGAACGAGAAGGTGACGGCTTTCTTGCAAGAATCGTTACTGGGGACGAAACCTGGGTTCACTTCCACCAACCGGAACCGATGAGAGCGAGCAAGGAATGGCGCCATTCCTCAATACCAAAGATTTTCGAACACAACCATCAGCAAGGAAGATTATGCTGACTCTCTTTTGGGACGAAAAACGCGTCATTTTGGAGCGTCACATGCTCAGAGGGACCACTGTCACCTGTGCATCATACACAGATCTCCTAAAAAATCATCTGCGGCCTGCAATCAAATCAAAGCGACGTGAATTGCTGTCAGCAGGTGTCCTTTTGCAACATGACAATCCAAGGCCCCACACTGCCCGTACAACAGTTGCAACAATCACAGACCTGCATTTTGAGTGTCTTCCACATCCACCATACTCACCAAGTGATTTCCAAATTTTTGGACCACTCAAAGATGCAATGGAAGGAACGAAGTTCCTTTCTGATGAAGAGGTACGCCACGCGGTGCGTAAGTGGTTGTGCGGACAACCAAAAGAATTTTTTTCTAAAGGAATTTAAGCACTTTGTTCGCGCTGGAGGACTTGCATTGAGCGTGCGGTAGATTATGTTGAAAAGTGATGCAGCTTTGTACCACTTCTGGACAATAAATAATATTTAAAAAAATATTTAAGGTTTTCATTTGACTCACCCTCGTACGAGTGCAGGTTGTACGCACATGGCTGACAACATATGGAAGTTTGGGACTAGCCGTGAAGAGTGGTCGAATGGCGTAATGGTAAGGGAACCACTCGCAATAAGCGGGAAATCTAGGTTCGACTTACGGTCTGGCGTTAATTCTCATTGTCCTCTTTCCATTATACTGCTCATGTATGTCCATATTCACAAGTGTGAATACATTTCACTTAATTGGTAACAGTGTTGTCTAGGAGCACTTTCGCTTGAAACTGTCCAGCATTAGGACTTTACATCCAAGTAATGTAATGCGGATGTGTATTAACGTCGCCATATTTCAGCCTGTGCCATCAGATACGTATTTGTAGTGTATAGATTGAGTTACTTATTTCCTTTATAGCCAGTTCCGCGGCAATAGTTTACCCTACAAGGCCGTAGGCCATACGCCCGCAGCGTCTCTGTGTTCTTCTTTATCAGCTCAGCTAAGTTTCTCCAGCCTCCAGCGAGTGCCAGCGGAATGCAGACACTGCACTTAGGCTGTTGGCTGGATGCCGGCAGCTTTCCACCAGGAAACGTATCACTACCGACACGGCACGCAGTCATGTCCGACAGTATACAGACCTGCTCAGCGCAAAAACTCACTTCCTAACTGTACTCTGGACGGCCGACGGTGCTCTTAAGCTTCCGGCTGCCGGTACAGCCGTTCATTCTAGCTTCACACTACGTCCGTGCGGTCGTATTTATCCTTCATTGTATGTTGTACACACCGTAACTGACGTGTACACTAAAAGCAAAATCTTGTCTTCAGCACGATTCTTAGATTCCTCGGTCAACTCTCCTTTATTTTCAAGTCTTTACGGTCTTGCTTTGTTGCAAATCGGTAAACAGATCGGAAAATTTTGAATTCTTTCATAGGCAGTTTGGATAACGCAGTCAGTATTGGTACGCATACGATAGCATGCGCTAACAGTATTTTACACGCACACGCACACGCACACACACACACACACACACACACACACACACACACACACACACACACAAAGAGAAGAAAAAGGATTTTTCCGATGCGCATATCTAGGGGTTCTATGGGCGACAGAAAGGTAGAGGTCAATTTTTTTTGTATAGCCCTTGGGCTAGGAACCATTCGGATACCCAACAAAAAAATCGTCTTACTGTAACTATCGTACAGTTCAAGGTAAATGTTTGAATATTACAGAGTTCCTCCATATTAGGCAAATGGAGCAAATCTTTTTGCATTAGATGTGGTACACGACGCCCGTTAAGGGGCTTATGCAGGCACCATTCTGTTCATGCAAAGCTCCTGAGAAAACACAGCATTTTTCACCTTCAGCAGTGGATATCCCACTTTTCCCCGTCAGCAGAAGTATCAAAATAACTAACCGCAGCAAATTGTTCAACTTTTAACGGTAGGGGAAGATGGGATAAAGTAGCCACTCTATGTGAAATTGAATTTCCATGAAAGAATCGCTATTACAGAAGCTTGTGGCGTACAAATATCGAATCCACATACTGCAAAGTACCACAGTAAATATGTATAGTTAAAGTATATTTTAAAGTATATTTTATAGGATACATACACGTTTTTCTGATTGCCTACATAGTGGCCCCTTTTCCCTACCTGATGGGGTTAAGTGGCCAGTGCTTTGCCACCATTCCTAAATGGACTGTTTAGTTCAAAAAAATTGGTAGGCTTAAAGTTTTATTTCACCGTTGATTATTATTAGGAGAAGAATAATACAATTGAAAAAGAAACGTGTTGCAATACATTGTTGGCACAAAAAGGTCAACAAGTGAGAGGTATGAATTATTCGTGATTATGTAAATACAGAAATAAACGACTAACTGGGGGTTACTATTTCAGTCTAACCCGTTCACAGCCGGCCGCTGGTGGACGAGCGGTTCTGGAGCTACAGTCTGGAACCGCGCGACCGCTACGGTCACAGGTTCGAATCCTGCCTCGGGCATGGATGTGTGTGATGTCCTTAGGTTAGTTAGATTTAAGTAGTTGTAAGTTCTAGGGGACTTATGACCTCAGCAGTTGAGTCCCATAGTGATCAGAGCCATTTGAACCATTTAACCCATTCCAATTTATCCCCTCAGAAACAATAATTAAGTCATGTACAAATTTCGCACGTAAAGTTATCGCCCACATCACATCCAGCACACAGTCCATAAGCCCAGCGTTTACTGCTCCATCTTATCCATCCTTCATTTTCTTTAAAGCCAGAAAACGCTTCCTTCAGTAAAAGCAGTCTGTGGCATGAGCCTTATCAGTGAAATTTTCTTTTCACATTTATTCTTGAAAAAGTTTCTTTCTAGCAGAAATTATCTTAGCGTTTTATCCCAATTTTAGCTTCTTATCTTTATTTTATGTTGCCTTACACTGTAGAATTTTGGCCTTCTCTGTTTGTTTTTCTTCGAAGGCACTTTCTTTCATTAAAAGCTCTTCATCTTCGTGTTAGGGCTTTTTATAAGTGTTTGACGTCTTTCCTTTTTCACCCCTAGTTTGTCCTTGATTCACACTTTGGTTCTTAGGCACCGGTTTTACATCCTTTGGGCTTATGTGGAACCCACCTGTTAGACGCTCAGAGGGAACTCTCTCTTGGAGAAGGCTTATCACCTACAACATGAAGGCAGTCTGCACTTGAAGACAGTTCGTGAGTTGGTTCCGGAAATGTACCAGCAGGCGTATTTGAAGAAGACGCAGCAGTCTGACGTTCAGAGGGACCAGCACTTGCAGAAGACTCAGCAGTTTCGCAATGAGAAGAATCAATATTTGAACAAGGCACAATATCAGTGTCCCTATCCAAAGGAATATAAGTAGCCTCAGCTGCAGTATAGTGTTCATCGGTAACCACGCTCTCTACAGCCACTGATTGCTGTCATTGGAACGGCTGCACGAAGAAACGATTCGCCCTAGGTGTACTTATTTTAATCTGTGTAGTTCTTCCTAGATTATCACGAACAAATTTTCCACAAGCTTGTCTGTAGAAGGTTTTAGAAGGATACATGAATGCATATCCAAAGGTTAGTGCTTGTGGCTACGGTGTGGGGGCATGTACACAATAGTAGAACTGGATATCAATAGGGGGTTTTGCGTGTTTTAAGGAATGTTGAAACCAATCCAAAAAGTTTTCACTCTGCATCTACACGCTAGGGTGGCACGCAAATTCGGTTCCTGGCGGAGTCCCATTTTTAAGTTCAATCTTCATTCTTCGCCTAGGGAAGATAACGAAAGGGGGAATGAAATTTCCTACTGCAGACATGCAGATTACAAAAGTCGACACCAAACCTCTATCAGCTGAAGCAGCGGCTCCAACAGAACTGTCCAAGCACGGTGCCTCACAACACTCCTGCACAGCCTACGGGAGCACTTGTCCCTAAAAGGCAAAGGCCAATGGTTCGAGTCCAGAAACACACGTTTAATTGCCACGAGAATTCAGACAGCGCACGTTCTAATGCAGAGTGAAAATTTACTCTGGAACCGTGCGATATCTCCATGTCAATTGTTTTTACCCCTGTTTATATTTCATGTCTTGTTGTCGAAGATGGAGTATTACTCACTACAGAAACTTTTTTCATATCATGTGATGTATGGTGCAGCAGAATGTAATGCGCGGAAAGCAGATCGAATCAACAAAAAAAAGTTTCGCATCATTATTGGAACAAATTGGGCCAATCATGTCTGGGACATCAAAGAACAGGCTGTTTCGTTGCCCGCATGTTAATAATTACTATGGAATCTGAGGGACTGACATAACATTTATATAGGCAGATGGCCGAGGTGTACGGCAAAGAACTGCTTGTTCAGTACAATTTTTGAACATGGTGTCGGAGCGATTGTTGAAGATTCACAAATAAACATCCGTCAACTTGCCCATCAAATGCGCACTAACAGAAAAAAGGGAATAACGCTCACTGTTTCTGAAACTGGGGAAATTTGTTACTTTTCTGATATTGCCTGGCAGTATTAGCGAGTGCTTTTCTACTCTTCGTTGGGTTATGAAAATTCGGACAAAATTCTGTATGAAATTTTCCCTCAGATCACTGAGTTTTCCTTAATTACCGTGATAACTTTAAAGCAATTAAATATTTTTTTGCAAAACTAGTCCTCACGTTGGTCAATGTGATACTCCATTTGTCCGTTTCCCCTTCGTCTGCCTACGAAAATTCGGACAAAAACCCAGTGTGTAATTTGTAGGGAGTCTTGGATTCGCTCCGCTCAAACATTTGAGAAAGCAAAACTGACGATGTAGGAAATCTGTACTTGAAGATAGATGTAGGCTACGTGTTTTGGAAATAATCTTCAACATGCTGAGCATCACAGTTCGTAATTTTAAAGATTAATGAAAACCAACTCAGCTGTATTATTATATATTTATTGTGCTACGACCGGTTTCGTTCTTAGAACATCTTCATGTTGCCGAGTTGTGCTAATGTCATGATGCAAATGGTGTTCCGCTTCGCAGATATTGCAGAAGAGGGTCTGCAAAGCATAAGCCTCGAGCGAGAAAGTTGGGGACGCGGAAATCCCACAACATCTGACTACGGTGCTTCAGCTATACAACCAATCTCTTAAGTCCACTGTAGCTAATGATGATTAATTTGGTCAGCAAAGGTATCTTGTTTGCAACTCTTATTTCTTTTATTTTCTGAGACCATTCACCGAACTCTTCAGAGGCACCTCGTATTAAGATGTACTTTTTGTATAACCATTTGCGGAAAGCGATTATAATCTGTTATAATAAAACTCCAGGTAGTGTAAATTGAGTACCGAAACGGGGCTCTAACGACAACGAAAATTTATTAGTTTTCCAAGAAGTTTCTTTACGAATTATACCGTCCAACTAAGGGAAAATTTCAATCACATTATCCAATGCAGTCGCCTCGAAATGATAAAAGTCCCGATACTACCAGCAGTACCAAAACCGTTTAAAATGTAACAATCTGCTGGCATAAATACGTAATCAGAGTGCTTCAGAAGCGTTCCAAGGTGCATGCTATACCAGTGCTAAAATACGCAGTTATATCCGTCCGACTTCGGTATGCGAAAACTGATATTTTTGTTTGCGTGTGCTACGCTCTCGCAGTTTTTACGGCTGTCAACTCCGGATGCATTTTTTTCTGAACGTATCAAACCGATGATAGTGATAACACCTGGAAAATTTATCGACGTGACACGAACAAGTGCAGCATTTGTATAGCCACGGTAACTCGTGTCAGCAGCTCATTCGTTATATTAAAATGCCACAAAATAGGAGCAAGGCATCAATGCGAGGTTTTACAATGCTAGACGCTTATTTTGGTGAATATTTTTGCAAAATCAGTGCTACTAATTCTCATTCCCATAAACTGCGTCATTCGTAATTTGAAACCATTATCAAAGCAAAGACTGCAGGACCTGTGGGGCTTGTCATTACATTTACATCTACATTTACGTACGCATTCTCGAAATTACTGTGAAGTGCATGTCAGAGGGACCTTTCCCTTGTACCACATATTAAGAGTTTCTGCCCGTTACGTTCACATCTGGAGCGCGGGAAGAATGGCTGCTTACATTCCTTTGTGTGCGTTGTATTAACACTGATCTAATACGTGGTTTATTGTCTCCACGAAATGGTAGAAAATCGTTAGCAGTCCGCGGCAAACGTTACAAGTTGCGGCGCAGATTCTCCTGCCTCTAGAATTCCTTGTACACTCACGGTTTTCTTGTAGACAGAAGTTTACCGACAAGATTCCTCGCGGAAATTTCCAGGCATCCAGCCAATATGGTAACTGCTGTAATTTATTTTCCTCATTTGTGCCTTTTGTCGCATTTCTTCCTTCCCTCTCTCTTTCGCAGCGCCTTCTTTTCTGCGACGGCGACAATGAAGAGCCTTTGCGTTTATAAAAAAATTTTCGGTAAACAGTCTATGTTGTACTGATACATAGGCTCTATATGCGGGCTCTATATGCGTATTGGAGATTCAGATCAGCAGACACAAGACACAAAGATATGCACATGCACTTAATTTTATCCGCCTCCCCCTAGCTTCGAGTTATATATATCCTTAGTGTATCATTCACCTACATATGCTTTGTTATCAGATGTGGATCCTTCGGACTGCAGGACTCGCTTCAGCAAATGTACAGAAAAATCAAAGCCTACGCTGACGTTACACTAATAAGAATTCAGCACCAGAGGTAGGTATAGTAGACGATGTGATAACTGCGATTGTTTTACTTTATAGGCGTTTAATTAGATATTTATTTTCAAATTTCTCAAGAAACAAATCGTGTGTAAAAGCATTTGTACATTAGTGCTGTGAAAGATAGCGATTTTTTTTTTTTTTTTTTTTTTTTTTTTTTTTTTTTTTTTTTGTTCTGTGCGTCGTTTGTGTTAACAGAAGATGATGGACCTAACTGTCAACGCCCTCATAGTTTCGTTGTTATGAAATTGATGGCGGCAGCAAACAACTGTGGAGATACGTAATAAATATCCGAAGAACGCCAGATTTGTTTTTCCTCCAGGCACAATCTTCTTTAGAAACACTCGGCCGGAGACACTAATCTGGGACTACATTACCTCCAAAATATTTTACCCAAGACGATGCTGTCATCACAAATCATACAATAGAGCTATGTATCCTCGGGAAATACAATGGTTGAGTTTCCCCTCGCTTTCTGACATTTGCATTACCAATACAGCAAGACCATGTCGGCAGATGTTACAAGACCAGAATAGTTAATCACTGAAAATATTGCCCCTGCAACTATTGAAAAGACCGCAGCCATCTTCAGCACCCTGGTCTTAGCCTAACCTCTCCAAAGCTAGCCGTAAGCTGTGGTTGCAACAACTGTACAGCTATCTGTATAGTTGATGCCATTAACATCGCCACAAGATCCATGGTTTGTGGGGGAGATAACTTTTTATGTTGCCGATATAGTGGACGCTTATACCTGTGTATGAACAGCATCGTACCAACATCGATGTCAACACAGGTACCAATGAATCATCATAGATTCTGCTGCATCGTCAAAGGTTATGCCGTACAACCCCATGTACCATCGTATCATCAGAGGTACCGCTTTATTGTCACAGGTACTGCCATACCGTCACAGTACCATAGAAGCATCACAGGTACTACAGCGTCGTCACAGATACCACTGTATTGTCACAGATAGCACTGTCTCGTCACAGATACTGGAGTATCATCGCACATGCTTCCTTATTGTCACATATGCTACAGTATCGTCCCAGGTACTGTATCATCACTGGTTCTGCTGTATTGTCACAGGTACTGCAGTATCATCAAACGTACTGCTGTATTGTCACGATTAACACTGTATTGTCACATTTAGTATAGTACTGTTGAATGGCATATTTGGGTTTAACGTCCAACCGAGATTGATGTATTAGAGGCGGTGTGGCATTGTGGAGGGCACTGCTGTATTGTTGAAGGTACTGCTGTATCCTCACGGGTACTGCCTTATCATTTTAGGTACCAGATACCAAGTATCGTCACAGGTACAGCAGTATCGTCACAGGTACTGCCGTATCGTCACAGTTCCTGCTGTATCGTCAGACGTATCGCACTACCAATAAATGTACCGCAATTTCTACAGCGATGCCATTGTGTCGATACACTTATTGTGTTGGCACTGGTATTAAATTGGAACTAGTACAGCATCAGAGCTGCACGACCTTACATTGAGCACATTAACAGACAAATGGCACAGCGGTGAACGTCCGCGCTGTTCCTTTTCCATTCCCATTAGAGAGCACGTCGGCAAGGTGTCCACGTACCACTGTGTGTTAATTGTTGCGCCGTGTTTCAGAAAGTCACGGAGAGAAAAAATTCATCATGACTTTCACGAGGCTGTCGTGAATTGCATTAGATTTTTATTTCGGTAAGTGTGAAAAATGTCCGCGGCATGCTCGATATACCCATAACAGTCTCGTTTTCATTTGACTGTCTATTACGGATGTGCTAGGGGCGTTCACTAAGTAATAGAAGACATCCTATTTTCGCGGGCACTTTCGCTTAAAAAAATTGTTATTTGTTACCGAATATAGTAGAATATTTCCACTTCAGCTCCTGCGGCTTCATGAAGTCCGGATAGGTGACGGCCCTGTAAATAGCCTTCAGAATGGCGTCTGTAAGGGAGTTGCGTTCCAAGCAGAGAGTTATTGAATTTCTCTTGCCTAGAAGCCGGAGCATTGCAGATATTGATAGGTGTTTGCACAATATCTTCGGAGACCGGGCAGTGAACGAAACCACGTTGAGTCGTTGAGCGAGGCGACTGTCATCATCTCAACAGAGTCGCGCAAACCTGCTCGATCTGCCGCGTGCCAGCCGGTCTTACGCAGCTGTAGCTCCTGCGATGTTGGATGTGCCGGCATTATCATTCGAGGTGATGGACGGATCACAGTGAAACAACCACGCTGCTCAACTGGAAGTTTCTGTTGATAGTGCTGACATATTCGACCACCAGTTGGAGCACTCGAAGGTAGGTGTGTGCCCGCTGGATTTTTCGTTGCGCAATAGAAGAACATAGCCGGCCGCGGTGACCCAGCGGTTCTAGGCGCTTCAGTCCGGAACCGCGCGACTGCTACGGTCGCAGGTTCGAATCCTGCCCCGGGCATGGATGTGTGCGATGTCCTTAGGTCAGTTAGGTTTAAGTAGTTCTAAGTTCTAGGGGATTCATGACCTCAGATGTTAAGTCCCATAGTGCTCAAAGCCATTTGAACCAATTTAGAAGAACATAGAGAGCAACGAAGGACCATCTGTGCTGAATTGCTTGAGTTAATCACATGTCAACCGCAAACAAAATGACCATCAATGGAGTGGCACCACACCACCTCTTCTCCGAAGGAAATGTTCCAAAGTCGCACTGTCAGCTGGGAAAGTCATGTCGATGGTCTTCTGGGACTCTGAAGAGGATATTCTGTTTCATGTCCTCCCTCGCGGTGCAACGATCAACTCTGTAGTGTACTGTGCTACTTGCACGAAACTGCAGATGCGACTTCAGGTGTTTGTCACCACAAAACGGAAACGAACTTCTTCTCCTCCATGTTAACGCAAGGCGTCACGGAAGTCTGCGCACCCGACGACCAGATCACAAAATTTCTTTGGCCTCTTCTTCCTCATCCATCCTACAGCCCGGATCCCGCGTCATCCGACTTCCATCCGTTGTCCCAGAGAAGAATACATTCCGCGGGAAGCAGTACGTGAATGATGGGCAGGTTACTGATGCGGCAAGACGTTGGTTCCGATGTCGGCCAGTAGAGTGGTGCGTTGCGGGCGTGCGGGCCATCCCAGTAACGTGGCGTAAGGCCGTCACATTGGACGGAGATTACACTGTAAAGTAGGATTTTGTATTCAAAAGAGTGAGGAGTAGTGTGACGCATTGGAGCCGTGAGTAAAACCAATCTGCTTTGATAAATAAAATGTGCTGTAATATTCATTGAACAGCCCTCGTAGATCCGACAGTGATACACGACGCATCCTCCGCCACATCTCACCGTGTGGACTGCGGAGTCCGGATGTGGCCGGCAGAGTACAGTGGAATGCAGAGTCGGTCTTCGAGACTCCCCCAGTGAAGCGGTGGTGCTGGAGCAGTGAAGGCGGGGCCACGGCTGCCGGCCTGTTGCCCGGGGCGCGTGCGCTCCACTGTGCACGCAGCGCCGCGCCTCGCCCAGCGCCAGGTGTAGTCGGCTTTCGCTTTCTGTGGCCGCGGGTCTGCGCCAGTGCCGCTCCACTGTCTGTACCGGTTCTGACGGCCGGCGCGCCGGCGGTCAGACGTTCAGTCACGCCGCCTCACCGCATAATGCAGTCGTGCCGCACAACAGCACTCCAGCTCCTGATACGTAACGCTGCTTAACGCCCGTACAACGCTACACGTGGTTACTGCCGGCCGCCGTGGAATTCGACATTGAACCCCGCTGATCGGTGTAAAAAGATATCGGGAGCACGGGACCTGTGTATGTAATGCCAGCTCTTTTTCAGTCTGGCTTCGAAAAGGACTTGTCCTAGCCATATCAAGATATTGCTGTACCGCCAGTTCCCTAATTCATTTGAACGAATAGCTCACGTATCTTTCCTATGCCCGCTGTGGTTGAATTTGCTCTCTCTGAAACTCTAATCAACACCATGTAATCTCCACACAGTAAAAATATATAAGTATAGCATTCACACTCTGCGTAGCCTACCAACAGATAAATTCCGTAACCTTGAAACAATAAAATGTGGCTAATCTCCTAATAAAAAAAATGTGACTTATAGATAACCTTTCAATAATTGACTGTGAATTTAACCTGCTAAATTCTGGACGTCAGCAGTGCCGCGTCATGGCCCTGACAGATCATACTGAATAAATTGAAAATTCTTACCTCAATGAAGTCGCCGGATAAAGCATATATATCTGCTCTTATAATACATTTTTCAGGCACAACCCAGTGCAATGCTGGCCGATAGATTTGTCATGTATAAAAGGAAACAACTGATTTTTCTTTACAATAATCGAGATGACCATGGATTGGAGAAATTAGTAAATTCTTTAAATTGAGACGAATGATTGTCAAAAGTTACTTTTTATATATAAAAAAGATTATTATCAAGAGATTTTTTAAAACATTTACATGGGACTTGATATAACAATACTACATATGCGCGAAGCTGCTTTTACCTTGTACTACAACGCTCAGGCACCGCCATCGCTCCCCACGACCGGCCCAGCCAACTTCATACACACGGCTGCAAGCTACTACTACTACAACTGCAACACAGTTCCTACTGCAGCCAACACTGCTCTTTGGACTGAGATTCTCTTATAGCTTACATATCGCAGGCAGCGCATGAGCAATCCATCGAAATTATATCTGCTCGAGTGCGCTAGCAACAAATTCCTTAATCATGGAACTCTTACAACCAAAGCCCTCAAGTGACAGTTTTTGAATGAAATTTGGCTACTCGCTGGTCGCTGTTCAGAGGTGGGATCATTCCATCGCCGACCTCCATTCCTCTCAGAAACAGTATCTCTGCATGTGTTGTTAACTTTGTTCTACAACGCATGAACCTGTGGTCAGAGTATGCAGCCTTCAGAATCTGAAGATGGTCATTGTATGGACGTAACCGGTTATGACTCTGTCATAAACATGTGATTGCGTCTATAAATGGAAAAAAAAAATTTACAAAATAATCGATCACGCAGTCCATAGACGTCGTTTTCTCCATAAGTCGCTATCATTATCACGGGAGTCTGCCACGCTATCACTATCACGGTATCGGGGTCTTACATTGTTAGTCCCATCATCAAGTATATCTGACGTCATATCCATGCGCTGACAATAGGCAAAAACCTGCCAAAAGTGGAAAGTCATATAACATCCCAAATGGTGGCTGCAAAGAACTCCAGCTTTTAGTCGCGGCCTGGGAAAATTCTTCTGGTCCCACAATTGAAACTGACCCGTACGGCTGTGGCAAGCAGGCTGCCTTCCCAGCGGCAGTTTTGGGATGTTTGCTTGTTTTTGTTAGGGCGTGGACATGACGTCCTACTGTTGACAAATTTCAGATATAATTGCTGATGGGACTAACAGCCCGAAACCGTGGTAGTGTATAGCGACTTCTGTCGTGCAAGACTTAGATCAATAAAGTATTTTACAACTGAGGAGGGTTTGTGAAACTTCCTGGCAGATTAACACTGTGCCCGACCGAGACTCGAACTCGCGACCTTTGGCTTTCCCGGGCAAGTACTGGCAGAAGTAAAGCTGTGAGGACGGGGCGTGACTCGTGCTTGGGTAGCTCAGATGGTAGAGCCCGCGAAAGGCAAAGGTCCCGAGTTCGAGTCTCGGTCCGGGATACAGTTTTAATCTGCCAGGAAGTTTCACATCAGCGCGCACTCCGCTGCAGAGAGAAAATCTCCTTCTGTGAAGGGTTTGTTTACAACGAATATTCTATTCACCGTCCTGTTTCTAATGAAGACTAACCGCTGTCTGTACATCGGCCACTGTCTCTATCTCACACGACGACTTGTAAGACACGACGAATATTCTGCAGGAACTCCACATAAAAAGGCACGGACTGACTTGCGATCTGCAACCGACAGCTTCTGGTGGCGCTGCCGCTCCAAGGTGTGCGATTCTCGGGGGCAACATTGATTGTTTTGCGCGGACAGATGTTCCTGCTGCGGAAGGACGTCCACGATAAGGCTGGTACCAACCGCCGCATACTTTTCTGGAGTGGTATGTCAGTACACCAATTAACCTCCGAAAAATACCGGTTATTAAGATCTGAAATACCGATGTCGGTTTACAACCGGTTTGTTTTTCCCATCTTTAGTACCAGGGAGAGAGAGATATACACTACTGGCCATTAAAATTGCTACACCAAGAAGAAATGCAGATGATAAACGGGTACTCATTGGACAAATATATTATACTAGAACTGACATGTGATTACATTTTCACGCAATTTGGGTGCATGGATTCTGAGAAATCAGTACTCACAACAACCATCTCTGGCCGTAATAACGGCCTTGATACGCCTGGGCATTGTGTCAAACAGAGCTTGGATGGCGTGTACAGGTACATCTGCCCGTGCAGCTTCAACACGATACCACAGTTCATCAACAGTAGTGACTGGCGTATTGTGACGAGCCAGTTGCTCGGCCACCATTGACCAGACGTTTTCAGTTGGTGAGAGATCTGGAGAATGTGCTGGCCAGAGCAGCAGTCTAACATGTTCTCTATCCACAAAGGCCCGTAAAGGACCTGCAACATGCGGTCGTGCATTATCCTGCTGAAATGTAGGGTTTCGAAGCGATCGAATGAAGGATAGAGCCACGGGTCGTAGCACATCTGAAATGTAACGTCCACTGTTCAAAGTGCCGTCAATGCGAACAAGATGTAACCGAGACGTGTAACCAATGGCACCCCATACCGTCACGCCGGGTGATCTGTCTGTGATGCAGCGTCAAGGGTAACCGCAGCTATGGTCTCCGGGCTGATAGTCCATGCTGCTGCAGGCGTTGTGGAACTGTTCGTCCAGATGGTTGTTGTCATGCATGGATCGAGACGTGGCTGCACGAACCGTTACAGCCATGCGGATAAGATGCCTGTCATCTCGACTGCTAGTGATACGAGGCCGTTGGGATCCAGCACGGCGTTCCGTATTACCCTCCTTAACCCAAAGATTTCATATTCTGCTAACAGTCATTGGATCTCGACTAACGCGAGCAGCAATGTCGCGATACGATAAAGTGCAATAGCGATAGGCTACAATCCGATTTTTATCAAAGTCGGAAACGAGATGGTACGCATTTCTCCTCCTCACATGAGGCATCTCAACAACGTTCCACCAGGCAACGCCGGTCAACTCCTGCTTGTGTATGAGAAATCGGTTGGAAACTTTGCTCATGTCAGCGCGTCGTAGAGGTCTCGACCGGCGCCAACCTTGTGTGAATGCTTTGAAAACCTAATCATTTGCATATCACAGCATCTTCTTCCTGTCCGTTAAATTTCGCGCCTGTAGGACGTCAACTTCGTGGTGTAGCAATTTTAATGGTCAGTAGTGTATATTATGGAACGGTTGCTCAACAATGTCAGTTCCATAATTCCCTATACCACACTTCGACCGGCTTCCCTTTTTAGTGCCCTCCAGTCCACCCCCTTCTTCTTCTTCCCCCCCCCCTTTTCTTACGTCCGCCCTCGCTCACTCCTTTTTGTCACAAAACTGCGCTCGGAGCACACGCGCCGGCCGCCACACCTCGGTGGCCCCGCCGTCGCGCACCACGCATCCTCTGCACGGCGCCCAGCAGAGGCCGTCGGCATAAGGTAACGGTAAGGCGGGCGTCCACGCGACCCGGCCGCCACAGATCGGTCGATGTAGCACGCCGCGCCACCACGAAAGGTCATCCGCAGCCAGCCGTGCCCGAGTCGCCACCTCGCGCAACAATAAGCTGCGAAAGTATCGACAGCCGGGCGGCGAAAGTGAGCGCGCTCTGCCGATACCTTTCAGGCGTCTCTGGGCAAGGAACATACATTCTGGCACTGTGCACCGACTCACGGAGTTCCCCTACATTGGGAGGACCCACCAGCCAATGACGGTGGCCTGCGACTGTCTGTAAGTCACCTGAAACGTCCGCTAAACCCGCTGGACAGAACAGGTGATAAGGATTGAGGAAAGGGCCCAATAAGGTGTCGGTCAGGTTCACTCAAAATTGCAATTTATTGCAATTTAATAACACCTTTAAACCAAGACGGCACATACCCGAACCTTTAAAACTAAGAGTCTCAAAAAGGCAATTATTTCTCGGCTCAAGGCCTCCAAACAAGAAATTTTAAAGCACAAGACAATTCTCAAGTGGTAAAAACATGCAGTTAAAATTGCAAATAAAATAATTAACATATATATAACCAACAAAAGCCTTCATGGAGGTCGGTCTGCCCTTGTTCACTTAGGTGAGTTGTTCACTTAGGTGAGACAGGTGCCGAGCCCAAGTACACTTGATGCGTCGAAACCCAACCAGGGGACAGCCACGGACTGACCCACACAACCACTTGCTTTCCATCAATCAGTACATGAGAACTCAAACAAAAGAGGCTACTGACGTGATAATCCACAATGGAGTATGTATTAGCTGTCAAAATTACACACCATGTTGGACAGCGACAGCAGGTGAGGAAAGGACGCTGCCTGAAATTACGTTAGTGGCCAGGGCAGGTAACCGGAACACTAACGACCACAAGGCAGAACATTCCGCTGGTGCACTCAAATTCTAGTTAACCCAAATAGTTAATTGCACTGCACGGCGTCTAAATTTTAGCAATAGAAACACTCGGTGTTGCTCACAGGGAAAGCTCCCCAATAGCAAACCACCGAAACGTACCACCACAACATGAATGGACGTGGCTTGGGTAGTTGAAACCACTACTACACTTTGACGTCCTGGGTCGGTGAACTACGACGCTCGTAGCGATCGGATAGCTCCACACACGCTACGACACTGCGCAGGGACCGCCAGCGGACCCAGCCGACTGCACCGCGCGGAGATAAACTTCCCTGGTCCGCAGCAAACGACCGACTGCCGGCAGGTCCGTCTGCGACTGCTGCTCAGACGCGACTGCACTGCTGGTGCCTATCCCATTCACTTCCAGACACACGACAGAGGGAATACTGGCTCGGACCCAACCAATCAGAAGAAACACGCCCACTGGCTAACCGATATCCCTGCACCAGGAAAGGACCGAGCCCTGTTCAACAAGATGGTAACTGAAGGGGCCCAGAAGCGCTGGGAGAACCAGTTACACGTCGCCCGACGAGACGACCGACCTCTCAGAGCCACCGACAATATTTAAAATAACTTGGCAATCAAATCTCACAAAGTACATACACAACGTGACAAACACTATGAAGAAGACCTGAACGATACCCAACAGTCACTAAGCATGCACGAAGACCAATCGGGAGTCGATGCATGCCGACTCATGAACGATCAGAGATGCAGAACGCCTCGTCCTGTAGGACAACCGACCCACGATCCAGGTGATGCGTGGCCTCAATGGTCGGGCGAGCCATGTCGACGCAGACCTCACTGCTGCTCCAACCCAACTGCACTAGTGCCACATTTCAACTTCCCAACTGGCAGGTCCGGACTGCTCTACCGACACGTTCCAACTGAGTGACAGCCCGAACTCGCGACCCGAACTGCTTACGACAGGCGACAACCGAGAAGTAATAGCAGTCGAGCAAAGATACTACGAGAGGGGATATATCGATACGAGCTACTAGCACTGCCCACGGTCAACCAAAGGCCAACTCAATGATACCAGTAATTTAAATTAACGTAGTGAGACGGAAGTACGTTAAAAACAGGGTGTAAAATACATGATGGCAGGAACACGAGCCACGCACGGCTCATCACCAACTAAAAGAGTGCACCGTTCAATGTCAGCCAGTGCGCTGGCTAGGGCAATCATCCCAATCTGAGCAATGACACTAAACGTGTCACGTGCCTCATCAGGAGTCGAAAATTTTCTGTGCAATAGGGATGATGGTAAACAAAGCTGACTGTACCATGTTGACCGCTCTAACTGTGGGATTACGAAGTTACCAGTGCCAACCACATACTCTTTGCTTCCACCCATTAATAAATTGGGAACCTAGGAAAGGAAAATGTACCTCTCTCTGTGCCGGGTAGTATTCTGTTGAAACCACGAGTTCTGTTGGAACCACTAGTGGCTGGCGTCTACATATACAGAATTTTAAAAAAATGTGGTTACAGTATGCACTTTTAGTCCAAACTAAAAGAAAAATTCTTATAATTCTATGTCTGGAAATGTATATTATTTGGTGCTGCAGACCGACTTGCAATAGGCAGACGCTAATCCTCGAGTAGTAATGGAGGTAAAGCATCACGATCGTCTTGTATCACTGTACCGTTAGGAATAGCCGGTGGTAGACTTCCAGGGCCATTACGTTTACCACGTACATCAAGTGGTGTCGTGTTTCACTCATTCTGCGTGATGAATTACCATTGCTACTGGAGAACGTTAAGGTTGCACTTTGGTTTATCCATAACGGCGCACCACCCTGTTTTCTACAGACTGTGCGATAGTACCTCACCGCAACGTTTCGTGGGCGATGGATTGGTACAGAAAGTCCGGTAGCATAGCCACCCCGTCATCGGATCTGAATCCGTTGGTTTTCTGGTTATGTGGACATTTAAAGGCCAGTGTATGCCCAGTCCGCCAACATCAGAAGGGTTCTGGGAATCCCATCTTGTAGTGAATACCAGCTGCCTCATTCTACCTTACTCAGCACGTTTTAAAATTTCCCAAAAGTTTGGAATGAGAACATACTCGCGTTTTTTTTATATACTGAGAGAGAAGAAGAAAGTGACTGTGGGATGGAGACGTAAAATTAATCAATACTGGAAGATAGTAGACAGTGGTTGTGATATGTAAAGAGCGAAGTGAGCAATAGCAGTTGATGGAGGGGGTCACAGAGACAGTGCAACATAGCAGACAGTGACAGAACACTGCTGGGAAAAGAGCGAAGCAGACAGTGGTTGTGGTGCAGCAGTAAAAAGACGGAGAAAGTGGAGAGCCAGTGATAATAAGAAAGAGAGTCCACAAGAATGACAACAAGGGAGAGAAAGATAGAGACGGTAATAAGAGACGACAGCAGTAATGAGAAGGAGCGAATGAGATAGCAGCAGTAAGAGAGAGAGCAAGAGGGGGACAGTGACAGTGAGCGGATACAGTAGTAAGTAGTAGGCTCTAGCGAAGGGCATGTGGCTGTGAGACAGGAGACAGTGACAACCAGACACACAGAGACAATGAGCTGCGCTGAATGAGTGAGTCAGTGAGAACGGGCAAGTGGGAGTGGATGGGTATGAGCGACTTGACAGCGATGGGCTAGTGGGAGTGAAGGAGTTGCTGTTAGGGGAGTATATGGAGGTGAGAGGTGAGCTGCATGTTAAAAATGCGCGAATGTGTTCACATGACAAAATTTTTGGAAAAATTGTTAAACGTGCCGAGGAAGGTAGAATGAGGCAGCTGGTACCCCATTTTTCAGACTTTTTGTTCTCAGATAGAAGCCTTTTTCCACTGATCTTTTGTTGTTCGTCCGCTACTGTCGCAGGTTCGAATCCAGCCTCGGGCATGGATGTGTGTGATGTCCTTTGGTTAGTTAGGTTTACGTAATTCTAGGTTCTAGGGGACTGATGACCTTAGAAGTTAATTCCCATAGTGGTCAGAGCCATCAGAACCATTTTTTGTTGTTGTTCTAATTTATGCCTGTGCCCACGTAACAGCAACGTCCGAACAGTAATGACCGAGATCTTAGGCGCCCAGAACAAGAAAAATGTTTCTACAATGTGCACCTGTAACTTGGCACAAGTCAGATGAATCCGATATTTACGCGAGGTAAAACGTGATGTGCATACGTTGATATCACGCGTGTGCTTGCAAATGACGCACTGTCGAAATTAGCTAAACGCACAAATTATATAAAGAATATAAGTATACAGCCTATAACTGACCATGTTTTCATTTCTCAAATATTTAAAGTCTGTGGATCCAATCAGAAACAAAGTTTTAACATGTCATTAGTTTCCGGAGTGGAGATTTCCGGGCTCGGCCAAAGCGCCCTGATAGCTGTAACACGCTGTTCCCGTTAGCGGTGAATGCCAGAGTCAGAGTCTCACGACACAGTGAGGAGACAATGCGTCATTCTTTTTCATCCTTTCGTTTTGATGAGAGGTTGGTGACGCTATGACCAGTACTGTCTATACTAGAGCGCTGCTCCAGTGTTTATGGAGTCTTTGATTCGCTCGAATTACAGCAGACACCGACAGAATATTGAGACACAATGATTGGTTCCAAACATGTGATTATGGCCCATTTGTAACGGATCTGCTCAGGAACTTAAATGGGTATGCATGGAAGAAAACGGATAGCGTTCTCCCCAAGCCCTGCTGGATACATGTATAAAACTAGCATTCAAACAAGACGATGAGACATTTCTACGGATGCCATGGTGTATCTCTCGTATGGACCACGAACATAAACTAACAGAGATTAAGATACGCAGAAAGACACACAGACTCATTTTTGCCTCGTGCCACGCAGTCTTCAGCTACCTGAAAAAGATCCCTGCAGGGAGTTGAAATGTTGAGTTGGTTGAAGAAGCAGAAGATGAAAATGGTCAGCTGCGCAAAATATTTATTTTTATTGACGACGGTGACGAAAGTCTTCGCCTGCACCTGTTCGGAGGTAACCAGGTACCGCCGACCGACATCACCGGTCCATGCTCCGCAAGGGAGACGCGTAGAGAATCTCATCTATCATACGACCATCGTACTTCCTGCAAAGCAGTAGCACAAACTCGGCAATGAATTCCCAAAAATTTAGTTTTTTTCCATTAAAATTGGAGACTCGCTGGTTATTTTATAATTAGTGGAATATTAGAACTTCGGATCAATCACAAACAGCTGGTGATAAACCACTTGTCCAGCGACGCGTTTCATATAGCAAGGTGTAATCCTCGTTTGAAATATACAAAAATCTTCACATATTGTAGTACTGACGTTGACCTATCGTATCTGATTTGGTCCGTAGAAGCACTGCCATTGCTTTGTAGAGTTTGAATTTGAATTTCTGCAAAGCTCTGAGATCAGATGCTACAGACACACCATTGTCTCCAAAACCATTCCTAAATTGTCTAAGTTAATTCCCGCCTATACTATACTACATTTGTGCGATGGGAAAATGCTACCCCAATTCATGTGTAGATAATTAATTGGATCATTTTTGTATGTTTAATCTGTACTAATAAAACCGTCTCTTAATTCTTGTGCTTTGTAAAGTCAGTTCTGTCACATCATACTTACTGAAATACTTCGGGCTATTATGCCGTGGTCGAATAAATTTCATGTTGAAACCCAACAATTCGTCCCCTTCTGTGCAGAACATCTTAAAGGTAGGAGAAGAGGTACTGGCGGAAATAAAGCTATGAGGATGGGACGTCAGTCGTGCTTCGGGAGCTCAGTTGGTGGAACATTTGCCCACGAAAGGCAAAGGTCCCGTGTTCGAGTCTCGGTCCGGTACATAGTTTTAATCTGCCAGTAATATCCATCTTTAAGGAGGTTGTAGTTTTTTTGGAAGTCCTATCCACAGCCTGGTTCGCTACAGACTAAGGTAAAATTCCACGTGCTCCCGTGCAGAGGCGTGACGTAACATGTTTCGAAAACTCGCGCGGAACTCTGTTACTGTCGTCCCTTTTTGATGGTACAAATCTTCTTCAGAAATGAGATTCAGATACCTTTCACTTTCAGGCACTGCACCTTCCGATTTAAATGATTGGGATGTTTAGTAGTCTCTCCACAAGTACACAGCATACTGCAAATTCCTGCTTTTTCCGTCGTTTTACGAGCATCCTTCTGTGACTAAACATCCCTATAACTTTAATCGGAACGGGGAGGCTTGGAAACTGAATGGTATCTGGATTCTAATTCTAAAAAAAGGTCTGCACCACTCTTCCACCATGTGTTGTTGTTGTCGTTGTGGTCCTGAGACTGGTTTGATGCAGCTCTGCATGCTACCCTATCCTGTGCAAGCTTCTTCATCTCCCAGTACTTACTGCAACCTACATCCTTCTGAATCTGCTTAGTGTATTCATCTCTTGGTCTCCCTCTACGATTTTTACCCTCCACGCTGCCCTTCAATGCTTAATTTGTGATCCCTTGATGCCTCAAAACATGTCCTACCAACTGATCCCTTCTTCTAGTCAAGTTGTGCCACAAACTTCTCTTCTCCCCAATCCTATTCGATACCTCCTCATCAGTTACGTGATGTACCCATCTAATCTTCTGCATTCTTCTGTAGCACCACATTTCGAAAGCTTCTATTCTCTTCTTGTCCAAACTATTTATCGTCCATGTTTCACTTCCATACATGGCTACACTCCATACAAATACTTTCATAAAAGACTTCCTGACACTTAAAATTAATACTCGATGTTAAGATATTTCTCTTCTTCAGAAACGGTTTCCTTGCCATTGCCAGTCTACATTTTATATCCTCTCTACTTCGACCATCATCAGTTATTTTGCTCCCCAAATAGCAAAACTCATTTGCTACTTCAGTCGTCTTATAAGATCTACATCCTCGTTTTGCTTTTGTTGATGTTCATCTTATAACCTCCTTTCAAGACACTGTCCATTCCGTTCAACTGCTCTTCCAAGTCCTTTACTGTCTCTGATAGAATTACAATGTCATCAGCGAACCTCAAAGTTTTGATTTCTTCTCCATGGATTTTAATACCTACTCCGAATTTTTCTTTTGTTTCCTTTACTGCTTGCTCAATATACAGATTGAATAACATCGGGGAGAGGCTACAACCCTGTCTCACTCCCTTCCCAACCGCTGCTTCCCTTTCATGCCCCTCAACTCTTATAACTGCCATCTGGTTTCTGTACAAATTGTAAATATCCTTTTGCTCCCTGTATTTTACCCCTGCCACCTTCAGAATTTGACACAGAGTATTCCAGTCCACATTGTTGAAGGCTTTCTATAAATGCTGGAAATGTAGGTAATCTATTTTCTAAGATAAGTCGTAGGGTCAGTATTGCCTCACGTGTTCAAATATTTCTACAGAATCCAAACTGATCTTCCCTGAGGTCAGCTCCTACCAGTTTTTCCATTCATCTGTAAATAATTCGCGTTAGTATTTTGCAGCTGTGACTTATTAAACTGATAGTTCGGTAATTTTCACATCTGTCAACGCCTGCTTTCTTTGGGATTGGAATTATGGGGTAATAGATACAGCGGACGGCAGCAACCGTGAACGCGCTCTAGTTTTCAAAACACGTGACTTCGTGCCTCTTCCTGGGACCGCGCGATGAAACGTAATCTTGCTTCAGTGAATAGCAACAAAAAGCTACAATCGCAATTCAAGATGTCCTCCGCTGAACGGGACGTTCGGCTCTGAAAGTTTACATTTCACCATTGTTTTTACATCGCATGATCTTCCGTGTTGACATCCTCTTTCTCTCCATAGGAGGGGCGGAGGCCCATTAGATGAAGTTGTTGTGCCACGGAACGTACGTTCGTAGTGTTAGGTTTGTTTTAGAGGTTTTGCGGCGATGGCGGAGAGAGTGAGCGAGCGGAGGAGTGAGACAGGTGGTGACCCCTGGTTGCGAAAGCGTCCCTGAGCCCCTCGGAGGAGAGAGGAAGACGTCCCCGGCGTGACCCGGGCCATAATACGCAGCTACAACAGCGGATGAGCGCGGGAGAATGGACTAGGCGGCGCTAAGGCGCACGCGACTGACCTTCGGCTAACCCGCGGCTCGGGAAAGCGTAGTCACTGGTTTCTTCGACTGAATCACAATGAAGCGTGTTGCATAAAGTCGCGTTTTATATTCCGTCTTATTCTTTTGCTTTTACAGGAATCTGCGAATAGCTTGTCGTCGCGCCGCTGTCTCTCTCAGGTTTCTGTTTTCTCTACCATTGAGGAAGACGTAATACAGAGACACCGGGATGATTTACCTCTGGAGAGCGGCTTATAACCCATTGTCACCGCCTTAGATTGATGAACAATGTGGGATAAAAATATCGACACATCAGCCACAAATCGCGGTCGAAAGTAGGTTCTGAGAGCATCTGGGTAGTATACTTGAGGCGTAAACTGACCAATACTGGCACGTACTGCATGTCTCTTGGTTCATTGAAAACCGCCACATGAACGGTCCAGTTGCGGTCTATAGTATCCGATCAAAAATATCCGCCCACTTTTTAGTGAACATTAATATGTACTGTGTCCACACTTGCCTCTACTAGACGGCCTTAATTCTGCTGGGAATACGTTCACTGAGGCGTTGAATGTGTGTGGACGAATAACAGTCCATTCTTCCAGCAGGCAAGGTGGTCGTATTGGACGCTAGACCCTGGAGCGAAGTCGAAGTTCTGTCTCATCCCCATGGCGTTCCATAGGGTGTAGATCGCGATTCTGGACAGCCCACTCTATTTCAAGAATGTTGTTGTCGACAGATCGTTGCCTAACATGCTGATACAATTACTCATCTTACTCGAACTGCTCGTCTACGGTACATAGAACAGAATACTATAAAATGTATTCATATCCTTCCGCATTTAGTGTTTTCTTAGAGCAGGAAGGGGACCGCGTCCTAACCGCGAAAAACGTCTACATACCGTACCACCAATTCGTCTATAGTTCGCTGTTGGTACTACGCACATTGACAGGTAACATTCTCCAGGCTTTCGCCAAACCCAAACCCAAACTCTTCCATCGGGTTTCCACAAGGTATAGCCCGATTCATCACTCCATATCATTTGTTCCAGTCATCCACTGTCGCTGTTTACATCAAACGTCACTGAGCACTGATTACAGAAATGTGTGGCTCATGAGGAACTTCTCAACCATTGTACCCCATTCTGTTTAACTGTTTACCCACAGTCATTGTGCTAGCTTGACTACTAGCATCACCTCGCAAATCATAAGTTACTCCCTCCGCTGACTGCATACGATTTTTGACCCCACTGCTCGTTAGTGCCTGTCCGTTAGCACATGAGGTCTTCCTAATCTTGGTTTAGCTAGAGTAGGTTTCTAGTCTCCAGAAAAGTCATTATACTCGAACGTAATACGTTTTCCAAAATTCTACAACTGATCGACATTAGAGATATAGGTCTATGGTTCAGCACATCTGTTCGACGTCCCTTCTTGAAAACGGGAATGACATGTGCACACTGCTAAGGTGTGTGTCCACACTTCACCTCCATGACGGCTTAATTCTCCTGGAGACACATTCACTGATGTGAAGAAATGGCAACCTGTTATTCCTCAACAATCCCAGAAGGGGTAGTGATAATGGATGCTGGGGTCTGGTGCGCAGTCGACGTTCTAACTTATCCCAAAGGAGTTTCACTGAGTTCATGCTGGGAATCTGGACGGGCCACTCCATTTCAAGAACGTTATTGTTCACGAACCAAGTGATAATGGATGCTGGGGTCTGGTGCGCAGTCGACGTTCTAACTTATCCCAAAGGCGTTTCACTGAGTTCATGCTGGGAATCTGGACGGGCCACTCCATTTCAAGAACGTTATTGTTCACGAACCAAGTGATAATGGATGCTGGGGTCTGGTGCGCAGTCGACGTTCTAACTTATCCCAAAGGCGTTTCACTGAGTTCATGCTGGGAATCTGGACGGGCCACTCCATTTCAAGAACGTTATTGTTCACAAACCAACGCCTCTCAGAAGCTGCTGTATGACAGGGTGAAGTGCCCTTGTGACATAACCATCGTCTCCAAAATGTTCCTCTGTTCTATGCAGTACACAGTACTGTATTATGTTGTCATATCCTTCCAAATTTAGCGTTTTCTTGAGGGTACAATAAGGGGACCACAACCTAACCTCGAAATCCCCCCTCCCCCCCACGTAATATTATCTCCTCCATACTTCACTTTTGGCCCCACGCATGATGGCAAGTAAAGCTCTACGTGCATTTGCCAAACACAAGCCCTGCTATCGGGCTGTCACATGGTATAGCGTCATTATCACTCCAAATCATGTATTGTCCAGTGGGGTTCCTCTTCACAGCACCTCAAGCGTAGCTTTGCACTGACCAAAGACATATGTGACTTAGCAGAAGCTACTATTTTTTCGCACAGTCATTGCGGTTGTTGGACTGCTCGTATCATTTTGGGACTCACGATTCCTTCCGCTCATTTTATAATATTTTTAAAAACCACTCTCCGCAATGCTCTACTGTCCCAGTCTGCAAATATTATGAGGTCTATCTGGTTTGTTAGCTCGTTGTTTAGCTGTGGTTGTTCCTTCGTGTTTCCACTTCACAATCACCAACAGTGGGTTTGGGCAGCTTTAGAAGTGTTGAAATGTCCCTGATGGATGCACTGCTTCAAATGATATCCAATCACTAGTGTACGTTCGGAGTTCCCAAAATCTCCTAATCGACCCATTCTGCTGTTAGTACTGTTCTACTGACAACACAATACTCCTGTCATCTTTTACACTCATGCTCATTAATTAAGGTTAATGCTGATACATGGTGAAACAAAGCTCTGGTGGGCAGTTTTGCCAGTTTAAATCATCTAGGGGTATGACCATGCGGTGCATTTGACCTGCGATCGTCGCAGAGTACGGTGCAGCGAGTAAGTGTGCAGACGTTTACAGACACGCTAAAAGTGACTGTGTGTTGAAAATGGCTCAAAGAACACATATTGATGACGTTATGAGGGGTAGAATACTAGGGCGACTGGAGGCAGGTCAAACACAGCAGGACTTAGCACGGGCCCTCTGTGTGCCACAAAGTGTGATCTCAAGATTATGGCAACGATTCCAGCAGACAGGAAACGTGTCCAGGCCCTGCAGTACGGGACGTCCACAGTGTACAACACCGAAAGAAGACCGATATCTCAGCATCAGTGCCCGCAGACAGCCACGGAGTACTCCAGCTAGTCTTGTTCGGGACCTTAATGCAGCCACTGGAACAGTCCAGACACACAGCCTACAGACGATTGAACAGAGATGATTTATTTGCCCGGAGACCTGCAAGGTGCATTCCACTGACTCATGGTCACAGGAGAGCCCTTAAAGCCTGGTGTCAAGAACACAGTACATGGTCATTGGAACAGTGGTCCCAGGTTATGTTCACGGACGAGTCCAGGTATAGTCTGAACAGTGATTCTCGCCAGATTTTCATCAGATACCAAACCCTCGATGTCCTTGAAAGGGACTTGTATGGAGGTCGTGGTTTGATGGTGTGGGATGGGAGTATGATTGGTGCACGTACACCCCTGCTTGTCTTTGACAGAGGAACTGTAACGGGTCAGGTGTATGGATGTTCCTTTGCACTAGTATGTCCGCCTATTCAGGAATGCAGTGGGTCCCATCTTCCTCCTGATGGACGATAACGCACAGCCCCACCGAGCTGCCACCGTGTAGGAGTGTCTTGAAACAGAAGATATCAGGGGAATGTAATGGCCTGCCTGTTCTTCAGACCTAAACCCCATCGAACACGTTTGGGATGCTCTTGGTCGACGTATCGCTGCACGTCTTCAAACCCCTGCGACACCTCAGGAGCACCGACATGCATTGGTGCAAGAATGGGAGGCTTTACCTCAGCAGCTGCTCGACCACCTGATCCAGAGTATACCAATCCCTTGTGCGGCCTGTGTACGTGTGCATGGTGATCATATCTCATATTGATGTCGGGGTACATGCGCAGGAAACAGTGGCGTTTTGTAGCACATGTGTTTCGGGACGGTTTTCTCAACTTATCACCAATACCGTGGACTTACAGATCTGTGTCGTGTGTGTTCCCTATGTTCCTATGCTATTAGCGCCAGTTTTGTGTAGTGCGACGTTGTGTGGCACCACATTCTGCAATTATATTTAATATATGAGCATTAGTGTAGTATTGGCGCGACCGGCTCTCGTGACTTCTAGTGGTCAATTCCGCATGCAGCCTTAGTGCGCCAGAAAAAGGAGCGTTTCGGGGTAACCATCATCATGTATAGACTACAATAGGTGGTGCGATGTCGGCACTGTATGGAGTTTATGACAGGATTCAGCATCCCATTAAGCTACCACAGAATGTCGCTTGCCATCAGTTCTGCCCGTAAGACGTCCTACAGGTTATTCAGCGATAAGTAATGTTATTTGGCTGCAATAGTTCGTCCTTCGGGAAATAACGTCACATGTAATTGTTACGCTAGAAGCACACAGGTTTTATCACGTGTAACTAATGCGAAGGAACCCCCCTCCCGACACACCAAACACCAACAGCGCTTTGCAAATCATTCCTGGTTTGGATATTCTCAACCGTTTCAATACTGTGAAAGCTGTAACCATACCTCAGTGGTTCATGATCTGTCTCATGACATCTGTAATTAGGCATGAGTGCAGCAACGAAAGGCTTTTCAGAGAATATGACAGATAAACATTGTAATCACCAAGCCGAAAGCTTATAAATCCACCGAAAAGCTACGCCGGATCGTACGGTTCCCACAGACTGTACAGGTTTTACTTACTGATTTATCTTCGGATTTGTAGAAGAACCCGGTCACTGTACGTTGGCCTAGTAGTTTAATCACTCATGGTGGTTTACCTGAAACAACAGAAAACAATAATTAAGTAAAAGTTAAGTGGTAAAGGACGAATATATTTATATGCAATATTTCTTCAACTTAGCGGGGAAGGCGCACCAAAGACTGCAAGAACACGTCTGCTAAGGAAATCGTCTACACCACGCGTGTCCGGCGTCTGCTAGAGTACTGCTCTGCTGTAGAGGATCCTTACCAGATAGGACTGACGGAGGACATCGAAAACGTCCAAAGAAGGGCAGCTCGTTTGTATTATTGAGAGACAGAGAAGAGAATGTCCCGGCATTGGGATAGCAATGATTGAAACGAAAACATTTTTCGTTTCTTTGTTTTAATCACTGCCACCCCAATTCCGGGATCTTTTCACGAAATTTCAATCACCAAATGTTTCCTCAGAGTGTGAAAATATTTTACTGTCGCTAACCTTCAAAGGGAAGATTGATTATCGTAATAAAATAAGAAAAATCAGAGCTCGCACAGAAAGATTTAAGAGTTCGTTATTCCCACGCGCCGTTAGAGACAGGAACAGTGGTTCGAAGAAAGCTCTGCCAGCCACTTAAGTGTGAATTGCAGGCTAATGATGCAGATGTTGATGTAGTGATTCTAGTTAGCGAGCTGCAACAGATTTTGGTTTATTTTTGACAGACTTCCGTAGAAGAAATTAGTCCACCGTGAAGCGTATCGCTTATATTTGAGAAACACCTTTGGTTGCCATGTTAAAATGTACAATAGTTTAATTTGAAACAATTATCGTAGCGTGAAGCTATAGTTTTTATATAACTGTTGAAAGATGTCGCCAGTTTGTGATATACTTTTTAATCATTTTAATTTTTCACGTAATGGCGCAAACAGAAAAATAAGGAAACAATATTAAAATGATTTCCTGTACTAGATGCACAATTTACTGAAACGATTTAATAGTTGGCCGCCACCGTCAGTAGTTCATGAACTCATGTTTTTCAGTTCTCAGCAGATTTCATCGACGAGATGCAAACTTGGACGCGCTGTATGTCTCAGTATGAATATTACACTTCACTATTTTTAAGAACCTTCAACATCGCAGCGCGTCAGTAATCTTTGGTTAATATATTAAAAAACTGAAGACCCGCCTCGATTGCGAAGAAAGTACCTTGTGTTAAGTGTTAACCCAGGCTTCGGCGTAGATAACTACACCTTCTTCAGAACAACAATAAAACCAGATAACTACAACTTCTTCAGAACAACAATAAACCCACAAGTGCCTAAGAAGACCTTTGTCAGTGATTAAAAGAACACCATAGCTATACATTTATAAACGAAAAAGAAAAGGAAAACACAAACAGTACATATGTACAAAGTCAAAACCACTACTTAACTTAATGGGGTGCGCTCCACCTCACACCGGCATATGTTCGATGGGCCATTTGATTAATAGTTGCTTGTGAGGAACGGTATCAAAAGCCTTCTGGAAATCTACGCATATGGAATCGATCTTAGATCCCTTGCCGACAGCACTCATTAATCCATTGGAATAAAGAGCTAGCTGTGATGTACAAGAACGATATTTTCTGAATCCGTGTTGGTTATGTATCAATGTCATTTTCTTCAAGGTGGTTCATAATGTTCGAGTACACTTTGTGCTCCAAAATCCTACTGCAAATTGAGGTCAGTGATATTGGTGTGTAATTCGATGGGTTACTCCTATTTCTTTTCTTGAATATTGGTGTGATCTGTGCTACTTTCCAGTCTTTATGAACAGACCTTTCGTCAAGTGAGCGATTGTATATGATTGCTAAAAAAGGGGCTATTGTGTCTGCATACTCTGAAAGGAACCAGATTCGTATACCATCAGGACCGGAAGACTTTCTTAAAATGATTTGTTTCGCAACACCTAAGATATCTACCTCCTAAGATATCTACTTTAATGTCACGCATGCAAACAGTTGTTCTGGTTTCGAATTCTGGAATATTTACTTCGTCTTCTTTCGAGAAGGAATTACGGAAAACTGTATTTAGTAACCCCGCTTTAGTGGCACCATCATCGATAACATCTCCATCGCTATCGCGCCGTGACGGTATTGACTGTTTTTTGCCACTGGTGTACTTTACATACGACTAGACTCTCTTTGGGTTTTCTACCACATTTCCAGACAATGTTTGCCAGGGTACCTCCTTGTCATTGCCAGGTATCCCAGAGAGGCCTTTCATGCATATCATCATGATGTTGCTTAGTTCCTCTGCAACTGAAACACAATGTCGATAACTGCTGCAAATATGGCGTTGGTACAATTGTTATGACGTCGTTGTAGGGCTAACGTACTATCAGAGTTTATGACTACCGTGTCTGCGAATATCAATGCTTCAAAAGTGCTAATCGACTCGGCTGTCACAATAGTGGGGTGTGAATCCAGCTTGTATAGACCTTTTCGTTTGCTCTGGGATACTCAGTAGGCACTACCAGCGCCTTCACTAGACTTGGAGCCATCTGTACACACCACGCACGCATCGTGGTAGTGAGACAGGAATCCCATTGCTGTTGCGTTAGTTGGATCCTCGTTTCGAAACGTTAAACTGGTCCTGGCATCCATCTGCAGAGAAGACGTTCGTATGGCCTGTTGTTCCACACCTTGTGCCTTAATGCCTGTTTCTCCATAAATTTAGCCGCGACGGGTGGAAATTGTTGTCTGCATGCACAGTAGGATATTAATTCCCGGAACTCTTCATCAAGTGGCCCTCGTTCTTCGAAAGAGAGCTGCAGGAGAAATTTATTACAGAGGAATATTCGTCGCAGGTTTAACGTTGGGTCGTTCGCTTCGGCCAGTAATACGGTCGTTGGGGTTGGCATGAATGTCCCAGTAACTACACGCAAGACTTTGTACTGCATAGTGTCGAGTCTTTGGATCTGGCTGTCTGATTCTGTTCCGTAGCACATTTGTCCAAAGTCAAAGTGTGTCCTTAGTAGCAAGCAATATAAAGTCATCGTTGTACGCCGATCAGAGCCCTGAAGCTGTTTACCTGGCCTTGCTTGTGCTGCAGAAAAGGCTACAACCACGGGACGACCTGGATGCAATTTTGATTACGGCTACATTTTACAGTCCGCCTCGCCGACAGCCAACATTAATTTGCTCTGCATACTAATTAAGAAAATGAGTCGTACCTGGACTAACTAATTCGCTCACATTCCTGGCTTTTTGCGCAAGGAACTGGAGGAACAGTTTAAGTAACGACCTCGCTTTCGGTTAAGAACGCCACGTCTTACGCTGCAGTCGTTGTGCTCTGTCAAACATCAGAAGTAAAGGATTGCGAATTCCTTTCTTGAACCTTCCGCAATTATTTTTTTCTGTCGGATGCGCATTTCTTTACTCTGAATTTTGTATTTAATTACTCATGATGACGATGTACACATTATACACTTTCCGAATCGTCAGTGAATGATTTAAGCCACAATGCGATACATTAGGAAATTGAACAATATGTTGCCTACTGTGTATCCGAACTATTCTGAAAAGTAGAAATGTTAACATCCCCTATAAATTAAACGTATTTTCTAGACTTATTTGTCTGGAATGTAGCTTACGATTTTTCCCACCAAATATCCCTTCCACGGTCAAATGAGCTAGGGCAACACGCCTCAAGCCACGTCGGTGCCACATATCTTTTCCTTTAGTAAGTTTTTTCCATACATCTAGATCCTCGTTTGACCAAGCCAACAGTTTACTATCTCGGTTTGCATCCATGTAACTTTTAGAGTCTTCCTGTAACACCACTTATGAAACACATTAGATTTTGTAACTCCAGTCAGTGCTCTGTATCACTTATTCCACTGTTACAGACAACTGTTTCTCTCCAGTTGGTTTTTCGGTACAATATCTTTGTCAGTACCTTGCCTTCTGTCAACAACTGTCATTTCGCAGACCATTTACACTTTTCATCGCATATCTACTATGCCACTCCCTCCTAGTGAGTAGTGATACCGACTTCCTGTATTTTAACTTCACTAACGCTCAAATTCTACAAGTGATATCTCTCCTGATACTCTCGCCATCTAAGTCATTTCTTTCGTGAGTTGTGGCGCTCGTTTTGGCGCGCCAGTCCCTTGGATGTCCATTATCGATCCTTCGATATTTCTTATCTTTGCTTGTTTGTTGTTTTCCGCTTTCGCGTGGCGAGTCGCAATTGACGTTTGCTCGGGCTACCTGCTGAGACGCCGCGAGGTACGAGGTGGGAAGCCACCACGTACATGTGGAGTTGGTTGTACGTGGTCTGCCGGTCCAGCATGGAGGATATGTATTGGCTGCCTGCCTGTCTGGTCTCCTGATTTTGCTCGCCGTGCCTTGTGACCGCCTAGCTTGCGTTGCTGCCTGGTGTATCCTACACGAGCCATACCGGACGTTCAGCAGAAGCCAGCAGAAGTTAAGCAGCCTTGTGTTTCTTTAAAGAAAAGGAGCAACTGTATAAGACCTTTTGTAACCAATTTTGGTGGCCTGTTAAGCGTGGCCTTCCCGTTTACACTGCCTTTGGGGAGAGCTAATTCTTTTAAATTTAAGTAGTTGGGGTTCCCTCTCCTTTATAATCTTTTTGGGATTTTAATTGAATTTCCTCTTTGGGGTTCCTTCCTTGTGCTTGGTTAAATGTTTACTTGTATAGCGGGAAGTGACTCCTGGTTAAAACTCAGAGAAGGTGTTTGATGTTACTGCCGCTTCCGACATTCGCCTTTTCAATTAAGTGTTGTCATCCCTTCGAGCGACCTGGTGTCGCTCCTCGTTAATTAATGCTGGTTTTTGCGTACTTAATTTTGAATTGGCCGTTTGAATTAATATTTTGGAGCGCAGTACAGCACTAAGGCAACCTCATTGTACACCACCTTGTGCCCCGGTCTAATACCTTAATTTTCAGTGGCACGAGTTAGCTCCACTACCGGTTTTACTGATGTGCTCCCTTCAAAAATCTTGTCTTGTATAAGTTTGCCCCATGTGTGTCTGGGAACACAGAGATGAGCTGTAGTGTTTGAGTGCTAGTCAGTTAATGGAATCTTCATTTTGGCTTGGCTTCCACTGAAGAGTTTGAGTGGAGCATAGTGTATTTGATTTGTTATTCATTTAATTGCTGTAAGTTTGTTTATTTGATGGGGAGCAAGACATTTAAAGACTGTTGGTATTAACTCTCCTAGTTGCGGGGTGTTGCTAATTCGTTCCAAATGGCCTACTAGTTATTCAATGGCAAGAATGTTGATTAGTTGGTTACTGTGAGTACAAATTCACGCTATTTATTTGTTACCGAAAGTGTTGAAGTGTCTGTGTCGTGACTGAATCACTAGCTACGCGTTGGAGCTAAATTGATATAAACCTTTCATTGCCACCTTAAAATTTGTTGCCAGCAGAAACTCTTGAGAGAACTAAGTTTTGTCACTGCTTATGTTGACCTTTACTGGGAGCAATATTTCATGTAGTTAAATTTTGTCTTAAAATGTGTGTTTCTCTGATGTAATAAACGAGTGATAAAAGAAAAAAAGCAAAGGGGCCTGGTGCTTCCCATTGTGTCCGGTTTGTAACACGTATCATTTCGTTTATCTTTATTCAGAATTTAGTTGTGTTACCAGATACCGATCGTTTTGTTATCCTCCCCTCCTGTCTTCAGCTCGTACTTTATTATTCATTCTTGTAAGACCGTTGCTGGTCTTCAATTACCATTGTTATATTTGTATGGCTTGATACTCTCTATGTCACCGCAACACCAACGTATGGTTTAGTACTGTGTTTCTGACATGCATAACATGCATAATTTATTTTATGCGACGTCACTTTATACAGCTCTTGTATGACGGTCCCAGAGTCTCATACTTCCACATTAGGGAATCAGCGCCATCGGTGCAGGGATTTACCCGGTACTACGGGAGACTACCTGAGATATAGAGAGCAGTCTGCACCCATGCGATGGCCCCGCCGGACACTTGCTGTAACCACTACTAAGCATAAAGTTTCTCTTCTTCTGTACTACAACTACAAGGCCTTTGCCTGTTACAGCGGCCCATCTCTTCCTTAGCAATATACATCAAGTTGAATTCCGAGGCTTCTTTGAGCAGCTACTGTGAGAAAATGTCATCAGACCGTGTCACGGGCGTTGCGCAGGGTGAGTCTGATTTTGTGGTGAACCGGGGGGGGGGGGGGGGGGGGGGAAGAGGAGGAGGGGTTGCCTCCTTGCCGCCTCCAGACTTCTGAAGGATGGCCATCAGAAAATGTGATGAGTAAACGCCGCTGTCCTTTAAACATTGCGAATGGCAGAAGCATGGCTGAACAGCAACACTGATGCCCACCTGACGAAACAATGTGCAGATTGACATTGCACGAAAAGAGCTGGTGAAGAAACGCTAGTGGACCTTTTCCAAATTTTGAAGTGGGATTTCAAGATTTGAAAGATAAAGCTTTCGATTACGTCGCAAATATGCCGAAATCCAAGATCGGATTGTGTAGAGCAAGAAGAGGAACTATTCGGACGATCCGAACACTGGCTCTAGTTCAGAGATTCAATTGAGCGAAGACGCTTTTGACAATAACGGAAGGTAACAGTTTCTTGAAAAGTGACTATGGGTCTGTTCCTCACCAAACGAAACTGTTGCGAAGAACCGGAGACAATCCTGTGTGAAAATGGAACTGTACATACGGATGAGACATTTGACAGTTGTTCGAAAAACTGAAACCACTGTACATAATACATGCGGACATCGGATGCACAAAAGAGTAGACGAAGATATTTCCTACTCTGCTTCTTTACTCCCAAACAAAAGCCAAAATACACATGAAGACACAAGCAGTAAGCACTGAACACGTCAGGAAGATAAAATTAAAAATAACTAAAAATAAAGAAAAACTAAACATGCCTGTGTACTGTCTACATAGCCGCGTCTAAGTCTGGATAAAAGTGAAGGGATGTTATTTTTACTAAAATGATAGGGATATCCAATGCTAAAATATTTGCGGTCGGAAACACCACGTTGACATCACGCGGCGCAAAGTAAGAGGTAGCAAACTCCGCAACTTGCCCGGTAGGTAGCAGAACCGAAGGCTTTTTACGTAGCGTACTGACGAAGGCTGAAGATATTCGAACAAAAATTGTAATGCCAACGTTTTTTTCAGTAAAATATGATCATAATTTATTTTATTTTCTGTCGGACGCAATCACGAAATTAGTATTTATGACCCGATGATCAGAAACTACAATCGAAAACATAAAACGAAATTACAAACATGGAATTTAAAAATCTTTTCTATTCTACTATACGAAGCACATCTTAAAATAAATTGACATAAAATGTCGTCTATTGCGTGGATCAACAACTGACATGTAATGAACACAAGTTGCATTGTCATTCGAACTAAGAGACCAGGAGTATGGACGTACAAAGATGACAAGCTCTACATGTCTCCTCCTGCTACCCCTAGCACTATATCCGCCCATCATCAATGTATGACGTCAAAACATAACAATTGTCTTTATAATTATTATTCTGCATATGATTGTTCTTATTGCCACGTGGTAGATTCAAATGGTTCAAATTGCTCTGAGCACTATGGGACTTAACATCTGTGGTCATCAGTCCCCTAGAGCTTAGAACTACTTAAACCTAACCTAAGGAAATCACACACATCCATACCCTGGGGCAGGATTCGAACCTGCGACCGTAGATGGTAGATTCACAAGCATTATAAAACTGTATAGTATGATCGAGTTACCTTCCATTAGCAACGTGGATCCACTCAACGACTGTGATTTGACTTTCCGGTTTTCTGAAAATACATCTACATTTCGGCTAGTGCCTAGCCATTATCATTGCTAAAAAATACAAGTACATACTCAGGCGATAGTAAAAAAGTTGCAACTCGTGGCGTAATCTACAGGCTGTTACAAAAAGGTACGGCCAAACTTTCAGGAAACATTCCTCACAGAAAAATAAAGAAAAGATGCTATGTGTACATGTGCCCGGAAACGCTTAATTTCCATGTTAGAGCTTAGTTTCGTTAGTATGTACTGTACTTCCTCCATTCACCGCCATGATTTCATACGGGCTACTCCACCTGTGCTGCTACAACATGTGCCTTTACAAGTACGACAGAACATGTGTTTCGTGCACGATGGAGCTCCTGCACATTTCAGTCGAAGTGTTCGTACGGTTCTCAACAACAGGTTCGGTGACCGATGGATTGGTAGAGGCGGACCAATGCCATGGACTCCACGCTCTCCTGACCTCAACCCTCTTGACTTACATTTATGGGGGCATTTGAAAGCTCTTGTCAAAGCAACCCCGGTACCAAATGTAGAGATTCTTCGTGCTCGTATTGTGGACGGCTGTGATACAATACGCCATTCTCCAGGGCTGCATCAGCGCATCAGGGATTCCATGTGACGGAGGGTGGGTGCATGTATCCTCGCTAACGGAGGACATTTTGAACATTTCCTGTGACAAAGTGTTTGTAGTCACGGTGGTACGTTCTGTTGCTGTGTGTTTCCATTCCATGATTAATGTGATCTGAAGATTAGTAATAAAATGAGCTCTGACATGGAAAGTAAGCGTTTCCGGACACATGTCCACATAACATATTTTCTTTCTTTGTGTGTGAGGAATGTTTCCTGAAAGTTCGGCCGTACCTTTTTGTAACACCCTGTACATCGTTTATACGTTGACGCGCCAAAGAAACTGGTTAGGCATGCGTATTCAAATACAGAGAGATGTAAACAGGCAGAATACGGTGCTGCAGTCGGCAACGCCTATATAAGACAACAAGTGTCTGTTGTAGTTGTTAGATCTGTTACTGCTGCTACAATGGCAGATTACCAAGATTTAAGTGAGTTTGAACGTGGTGTTATAGCGATCGAACACAGTATCTCCGAGGTAGCGATGAAGTGGGGTTTTCCTGTACGACCGTTTCACGAGTGTGCCGTTAATATCAGGAATCCGGTAACACATCAAATCTCCGACGTCGCTGCGGCCGGAACAAGATCCTGCAAGAGCGGGACCAACGACGACTGAAGAGAATCGCTTAGGGCGATGTGAGTGCCACTCTTCCTTAAATTGCTGCAGGTTTCAATGCTGGGCCACCAACAAGTGTCAGCATGCGAACCATTCAACGAAACATCATCTATATAGGCCTTCGGAGCCGAATGCCCCAGTCGTGTACCCTTGATCACTGCAAGGTAGAAAACTTTACGCCTTGCTTGGGGCCGTCAACACCGACATTGGACTGTTAATGGCGGAAACATGTTGCCTGGTCGGACGAGTCTCGTTTCAAATTCTATCGAGCGGATGGACGTCTACGGGTATGGATACAACCTCATGAATCCATGGATCCTGCATGTCAGAAGGGGACTTTTCTAGCTGGCAGTGGCTCTGTGAGGGTCAGGCGTGTGCAATTTGAGTGATACGGGACCCCTGATACGTCTAGATACATCTCTGACGGAAGACACGTACGTATGCATCCAGTCTGATTACCTGCATCCATTCATGTCCATTGTGCATTCTGACGGACTTGAAAAATTCCAGCAGGACAATGCGTCACCCCACACTTCCAGAATTGCTACAGAGTGGCTCCAGGAACACTCTTCTGAATTTAAACACTTCCGCTGGTCATCAAACTCCCCAGAAATGAACATTCTTGGCGTATCTGCCTTGCAACCCCCTCGTACTCTTACGGATTTATGGGCAGCCCTGCAGGATTCATGGTGTCAGTTGCTTCCAGCACTACTTCAGATATTAGTAGAGTCCATGCAACGTCGCGTTGCGACACTTCCACTTGCTCGCGGGGGCCCTATACGATATTAGGCAGGTGTACCAATTTCTTTGGCTCTTCAGTGTACATTAGATTACATACCTCTATTTCATAGTTTTAGCACATGTCCCAACACGTCAGTCCCCTGTTATACTTCATTCAAGACTACTGTATAATGAATAGGCTTTGGAGAGAACAGATCAGTTGGCTGTATGGCGACCTCTACATGAACTACGTAATATAAAACACTCAGAGGAAAGCTATTTCGGTCGCTACTGAACAATTTAAAATTTGCATGGGAATAATACAAAATGAAATAAAAGCAAAATTGTTTAAGTTGCTGTCTTAGTTACTGCCACATTTAAATGTAATCATAGAAGATGTAAAAAAATCCAGATTCACTGCCTGTGTACCTTGTGGCCCACCAGTGACGTAGAAAACATATAACAGAAGCCTTAAACAATATGTTGACTATAACGTGATTTTATTGATTTTTTTCTTTCAAACGCGTTTAAGCTTTCACATTCGTTGGTTTCCCCAACTAACAGCGGAACAGTGAATATATGCACCGGAAGGTGACGTGACAGCCGCCTTTAAAATTACGTCACTGGCCAAAGGCGACGACTCGCATCGAACATTCCTCTTGACCCAAATTACTTAAGTAATAACAAGCAAACAAAAATTTTATGGTGACAATTCATAGCATAATTTGCTTATCACGACTGAGAGCACGCCATAAAAAAGTGAAGCAGGATTTAAACGTTAAAAAAAAAAGCAGAAGCTCTGCAATATGTATGTAAGAGCACATTTCGCAAAACGTTACGCGACCTCTGGATGCGCTCTCCTTCCGGCAGCAGGATGTTTACGCCGCTGTCCATTTGCTTGATGGCACCGACGCTCTGCTCGGACACAGCGGAAGACCACTTTACTGTTCCTGTGTACTCTCGTGGTGCATGCAGGCATCGGCTTAATGACCAAGTACTTTCCAGCAATATTGGTCGTAAATTTCACAGACTTTTGTGTGGGCGGAAATTGCACTGGTTGCACTTTTCACACACCTTAGCCGCACACCCAGTTTTTATGGCGCCAAGTATTTGCCTGTCGCTTCCTCACGTTAATTAAACCCATTTCGGAAGGAGAAGGAAGGAGGGAAGATGGGGTTTTACGTCCCGTTGACGAGGTCGTTAGAGACGGAGGGCAAACTCGGCTTGAAACTTCCTGGCAGATTAAAACTGTGTTCCCGACCGAGACTCGAACTCGGGACCTTTGCCTTTCGCGGGCAAGTGCTCTACCAACTGAGCTACCGAAGCACGACTCACGCCCGGTACTCACAGCTTTACTTCTGCCAGTATCCGTCTCCTACCTTCCAAACTTTACAGAAGCTCCTCTGCGAAACTTGCAGAACTAGCACTCCTGAAAGAAAGGATATTGCGGAGACATGGCTTAGCCACAGCCTGGGGGATGTTTCCAGAATGAGATTTTTTACTCTGCAGCGGAGTGTGCGCTGATATGAAACTTTCTGGCAGATTAAAACTGTGTGCCCGACCGAGACTCGAACTCGGGACCTTTGCCTTTCGCGGGCAAGTGCTCTACCAACTGAGCTACCGAAGCACGACTCACGCCCGGTACTCACAGCTTTACTTCTGCCAGTATCCGTCTCCTACCTTCGAAACTTTACAGAAGCTCTTCTGCGAAACTTGCAGAACTAGCACTCCTGAAAGAAAGGATATTGCGGAGACATGGCTTAGCCACAGCTTGGGGGATGTTTCCAGAATGAGATTTTTCACTCTGCAGCGGAGTGTGCGCTGATATGAAACTTCCTGGCAGATTAAAACTGTGTGCCCGACCGAGACATCAGGTAAAATATGGCACTGTAAACAATCAGAAAGTGGTGTGAGACAGGAAAAGGAACAACGGTGTTTCTGCCACGTTACAAGTTACAGTATTGTCTCCTGACTCGGCAAAATGCTGCATCCGTAACATGTCCTGGTCGACAGTTACTCACAGCATATTCGGTGTTAACAGAGAGGTACGTCGTCGTATGCCATCCTTCAGATCAGAAAGAGGCCAAATACATCCATGATAGACACGATCTTTCAGATATCCCCACCAGAAGTCATATGAATTTATGTCGGGGTATCTGAAAGGCCACACATTTTAAAATTGCTTAGAGATGATGCGGTCGTTACCGACGGTTTATAGAAGCCAATGACAAGCGACATCAGGTGTCGCCTTATCTTGCATGAAACGAGTGGGATGTACGCAGTTGCGTTCTTGCTAAGTTTGTGTCGCGTGTTGCACAAAGAGGTCCCTACAGTGTGCAGATTCCAGGTTCGCGAGATGTTATTTCCTCAATGAAAAAAGGTCCGAGAATGAAGCAGCTTGTGAAATCACAAAACACACCTAAGCTCAGTGCAGCGGGTGTTCCTGCACAACATAAGGCGGAGTAGAGCCCCATAAGCAACAGTTCTGTGCATTCGCGACACCGTAGAGAGTAAAATGTGCCTCGTCCGTCTAAAGAATATTCCACTGCCATATTCTGTGTGTCCATAAAAGAAAAGAATGGCAAAGTCACGGCGTTGTAGCCGATCTTGGGGTTTAATTTGGAGCACATACTGAATCTTGCACAGACACCAGTGTGCGGCTGTTTCTGTCAGCGATATTCCCGCAATGCACCGCTGCTATTCCTATCGTCCTGATAAAACAACGTTACCAGCGGTGTCCTGTCTTTCTTCTTAATAGCCATTGTGTTTCGTAAGGAAAACTCCAATCTTCTTATCGCTTTGCAGCAACAGTCATTTCACAAAAGAAATAAACAAGTGTCGCCAAGCGACAAACAGCTTACTGATGTCAAAACAGAAAACATTTCACATTCTGACTGCTTATAGCGCCATATTTTCACCTAGTGGCAGAAAATGGAATTATTATTTTTTCCGGCGTACTCCGGAGCGCACCGATAAATGAACCTAACTACGATGTTCCTCCGTCCTACGATACGATATACAGCGTAATTCATGAAGATACGCAAATATTTTATTATGTTAAACTACAAGGAAAACTAAAGAAAAAGGTTACACTCTTCAGATTCCAGTAGGTCAGCGTAGGGCAAAGCGCGGCTCGAGAGCCTCAAGCGGCTCTTTGAGACGAATATAATCGACAAAAACCTTGAATTGATTTCAGCTCTATCAACTGCAGCTGACGCGTCTTATTACATAAATGACACAAAGTTTCACTTATTGTACGATTTATTTCTGGTGCAGGTTCCAAACAAGATTTTTTGGGCCTGTAGCTACTCGAAGATCAAACAGGTGGGGAGAATATAACAAATGCTGTAACAGAGTGCACTGTAAAATATAAAATTACCTCAGTTTCAACAGACTGGGTGGAAGTATGATACGAGTAAGAACCAAGTTCGTTACTTTTTGAAAGAAGAAATCAATCACAAGATAGTTACTTACGATTGATTCATCTATTAAACGTGTTATTTCGTGTAGACATTGCCAGAAGAAAATTACAAAGTTATGAAATTGATAATTAAAACTATCAGCTCCATTATACTTAAAGCTCTTGCCATCACCGACTTAAAGAATTTGTAGTTGAAATGGAGAGTGAGTACACAGATCTTCTGCTGCGCAAAAAGGTACGTTCATTATCAACAGCAAACGTTTTGAAATTTTGTCCATGCTGGGCGTCACGTCTCTTTCACATCAGCTTAATCGTAAACTACAGGGGAAAGGATACTCAATTTTTTCGATGTTAGAAAAAGTTATTTCATTCGAAGACTTATTATCGCCTTTTGTTAAAGATATTGAATGAGAAACTTTGATTCACTTTCCAAGCCTGTTGAAACATTGCTAAGAAAATAATTCTGATGCTGGAATCTATTAATTAAAAAAAAAAACTCTTTCACATATGGGCGAATCTTTTTTCAACAGTCTTTAGAAATTCAGTAACAGCAAAGCGATATTAGCTTTTTTTAAAAAAATAATGATATTTTAACGGAATGATATCTTTCTCCGTTTAATAATGCAATTACCCAAAACAGGATTGCGAGTTCGAAATTGAAACGTATTTGTGCTGCTATGGAAATATTGGAGTGAAACGAATATTGGACTTAGTTCACACCATAACTGGTCTGTTTCGAAAGACCTGAAGAAATACGTTGATTTTTAACACCTGGAATAGGATTCCTGATTCATAAAAATCTGTTGAAAAAAACTACTGTTTTCTGTTCTATCCTTATTCAGGCCTACACATTCTTGTGAACAATCGTTTCCAAGCATGTATCTGAAAAGCGGTAAATTGAAAAGTCGTCTTATTGATGAGAAGAAGGAATCGCGCCTATAACAAACAGCAACAATATACAAATTTGACTTACCCAAACTTTCCAAGGAGAAGAAAGGTCATTGTTTACATTAATGTTTCAGTCACTGTCACTATTTAATTTTATGGATATCTTACAATTTAATTTTATTAATAAATAATAGCCCTATTATGTTATCGAATTTTATTCAATGAACCTTTAGTTTAACCAAGACTTAAAACTTTAAGTACAGTTTATTAACTTAATTTTAGGGGGCGCTCTGGAGTGGAATAAAATATAGTGTCCAGTATTGAGGAAGGTATGCTGAGATGGTTTTGACACATAGAGGGTAAGAACGAAAGGAGATAGACGAAACAAATGTACAAGACGAGTGTCCATGGGAGAGTGCGAATGGGTAAATATCAGTGAACGTACCTCTGTCAGAATGAGGATGTTTTTAGTAAAAGACAGTTTAGGATTACCCTAATTGAGTTAATAACAACGTACGTCCTACATAAAAAGTTTGGCTCTGAAACGAAATTTTCTTCGTTCTGTTGTTGATATTTGGCTCTGTTGACTAACGAATTTGGCGACCGCTGCACTAGCTAGACAGGTCTTACTGACAAACAGATGATTTCCAGTACGCAGATCACATTCCCGTTGGACTCTTGTGTTCTTGCCAAGGAAATGCACTCGGAATCGGACAAACCACATCGCATGGAAACGCTGTTCTCGACATTATGCAAGTCTGCCCCGTACCGCCCCCAAGCAGTGCGCTCGCCTGCCTGCGGTAACATCTACTTTTGTTACGAGCAGCCGCAGCAGTCATTAACACGATGTAAAGTGAAAGCTGGAATAGCACGTAAAAGAACGAATTATGGTAATCTGGAGGGGCCGACGGCGGCTCATAACCCACCATTACAGCGAAGGCAATTTCGGTTTCAAGGCTGAAATCGTGAAGCGAACGTGACAGAACACCAGGCTTACCGTTATCTTCAATCTCTCTGCGCACCGGTCCTCTGATCGAAAAAAGCTACTAGCATTTCGTCCGTGAACTCTGGCGTCTCCATTGTCTATAGATAATCCGCATCAAGACATGAAAGACGACAGTTCTTAATGCTGTTGTAAATCACATAATGTGGTTTTACGGAGCGTGCTCTTGACCACTGTTACCTTACTTAGCTTGCATTTGTCGCTAGCCCTCGCCTAGTAGCTGGACAAAGGGAGAAGGGTGAAATAACTGTATCAGAAGTTCAAATGGCTCTGAGCACTATGGGACTTAACTGCTGAGGTCATCAGTCCCCTAGAACTTAGAACTAATTAAACCTAACTAACCTAAGTACATCACACACATCAATGTCCGAGGCAGGATTCGAATCTGCGACCGTAGCGGCCGTCGTATCAGAAGAGCCACTAATCATACAGAATAAGGTTGAAACTTTCTGGCAGATTAAAACTGTGTGCCGGGCCGAGACTTGAACTAAGGACCTTGGCCTTTCGCGGGCAAGTGGCGGAAGTACAGCTGTGAGGACGGGGCGTGAGTTGTGCTTGGGTAGCTCAGTTGGTGGAGCACTTTCCCGCGAAAGGCAAAGGTCCCTATTTCGAGTCTCGGTCCGGCACACAGTTTTAATCTGCCAGGGAGTTTCATATCAACGCACGCACCGCTGCAGACTGAAAATCTCATCCTGAACAATAAAGTTGTTTTGATATCATTTGCTCGGTGCATCATAATATTTCTGCACGTTTGGTTATGGAAGGACTTACCCTTCAGCCAGTCTTGCTGTCATCTCATGAGAGCTGTGTTCATTTCTGTGCTCATCCAGTGTTTGAGAAAGAGCGCGCTTAGCGACTTTTAAATTATTTTATACATAATTTTAAATGTTTTAGAAACTTTTTCTCGCTGATGCTGGCCGAAAAATAAGGAAAGAAAAAAAGGTTATTGCTTACGACACTTTGGCTGTTAGTCTAGTAAAATTTCAGCATCAGGCAGGAAATCTCAAGTTCTTACTTTTCTTACTACTACACTTCTATGCAAAACGTAAGGATGAGCTACATAAAGTAGAATAACTTATTAATGAGTGCTTATAATCATGTTACCAGAGGTCTCCCAGTCCTGCACAGAAAGCTGGACTTTACATGGCATGATGTTAGCTTGACCGTAGCGCCAAATGGGGCTGGCCCGGCAACTCCACACAGTTGAAGCTAGGGAAAAAGACAGTGTGCGTCAACGAGCGAGCAGTTGTGGTACATTGTGGTGGTACTCATTGTTACAACATGGCCCGTAGACAACATCTGGATGACTTCTCATAGGGAAGGATCATCGAGAACCTCGATGAAGGACGAAGTTTGACGAGTGTACCCCAAGAGTTTGGTATTGCTCGAAGCATTGTTCCATGTCCATGGGGAGCGTTCCAGTGCTGCCCAAAAGAGAGGAGGTGGTCAACAGGTGACTGCTACCAAGTACAACATGCAAGAACGGACCTACACTCATGCTCATAAATTAAGGACAATGCTGAGACATGATGAAACAACGCTCTGGTGAGCGGTTTGCGGGTTTAAATCACCTCGGTGTATGACCAAGCGGTGCATTTGACCTGCGGTCGTCCCACGGGGGCGCTGGCAGCAGTCCACACATGCAGAGGTGTGTTGGTTCATGTCAGATTACGGTGCAGCGAGTTAGTGTACAGACGTTTTCAGAAGCGCTAATGGTGACTGTGTGTTGAAAATGGCTCAAAGAACGTCATAAGGGGTAGAAAACTAGGGCGACTGGAGGCTGGTGAAACACAGCAGGTCTTAGTACGGGCCCTCCGGGTTCCACAAAGTGTGATCTCAAGATTATGGCATGGGAGCACGTTGCAGAGTCCGTCATCATCACACTGCCTATTAAGAATCAAGTCCCGACTTTTGTAATGTTCAGTGGACCATCATAGCTCGCCGTGACTATATCGTAATTATTCTGCTTGAAGATGTGTCATTTCGGTTCGTCTCACTGTGTATTTCTTTCAGTTACCTTCTGTACTGCACTGTAGCAGTTCTTTCTACGTACAGTCGAGCTATGTTATTAGGCAATGAAAAGTACTGTCGTCCTTAGGTTTTGCACACCAATGGATATATGTAACACATTTTGAAGACAGTATACAAGCATTTCACCGAATTGACCTGCAAAATTACGAGGCGTGGTTTTTAAGTAGGGTCCGTTTGAACATAAGTACGCACCGAAAGGTTATTCCAAAAAGTAAACTTATCTTCAGAAAGTACATACTTCACTCTATTTTTCGACATAGTTGCCAAGTTTGTTGGAACACGTATCATACCTTTCAACCAATTTTAAAATATCCTCTTCATAAAAACTTGCCGTCTGCTCCGGTAACCAAGAGTTCACTGCCGTTTCCATGTCGCTGTCATCATTGTATCGGTTGCCAGTGAGGTGTTGTCTGAGGTGGAGGAAGAGATGTAATTGCTCGGCACAAGTTCAGGACTGTAGGGTGGGTGGTCTAAAACGTCCCAGCCAAAACTGTCCAATAAATCGAGAATCTCACCTGCAGTGTGAGGTCTCGCAATGTCATGGAGACGGACAATTCCCTTTCTCAGCATGACGCATCTTTTGTTTTGAATCGCTCTCCATAGCTTTCTCAGGGCTTGGCAGTATGCTTCTGCATTGATACTGGTTCCTCGCTGCATGAAGTCGACCAACAAATACCATACCTATCCCAAAACAGCGAGGCCATGATTTTGCGCTGGAACGGAGTCTGTTTGGCCTTCAACTTTACAGGCGAGTGTGTGTGTCTCCATTCGATGTTCTGTTGCTTCGGTCGGGCGCGATATGTGAAACCCATGTTTCCTCTCCAGTTACGATCTGAGTCAAGAAGCCGTTCCCTCCTTCATGATAACGAGTCAAGAACTTCATCGCACACTCAAATCTTTGGTTTTTGTGGTCCTCTGTTAGGAGCTTCGGTACCCAACGCTAGCGCAGTTTCTTAAACTTTAGGTGTTCAGAAACAATGTTGCAAAGCACTGATCTGCACACGTCAGGAAATTCGTTTGAGAGACCTGTTATTGTGAAGCGCCTGTTCTCACGAATCCTCGCTTCAACTGAAGCCACCAAATCGTCTGTAATCAAAGAAGGGCGACTGGAGTGGTCCTCATCATGGACGTTGTCACGGCCATCTTTGAATTCTCGTACCCACTTACGCACTTTGCTTTCACTCATAACAGTATCACCGTACAATTCGCGAATCTGTCGAAGAATTTCTGCAACAGACAGGTTCCTGGCTGACAAAAACCGTATCACTAAGCAAAACTCACACGCGGCGGGCGAGTAGATAGTCTTAAAACATTTTGAAAGCACAGAACAGAGCCGTACAGGTTAGCTACAGAGCTGAAACTTAGCACAGTTTATCCCGAGGCATGCCGCTACACGACGCACGCGCTCGTTGCGGTATGCGTGCCAGCTACTGGTGTCTACAACAAGACAGACCTTACTTAAAAAAAAAAAAACACGCCTCATATATCACTGTACGACACACAGTACAGTAGAGAGAACTTTATAAAAACTGAAATGCGTGAAAAACTAGTTTTTCTTAAAACGGAGAGCAAATTACTCAGCTGTTTTATACATGGAAGATCGATTCTTTACAGAATCGGTGGTGAGGGTTTCTGGTCCATACAGAGCCGGACCAAGAGCTATGGTTCTGTCAAAAGAAACATAACGACAGATTTCATGTATAGGGAGATAAGATTTGGAGTTTATGTCTGGGCAGGTGTGAAGCTTTTTCCAGTTGGTCTGCCAGGCATTTCCTGTCCTTACACGTAGAGCGTTTGCATTTAGGTCATTCCAGATGGATACACCTATATACTAAGTCCGCCAGAAAAATGTATACATTCTTTGTCAGGCTCTGTCAAGATATCGATGTTGTCGTTCGATTTGTGTTACGAGTGTACTGTAGTATGGTCTTTGTCTAAACAGATGTTGGTGCTTTCGTCTCGGTATTGAGAAAACAAGATGACTGGAGCACGCTTGACATTCGAGCAACGAAAATTTATTGTGAAGTGCCTTTGCAGGTTTGAAAATGCCGTTGAAGTGCAACGTCAGTGGAGGCCGGAGTCTGAAACAGAACTGCCAGCCAACCCGCCTAGCAATAAATCGCATCACTGACAAGTTTGAAATGCATGGAACGATTTGTGATTTCACAAAGGAAGATCAGGAAGACAGCGTACAGCTACAAGTTCTGCTTCGTCGGCTCTCGTGTTAGAAACGTTTGTTAATTCTCCACAGAAGTCTGCTACGCAATGTGCAAGTAAAGTGGGGGTTAGCAGTACAAGGGTACGAAGAATTGTGAAAGCTGCAAAATGGAAAGTTTACATTCTACGATTACTGCACGCGATTAATGACGACAATCCTGATTGCCGAATGAAATTGTGTGAATAGTGTCAGAAAATGGTAACTGATGACGAAGGTAGTGTGGAGTGACTAGTCACAAATTAAACTTAACGGAACCGTAAATCGCCATAACAGTGTGCACTGGCCACCGGAAAATCCGCATGTTTATGTGGATAAAGCGGTCAATCTACCAGGGGTTCATGTTTCATGTGGACTATCATCTAGGGGCTTCGTAAAACCCTTTTTTTATGCTACTGTTACTGGAGAAGAGTATCTGGAAATGTTACGCACACCAATTTTTCCATGTATTCGTGCGCTTTATGGAGCTGATGCCGAGGTCTTCTCCCAACAGGACGCGGCGCCACCACACTAACACCTAGATGTACGAGGTTTCCTGGACGACAATTTTCCGGCACATTGGACTGGACGAAGAGAGCCCATTAAGTTTCCTCCACGGTCGCCAGATCTAGCACCTATGGACATTTAGTTGTGGGGAACTGTGAAAGATAACGTTTATCGACGTAAGCCACGCACTCTGGAGGAACTTCGCCAGGAGATTACAGCGTCATGTGCAGCGATCTACACTGTAACATTGACTGACGTAGTCGCGGCGACCGCTCGTCGGTCTGTTATGTGTACCTGTATAGCCGCCAACGGTGAACATTTAAAGAAACAATGTACTAAACTGAAGGCTGTACAACATGTGTGAGCAATTATTAAATGTAAAATAAACTCATGAGTAATACTTTTCGTTCCTTAAAGTATGTATATATTTTTCTGGTGGACTCTCTATATTAGATACAATACTGGCCATTAAAATTGCTACACCACGAAGATGACGTCCTACAGACGCGAAATTTAACCGACAGGAAGAAGATTGATATGCAAATGATTAGCTTTTCAGAGCATTCACACAAGGTTCGCGCCGGTGGCGACACCGGCAACGTGTTGACATGAGGAAAGCTTCCAACCGATTTCTCATACACAAACAGCAGGTGACCAGCGTTTCGTGGTGAAACGATGTTGTGATGCCTCATGTAAGGAGGAGACATGCGAACCATCACGTTTCCGACTTCGATAAAGGTCGGATTGTAGCCTATTGCGATTGCGGTTTATCGTATCGCGACATTGCTGCTCACGTTGGTCGAGATCCAATGACTGTTAGCAGAATATGGAATCGGTGGGTTCAGGAGGGTAATACGGAACGGCGTGCTGGGTCCCAACGGCCTCGTATCACTAGCAGTCGAGATGGCAGGCATCTTATCCGCATGGCTGTAACGGATCGTGCAGCCACGTCTCGATCCCTGAATCAACAGATGGGGACGTTTGCAAGACAACAACCATCTGCACGAACAGTTCGACGACGTCTGCAGCAGCATGGACTATCAGCACAGAGACCATGGCTACGGCTACCCTTGACGCTGCATCACAGACAGGAGCGCCTGCGATGGTGTACTCAAAGACGAACCTGAGTGCACTAATGGCAAAACGTCATTTTTTCGTATGAATCCATGTTCTGTTTACATCACCAGGTTGGTCGCATCCGTGTTTGACGACACTGCGGTGAACGCAAATTGGAAGTGTGTATTCGTCATCGCCATACTGGCATATCACCCGGCGTGATGATATGGGGTGCTATTGGTTACACGTCTCGGTCACCTCTTGTTCGCATTGTCGGCACTTTGAACAGTGGACGTTACATTTCAGATGTATTACGGCCCGTGGCTCTACACTTTATTCGATCCCTGCGAAACCCTACATTTCAGCAGGATAATGCACGACCGCATGTTGCAGGTCCTGTACGGGCCTTTCTGGATACAGAAAATGTTAGACTGCTGCCCTGGCCAGCACATTATCCAGATCTCTCATCAATTGAAAACGTTTGGTCACTGGTGGCCGAGCAACTGGCTTGTCACAATACGACAGTCACTACTCTTGAACTGTGGTATCGTGTAGAAGCTGGATGGGCAGCTGTACCTGTACACGCCATCCGAGCTCTGTTTGACTCAATGCCCAGGCGTATCAAGGCCGTTATTACGGCCAGAGGTGGTTGTTCTCGGTACTGATTTCTCAGGATGTATGCACCCAAATTGCGTGAAAACGTTATCACATGTCAGTTCTAGTCTGATATATTTGTCCAATGAATACCCGTTTATCATTTGCATTTCTTCTTGGTGTAGCAATTTTAATGGCCAGTTGTGTATTTTAGAGTTCACAGAACCAATTTTCACTCTAGATTTGTTGCTAGTGCCAAGGATTTGTTAGCAGTGGTGTAACTGAACAATAATACATGCTTCTCTTTATTTGTGGGAAGGGATCCATTCAGGATAGTGATTTCAGTGCTAGACAAACACACCTCGTAGCAGCTTCCAGAAAATCATGAACATCATGACACAGCTAACAGCTGTCTTGTTCGCCGCTCTATGTCCATTCAATAAGTGATGCGAGGCTGTGTGGTATCCCGGATGCCAGAGTCAAGGGGACGCCGCTTGTGACGTAACTGGGCGCTCCGGTAATTAAAGTAGCGGCGCTGGTCGTAAGGCAGCCGGGGCGGCCCCGTTCCTCCACAGCCGTTCTCGGATCGCCCTTCAGCTCGTCTCGCCTGGCCACGAGGCGGTCTCTCCCGCTGATTCGTTTCTACACATTACATTAAAACTTAACAAGGTGGCGCTCTCTGTCTACGTATCACGGGGCAATCGTTGTCGGCTAACTGTTATTACATTTTATATTCGAGTCAAATGGTTCAAATAGCTCTTATCACTAAGGGACTTAACATCTCATCAGTCCCCTAGAGGTAGAACTACTCAAAGCTAACTAACCTCACACACATGCATGCCCGAGGCAGGATTCGAACCTGCGACCGTAGCAGCAGCGCGGTTCCCGACTGAAGCGCCTAGAACCGCACGGTCATAGAGGCCGACACTGTTCGAGTCATCATCGACTGCCTGTTGCTAGGCTTTCGGAACACAAGCTCCCCACACGAGGCTCATCGCACCACGTCGCAATTTTTGAATCGGCCTTGGTCGCTGCCACGATTGAACTTAAGGCCTCGACGTGTCTGGCCGATGATCTTCAAGTAGACTACAAGGTGCTTGATATGTAATAACATCGAGCCATTAGAAGACTTCGTATGAGTGGCGGTCGAAAAGTTGCCGTGCGAAGGCCGCACTAACTCCTTGCCTCCAAATCGGTCCTTTAATACCCGCATGAGAGTGGCGGGGGGTTCCACATACCCTGTAGCAACGCTTTCAAACGGAAACTTTTTGTTCGTTCCTTATACTGTATATGGAGTGGCTTTGGCCTTTAGAAATGATGAGCCTCCCACGAACCGAGGTCGGTTTCCAGTGGCTGTAATTCTCGTTGATTATGTATGTTAATAGTCGCTGTTACCATTATCGAAGTTCAAAATGGTTCAAATGGCTCAGAGCACTATGGGACTTAACATGTGTGGTCATCAGTCCCCTAGAACTTTTTTTTTTCTGTCTACTGGCTAGTTTGATGCGGCCCGCCACGAATTCCTTTCCTGTGCTAACCTCTTCATCTCAGAGTAGCACTTGCAACCTACGTCCTCAATTATTTGCTTGACGTATTCCAATCTCTGCCTTCCTCTACAGTTTTTGCCCTCCACAGCTCCCTCTAGTACCATGGAAGTCATTCCCTCATGTCTTAGCAGATGTCCTATCATCCTGTCCCTTCTCCTTATCAGTGTTTTCCACATATACCTTTCCTCTCCGATTCTGCGTAGAACCTCCTCATTCCAGACCTTATCAGTCCACCTAATTTTCAACATTTGTCTATAGCACCACATCTCAAATGCGTCGATTCTCTTCTGTTCCGGTTTTCCTACAGTCCATGTATCACTACCATACAATGCTGTACTCCAGACGTACATCCTCAGAAATTTCTTCCTCAAATTAAGGCCGGTATTTGATATTAGTAGACTTCTCTTAGCCAGAAATGCCTTTTTTGCCATAGGCGAGTCTGCTTTTGATGTCCTCCTTGCGCCGTCCGTCATTGGTTATTTTACTGCCTAGGTAGCAGAATTCCTTAACTTCACTGAATTCGTGACCATCAATCCTGATCTTCTCGCTGTTCTCATTTCTACTACTTCTCATTACCTTTGTCTTTCTCCGATTTACTATCAAACCATACTGTGTACTCATTAGATTGTTCATTCCGTTCAGCAGATCATTTAATTCTTCTTCACTTTCACTCAGGATAGCAATGTCATCAGCGAATCGTATCATTGGTATCCTTTCACCTTGTATTTTAGTTCCACTCCTGTACCTTTCTTTTATTTCCATCATTGCTTACTCGATGTACAGATTGAAGAGGAGGGGCGAAAGGCTACAGCCTTGTCTTACTCCCTTCTTAATACGAGCACTTCGTTCTTGATCGTCCACTCTTATTATTCCCTCTTGGTTGTTGTACATATTGTATATGACCCGTCTCTCACTATAGCTTACCCCTACTTTTTTTCAGAATCTCGAACAGCTTGCACCATTTTATATTGTCGAACGCTTTTTCAGGTCGACAAATCCTATGAACGTGTCTTTATTTTTCTTTAGCCTTGCTTCCATTATTAGCCGTAACGCCAGAATTGCCTCTCTCGTGCCTTTACTTTTCCTAAAGCCAAACTGATCGTCACCTAGCGCATTCTCAATTTTCTTTTCCATTCTTCTGTATATTTTTCTTGTAAGCAGCTTCGATGCATGAGCTGTTAAGCTGATATTGCGATAATTCTCGCACTTGTCAGCTCTTGCCGTCTTCGGAATTGGGTGGATGATGCTTTTCCGAAAGTCAGATGGTATGTCGCCATACTCATATATTAGACACACCAACGTGAATAGTCGTTTTGTTGCCACTTCCCCTAATGATTTTAGAAATTCTGATGGAATCTTATCTATCCCTTCTGCCTTATTTGACCGCAAGTCCTCCAAAGCTCTTTTAAATTCCGATTCTAATACTGGATCCCCTATCTCTTCTAAATCGACTCCTGTTTCTTCTTCTATCACATCAGACAAAGCTTCACCCTCATAGAGGCTTTCAATGTATTCTTTCCACCTATCTGCTCTCTCCTCTGCATTTAACAGTGGAATTTCCGTTGCACTCTTAATGTTACCACCGTTGCTTTTAATGTCACCAAAGGTTGTTTTGACTTTCCTGTATGCTGAGTCTGTCCTTCCGACAATCGTATCTTATTCGATGTCTTCACATTTTTCCTGCAGCCATTTCGTCTTAGCTTCCCTGCACTTCCTATTTATGTTTGTACGTCCTCCTTTCATCAATCAACTGAAGTATTTCTTCTGTTACCCATGGTTTCTTCGCAGCTACCTTCTTTGTACCTATGTTTTCCTTCCTAACTTCTGTGATGGCCCTTTTTAGAGACGTCCATTCCTCTTCAACTGTGTTGCCTACTGCGCTATTCCTTATTGCTGTATCTATAGCTTTAGAGAACTTCAAACGTATCTCGTCATTCCTTAGAACTTCCGTATCCCACTTCTTTGCGTATTGATTCTTCCTGACTAATGTCTTGAACTTCAGCCTACTCTTCATCACTACTATATTGTGATCTGAGTCTATATCTGCTCCTGGGTACGCCTTACAATTCAGTATCTGATTTCGGAATCTCTGTCTGACCATGATGTAATCTAATTGAAATCTTCCCGTATCTCCCGGCCTTTTCCAAGTATACCTCCTCCTCTTGTGATTCTTGAACAGGGTATTCGCTATTACTAGCTGAAACTTGTTATGAATTCAAGTAGTCTTTCTCCTCTTTCATTCCTTGTCCCAAGCCCATATTCTCCAGTAATCTTTCCTTCTACTCCTTCCCCTACAACTGCATACCAGTCGCCCATGACTATTAGATTTTCGTCCCCCTTTACATACTGCATTACCCTTTCAATATCCTCATACACTTTCTCTATCTGTTCATCTTCAGCTTGCGACGTCGGCATGTATACCTGAACTATCGTTGTCGTTGTTGGTCTGCTGTCGATTCTGATTAGAACAACACGGTCACTGAACTGTTGACAGTAACACACCCTCTGCCCTACCTTCCTATTCATAATGAATCCTACACCTGTTATACCATTTTCTGCTGCTGTTGATATTACCCGATACTCATCTGACCAGAAATCGTTGTCTTCCTTCCACTACACTTCACTTCACTGACCCTTACTATATCTAGATTGAGCCTTTGCATTTCCCTTTTCAGATTTTGTAGTTTCCCTACCACGTTCAAGCTTCTGACATTCCACGCCCCGACTCCTAGAACATTATCCTTTCGTTGATTATTCAATCTTTTTCTCATGGTAACCTCACCCTTGGCAGTCCCCTCCCGGAGATCCGAATGGGGGACTATTCCGGAATCTTTTGCCAATGGAGAGATCATCATGACCCTTCTTCAACTACAGGCCACATGTCCTGTGGATACACGTTACGTGTCTTTAATGCAGTGGTTTCCATTGCCTTCTGCATCCTCATGTCCTTGATCATTGCTGATTCTTCCGCCTTTAGGGGCAATTTCCCACCCCTAGGACAAGAGAGTGCCCTGAACCTCTATCCGCTCCGCCGCCCTCTTTGAAAAGGCCGTTGGCAGAATGAGGCTGACTTCTTATGCCGGAAGTCTTCGGCCGCCAATGCTGATTATTTATCAAAATTTAGACAGGGGCGGGGATCGAACCCGGGACCGAAGACGTTTTGATTATGAATCAAAGACGCTACCCCTAGACCCACTACCTAAACCTAACTAACCTAACATCACACACATCCATGCCCGAGGCAGGATTTGAAGCTGCGACTGTGGCGGTCGCTCGGTTCCAGACTGTAGTGCCTAGAACCGCTCGACCACTCTGGCCGGCATCGAAGTCAAAGTTGTTCCACATAATTAATAATCATCAGGGAGAAAGAGAAGAACAAAGAGTTTTATAGCTGAGATCGAGCACAGACTTAAACTGGAATAGGAAGGGAAGTTGTATTCCTGTTTGGACAATCGTCCCGGCAGTTCCGTTAAGTGATTTAATTAACTGACTAATTCTGTTCCAAAGGTTGGTTTAACACTGCAGTCCTGATGTAAAAGATATCGCATTGCCTTTTTTGAGTTGCCTTAGGTAGATGGGGTTCCACAAACTAACATGAATTCCGAATTAGTGTCAGCTTGACAGTTTTCAGAAGTACGAGTCATTGCCGGAGGTGAGAGAAGCTTTAAGTGGAAAGAAAAGACCTAGGTACCCCTGGGCGTAACTTTAGAATTAGGAGTCTCTAATTCAGCCGGCCGGCGTGGCCGAGCGGTTCTAGGCGCTTCAGTCTGAAACCGCGCGACCGCTACGGTCGCAGGTTCCAATCCTGCCTCGGGCATGGATGTGTGTGATGTTCTTAGGTTAGTTAGGTTTAAGTAGTTCTAAGTTCTAGGGCACTGATGACCTCAGCTGTTAAGTCCCAAAGTGCTCAGAGCCATTTCTCTCATTCACTTTATCACCGAACGACACAAGAGATGTAAAGATTATTCTAATAAAAAATTGAGAGACGAGTGTTTGGAGCACAGCTCTCTGCGAATAACTAGTCCAGTGCCTTAGACACCGCGCCACCTCGCTCGGTGAAAAACCTGGGAATTTCACCACACTGCACTAGATCTGACTGGATGTAGTTTGCCGTTCTTCTGATGGAACCTCTGATGTAATGCGTTGTGATATTTTAACAGGAGTATATCTAATACCATCCTCATAACGAAACGAGAGTATTACCACGGCGAGTGGCGGTCGACTAAGCTACAGTAGGGCCTCTGACAAAAGGGAAAGTGCGACGAAATGAATAAATGAATAAAGTCAACAAAACACCTTGGCCGATGTTCCTCGAAAACCGAACGCTCATGACTAGGAAGGACTGTTCGCTGGTGGCAGGACCGGCTGGATTGTACCGACGGGTCCGTTGGCGCCACATGTCCGTCACTGGTGAGCGGTCACGGCTAACAATTCTTGGGCGGCGCGCGAGTGAGGCGGCCGTATCAAGGCCGGATCACTTTGCGCGCCGCTCCTTCGAAGGACGCACACGTCCTGCATAGTATCAAGGCGGCGCGGAGCCCACTGCAGCCGGCTGGGCTGGAAAGACCTCGAGCCCCGTGCTCGAGACGCCGGGCGGTTACGGTGGGACACAGCTACGGGAGCAGGAATCCACACCCTCTCGGCCACTTTGCACTACGTATCTGTGACATTTGTTACGAACTGTTATTCCATTCTTTTGGCCGTTAGGACGCTGATGGCCATGCAGCGGTACAATGCCCTTCTTCAACCGATAGCGTTACGATGGCCTTCATCGTCAACATCGCATGTGAAGAAAGTCAGTTTTATAGGAGGGTGAAAAAACATTATTACGTCGGTACCAAACAAATGTATCCTACATCATCAAAATGACTCTACGTACTATGGGACTTAACTTCTGAGGTCATCAGTCCCCTAGAACTTAGACCTACTTAAACCTAACTAACCTTAGGAATCACACATATCCATGCCCGAGGCAGGATTCGAACCTGCGACCGTAGCGGTTCCACACTGTGGTGCCTAGAACCGCTCGGCCACTCTGGGCGGCTCCTACATCATCAATCATCATACATTTTATTAATAAAATATAAGATGAAAACAGATCGGAAAATAAGTTCAAGCCTTACATTAAATAAAAACTGACATACGATGTTGCTGAATGAACAAACCGACTTACAAGGTTGCGCTTCAACACCATCGATTACTGAAATATACGAGTATAGTATATGACATTTGGTTGTGAAGAGTAAATGATTTTCTTTTTTTTTTCCTTTGGGGGCGCGGATGGGGAGGGGGGGGGGGGGGACAGGATACAAATTTGAAGATCGTAAGAGGAACAGCGAAATAACAAAGGAGATCCATGATGTTCTACGAATAGTAGAAAAGTTTTATCAGTACAGAAACGAATGGAGTGACCATCTACTACATAAGGATAGAAGCTGGATAAAAGCCTATGACTACAGACCCAAGGATAGAAGAAGGATAGGACGACCGCGAAGTTCGTGCGATCAGCTTTGAATTCCTTGCTTTCGGAAAGTGCAAAGATGTCGAACCCGAAACTGTAATGATGAGTCGCGAATGAGTCGAATAAGATATCACGAACAGCTTGAAAGCTGCGATGGCTATACGGAAACTAAGGTCCGATCGGTTGCGAAATGGAAGCCCCTGTGGAAATCAAAATAAAAAATGTTTTATTTGCAACAGTTAGCTTCACCATCCGCTCCGAATTAGACGTTTGTCGTAGCGATGTACTAACTCCCCAATATTTTCGTCATAGAAGACAGCCGCCCTTGCTTTGCGCCAATTCTATACGTTGGCCTGCATCTCGTTGTCTGCACCAACGGATCATGTAGCAGAGATGAAAACCAGAGGTAGCCACGTCCGGTCTGTATGGTGGCGATGAAAGACTTCCAATTACCCTGCAGTGTGCTGTCGAGAACTGGCATGAAGAAGTGTGGCCGCGTGGTTTGAGGCGCCATGTCACGGATTGCGCGGCCCCTCCAGTCGGAAATTCGAGTCCTCCCTCAGGCGTGTGTGTGTGTGTGTGTGTGTGTGTGTGTGTGTGTTTTAGCATAAGTTAGTTTAACTAGTATGTAAGGCTAGGGACCGATGACTTCAGCAGTTTGGTCCCTTACGAATTCACAAACATTTGAACACAAACATTTGTCACGAAGAAGGAAATGCATGACAGTTACGTAATGTAGGCTGCGTGAATTCAGGCGAATTCTCACAGCAGCAGTAGCCATACTTGGCAGGAGACACTATTTTCTAGGCATCTTTACGTGCTCACTGTGCACTCAGAACTGAAAAGAGCGCCGTGACGCGATCTGCGGGCGTACTAGAGATATTGCCCAACATCTGTGCAAAGCTTCATCGTATTTTTACTGTGGCTTCCACTTCGCAACAGATCGGACCTTAGTCCTCGTAAAATATTGAACAATTTGTGCTTGGAGAAGTGAAACTTAATTGCAACCGGGGCACTGATAAGCAGGAGACGCCTCTTTTTATTTATTTATTTATTTATTTATTTATTTATTTTAGGGAGAAACGTAACGAGCAAGAGGAGCACAATGAAGGAAGCAGAGAATTCCAATAAACATAGATGTACCTGTAACAATCCAACAGCCTGTACAACCTGTGCAACCAGCAGTGTTGGAAATTCAAATTCTGAAGCAATTTACTTCAGACTCTGGACCTTCGTGACTCTCCCTAAGGAACGGGACATAACTTCTCGTGCTCTTAGCTGTACAGGTAGATACAGAATTCCACAACATATGTAGTCAAAGTGTCACTGCGTGGTGGTTCCCTTATTCATTTAATACTGAACTCCCCAATCTGAAAACGTTCCACCTTGTAATTTCAGGCATCTGGATTATGAGACTGGCTAGCCAACTTTCACACCTGGGAATTAAGAGTGAATCAACTATAGTCCAGTTCACAGGACTCTACGGACGTGATGGTGTGTCAGATAACAAGACCATTCTGAGCTATAAGAAACTGATTATTTTTATAAAGTTATTGTGACGAGTCACAATTAAAAAAATTAAATCACTGAAATTCGTAAACACGACAATTGTTTTAACAAGAAAGTCTCGGGGTAAACACAGCCTGGATTCCCGTGCTGCGGCGAAAGACTATTGCAAGGAGAGAGCCACAGGGGCAGTGGCCAGCGATAGGCCCTCAGAGATTGGCGCGCCAGATACGCATAACCTCCGGCCTTGGGGTCGACTACAGTCTGCCACCAGCAATGGTGGTGAATCCGTGACAATGTTATCAGCCACACAGGCTGGCAAAGGTCAGAAAGATCATCAAATAAAAGTCGGTGGTGCTGAAGGGGTGTGGTCTCCACGTTCAGCCGGTTAGTACTTTCGGTGTATCATGAGATTTTTGTTGGTTTCTTATAAAATATCTCCCAAGTCTAAACATACTAATCCATTTTAATAAAAACGGTAATCAGCCTACGATGCAAAACTATGGGGTCTTTAAACCATCATTATTGTAATAATATTTTAAATGAAAAGTCTTGTTGCTAAAAAACAACTTATTCGGTCTCCTGCTGGATAAAGGATGCCTCTTGAATTCTCCAGACAGGTATTCCACTACACGCATCTATGTTGCTCATACATAAGTCAAAATGCCATCTAACACAGTTTTCAAAAGATCGTCGTCTCCAGTTTTCTCTTACCTCATGAAAAGCAGGACAGTACTTCACTAGTCCACCTTTCATCTTTCCGCTTGGCAATATGTAATGCACATCTCCAATTCATTTTCCTTAAAGTCATTATTCGGTTTCCACTCCAATCTGTTCCCTGTTTCATTGGCTTCCTTGTCCCTCGAAGACAACACGCACCTCTTCATGATTCGTGGGGAAACTACACGGCTTGTGAACAATTTTCCAATTATAAACTCATTCCAACCATAAGACTTCCGAACATCAACTATTGCAATCTCTTTTCACACACCGCGAAAATTTTAGGCGGTTAGAACTAATCGTGAGAGCTCGTGCGATGTATATATGCAGCATCTGTCTATTTGACCCATGTCAGCCCTTCATACGCCCTGTTAGGATGGTTGGGAACAGGCAACTTTCGTGTCTACTGCACGCTACGATTGCTTCATTGGTTCCTCAGTGGGTACACTTTTGAGTAACTTGGATCAAAGATCAAGTACTTATCATCGTATCATAATCTCAAATGGTTCAAATGGCTCTGAGCACTATGGGACTTACCATCTGAGGTCATATGTACCCTAGAACTTAGATGTAATTAAATCTAACTAACCTAAGGACATCATACATATCCATGCCCAAGGCTGGATTCGAACCTGCGACCGTAGCGATCACGCGGTTCCAGACTGAAGCGCCTAGAACCGCAGCGCCACTGCGGCCGGCTCATAATCTCAATACCAGACCTCACACAGTGTAGTTCAGCGGCCCCTAGCCATGGATTTTATGCAACCCGCAACACCTTCAAATACCACGTGCAACATTTTCATATTCTCTCATTTGGTATGTGCAAACTTTTAGTCATACAGAAAAAAATGAATAGGACCTTTAATGAGGAATTTGAAACTAGTTAAATTTTGAACTGGGATACGTTTTCGCTAGAGGCCACAGTCTTTGAATTATCACGTTAAATGTATAGAAATGATCATGAAACGCGTTTTGTTAAATAACTCAAAAACCATGGTCTCCAGCGAAAACGAAACCCATTGCAAAATTTAATTACATTAAATTTCCTATAGCGAGCCAGAGAATATGAAAATATCACACGTGGTTTTTGAAGGCGTTGTGGCTTGCATAAAACCTGTCGGTATGGGCAGCTGAATCTTATCTGTGCCCAGTCACAAAACCAAAGTGCACACAAACTCCTTTTCAACTGCCGCGTTCCGTCTTTGAGACAACATAGCCTTCACTCTTTGCATGTGTGTATGTCCTGCTGTGTCTAAGAAAAAGCTGCGTCGCTTCCTTTTGTCAATCTCACAACATTTACCTAAAAAACATTCATGGCCAGTTATCTCCCGTAGAGCAATATAACAGCCAACATCTTCGCCCGTTTACGCTTCCTTCTCGTTTTACTTTTTAAGCACTCACTTAATTTTATTTCTCCCTCTTCATCGCGTCACTGCTTGTGGTTCTGTCACGTTCCCGCCTTTCTGCCTCTTCCACACCTTCTCTCACTTGCACTTCTGTCATTCTCCAAAGGTTAAATCTATTTGCCTGTAATTTATCTTCATCACTTTTATCTTTATTACTTTTCACAAACGAATATAATCCGTGTTTGTTTTTCCTGTAGCTATTACTGTTTCCACTATTTTTTGACATAACTGTTTCCATTTGTTGGATTTCATATCACATGTAAGATCTCGCATAATATGTAACGAATGTAATGTGAAATGTGAAGTTAGAAGCAAGAGAGGGACCGATGGCCATAATCTTATCAGGAAAAAAAGAAAAAAAAACACGTATCACTGGTAATTCACACTGAGTGTCAGCTTTCTTTTTCAGATTTACTGCAAGTTTAGCTTTGGAAACTAGTTTTCTGGAAGCTATTTAGACCATTAAGCTCTCTACACCATTCTTATTTATTTGTTTTTCTCCGCTCCATCCAGTTATTGTCTTCTATTACCACAAATACAAGAACGTACCAACTGATTCTATTACTTCAATGTTAATTTATAGTACTCTGTTCTGGATATGTTGGTTAAACATTACTGTAATCTTATTCTATTTGATTTTTAGGTCCACCTTCTAATTTGATAGTTACATGGATGGGTCGCTGAGTGCAGTAAGGACTTTAGTGGTAAACAGAGTTTCCAAGGAGTTCCTAAGTATTTTGAAGAATGGGATCACTGCAACAAGTCTACCTGCATAAAGGAAATCAAATTCTAATACCTTTATTTACTTACTGCCTTGCCTAGCGACATTTACGTACTCCTTCATTTTTACAGCGTAAGATTATGATAACTTTCTCTAAGACTGACAAAAAGACTGCATCAATGTTTTGGTGATATTAAATCGTTTTTCCTGAAGAAGTCTGATGGAAGCTGTACGGCTCGCGTATACACGTATTATTCACTATACTCGCACCGGTTGAGTCACTGCCTTATTTCTCAAGATCTGTCCGTATAGTTTTCTTTGAAACTAAGTCAAAAAGCTTTTTCAAAATCTATGAGTCTCAGACAAAATGGGAATCCATAGTCACTAATGTATTTCGCGTGATGTAAATAGAAGTTGTGCTATAACCACGTGTAAAGCCAGCTTGTTCCCTCACCTGATTCATTTTTATTTCACGACTGGTGTCCAGCGCATGCATGACATGATTTGCAAGAATAGCGAGGTCAGACATATCGCTCACCGGAGTCCAGCTGTCAAGGTCCACAATACAAGCTTTGTGATCGGGAGCAAGCTCCAGTGCGAGATGAGGTCACGTCCTGCGTGAAGTTGCCGGGGAAGGTGATGACGTCAGTCCACGTCTTAAACAGGCTTTTCGTAGCTTACACTTCGGGTAATAACGTTAGTTTTAGGAACAAGGCAATTCCGTGTGGGCCACAGCTCGAAATCAAAATAAGATGCAGGTCATAGAATCGATGCGGCTTTATAAAATTCGAAAGATGACGCTCTCATTTCGGAGTACTCATACGTACCTCGTTCAGACATGACCTGTATTCCAGGTCACTCTGCTTTAGCTCTCGGAAGCGCCATATTTTAAAGCAATCAGGTGATTACTGTCTCAGCGTGTGGTCACCGTCTACGATGTTATGAATTCACCTGTATAAAGCTTTCCAAAACTTACAATTCACGATCAGGAAATATGGTAAGTTTTAATACTATATAATGATTTAAATGTTGAAGTGGCATTTAATTTTGTTTTAACGAGACCCTACGTCCTGTAATGAGCTAGTACGACCTTCAGACAAAACGAAATGACGAAGTACCTAGTCGTCTATTTCTCATTAGTTCTTGCCTCGGAGCTAAACGTAGAGAAAACGGAAACGCCTCAAGTAATGGGTACGCAGAGATTACAGTGAAGGGGAACACATACAATGATGTCGAGATGTGTACACGCACAGTGCTTTTACGACGTAGCACACTAGAATACGGCGCGTGAGGTCTGGTGTATTTCCTGAACTTATTTTCTGCTTTCGTCGACCATGTGTCTACAACCTGCACTCGTACATTCATAACGTATGTTCCCATACAGGGAGGACATTTTAATTAAAAGTCCCTTTCCCAGTGTCGGAAGAGGAAGACGATGTTGCAGTGCCTGAGTTGTTCAGAAGTACGACGCCATCTTCGTTCGGACAGCCATGCGTGTCCGAAGGCACTTCGGAACAACTCGGACACTGCACTACCGAATTTTCTGCTTTGCTGCCGGCGGATTTCTCGTCCACGCAAGGTGAAAATACTGTTGTAATATTTGTTTTCTGTTGCAACTTCGTCAGGTGGTGCTCCTGATAGATATAAAAACAACTTTCAAGAAAAGGGATGCAGAGGGTGTATCAGGAGTAATAGTCTATATTCAGGGGCATGTCAGAAAGCATTAGTTAAAGCAAAACTTTCGGAAATGTGGGCTTTAAAATGCGTAACTTAAGAGCTATGAACACTTCGCCATATTCGCTACTACTGTTAAACACATTCTTCTATTACAGTGGTTCCCAACAGGTCGTCCGCGGACCCCCAGGAGTCCACGAGCTATGCCAGAGGGGTCCGCAAGACGCTATTAGAATAAAAAAAATATATTTAATATATTTCGTATGATAACAGATTTTTTGTTTTGGCCGCTTCCTGCATGAGCAGAGCGTTAGCGAACGCTTACTTCTCCGTCTAGCGTCTTCCCAGAGCCAAATCACACTAGCACAGTCTAGCGCAAAATAGAATTAGATAGCGGCAAATAGTTCTGTTGTATGCTGTTAAAATGGGCGCGCTCCCTCTTTGCAGCTGACAACTGACAAGTCACTTCACACAGAAACTCGCATTTCAGACGACAATCGGCCACTGTTAATTTATTGCCAGTGCTTTCACAGACCGTGTTGTTTACATATTCAATATTCTGTATTAAAACAGAAATGTTTGTAAAACGTTCATGAAAACAAATATTGGAATCGGCTCGACACGCGGTCGCATTTCAGAGTGAAAGTTTCAAGTTTGGAACCTAATATTTCAGAAATAATGGACTCAAAGATCAGATTGAACTCATCTCATTAAGAGCTGAAAATTAAAACAAACTGTATACCGATGGAGTACTCTGTTGTAACTGTATTTTTCAAATAAATAATGCCTTTATGAAATTAGCGTTTTCTTATTTTTCACACATGTCTACTCAATGCAATCTCAAGTGTAGTACACTTGAAAGACCAATACAATCAATTTTAAATTTTTCCTGTCATTTTCAGTTCATACTCAATTTATTATTTTTTTAAGTTGTTTGTTATACTAAACACCCAGATTTGAAGACAAAGCAATGATGGCTAAATTGAAAAAGTCTTAAGCTCAATATTTTTTCAATAATGAATATGTCAATGTTTTTTCTAAGTACAAAAAATAGAAGACGTATAAAAAGGCTCTTAATTTGGCTTTTTTAGGTACTTGATACAGTGATATGGCAAGGTTTGATGGCGCGTCCTCGAGAAAATTTTGTTGGGAACCCATGTTCTATTAAATTATTGCTCACAGCTTTTAAGAAATGCATTTCATAGCCCATATTTCCTACACTTACTTCCTTCGAAAGATCGGTCCCGTCCTACTCCCGAATACTGACCATTCGTACTGATACAGCCTGCAAGCTCAAAGACGGCTATTTCATCGCCAACATCTTTCAAAATCGCACACCCGTGCAACACACGTAAGTCACTGATCCACTCACAGAGGATCAGTTACGAGCTAACTTTTTCCGCGACAGCGGTACATCTTTGCAAACAGAAACAGGAGGCAATCCCGGAGCTTTGACAGGTGCTGCTCAGTCAGTTCATATTTTTCGGGTGGGCGCCTCATGCTGTTTTAAGCACAAAGCACTTCCGTCATTGGGCGCTGGGCGGCAAACACATCGAGCAGACGTTATTCAGACTCTTGCCTTGTGTATCTGATACGGGCGTATTCGACCACTAACTGCAACACGCCCCTATTGTATTCACGTGACTGGAAAACACGATAGTGTTGGAGTTATGCAAAATCCGCCCTTTTCGCGTTGCAGTTTGCATTCGTACTTGCTGCGCAAAATGCCGTGCCTTTGTTCTCGCTTTGGATCTCATGAGAATAAGTCCTGATCGGTATTCGCTTATGAGTTAAAGATCCGTAGATGCAAGCAAATTACACCCTTATTCTCTCACTTGGACGTCTATTTCTCCCTAATTTAAATTTGTTTACGTATTTTTGTGTCGTGACGTTCGGAGTGAACGTTAAAAGTACTGACCCAATGACTGTCTTTTTCCACAGCGGTTGACTTTGCCCAGCTGTTTGCTTCGTACACCAGTAAACCCCAGAAATGAACACCCATGTAGGAAAAAGCTAACTTTACAAATGAGTAAATGCATTAAAGGGTTGACGATGTCGAACATGTTTAACCCCATCAATACCAATGTATTTTCCATACCGCGCATTACAATGGTGGCGGAGGGGGGGGGGGGGGTTACTTCAAAAAAATTAAGAACTGCAAATTTCGTTAATTATTATTTACTTTCACTCAAGGCATTAGTTATGTAAACTCTTTGGCAAATGCGTCAATAGTACCTAATATTTAGAAGGTAGTGTTTCACGTATGTCAATGTTTATGACTTCTAGTAAAAGAGTGATAAATTAAAACCTCACGCTTGATATAAAAGTAATACTGCGCATCATTTGTAGTAAAAGTTAGTTCTTCAACATCTAAATGTTTACGATTTCGCATCTCTTGATTTACACGTCGTAAAATGATATGATTTTACAGGTACGTTCAGTGATGTATGAGGATGCAGTCTGTGGATACTGTCTGCAAATGGTTCTGGCTACCGCGCCCAAGGTTGCGGGCTAGTCGTCCACTAATATAGATTATGCTGTATTCATCATAGACTGAAGAGCCAAAGAAACTGGTACACCTACCTAATATCGTGTACGGCCCCCGAGAGCACGCAGAAGCGCCGCAACACGACGTGGCATGGACTCGACTAATGTCTGAAGTATTGCTGGAGGGAACTGACGCCATGAATCCTGCAGGGCTGTCCATAAGTCCGTAAGAGTACGAGGGGTTGGAGATCTCTTCTGAACAGCATGTTACGAGGCATCCCGGCTATGCTCAATAATGTTCATGTCTGGGGAGTTCGGTGGGCAGCGGCAGTCAGAAGAGTGTTCCTGGGGCCGCTCTGTATCCATTCTGGACGTGTGGAGTGTCGCATTGTCCTGCTCAAATTGCTCAAGTCCGTCGGAATGCACAATGGATACGAATGGATGCAGGTGATCGAACAGGATTCTTACGTATGTGTCACTTGTCAGTGACATATCTAGATGTGTGACGCGTCCCATATCACTCCACCTGTACACGCCCCACACCATTACAGAGCCTCCACCAGCATGAACAATCCGCTGCTGACATGCAGGGTCCATGGATTCATCAGGTTATCTCCACATGCATACACGTCCACCCGCACGATACAATCTGGAACGAGACTCGTCCTACCAGGCAGCGTGTTTTCAGTCATGAATAGTCCAATGTCAGTGTTGACAGTCGTAGGCGAGGCGTGAAGCTTTGTGTCGTGCAATCATCAGGAGTGCCCGAGTGGGCCCATATCGATGATGTTTCATTGAATGATGCGCAGGCTGAGACCTATTGACGGCTCAGCATTGAAATCTGCAGCAATTTGGAGAAGGGTTGCACTTCTGTCACACTGAACGAGTCTCTTTTACGGTTAAATGAATCCATTAATTTGTTTTGTCCAATGCCAAGCGGACTGTAAGGACAGCGCCCGCGTGACACACCTTGGACCCTGGAGGGTGGATGACCTTTGTGTCACCTGTTTGCAGGGGCGCTCGTCGTGCCTTGATAGCCGTGGTGATACCGCAGACGACACCTGCCGTTTGCCCTCCGTGCCAGCGAAAAACTTGGAGTCTCAGCACAAACCACTCAGGTTGTCTGCCAACTGCGAACGCAGACACTAACGGGCGAAACTGAACAAAAAACGTGTCATCGCGGAACCAGTTTTGTTTGGCGGATAGAATAGAAAGCTGACTCGCGGGCAGTCGGGATGTTCCTCCCCCCCCCCCCCCCTCCCTTGTCGCCCCTCTCTCTCCTCATGCAGTAGCCGAGGATCTTCTTACTCGGGGAGGAACATCCACTTTCACACATGGTCAGTCCCGACGGCCTACCTTCGCTGGAGCCGGTCGCCGTAATCGCGCCTCACTTTCGTGCGTAGGGCGTGGTTAACTACTTTTACTTAGAGCCGTCACAGTGAGGGTCTGTTCAAATTTCGGAGCACAAATACAACACCCGAGCGAAACACTTCACAGTTTCCAAAACTAACATTAATAGAAATATGAATACGCATTCAACATATTACATATTTAGAAATTAAGCTCAGCGCCTATCTTGACTGACACATGTTGCTTGCGAACAGTGTTTCGCATAATGAATTTCATCATCAGAACCTGTGCGATTCGCGCAGAAAACAACTGTCTCAAGCAGTGGTGTATTGTGAGTACATATAAAACTTACAAAAGTTTCTAACAAACTCTACTTCTCTCTAATGGAACACTTATCATTCTGTAACCTTTTAAGGACACAAGTCTGTCTTCAGATAGTGGGGTACGTTTCTTGTGCAGTTTTATATGTGTCTCTTGAAATAAGGCACAGGTCACAAGCTTTATCACGGCACACTGCGTACATTGTGTTATTTTACATGAATAACACTCTGCCTTCACGATAAATACACAGAACTACCCAAGAAATAGATTTCATCCTCTGAACGTGGGCTAGTGCACGAAATTGTGTAAAGAAATACAAGCCTTTCGCTGGACGCAATTGTAATTTGTTGCAATATTCTCTTATTATTATGTTACAGTCCTATATATTTCCAGATCTCCTCCTCATACATAAAACAGTTGAAGAATTAGCTGCTGGTGAATCTTCCGCGTTGCATGGCCGTGGTCCACGAAAATTTTTCCGAAACGCTCCTGGTTCTGGCCGACCACTGAAGATGTCCGGCGCCCCTCGTATGAAACGTAGGAACGAAATAGTTTCACGGACCACGAAAATGCAATCCGAAGATTCATCAGCAGCTGAGAGATGTGATCATGATAACCTTTGTTGTATGAGTTAAAGAATTGTTTGATAATGCTCTGTCTCCAGTTACGGAATTTCGCGCGCTGGTCACAGGTTGTGTTCCAAAAATGAACAGCATAGAGACAGAAGTTATGACACTTTCTGCAGGACCTGACCGTCATTTTGCAGGACAATGCTCAAGCACGTACAGTGCAAGTTGTTACTGATTTGTTTGACTGATGGGGCTGCTAAGTGCTATGCCACCTACAGCACTCACCTGACTTAAGCCCTCGTGAGTTCAACTCGATTTCTAAACTGAAGGAATCACTTCACGGCATTCGCTTCAGAACTGCTACAAATTCGTTGGGCAATAAACCGCGCCGCTCGAACTGTCAACGCAACTGGCGCTACTAAGAGTATCCTACGACTTCCACACCGCTGGCAACGAGTTATACACAATGCTGGTGACTACTTTGAAGGTCAGTAAAACTTTGAAACACGTATCTGTTTTGTACGAGCTGTAAGTAAACAGTTGCCACTATTAATGTTAAAACCCTCGTACAATGAGCATTTATCAACAAACTGACAGATAAATATTGAATTGACTAATTACTGAAATTTTAAATCTTGTCAGGTAACTGCTCCTGGTAAATGTTACATTTTTTCTACTATATAAATCGTTCATTTGAATTTTTTGAACGAGCATTTTTAGTTTTTCCAAAAAATAATCATTTCTATTCAAAATCCTGCTAAAAGGTAACGAAGTATATTCGATTACAACAAAAAGTTTTTCATTCGATATAATTAAAGAAAAATAAGGCTACAAATTTTACCCTACAGATTATTATCTCTCTACCGTTTCGATAACATAAGAAAAAAGCAAGGAAATTTAGGCAATGTAACAAATTAAAAATTTAACAGTTAATATATCGTTTATAATATCAACATAAATTAGCCGATCTGCTGCCTGTGTCTACATAATATGCATTTATTTGCACATAGCTCTTGGGATCGGCCAACTTAACACGAAAAATAGAGTTCTCCAACCTGAGTCTTCAGCCTTAAGCACTGATTATTTGTAATACCCAAACTGTGGTTTGAAGCTCGATTACAACATAAATTTTAGCATAGTTACACAAAATTACAATCGATAGAAGATTGTTGTTCATTTTTAGTAGTATTCAGCCTTCGTTCCCTTTCGAGAAAATCAGTGAACGGTAGATGTACAAACGTTTCTTTGATTTACCTATTTTATTTGATGGTTTGATTCTACACATCTTGAACGTATAATGCAAAAGTCTGGGGGAGATATAGAATTTTGTAATCTATGTTCAATGACTACGTTGATTACTGGAAATAATAGCATTAAAAACATCGAAAATTTGTTATTCATAAATCGGTTATTTTCAGCAGTTTGAAGGGTCAGATTAAACTGGAGATGAAAAAAATCGGTATAACCAAAAACAAGTTCTTTCGACAACAGCCACTTTTTCGTACAGGTATTTAGATATATGTACGTCCAAGTTACTTAGCCTTCTCAGTTTTCACTACTGAAAGAAAGAGAACAAGAAATGAAACAGGAAAGCAAGGGCAAGAAGAAGGAAATCAAATGAAAGAGGAAAAGGAAGTGAAAAAGAGTAACATGGGAAAGAAACGAAAGGAATAGGAAACGAAAGGCGAAAGAGAGTTAAAGAGGAAAGATAAAAAAACAGTGAAAGTCGACGAAAGAGGTGAGGTAATTGAGAGGAAAGGGTCGGAAAGTCTAAAAGAAACGAAACTGCCACAAAGACGAGAGTGGGAAAGAGATTAAGTGGCAGAAAAACGAAGGAGAAAGAGTAAAATAGACTAAAATTAAAACGAAAAGAAGAAATGAATGATATTAAAACTGCTGTACAAAAAGATAAAGCCAGCACTTTTCACATACAAACATCTGTAGTATATCTTTGATGAGGTGGATAAAGTCTTCCTCCAATTTACATGGATATGAACGAAGAAATTCGAATAATAATGAACGTTATGACTGCTACGTCAGTTATACCGAATTCCTTTCTAATCGACATTTAAGACTGAGGAATAATGAAAAGTGAATGACACGTGGCAAATGGCGACACGTGCTTGACCTCTTCAGTTTGTGCAGCTTTGTTTCTGAACCGCAGAAGCCAAACAAACCCAATCCGATTAAGCGTCCAAGTGAAAATGAATGAGAAGAAAATACGTGCAGCGGTAATGGGTTCCCTTTCCAGAATCAGAGAATTAACTGTTGATCAGTGCTGTGGGCTCTAATGCACAGATTAATGAACATTTTGTGGGGAAGGAGCGCAGATGTGTTGTGCTAGTACGTAATCATCATCCGCGGATATATTCTATCGATAAATCATACGTTACAAACACATGTTGGAGGGCTAGTTAAAACTGATTCCACTGACGCTTCTGGCGAGTTACATTACCGCTAAGGTATCCTGCGTACGAAGCAAATCGCTGTAGCTATAAATATTTTACGCAGTTACGTCTACCACTTACTTTTCACTTTGGCTAGTGGTCGTACGCCTAAATCTCTGAGTGGTCAGAGCGGCTGAATATCATGCGAAGGACCTGGGTTTGATTCACGGTACTGGCAGGGATCTTCCTTTGGTGATTGATCGACACTGGATGCAAACCTAACCAACCACCAGGATATCACACACATCCATGCCCGAGGCAGGATTCGAACCTGCGGCCGTAGCAGTGGCCCGGTTCCGGACTGAAGCGCCTAGAACCGCTCAATCTCCGCGGCCGCCCCACAACTGCAATCTGGCCTTCAAAAACCACGTGCGAGATATTCTTAGTCTAGCGCTCGCTACGCGCAAGTTATTAGTCCTACAGAAAAACTGAACAAGACCTTTTTGTAAACGCATCCCCAAACTCAGCTCACAACGGTCAGAATTTCTAGTATATCTCCACTAACACTGTGCAAAACTTCGCGACTACAGAAGTTATTTCTCGCATTGCTCTTCATGGACTGGCCTTATTACGCCACCGACAGTCGTGCACTGCAAAATTGTAAAACTGACATTTGTGTAAATTTTACCTAACAATTTTGCGAATTTTGACTGCATAAAATAAACAACTACGTAGTTGTATTGTTCAGGCCTTCTGAGTACGAAACTACTGTGCTTGTAAGGGTTAAGTTTGGACCGAATCAGTTTTAAAGTAACGTTCACAGTAGTCGTTTTTCTTACACTACCCTTCTTATGTGTGTTTAAATTACTAATATTAACGAAATTGCCGACTATACTAGTGGCGTAGTAGCCCAAATAACAGAGACCAAAAATGTCGAATATTGGGAATAGTTTGTGTTGTCATAACTTTTTGGAAAGTGATAGGAAGGAGGGCCACGAACAACTAACCAAAAATCCTGACTGGTGAGAGATGACTTTGGGGACAGACGTGCGTTTGAAGATCTGGGGATAGACGTGCGTTTGAAGATCACTTTTGTACGTTTTCCTTGAACAATTCGAAAATTGCGGCCTGCAGCGAAAACGCATTTCAGTGTAAAATGTAACTACATTAAAATTTCTGCAAAGAGTTTCTGTTCTTGCTCGCAACGAGCGAGGGAATATGAAAATCTCGCGCGTGCTTTCTGAAGGCCAGATACAGAATTGAGATTTGCATAAAACGACATACGTTAGGGCAGCTAAATCACCCTGAATATTTTACTATACAGAACAGTGGAAGCAGCATAGCAAACTACACTACTGGCCATTAAAATTGCTACACCAAGAAGAAATGTAGATGATAAACGAGTATTCATTGGACAAATATACTAGAACTGACTTGTGATTACATTTTCACGCCATTTGGGTGCATAGATCCTGAGAACTCAGTACTCAGAACAACCACCTCTGGCCGTAATAACAGCCTTGGTACGCCTGGGCATTGAGTCAAACAGAGCTTGGATGGCGTGTACAGGTACAGCTGCCCATGCAGCTTCAACAAGCAGCTTCATCAAGAGTTGTGACTGGCATATTGTGACGAGCTAGTTGCTCGGCCACCACTGACCAGACGTTTTTAGTTGGTGAGAGATCAGGAGAATGTGCTGGTCAGTGCAGCAGTTGAACATTTTCTGCATCCAGAAAGGCCCGTACAGGGCCTGCAACATGCGGTCGTGCATTATCCTGCTGAAATGTAGGGTTTCGCTGGGATCGAATGAAGGGTAGAGCCACGGGTCGTAACACATCTGAAATGGAACGTCCACTGTTCAAAATACCGTCAATGCGAACAAGAAGAGACCCAGACTTGTAACCAATGGCACCCAATACCATCACTCCGGTTGATACGCCACTATGGAGATGACGAATACACGCTTCCAATGTGCGTTCACCGCGATGTCGCAAAACACGGATGCGACATCATGATGCTGTAAACAGAACCTGCATTCATCCGAAAAAATGACGTTTTGCCGTTCGTGCACTCAGGTTCGTCGTTGAGTACAGCGTCAAGGGTAACCGCAGCCATAGTCTCCGAGCTGACGGTCCATGTTGCTGCCAACGTTGTCGAACTGTTCGTGCATATGGTTGTTGACTTGCAAACGTCCTCATCTGTTGACTCAGGGATCGGGACGTGGGTACACGAACCGCTACAGCCATGCGGATAAGATGCCTGTCATCTCGAATGCTAGTGATACGAGGCCGTTGGGATCCAACACGGCTTTCCATATTACCCTCCCTGAACTAACCGAGTCGATATTCTGCTAACAGTCATTGGATCTCAACCAACGCAGGCAGCAATGTCGCGATACGATGAACCGCAATCGCGATAGGCTACAATCCGACCTTTATCAAAGTCGGTAGCGTGATGGGACGCATTTCTCCTCCTTACACGAGGCATCACAACAATGTTTCACCAGGCTGGTGTCTGTGTATTAGAAATCGGTTGGAAACTTTCTCATGTCCGCACGTTATAGGTGTCGCCACCGGTGTCAACCTTGTGTGAATGCGCTGAAAAGCTAGTCATTTGCATATAACAGTATCTTCCCCCTGTCGGTTAAATACCGCATCTGTAGCACGTCATCTTCGTGGTGTAGCAATTTTAATTGCCAGTAGTGTACATATTTGGAATTTGGTGGCACTACCGAAGTATCAATCGTCATTATATCACCTCATTTTATCTTGCCGAATCCAGTATTTCCTTGTAATATAGATGAAATTTATGTTATTACTCATAATCATAAAAAGAACTGCACACAGAAGCACCCAACCGAACTAGATGGATACGTTACACCCATCAGCTATGTTAATTATTACTCTTGCACGGTCGGCTGCGCACTGTAGTATCGTGCATGGGGCTCTGAGGTTGCGCACGTCGGCTCCCAAACGGCCGTGCTGGCCAGTACTACACTGGGGATCGGCATTAGAGCATCGGCGACACCGCACCACCGCTCCGCCACGCCGGCTTTGTGGCTATCGTTTTAAGATTCATGCCAGACCCCACCACAATATTCGACGACAGGTTTGCCGGCTAGAAGTCTTCAGGAGGGGCCGCAACGTGGGGCAGCGGGAGGCTGAGCGCTCTCATCGTCCTACTGCGCAGCACACAGCTCGTACTGATGCCACCGCTGCCCGCTGTTGGCGGCAATGCAGACAGCAAGGCACGCATGCGCCATATGAAGGACCTAGTGGTCGGCATACACAACAAGGAGGAGCGCCGAAGGATTGTCCGCCCCCGCGAGCAGACACAACGCCTGCGACAGGAGCCACTCAGCGGGCCATCCTGTCTCCTATGCAAAATCCCGTAAGTGATAGTACCACCGGCGAGCTCCAGTCATGGCTGGTCTTGGCAGAGGTTCGAGTCCTCCCTCGGGCATGGGTGTGTGTGTGTGTGTGTGTGTGTGTGTGTGTGTGTGTGTGTGTGTGTGTGTGTGTCTTAAGGTTAAGTAGTGTGTAAGCTTAGGGACTGATGACCTTAGCATTTATGTCCCATAAGATTTCACAAACGTTTGAACCACCGGCGGGCGATTGCACGACGCAGGGCTCGCCTCAAGCCGACCGTTACAACTGCCACATACACCCGCGCAGTGACGCGACGGGACCAAGCAGATTGGCAACAAATCATCTTTTTTGGCGAGTCCCGTTTCTACACTACTGGCCATTAAAATTGCTACACCACGAAGATGATGTGCTACAGACGCGACATTTAACCGACAGGAAGAAGATGCTGTGATATGCAAATGATTAGCTTTTCAGAGCATTCGCACAAGGTTGGCGCCGGTGGCGACACCTACAACGTGCTGACACGAGGAAAGTTTACAACCCACTACTCATAGACAAACACAGTTGACCGGCGTTGCCTGATGAAACGCTGTTGTGCTGCCTCGTGTAAGGAGGAGAAATGCGCACCAACACGTATCCGACTTTTATAAAGGTCGGATTGTAGCCTATCGCGATTGCGGTTTATCGTATTGCGACATTGCTACTCGCGTTGGTCGAGATCCAATGCCTGTTAGCAGAATACGGTATCGGAAGGTTCAGGAGGGTAATACGGAACGCGGTGCTGGATCCCAAAGGCCTCGTATCACTAGCAGTCGAGATGGCAGGCATCTTATCGGCATTGCTGTAACGGATAGTGCAGCCACGTCTCGATCCCTGAGTCAACAGATGGGGACATTTGCAAGACAACAACCATCTCCACGAACAGTTCGACGACGTTTGCAGCAGCATGGATTATCAGCTCGGAGACCATGGCTGCGGTTACCCTTGACGCTGCATCACAGACAGGAGCGCCTGCGATGGTGTACTCAACGACGAAAGTGCGTCCACGAATTGCAATGCGTCATTTTTTCGGATGAAAATGGTTCAAATGGCTCTGAGCACTATGGGACTTAACTTCTGAGGTCATCAGTCCCCTAGAACATAGAACTACTTAAACCTAACTAACCTAAGGACATCACACACATCGATTCCCGAGGCAGGATTCGAACCTGCGACCGTAGCGGATGTGCGGTTCCAGGCTGTAGCGCCCAGAAGCGCTCGGCCACTCCGGCCGGCTTTTCGGATGAATCCAGGCTCTGATTACAGCATCATGATGGTCGTATCCGTGATTGGCTACATCGCGGTGAACGCACATTGGAAGCGTGTATTCGTCTTCGCCATACTGGCGTATCACCCGGCGTGATGGTATTGGGTGCCATTGGTCACACGTCTCGGTCACCTCTTGTTCGCATTGACAGCACTTTGAACAGTGGACGTTACATATTTGTTACCACCCGTGGCTCTACCCTTCATTCGATCTCTGCGAAACCCTACATTTCAGCAGGACAATACACGACCGCATGTTGCAGGTCTACAGAAAATGTTCGACTGCTGCCCTGCCCAGCACATTCTCCAGATCTCTCACCAATTGAAAACGTCTGGTCAATGGAGGCCGAGCAATAGGATCGTCACAATACGCCAGTCACTACTCTTGATGAAGTGTGGTATCGTGTTGAAGCTGCATGGGCAGCTGTACCTGTAGACGCCATCCAAGCTCTGTTTGACTCAATGGCCAGGTGTATCAAGGCCATTATTACGGCCAGAGCTGGTTGTTCTGGGTACTGATTTCTCGGGATCTTTGCAGCCAAATTGCGTGAAAATGTAATCACATGTCAGTTCTAGTATAACATACTTGTCCAATGAATACCCGTTTATCATTTGCATTTCTTCTTGTTGTAGCAATTTTAATGGCGAGTCTTTGTCTGGGGGCTTAGTGGAGAGTGCCATGAAGAGCGGTTTGAGGTGCCCCGTCACACATCCCGGCAGTCTGGTGTGATAAGTGTGGGGAGCGCTACGCTTTGGTGGCCATTCACTGTTAGTGTTCCTCTCGGTCTCCGTGACAGCCACACGGTAAATGGACGAGATCCTGCAGCCTGTAGTTCGCGAATGCCCATGCCCCATTTCAACAGGACAAAGCTCGTACTCGTACTGGTGCCAGCTCCCGAGCGTGCTTGGCAGCCATGGTTACTCTGCCATCTGCCATGGCAAAGCCGCATAACCCCGACTGAGATTGTGTGGGGTGTCGTGGAGCGTGTTGTCAGGACTCCATCTCCACCCACCAGTTCGTAGGATCTGCGCGCTCTGGTGCAAGCGGCACGGCAGGAGAATCACAGGACTACATCTCAGATCTGTCCACCTCCACGCAGCGACGTTTGGAAGTTTGTATTCACAACCGTGGGGGTCCGACGTCACACTAGCATGTACGTTTTGTGGCCGTGTAGTGCAGTACAAGTTAATCTTTCACGGTTGAAAGTGTAATCATTTCGTATGTATGGTACCATTTACCTACCTGCCAATAACGGTCGCAATCCGCCTTGTTCTTCAGGGTGCAGCTTTTATTACGACGATGAGCGTACACAGTGAAAATTGTCAAACGTACAACCTGTTTTACACGAATAAAACTGTCAAATGCACGACCCGATTAAAAAAGAAGAAGAAGAAGAGCCTACCTGAAAGTACGTTGATACGTGTCACAAACCGGACACAATAGGAAGGACCACGCCCCTTGCTTTTTTCGGTTATCACTCGTTTATTACATCAGAGAAATACACACTGTTACACAAAATTTAACTACATGAAATATTGGTCCCAGTAAACCAGTGACAAAACTTAGTTCTCTTAGTGTTCTAAGGAGGCAATGTAAGGTTTATCTCAATTTAGCTCAAACTCGTAGCTAGTGACTGAATCACGACACAGACACCTTAACAATTTCGGCAACAAATAAATAGCGTGAATTTGTACTCACAGTAACCAACTAATCAACAGCTTTGGCATTGAATAAGTAGTGCGCTATTTGGAACGAATTAGCAACACCCAGCAACAGTCTTTAAATGTCTTGCTCCCCATTAAATAAGCAAACTTACAGTAATTAAATGAATAACAAATCAAATACACTATGCTCCACTCAAACTCTTCAGTGGAAGCCAAGCCAAAATGAAGATTCCATTAACTGACTAGCACTCAAACACTACAGCTCACCTCTGTGTTCCCAGACACACATGGGGCAAACTTATACAAGACAAGATTTTTGAAGGGAGCACTTCAGTAAAACCGGTAGTGGAGCTAACTCGTGCCACTGAAAACTCAGGTACTAGACCGGGGCACAAGGTGGTGTACAATGAGGTTGCCTTAGTGCTACTCTGCGCTCCAAAATATTAATTCAAATGGCCAATTCAAAATTAAGTACGCATAAACCAGCATTAATTAACGAGGAGCGAAGGGATGACAACACTTAATTGAAAAGGCGAATGCCGGAAGCGGCAGTAACATCAAACACCTTCTCTGAGTTTTAACCAGGAGTCACTTCCCGCTACACAAGTAAACATTTAACCAAGCACAAGGAAGGAACCACAAAGAGAAAATTCAATTAAAATCCCTAAAAGATTACAAAGGACAAGGAACCCCAACTATTTAAATTTAAAGAATTAGCTCTCCCTGAAAGCAGTGTAAACGCGAAGGCCACATTTAAGAGGCCACCAAATTGGCTACAAAAAGTCTTATACATTTGTTCCTTTACTTTAAAAGAAACACAAGACTGCTTTTAACTTCTGCTGGACGTCCGGTATGGCTCGTGTAGGATACGCCAGACAGCAACCCAAGCTAGGCGGGCGCAAGGCACGGCGAGCAAAATCAGGAGACCAGACAGGCAGGCAGACAATACATATCCTCTATGCTGGACCGGCAGACCGCGTACAACCAACTCCACATATACGTGGTTGCTTCCCACCTCGTACCTCGCGGCGTCTCAGCAGGTAGCCCGAGCAAACGTCAACTGCTAAGGGACAACCAAGAGACTGGCGCGCCAGTAACGAGCGCCACGGCTCGTATGTGGACTGTTTTCCTCGCCGAATCGGGACCATTATCAAGGTCGGAGGCCGTATTAAACAGTATTGGCGTGGCGCGTCCTAGGGATGGCTAATTATTTGTCCGACGTGGTATAAGCAACAGAAAATCTCCGCCACCTTGCGAAAAGAATCAAAGTGTAGGGAATCGGGGTAGCCTGTGTTCTGTACCAAGGTTGGCTAAGCGTGCAAAGTACCGCGTGAGTACCGTGTTGTCACGCGGGGCGACCTTAACCTGGTGACTCCCTAACCCGCCGTGTTCAGAGAACGGGACACATGCGAGGGCGCCGCTGCCGCACGAACTCCGCTGGGGCGCCACGGCGGCTCCCACAGGATACGTCGACACTGAAATGCTGTTAGCTGACTGCACGCGAGTTTCAGGCGAAGCACAATGCATTTCACTTTGGCACAAAGAAACAGTTTCCACCAGAGCAGGGGTCACCTCAGACACAAAACATCAGTTACACGGAGCATACTAGATCATGACAACTTGCGTGTACACAGCGCCGTTTCACGCCTGGGAAAGGTCTGTTGTCTGACCGAAACTGACTACTGTAATAAACTACGAGGGTGAGTCAAATGAAAACCTCAAATGTTTTTAAATATTATTTATAGTGCAGAAGTGGTACAAAGCTGTATCACTTTTCAACAAAATCTCCCCCATGATCAATGCATGTCCTCCAGCGCTGACAAAGTGCATAGATTCCTTTAGAAAAAAATTCTTTTGGTAGTCCGTGAAACCATTCATGCACCGCGTGGCGTACCTACTTATCAGAACGGAACTTCTTTCCTCCCATCGCGTCTCTGAGTGGTCCAAACATATGGAAATCACTTTGGGGCAAGGTATGGTGAGTATGGTGGATGAGGAAGACACTAAAAATGAAGGTCTGCGATTGCACAGGCAGTGTGGGGCCTTGCATTGTCATGTTGGAAAATGACACCTGCTGACAGCAATCCACGTCGCTTTGATTTGATTGCAGGCCGCGAATGATATTTTAGGAGATCTGCGTACGATGCACTGGTGACAGTGGTCCCTCTAGGCATGTAATGCTCCAAAATGACGCCTTTTTCGTCCCAAAAGAGAGTCAGCACTACCTTCCCTCCTGATGGTTCTGTTAGAAACTTCTTTGGTTTCGGTGATGAAGAATGGTGCCATTTCTTGCTCAGTCTCTTCGTTTCCGGTTGGTGGAAGTGTACCCAGGTTTCGACCCGAGTAACGATTATTGCAAGGAAGCCGTCACCTTCTCGTTCAAAGCGCCGAAGAAGTTCTTCACAAGCATCAACACGTCGTTCTCTCATTTCAGGAGTCAGCTGCCGTGGCACCCATCTCGCAGACACTTTGTCAAACTGGAGCACATCATGCACAATGCGGTGTGTTGACCCATAACTAATCTGTGAACATGCTACAGTGTCATTCAGTGTCACTCGGCGGTTTTCCTTCACTATGGCTCCAACTGCTGCAATGTTCTGTGGAGTCACAACTCGTTATGCCTGAGCTGGACGAGGAGCATCTTCCACTGAAGTCACACCATTTGCGAACTTCCTACTCCATTCGTAGACTTGCTGCTGTGACAAACAGGCATCACCGTACTGAACGTTCATTTGTCGATGAATTTCAATAGGTTTCATATCTTCCCTACGCAAATGATACTGCGACGGCATGTCCGCATCTGCACTATGCTGCCACCTACAGGCCATTCTGCACGCTGTTTGTAGCACGCTTACCAACTTATAGGATAACGGCGCGAAATTTCGTTTTTTTTTTTTTTTTTTTTTTTTTTTTTAAATTACAAATTTAAGGTTTCCATTTGACTGACCCCCGTGTAATGCACCTACTGTGCAAATCATGAATTCTCAAAACTACAAGACTCTGAAATATACTGTGGAAACGCAGTGGACGACACTAGTAAAGCCGCTCTGTATCAGGGAAAGGGATAGGTCAGGACTTGGGCGTTCCTGCGCATACCACGTTCTAAGGCCCTTCTTTGTAACCGAGACCGTTCGTAGTTGAAGAAATTTTCATCGCTATTTAGTGGCCGACAAAGGGAGGAAAAGTGGTGACGTTCCGTTGTCGGTCACTAGATTTTTCCCCAGTGTCATCGATAAAATTCCAAATCCCTCCTCAGTTTTTAAGGGGATGGGCAGCTACAACATCACATAAAGGCCGTTTTTTATTGTTCTTCTATTTATTCTTATAACATGACTCGTCTGCACATCTAGAACGATTTTAACTGAAGTGACGTTGCCCCTACATGTTTATAAGAACTTTCACGCAGTAACGGAATGTGCCGAAGTGCGCATTTAATAAAAGCTTTCCAGTTACATGATACAACCTACCCCTTCCAGCCAACAGATGCCATAGGACATTTCTTCCTGTCTGCAGCATGGACTTAGTGTGTTGAGGTTTATAGCGAATGATCTAAGCAATCGGTTTTGTAGTGCACCATTGAGGAGTGAATCATGGCGAGGGGTCTACGATGGCTGCTCTGCCCTCTCCGTCACATACCTTACCAAGGCCTGCGGGGTACCTGTAGCAGATGGAAGTTTAGTCAACTTGAGTAAACGATACTACAAGAAAGTTAATGTAAGGAACACCTTTAGTGTTTAGCTATAGTGTAGAAGAAATGTAAGGACTTAGAATTTGGGAGTCAAAGAAATATCACAAAACTAAAACTAAACGCCTGCCGAACAGGCCATGAAGGCCCCACAGGACTGGCTGCCCTATCATCCTCAGCTCATAGGCGTCACTGGACGCGGATATGGAGAGGCATGTGGTCAGAACACCGCTCTCCCGGCCGTATGTCAGTTTCCGAGACCGGAGCCGCCACTTCTCAATCAAGTAGCTCCTCAGTTTGCCTCACAAGGGCTGAGTGAACCCCGCTTGTCAACAGCACTCGGTAGACCGAGATGGTCCCATGCAGTTGCTAGCCAAGCCCGACAGCGCTTAACTTCTGTGATCTGATGGGGACCAAGTGTTAACACTGCGGCAAGGCCGTAATATCACAAAACTAAGTCAGTAATACTGGTAAGGAAATTAACAGGAATTAATCAAATTGTCTGGTTTTTGCAAAATATTTTGCAATATTTTCAGAAAATCTGATAGAAGCAGTTACCGAAATAAATCTTCGGGAAAAAGCAGCGAATAGATCGGATCTCAAAATTTCACCTGAAAGAGCAAAGTTCATGACAAATATAAAAAGTGCACCAAAATACATAGACGAACAAAAAGGTAAAATAGGGCGAGTGAGTACTTTTAAATATCTTGGAGGAACTATAAAGCAGAATGAACTAGAAAAATTTGCAACAGGCCTAAAAGTCAATAAAACGGAAAGAGCAAGAGTCAACAAAATGGAAACAGCATGTGCTTCAACAAGAAATACCTATAGCGAGAAACGCATATCTAGAAACACAAAACTAAAACAATACACCACAATGATAAGACCAGAAAGTTTATAAGCATGTGAATAGTTAACGATTAATTGTAAGCTTGACAGCATAACAGAGGTACTTGAAAGACATTATTAAAAAAATAATGAATGCAAGACGAGAAATAATGAGGACACCTAAGAAAATGCAGAAAAAATATCGGAAGTAACGGGAAAGAAAAGTTAATCTTATTTGGACACCTCTGCCGGATTGAGAACAAGCCAACGTATCAAATATTCCCGTATTTGTGGAGAAAGAAATCTACAGTAACATGGATTACTGGAAGAAGAAAAGAACTAGAAAGAAACAGTATCAAATACTCGGAAATAACAGAGAGAAATCTTCTAAACAACACAATATTAAATTTAGAAGCCTTACAAGGCAGAAGAAATAAGAAATCGGGAACAGCATGGAGAGAAGAATGCAAAAGACAACATGCGGAGAAGCTGAGGGAGTACTGGAAAAATAGGAAACCATAAACAAAGAGGAGGGATTGAAGGTTTTACGTGATTCTCCTTGGTCATCACGAAGAATTTATTTTTATTATTTTATTTTATTTTTAAAGAAGGCGAATTATGAGTTGAAGGTGCCTTACCTGACGATCGCCTGCAGTAGGTAAGAGCATTCCAGTGTCGAAGCATCGCGTGGGCGCTATCTCTGTTTGTGCGCTACTGTTGCGCCCCAGTGACGTTCGTACGGCAGTTGCACCCACGCATGTGTCCCGTTGTCTGAAGCTTTAAATCACTGCCCCCTGAAAATAGTCTCTACTTGTGCAACTGCTGTTTGGATACTCTACACTTTTTCTGTACCTTCGGTAAGACAATACGACATTCACACTAAATGTATCTTTATACAGCCGCTTTCATTAATCGATGATGTTTAGTAGGGTCCGAAGTTGCGTTTACTAACAGTCTACACTTGCGTGGAATATGTATGATCACACTCCAAGCGTGCCAGTTTGCAGATTTGCCAAGTCCGCTAGTGTCTCAGTCAAGGAGCACTTTTTTTCTGAAAATGCAAGACTGTGCTACGGTTCTGGGATGCACGATTGTGTTCTGTGAAGACTCGAGAATCACAGATAAAGTGGAACCATTGGTGCTTGACCAAGATGCATTACGGGGCAACATGACGTCATAAGAATGCAGCTTAGTCGTGCAAGAATCGATACATGTCTCTGTGATCAACGTATCGTTAGAGGACCCAGCTCATATTTCTGGTGTTACTTTCTCGAAATTCTCTAAGCTATTGGTGTCTTTTTTTCCGATGTAACCGTAGACCTATCAACTTCTCTCACTTGGAGGTTTATACAAACAAATCCCCCCGCCCCTCCCCCGTAGTAAAAGACTGTGTATGTTTAAGTGTGAGAGACAGTCAAATGCACATGAGACAGGAAGAAAAAATTTAGTAAACTGTTTATAATTTCAAAAGTGATATTCATAGCTGTTAACACAGTGAAACTCCTGCAGCATATCCAGGACAAGCTTGGCGGCATGTTAGTGTCCACATCGTCCATACAGTCGGATCTCTCCCGATGCGATCTCCATATTTTATGGATTTCTGAACAAAGGCTTTCGTGGCTGTCGATTTGCTTCGCACGAAGAGGCGCACGCCTGTGTACAACGATGAAAATTTAAATGGCTCTGAGCAGTATGGGACGTAACATCTCTGGTCATCAGTCCCCTACAACTTAGAACTACTTAAAACTAACTAGCCGAAGGACATCACACAACACCCAGTCATCACGAGGCAGTACAACGATGATTCCGCAGGCAACCGCAAAACATCATTCCACGGAGGCACTGACCGTCTTGTCTCATAGTAGGATAAATATATTAACAGTTATTGTGATTACTGTTTTCCCGTCTCGTCAGTCCGGAACCGCGCGACTGCTACGGTCGCAGGTTCGACTCCTGCCTCGGGCATGGATGTGTGTGATGTCCTTAGGTTAGTGAGGTTTAAGTAGTTCTAAGTTCTAGGGGAATGATGACATCAGATGTTTAAGTCCCATAGTGCTCAGAGCCATTTGAACCACTTGCAGCGTGGCTGCAGGGGACTTCCAACGACTTGTTGACTCCATGCCACGTAGAGTTTCTGCACTACATCGGGCAAAAGGAGGTCCGACACGATATTAGGAGGTATTCCGTGTCTTTTCTCACCTCTGAGTATAGCGTTTAGTACTGAACGAGTGAGCTGCTTTTCTGATGATGCAGAAAAGTTAGACATTTAGAAGACTCGGCGGCTGCCCCGGGGGGCAGGTCTGGTCCAATTGTCAGAAACAAGGACGCGAGTTCCGGCGGCCATTGTTAGGCGCGCCCGGCGGCTATAGCGGTGGTGCGCCGCTGACCTGGTGGGCAGTGGCGTGCTCACAGTTCCGCTCTGGCTGCCCGCCTGGCCCGCCGGGACACCTGAGCCAATGTTGGCCCCAACTTTGCTGCTGGACCTAGTTTCACAATGAACCACAACACGAAACAGCGCTGCTCTAGAGCAGCGCCTGACGAACCCCATATGCCTCGACTTCCGGAAAGCGTTTAACAAGGTGCCACATTGCAAGACTGTTAACGAAGGTCCGGGAATACACAACAGGACTTCAGATGTGTCAGTGGCTCGAGGACTTTTCAAGTAAGAGCATCCTGTAAAGCAAGTGTTCATCGGAGACAAAAGTACTGTCGAGGCAAGCGCGACAGGATGGGCAGCATTCTGCGACTTTGCTCACGACGAAATACTGTACAGGAAAGTGTAGTTTTTGAGTGACTGTAAAAGGATTGTTGTGTACATAGTTCCGCGTAGTCAGCGCGTACACAACTTTCCCAATAGAGCGCGCCCCGCTAAGCACAACAGCGCAGGCGCAGCGCTCGTCCGTCTCCGCACTACGAGATGGCGCTGCCTAAGAGACGGACCAAATTCTGCTTCCGCCGATCCGCGTACTAATATGTAACGCAGCCAATGAGATTGCTGCTAACGTAGAACCTTTTCTCCTCGCGGATCACACTCGCGCAGTGATACCTGAACGCTCAAGGTATGGTAACGAGTGTACAGATCTCCGATTTGTCTATCTGCATTAGTCTGCGTCAGTCTGCATTAGTCTATAGTCAAGTTTCAGTCTGCGCCTAATAAGATTACCATATTCCTGTACATAGCCACGAAGAAAAATGTATAGACACTTTGTCAAGTATCAGAGATGTCAGGATAAGATTAACATACCAAGACCAAAGGAACTTCAGATTGTCAATTGTAAACAGCATCCACAATCAAGTTACGTGATATCTATGATTTTTATTATTTTAATAAATGTGTGTGAAAATTAGTCAAGTTCTGTTTAAAGTTGGCCACCGTCAATCTGCTACTCTAAGTGTGCAAGTGGCATTTCTATTGTCTGACCTAACGGCAGAAGGTAAACACGCCACGACAAGACCACGAGACATATTGCTGACACTCACCTACTTCGTTAGAGCGACAAGTCAAATAATCTGATGGTGTGTCTACCGAAGGTCTTACAGTACGCACACCACAAGGATACCGGATGATTTGGATACAGTTTGTAGTTGGTGAGATGAATGGCAGCAAGGGGTGGGAAAAATTACCTTATAAAATCGGTACCATTATTTCAGTCCTGAATGACCAGTATTTTCGGTATCTGTTTGGTCTCGGTTATAACAGGTGTAAAAAAAAAAAACGGAAATATCAATTAGCCATAGCAGCAGTGTTAAAATTTATGGTTTTGAGATGAGCCTTTTATTAAAGAGTTGAGTAATTGTTATTCGTAAAATTTCCACTGCTTCTGACAGAAAGTGAGACAAGTGTTCGGTGCTGCTTTAATAACAAATGCCAATTGAAAAGAGCAATAAACAAACGGCATAAGAATTCGTACTGTACTGTTGAGATCCCCGAGAAAGACAAACCGTGACATCAGTCACGTGACACTGCAGGCCTTACGAGTATCAGCAGCCATCTCCGGCAGGAAGCGAGTAACTACACTACTGGCCATAAAATTGCTACACCACGAAGATGACGTGCTACAGACGCGACATTTAACCGACAGGAAGAAGATGCTGTGATATGCAAATCATTAGCTTTTCAGAGCATTCACACAAGGATGGCGCCGGTAGCGAAACCTACAACGTACTGACATGAGGAAAGTTTCCAACCGATTGCTCATACAAAAATAGCAGTTGACTGGCGTTGCCTGGTGAAACGTTGTTGAGATGACTCGTGTAAGGAGGAGAAATGCGTACCGTCACGTTTCCGACTTTGCGGTTTATCGTATCGCGACATTGCTGCTCGCGTTGGTCGAGATCCAACGTCTGTTAGCACAATATGGAATCGGTGGGTTCAGGAGAGTAATACGGAACGACGTGCTGGATCGTATCACTAGCAGTCGAGATCACAGGCATCTTATCCGCATGGCTGTAACGGATCGTCCAGGCGCGTCTCGATCCCTGAGTCAACAGATGGGGACGTTTGCAAGACAACAACCATCTGCAGGAATAGTTCAACGACGTTTGGAGCAGCATGGACTATCAGCTCGGAGACCATGGCTGCGGTTATCCTTGACGCTGCACCACAGACAGTAGCGCCTGCGATGGTGCACCCAAAAATGAACTGGGTGCACGAATGACAAAATGTCATTTTTTCGGATGAATCCAGGTTCTGTTTACAGCATCATGATGGTCGCATCCGTGTTTGGCGACATCGCGGTGAACGCACATTGGAAGCGTGTATTCGTCATCGTCATACTGGCATATCACCCGGCGTGATGGTGCCATTGGTTACACGTCTCGGTCACCTCTTGTTCGCATTGACGGCACTTTGAACAGTGGACGACCCATGGACCTACCCTTCATTCGGTCCCTGCGAAACCTTACATTTAGCGGGGTAATGCACGACCGCACGTTGCAGGTCCTGTACGGGCCTTTCTGGATACAGGAAATGTTCGACTGCTGCCCTGGCCAGCACATTCTCCAGATCGCCCACCAACTGAAAAGGCCTGGTCAATGGTGGCCGAGCAACTGGCTCGTAACAGTACACACCATCCAAGCTCTGTCTGACTCAATGCCCTGGATCCTGGCCGTTGTTCTGGTACTGATTTCGCCGGATCTCTGCACCCACATTGAGTGAAAATGTAATCACATGTCAGATCTACAATAATATATTTGTCCAATGAATACCCGTTTATCATCTACATTTCTTCTTGGTGTAGAAATTTTAATGGCCAGTAGTGTATTTAAGACGAGTTTAAAAATTCATGACCGCGCGTTTAAATGTTTGCAAGCTCTCGGTATCTCACGTGAAAGTTAAGAACTTTACTGGGTATCTTTTCGTTGACATACGGATATGCCGAGCGTTGGCGGAGTATGGCGGATAAGCAGACTAGCGTGACGTCACAAGTTCGTTCTGAGCAGAGTTTTTAAAAATTATAATTAATTGGAAAATACTGGTGATTTTGATAGTATTCAAGCACGTACCACGTTTCGAAAAATGCATCGCACAGTGGATGGACTAAGTTTTTTTTTAATTTGTTTATTTACTCTAATATTTTGATTACATGCATGTTGAAACAGAGAGTAAATATTTTTCAATCTTTGTTCGATTTCTACGTTTGTCACAGGACGTAACAGGAATAACCGGTTATTTCAGTAACAGCTTATTATCAGCGGTTTTAACACACAAGTAGTTAAATTTTAGTAAATTTACCACGAAAATAGTTGAATTTTGATAAACGTGGCCAAAAATTTTGTGTGTGCAGCTGAAAAGGAAAACACAAACGCCTAAAACTGATGAGTATTTCCCGCAGTTGTTCAGCATATGTACTGACAATTTTAACTTGCATAAAAACATTATACTGAATTTTTTCTGGCTATTAACTTAGCAAAATCTTTCAAAATAGAATCGGGATCTAATCTCTTCAAGGTATACGTTTCAATGTCTAACGTTTACTGTCCAAAGAATCGTGCTCGAGGAAGTGTTTACCTAAAGCATATCTTGACTTTCGGAAAAAATCCTTTCATAGCTAAAAGCAAAGAGTATTCGAATGCTTAAGAAAGTATTGAGAAATACGTCACTACAATTGCTTTTGTCAAGGTATAAGATACTGGGACTGGGCTTCGTGGAAAATTTCCAGGAAAGGAAAGAGTACTGAGATCGAAACTTCATTGCTAGGTGACATTTCAGCCCAATTAAAAGCAGAATTAATGGGAAAATTAACATTGAAAATAATTTTACATTAACTAAGAAATATTAAATAACGAAGTCGGTGGTAGCTCGTAACCACACAAATTGTGGTTTGCGGACCTATGTATACTGCAACGTTTTTGCCTCTGTTATCGTATACTTTTCAGCCGTGTCAGTTTTCTCTACTAACACCCCGTACATAAATATGGCACTTTGGTGCCACTGATTCATAATCGTAAAGTTTTATTGAAGACGGCATGACCTGCGGAAGCCTACTCTCGAGTAAAACTAAAGCTTATTTCGTAGTACAGATTAAGACGCTTTGTGTCATTTACAGATATCTCATTCAAATAATCCAGATAGTCTGCTTTTCGACGGATTCGTTATGGAACCCAGTTCGGGAAGGGCTGCTGCGATTTATAAAAATTATCACGTACTAAATCCGCGTTCCATTCTGTACGTTCGTATCACTGCCGTATCACTGAGCGCCGACTGTTATAATTAAATACATAACCAACGTCATTCGTTTTGTCAATGTGATACATATACCACATAGAAAATTATACTAACGTTTCTGTAAGTTGCAGCCCGAGTAAGCATAAGTGTTACTGAAATTAGTGTTATACCATAAATTACGTATACGCCAAAACGATAGGATTATCGAGATCTCTAACAGAGAATTCAGCCGCCAAGCTCTTCAGTAATCAAATTTAAACGTGGTTGCACGGAATCAAAGAGCGCTTGCATATACTTTCTCTCCACGTGGGTCGTATGCAGGTTCAGGACAGCCACAGATGGTGGAGAAATGCTACGAACAATGTGTGAGGTACTCAAACACATGCTGCTGCAGCGCCCTGAGGTCAGTGTGGCATTTGCTTTCACGTTTCCGTTTCGTTTGAAGGCTCTTCACTGAGCTACGCGTAACACTGACTTTGGGGTCACGCATGACGGGCTATGCTTTCGTATTCACCATTCGTCTGCCTTCTTAATGACGTACTGCCAGGGAGGTTCTCTTCTAGATTTGTTCTGGCGTTCCGTTTGCATGTTTTGAGTTTCACAAACGTCAGAGTACGTCACAAAGTCGCAGGCTGCACGCAAAAATAAGACTGACACAAAACGGCGATCAGGAATATATTTTTGAATTTTACTCAGTTGATGTAGGAGATATTCCAGATCCGTCTTGCTTTGGTACTCTAAAAACATAAATAAACACAAAAATGCTTCACCAAGCGGCAATTTCTAGGTGCCCTTGCCAAAGATAATACCATTATTATTCTCGTCCTCTTTTGGCCTGTGAATAGAGCGTACACGAACAAAGAACGTGATTTTAAGCTGCGTTTGAGGCCTGTCACCCCTTTTATCATCCGCCTGTGTTGTCTGTCTACCTCTGAAAATAACCAGTGGAAGACGACTTTGAACTTTCTGTTGACGCACAATGTGTTATAAATGACTCGCCTGACATATTCTCTGTTTTGCAGCAGCCAATACATTTTTCTCTCACAGAGGGCATTTTTAAAAAGAGCATCTTTATGCAGCCCCTTATCGATCCATAGAAACGTTGTTTACCTCAGCGGCGATGAATTCATTTTGTCGTACGGAAATGTGCAACGTTCACTTCACTTTTTCGTTGCTCTCTCAAATGCAAAAAAGCCTCAGGCAGTGTGCCTTTGATGAGATCTTTACCTTCAGTCAACAGTTCACGACGCCAACACACTAACAGAATCATAACGGTTAGGAGAATATTGCCGAATTATGCAGGGTGTTCCAAACAGCTAGAACTTGCAAAAGGTAGTTGGATGAACGTGGGTTTCAGCAAGAATCCACAACCGGTGACGTACGTTTTCGTGCAACGAGATCATAACTATAACACTACATGTTCTAGTCTCCCACGTTCGCGGGGTGTACGAATGGTTAAGTACGTTACTGCGAATAGTAATTATAGTGTTTTCAACCATACGACAAGGCCTTGAGCAAATGTGGTACGTGTAAACATTGCGTTCCATGTATACATTATCAAAGACTATTGTTACCACAATAGTTAGCTGGTTAAATTTCAATCGAAAATTAAGTCCTCACGTTACCAACAGGTCACAGAATAAGTATTGTTATGTGCATTCTATTAGCGTTTAACGACACTTCCATAAAAAAGTCATTAGATACGATGTACAAACTCGGATGGGGAAAGGAAATACGGCCTTTGTCAGAAATATCTGGACACGTGCCTTAAGCGATTTAGGCAAACCACGAAAAACACGAATCCGGGTGTTCGATGAACCCTCTGCCAGGCACGTAACGTGACTTGTTTGTTTCATAATCGGATAATACAAATAAGTTAGTATTTTCTAAATTCAAAACCTTGTGGATGTAAAATGCGTGCTTGTATATTTGTTCCTTGGTGTTGCAGTGGATCTATAATTTCTTTATCTCTGTCTATAACATTGTAGTTCCAGCACATAGCTAGCCAATTCCAACGTGAGGTAGATTTCATTTTTATTTATTTCCGTATCTTAAATATGCCTTTCTCTATTAGAAAATATTCTCAATGATTTATGAGAAAATGAAACTTTTGCGAATCACTAATGATTTGTGTGTCATATGTTCTGGCGTAACATCAAGCGCCAGTACATCCTCCCGAAACGTAACTGCAGAGAAGGCAGTGAGACGACTCCAGCCAATAGTACGTGGACTAGTACCGCACCATGACCAGAGCGGCCTCTATCCAAAGAGAATTTAAGCACAGCTCCAGCCAAGCCTCGCTCGCATTAGGAAAAGCTGCACTAGAAGACGAGCAGTCATCCTAACTCTTTAGTCGTAACTTATATTAATTGCCTGCATGAAGCGCACTGATTATTTGCATGTCTCCAACTGCTTGCGACACTTCGTTGTACAAGGCAAAACTAACTATTGCCAATTCAATTACTGTAATAAACTCCATTAATAAGATTTGCTTGCATGTTATCTAGCTATCCGAGAATACAGGTTCCTAGGCGCCGTATATTACACGAATGGGCAGGACGCCACACTATGTTTGTTGTTTGGCTTCGTCGTTGCGACGACCTACATAGTGTGAAGGTAACCTGTGAAATGTTGCATCTAGAGTTCCAACATTATGAATGTACTTCATCAGGGAGAACTTAAGGATTTAAACAACGGAATGTGAAAACGATGTGTGAACGAGAAGTGATACACTACATCACTAAAATCATACCCACCACGTAAAATTGTTGTAAATGTAAGCGTGCAACCAATATTACACCACATCAAAAAAAAAGTTTTGCATCACCTCGGTTCCGAGAGTTCCGGAAACTGCACGGAAAACTGGAATAGAGAACAACATAAACATCATTTCCGCCCTTTTTATTGCTCTTGAAAACGACACATTGGATACTGTACCCCCATACAGCGAGACCTTTAGAGGTGGTGGTCCAGATTGCTGTACACACCGGTACCTCTCATACCAGTAGCACGTCCTCTTGCATTGATGCATGCCTGTATTCGTCGTGGCATACTACCCACAAGTTCATCAAGGCAATGTTGGTCCAGATTGACCCACTCCTCAACGGCGATTCGGCATAGATCCCTCAGAGCGGTTGGTGGGTCACATCGTACATAAACAGCCCTTTTCAATCTATCCCAGGGATGTTCGATAGCATTCATGTTTAGAGAACATGCTGGCCACTCTAGCCGAGTGAAGTCGTTACACTGAAGAAAGCCATTCACAAGACGTGCACGATGGGGGCACGAATTGCCGTCCATGAAGACGAATGCCTCGCCAATATGCTGGCGATATCGTTGCACTATCGGAAAGAGAATGGCATTCACGTATCGTATATCCGTTACGGCGCCTTCCATGACCACCAGCGGCGTACGTCGGCCCCACATAACTCCACCCAAAACATCAGGGAACCTCCACCTTGTTGCACTAGCTGGACAGTGCGTCTAAGGCGTTCAGCCTGACCTAGTTGCCTCTAAACACGTCTTCGACGATTACCTGGTTGAAGGCATATACGACACTCATCGGTGAAGAGAACATGATGCCAGTCCTGAGCGGTCCATTCGGCATGCTGTTGGGCCCATCTGTACCGCGCTGCATGGAGTCGTGGTTGTAAACATGGGAGTGAAGTTCCGCATCATGCAGCCTATTGCGCACAGTTTGAGTGGTAACACGACGCCCTGTGGCTGCACGAAAGGTATTATTCAACATTGTGGCGTAGCGGTCATCCACTGCAGTAGTAGCCCTTGGGCGCCTGAGTGAAGCATGCCATCGACAGTTCCTGTCTCTCTGTATCTCCTCCATATCCGCCCAACATCACTTTGGTCCACTCCGAGACGCCTGGTCACTCCCCTTTTTGAGAGCTCTTTCTAGCACTAAGTAACAATTCGGACGCGATCGAACCGCGGTATTGACTGTCTAGGCATGGTTGAACTACAGACAACACGAGCCGTGTACCTCCTTCCTGGTGGAATGACTGGAACTGATAGGCAGTCGGACCTCCTCCATCTAATACGCGCTGCTCATGCATGGTTGTTTACATCTTTGGGCGGGTTTAGTAACATCTTTGAATAGTCAAGGGACTGTGCCTGTGATACAATATCCACAGTCAACGTTTATCTTCAGGAGTTCTGGGAACGGGGGTGGTGCAAAACTTTTTTTGATGTGTGTATTAAACGGCATAAACTGCCTAGTTTCCGTTGCAGGTTGCCTTTCTAACGAGTTTCAGGTGCAACAAAAATTTGACTTTCAGTATTTCCAATAATTATTGACAAAATTTAAAAATTAACAATGCTGTCGTAATCTACTCATTCATCGAAAGAGTTTTGTACGTGAGAGTTCCAGTCATTTAAGAATAGGGGGTGGAGTTAATGGCTGACACTAATTCGACATGCTCTGTCGATTAGGCACATTAGTTCCCATTGTAGATTCATGGCTCTCTGTCATCAAATATGATAACAGCTAACGGTCTTCAGCAACCGGCCCAAGGAGAGCGGAATACATTTACCTATTTATACCTTTAGCACGAACATCATTCGTCTCTGCATATGAATTTCTGTTCAAATTTTTGTGATTGTTGGATCCTCCTTGCCAAGTGACAGGATCCCTCGTTGTTCAGGTGCACACGTACTGTAATATCGAAGTAGTAAGGTGCACTGCCGTATTCAAACTTACATTTGCTCACATGTTACGAGCACAGCCGTACAAAAGGTAGCAAAATTTATAATTTTGTAAGAGACTTTTATAAAAAAGGAGCAGTAATCAAAAACATTACACACACACAATAAATTAATTATATCAGTGTATTTGCTCTATCATAAACTATTAATAATTCAGGTAAGGCATGCATTAGAAATAAAAGAAAATAAAGAGCTGAGAAAATATTTTTATTATAATTTTATTTTAGGATTCCTTCCGTTGAGAGAAGCAAACTCTTCATTATATCATTGAAGTCAAAAATGGTTCAAATGGCTCTGAGCACTATGCGACTTAACTGCTGAGGTCATCAGTCGCCTAGAACTTAGAGCAACTTAAACCTAACTAACCTAAGGACATCACACACATCCATGCCCGAGGCAGGATTTGAACCTGCAACCGTAGCGGTCGCTCGGTTCCAGACTGTAGCGCCTAGAACTGCACGGCCACACCGGCCGGCATTGAAATCAAGTTTAGCGCATGTGTCGTATTTCGTCGACCAGATACCTCAATCTGATCGTTTTCAGACGTACTCGACCTTGCATAAAACATTGTCCTCGTAGATATTTTCAGAGTTATTTGCTAAATATTAGGACAAACGTCTATTGGCTCTGGCTCTGAGCACTATGAGACTTAACTTCTGAGGCCATCAGTTCCCTAGAACTTAGAACTACTTAAACCTAACTAACCTAAGGACATCACACACATCCATGCCCGAGGCAGGATTCGAACCTGTGACCGCAGCAGTCGCGCGGTTCCAGACTGTAGCGCCTAGAACTGCTCGGCCACTCTGGCCGGCCCACAAACTTCTATTAACTCATACTTTGAGAAGAATCTTTAACATATAAATATATATGGGAAGACGTATCACTGCCCACTATGAGTTTTTGGCCTGGAACTTGAAAGCAGTCATTTCGTTAACTACCTCCGCCGTGTTAATATTTCTGCTATGTTTGGCACCAAAATCAGCTGCAAATTTGTCAAGTTATCGTTTAAGAGGTTTCCTGACAAGAAGTAAAACTGAGATGAAGTGTTGTGGTATGAGATCTTATTTTAAAATTTATTATAATAAAAGTGTTATGTGAGAAGAAGTGACATAATTTGAGAGCAGTCAAACTAAACCGGATTTTTACGGAAAAATGATGCATCACATTTAAAGTTGCCAGTGGTTTACTTTGATGGAAATTTGGTTCACGCATATTACACTCGACAGGAAAGGAGACACTGTCCCTTAAGAGTATTGCTAGATGGTGTTAAGTTACTGTGCTGCCCGCATCTCGTGGTCGTGCGGTAGCGTTCTAAGTCCTAGGGGACTGATGACCATAGATGTTAAATCCCATAGTGCTCAGAGCCATTTGAACCATTTTACTGTGCTAATGACGGTACTGGCGTACAGGCGGTCACCGTGTGACGGTGAGTTTGGCTTTAGGGAAGGTAAATACAGATTTGACGTTGCGGTTGATAATGGAAGCAAGACTGAAGAAAAATTAAGACACAATCATAGGATTTGTCGACCTGGAGAAAGCGTTCGACAATGTTAAATGATGCAAGATGTTCGAAAATCAAAAAAAAAAAAAAAAGGGGTAAGCGATAGTACGAGACGGGTAATATACAATATGTACAAGAACCAAGGGGGATCAATAGGAATGAAAGTCCAAGAACGAAGTACACAGATTAAGAATGCTGAAAGACAGGGATGCAGTGTTTCGCCCCTTCTGTTCAGTCTATACATCGAGGAAGCCATGACGGAAACAACAGAAAGGTTCAAGAGCGGAATTAAAATTCAGGCTGAAACGATACCAGCGACAAGATTCGCTGATGATACTGCTATCCTCAGTGAAAGTGTAAAATAATTACAGGATCTGCTGAACGGGACTAACAGTGGAATGAGTACAGAATACGGATTGGCAGTAAATCGAAGAAAGACGAAAGAACTGAGAAGCTGCAGAACTGAGAACAGGGAGAATCTTAACGTCAGAATTGGTGATCACGAAGCGATAAAGTTAAGGAACAGTCTGTGTGCGTGGTCAACATCCGCAGCAAGCACAGAGATATTCGCTTGGTAAATAAAAACCGCCTTTAAATGTGCAGCAAATTTTGGTGGCAAAAACACCCCAGAGCTAGTTAACAGAATAACTGCTTTGAAGTTCTCGCAGAATGAGCTGATGATGAGCATCCCATTTGGATATTTTGAAGATTTTTGTCAAACTATGGGTCAGATAGATACGGTAGATAGATAGCGATCACAGGCCCTGCAGACCATGCGCTGCTTCCACAAACTGCCTCCATTCCTTCCTGTTTTGTGCCCGGTTCCTCCAGGTGTCTTCCATTCCCAGAGCTGCTACGTCCTTCGCCAGGTCGTCCATCCAGCGCTGTCTTGGTCGTCCAATGGGGCGTTTGGTGTTTGGTTTCCCCGCTAGTGCTAACTTCGCCTATCTGGCATACGGGCTACATGGTCCCATCATTTGCTCTTTATCTACTGTAGGATACTTGGTTGTCGCATCAGAAGGTAGATTTCCTCGTTTTTCCTCTTCCTCCATTCTCCTTTATCTAATACTAGTCCCCCATATCTTCCTCATTACTCTTCTTTCAAATATTTGTACTATTACCCTTTGTCGCTTAGTCATGCTCCATGTTTCTGAACAGTGTATTACTGCTGGGCACATCACTATTTGTAGGTTTTCATCTTAGTGTTCACTGAAATGGATTTAGAGCCAAGCATCTCTCTGAGAGAATGCATGCATTTCGTTCGCACTGCTATTCCTTCCTTGATGTCCATTTTTATGTTGTTGTTCGAGGTAAACCAAGACCCCAAGTATTTGAACTGGTCTACTTTTCTGAACCTCTTGCCGTCTATCTCAAGAAATTCTACCTGCTCTTGTCTTCTTCCTAATTGCATAAACTCTGGTTTGGTCAGAAATGACGTTTTTCCCAGTGATAGTTTGCTTTTTATGTCACCCTTGATTCGTTTGTCAACTATGGGTTAAGAGAAGCTTATCAAAAGATTTAAATAGCTTTGAACATGTTTACGACGAAGCAAGTGACTACTGTATCTTTAGAGACACTTTTAGGAAATTAAGCAAGAAGAAGGTGGTTCTTATTTACAAAATGAAGTTAAGGCAGCAAAATAACCCGTGACGGACATAAAAAGCAATTTATCACTGGGAAAAACGTCATTTCTGACCAAAACAACTAGTATCGAACATAGTTCTTAATTAGAGGAAGAAATATCCAAGAATGTACGTCTGGAGCACAGCATTGTATGGTATTGAAATATGGACAGTGTGGAAACCGGACCAGAAGAGAATCGAAGCATCTGCGATGTGGTGGTACAGACGAATGTTGGAAATTAGGTGGACTGATAAGGTTAGGAATGAGGAGGTTCTGCGTGGAATCTGAGAGGAAACGAATATGCGGAAAACACTGAAGAGAAGAAGGAACTGGATACAGGACGTCTGTTGCATCAGGGAATAACTTCCATGCTACTAGTGGGAGCTGTTAAGTGTTGTAACCTGTTGTGACCACGACCGGAATGGTCGCGGAGTGGCCGAGAAAGCGCGGCGGGAACAAACGGAGAGCGGCCCATCAACAAACAAACGAACGAAAGGACGGACACGAAACAACGACGGAAGATGGAGACAGACGTTACGGCGACAACACGTAAGACGCAACGGAGTGATAGAGGCAACTAAACGAATCCAAGACGTCCACGATTAACGAGATCAAAGTACGATAAACACGCTGTCTGTTTACATCTTCAACTTCTGTAGTCCTGTCTTACTCAGTTGCGTGTAATACTAAGGTATATTGATAATTTTTGCTTACGGACCGTCTGACAGCAACTAAAATAATGTTTTATTCAGTTGCTGTCAGACGGTCCATAAGTACAAATTATCACTATAACGCTGTCTGTTGTGGAGGCGATGTGTCGAGACTAACGCAAGGATTAGACTCGCTGGCAGAGCGAGAGTCCGGCTCTTAAATACTCTATCGGGGCGCCGCTAATGGCCTGTGGAACCACGTGTTCCACTGTGGCGCTCTCACACTAAATGCGGGCCATGAGGCGCGCGCCGCCACAGCTTACGGTTCGATGGTGCAGAGACCTCTAGGGGTCTTCGACGTCCGTGACGTCTGGCGGGGATTGAAATTCCGCGGCCCGCCGTACCAGATAAAGGATATCATTGCACAGGAAGACAGAAACTGGAATACGTCCAGCAAAAAATTGAGCACGTGGGTCGCAAGTGCTATTACAGGATGAAGAGGTTGGCACAGGAGAACAATTCGTGTAAGACCGCATCAAACCAGACTGTTGACTCAAAAGTCCGCAGACCTCATGGTGCCTTTGAGTACTATCCAAAGTTCCATGAAGGTCAGGTGAATGTGCCTCATACCATAATAATGCCTGCACCTGTCTGCGTCCGTGATGTGGCACGCAGCCGTTCGCCTGGGTGACGACGCATCCGCACACGACCATCGACCTTCTATAACAAGAAACGTGACTCATCCGACCAGGCGACACGCTTCCACTCGATGGTAATTTTGATACCGCTCGTTTAACAAGGGCACACGGAAGGGTCGTCAACTGGAGACGCCCTTATTCAACAATTTGTGCTGAACGGTGCGCTCCGAAGCACTTGTGTCCGCACCAGTATTGCATCAGATCTACTACAAATCGTTGCTTCCCCTGCAAGTCTTGGACCTCCAGGCACTGTGGCGAGGCGTGGACGCCAAGCGCCTTGTCGACTACCCGTGGTTTCGTTGTCCTTCAACCATTTACCATAGACACTCGCGACAGTAGCTCTCCAGCAGCCGAAATGCTGCGCTGCGTCCGATATGCTCGTACCTAGGTGGCGGGCCACTACAGTCCACATTTGTGAACGACTTTTGTCGGCGGATTCCGCCCGCTTGCGGCCCGTATATCCGCCACAATCTCTCCCCATTCGCCTCTGTTCCACTTACGTACTTTCGCTTCCGCGTCTGGTGCCCGCAACGCGGACAGGCGCGTTCAGTCTCGTGTTTAGGAGCGGTCGTAATGTTTATGGGCCGTTAGATGCGTAAGGCAGGCAGATGTTTCCTGTGGAACATAGACAACTTCGAAATACTTGCATCAACACTTATTGTTTATTGAAGACCACTTACTGCCTGAAATACTCTACATGATTGGTTCCTTACTTCGGAATGCCTATTTTAGCATCTGCAAATGACCGTTGCCCGAGCAACTCGAGCAGACTGGCGGTCCAACGCGCAGACTCAGATGCAGCAACTCAGCCGCGACCGGGCGACCACTCGCTGAGTTCTGTTACTGGCGGAGTGGCAAGACTCTCATTTTCTGGCTTTAAAGTTTGATCCAAACGACAGACAGACACTAACTGCCGCACAAATGCAAACGAGAGACAGACCAGTAACTGGTGACGCGAGACTGACCTAGCCTCATTCCGACTGACTAACTGCCGCGCTGATAGTACCCCTTAAGTGCACGTGAACAACCAACCTTTCCGCCCTTTCCGCTTTCCCACCAGAGGGAGACACCAAAGCTGCGATTGCCACAGCGGCGCCACCGCCAGAAATGGAGGGCGACTGCTTCACACAACGCGCTGCAGCGCGCTCTTCAAAACAGTATATATATTTTTTTTATCATGGCTCAGTCCGAATTAAATTTTATGCTGTTATTCCAATTTTATAACACCGTAATACTGAAATTTGTTCTTTAGTGGAAATTAAAATTATGTGCCAACCACGTCCATCAGCAAAGACCACTAGCTTCCTACCTTCTTTGAGTAGCTGTGGTTAAATTGAAATTTTGATTTTTCTAGCACGTAACTTGAGCAGTCACACAGCTCACCACAAGTGTTGTTCACTTGATAAAATACCGGTCCAGCTGCTTTTTTTTTTCTTTTACAGCTTTATTAAGTTCACATGCCAGTTTGGGTCTTTATATTAGGCTATTATCAATATTATCTGAAACTGCGAAATTTTAATACGTTATTTCATGGGCATATGGATATTTTTGTTTCTTATAACTGGAGATTAGAGATGATGCTTCTATATAGATCAAGTACAAGTGCAGAAACGACGTACAACTTACGTCATGTTGTATGGAAGCAACGTCAAATGATAAAAACAGTAACAGTCGACTGAAAAAAGTTTTGCGCCCAACGAAGTCATGAGAAAAGTCGACGTGTCATAATTATAAAATTTGTACAATCTGATACTTCAAAACTATTAACTTGTTTTAGCTTAAAAAGTTACCTGATGTGTTTCAAAACTACATTGCGTGTTTCTCAGGTAAAACGCTAAAACAGCGAAGTCTAATTGGCGACAGGAAGGGCATCCGGCCATCCCTTAAATAAACCATGCCAAATCCGACCGTAACCACGCCGACCCTGCGGAAATGCTGGACAAAGGCACAACCAAAACAAGAAGAAGAAGAAGAAAACAGCAAAGTCTAACAGATTTTAAAAAAAGTTTTTCGCACAGGGACGTCATGAGAAAATAAAATATACAAGCCGAAAAACCATTAACATTCTTTACCTGAAAACAGTTATATTTTGACGTTTCAGAATAACAATTGCATGTTGTTAAAAATGAGGCTTTCAGCTTTGAGTTTTAAAAATATGCTGTTGTAATTCTTCAACAGGTGAGAATGTAACTCCTTTAAGCTAAAGCATGTTAAGACATTTGAGGTTGCACGTTTTTATAATTACGACGCGCCCATTTTCTCATGACGTCACAGGGTGCAAAACTATTTTAAATTCTTGTCTTTCTCATTTTACGTTGATTCTCTACAGCATAACGTAAGCTGTATATTACTGGGAGTTCCGAAAGCAACTATGCAGTGCCATGTTGTGATGTGCTAAGTAATGAATGATGTGATTGTCAATTATTAATACATTTTCCATTGTTTATCATATTTGAACCATATCTGACCAGGTATTTGTATTTGTTTGCAGGTCCGGTTTGATTGAAAACTAATGTCTTGTGTGACATCATTGTGATTCAGCTCATCATGCTGACGGTTGAACAAAGAGCGTTTCTTGTGGAACGTGTGTTCCGCAATAGAGACAACTTTACCTCAGCAGCAGAAGCTACATTTGCAGCAAGGTTCCCAGGAGTGAAGATGCCTAACTGCGATGCCGTACGGTACTTCATTACCAAGTTTTGAAAGACCGGAAATGTTCATAATGTTCCAAAATCAGGCAGGCCTTCCACATCCGAAGAGAAAGTGGCGGAGGTGCAAAACATGATGATGCAAAGTCCAAATAAATCGGTTAGTCGGCTTGTTCAGCAAGCCCACGTGTCCGTGAGTTCCGCTTATAACATTCTCCGGAAGTCATTGTCCACGTATTCGTACAAAACGTCAGTCGTGCATGAGCTGAGACACTGATCGTCCGGCGCCTGTGAACCTTTGGAACTGGTTTCTGTCCTCCCTGCAGGACAACTGTGAAGCGATTCTTGACTCAACGTTTTTCACGGATGAGGCATGGTTTCACCTCTCCGGTTACGTGAATAGCCAGAATAGGCGTGTGTGCACTACGGAGAATCCACATGAAGGTGTCGCCACTGATAAAAAAAAATGGCTCTCTGCACTATGGGACTCAACTCCTGTGGTCATCAGTCCCCTAGAACTTAGAACTACTTAAACCTAACTAACCAAGGGACATCACACACATCCATGCCCGATGCAGAATTCAAACCTGCGACCGTAGCAGCCGCACGGTTCCGGACTGCGCGCCTAGAACCGCGAGACCACCGCGGCCGGCCCCACTGATCAGAAGGTTGGTGTTTGGTGCGCCGTGACTCGTAAACGCATCCTCTCAGGAAACCATAAATGCAGAACGGTACTCGACCTGCATTCTGTAGCCCTTACTAGATGAACTGAATGTGGATTAAATCGAGAATGCCCGGTTCCAACAGGATGGGCGACTGCATGTAAGGCTCAGAAGTCGATAAAGTTTTTAAAGGACATCCTCGGTTACTGCATCATCTCTGGAGGACTCTGGCCTCCGCGTTCACCCTGTTTGGCTCCACCAGATTAGTTTCTATGGAATACGCTAAAGGAAAACGCCTATGAAGGCAATCCGCACACCATACAAGAACTCCAAGCTGCACTCACACGTCACATTCAGAACATCGCTCCCGATGTTCTGCACGTCTTCAAGAACAGGCAGAAACGTGTGCAACTTTGTCTTCAAGTTCAAGGGGATCACTTCCAGCATCTCTTATAACTTACATGACTTTAATACAAGTTATGAACTGCATAGTTACTTATTGAATACTCGTTATTTCTGCATTTCTACTGTACCTATATTACCATTGTGTCTGTCCGCCCCCATAGCTGAGTGGTAAGCGCGACGGAATGTCCTCCAACGGGCCCGGATTCGATACCCGGCTGGGTCGGAGATTTTCTCGACTCAGAGACTGGGTGTTATGTTGTCTTCATCATGATTTCATCCCATCTGGCGCGCAGGTAGCCCGATGTGGCGTCGAATGTAATAAGACCTGCACCAGGTCCTGCCCCGCAATGGGCCTTCCGGCCAATGACGCCAAACGCTCATTTCCATTTTTTACCATTGTCCCTCATCTCTTATTAGAAAAAAAACCCAAAATACGTATATACCCATCACGTACCGTATAAAAATATAGCCGTTGCAGATATACTTGATAATGGCCTAATACAGTAGTTCCCAACAAGAGGTCCGCGAACCCCCAGGGATCCGCGAGCTATGCCAGAGGGGTCCGCAAGATGCTATTAGAATAAAAAATGTATTACATATATTTCGTATGATAACAGATTTTTTATTTTGGCTGCTCAATATTTTTTCAATAATAAATGAGTCAGTGTTTTTTCTAAGTATCAAAAATAGAAAACGTATAAAAAGAACAGAAAACGTATAAAAAGACTCTTTTGGTTTTTTTTAGGTACTTGATACTGTGATGTGACCCCTCGATGAGAGGGTCCTCGAGAAAATTTTGTTGGGAGCCCCTGGCCTAATATATAGGCCGAAAGCAGCATTGTGAACATAATAAAGTTCGAAAAAAAGTGGCGTTGAATTAACTTAAATGATTTTAAATCAAATGTATTTGGTCACTTTTTGGTGAAGGAGGAATGAGATGGAACGAGAGAATGGTTCTTGTTCTTTTCGTCACTAAAATGTGGGTCATTTATCCTGGAGTTTACAGCCAAGTTATCCTGAACAGCCTCGTGCTCCATGGAAATCACATTTCAGTCCCACAAGAGACTCGTAGCGGCCATTAGAGTGACTGACGGTGCGGACACATACTTAACTGCCAGCATTTCCACTATGAGGTTGCCATTTACGCTCGAAATTACAAGTGCATTGTTTGTGCTCTACACAGACGTTGGGAAAGTGCGATGAGCATTTCGTCGAAGAAATGAAAGTGTCTGGCTCATCGACGCTTCTCGCCTCTGGAAGATTTTGCTGTGTATGCTGGACAGGGGGGGGGGTCTCGGACTCAGCTTAGTCAGTAATCGGCAGACAGTGACGCGCGACTTGACCCCGGGACAGCGGCGTTTGGTGGGACCGTGGGAGCGGCGGTGCTCCACATAGCGTGCCGCGGCGGTCAGCAGTCAGCCGGCGTTGCGTGGGAGGAGGGCAGCTGGAACAGCTGGTGAGGTGGTGGGGGGGGGGGGGGGACACAGTGAAAGGTGACGGGCGCGCCAGAGTGCTTTATTGCCTCCCGGCCGGAAAAGCGAGAAAAGGGGATCACCAGCGGCACGAGCCTCCAGTGCTGACAAGAGGTGGAGCGCGGAGCAATGACAGAGGCGAGGCGGGAAAAGTAAATAAAAGGCGTTACTGTGTCGGCAGCTTTCACGCTTTTTTCTATAAGAGTGGTTCCCAACCTAGGGGCAATTACCCCCTGGAGAGTGAAATGAAATTTTCTGACAAGGGGAACTCCCCATCGCACCCCACTCGCAGTGGTAAGAGGGTCCACTGGACTGGCCGTCAAAAACTGTGTCGTCCTGAAGATGCGTTTACTCGGTCTCCATACCCCAGATTTCCGGTTATCGCCGATTTCTCACCCATATTTATTAGAACATTTCACATTTCGTAGCAAATTAGCATACTTAAATTCACGTTGACTGAATAGAGCTTACTCTGAAACGATGTTGCTCAGTTACCTCCGGATTCTTCAACGAATTCGATGACCGCACGTTAGCGTACTGCATGGTTACCATGTTCATCGACCTCGGCGGCTTACCTGAAACAACAAGAAACATAACTTAGGTACACATTATAGCAGGGATGTACAGACCAAAAAGCATTAAGTGTGACTATACAAGGGCAGCAAGAAGAACAAAAACGTACATTCACATCATTTGTTTCACAAGTATTCATTTTATTTAACAAACGTAACTACAAAAAGATATTTAAACAGAAACCTTTCTTAGACAATTTAATTTGGGAAACGTCACTCCACTAAGTTTACAATTTCTTTTATGCTTAGCTCAGCTCAATTGTGTCTAAATTGTCATTCGTCAAGAGGTTCCTAATTTTCGATTTGCTAACGTTCATTGTAAAAAAAGGTTTTTTCACAAATAAGATGGCCCAGACAGCCTAGCGCATTATCTATCAAAAACTCCTAACAGCTTACATAGACACGACGATAGATATTTAAAGAGATTTGTTTAATCGAATTCAGTTCGATGTATTTCATCGTTTTCCATGTCGACGAATTCCAACTGCTTCGCTTGTATTGTATTTTCAAGCAAAACGGCCAAAACGTTGCTAAATAAATCTACCAATAGCTTTGCCTTGTGAACAACGAACAGTAAGAGGCGGGCCGCCATCAAACGAATACCAAGCCGCATCGAATCCTAAAGAAACTGCGCTCCAAGAGATCTGTACCATCGATTACCTGGAGCAGCGGAGTATAGAAGTGGATGAAGATAGCTGTTGGTGGCGGCGAAATCGTTATTCATTGTTCGTTGTAGAGGGATCATTGTAGAACCCTCCGGCCGTCAAGGGCGATTGTTAAAGTGGCGTTGAGGTTCACGAAAGGACTGGAAAACCATATCAGATACCAAGACGAAGGCATCCGCTTAACCGTACCCCAAACGGACAGATGCAACGGTAATTTTTGGAGTATCCCAAGGAAGGTTGACAGGACTGTTACTGTTTACAATGTACATATATTATCCAGCGGAAAGCTTCGGATGCCCTTTAAAATTGTTTGCAGATGATGTAGCAACGCCAGAAGACAGTAACGATTTGCAGAATGACCTGCAGAAGACTGGTGAATAGTCCAGGCTCTAGCTGTTGACTCCGAATGTAAATAAATGCAACAAACTGCGCATACATAGAAAAAAGAATCCACTACTCTAAGTCTACACAACTGTTGGAAGCAGTGTTTACTGTAAAATATCTAGGAGTAACTGTCCAGAGTGACCTTAAGTGGAATGAGCATATAAAACAAATATTACGAAAAGCACATGCCAAACTATAATTCACAGGAAGAATCCTTAGGAAATGCAACTCATCCACGAAGGTAGTGGCTTATAAGGCGCTTGTTCGACGGATTCTTGACTTCTTTTCATCAATATGGGTTCCTTACTAGGCCGGACTGAGAGAAGAGATAGAGAAGATCCAACGAAGAGCGGCGCCTTTCGTTACAGGATCGTTTATTTGGCGCGAGCGCGTTACTGAAATGCTCAACAAACTCTAGTCGCGGACGTTACAACATAGGTATACTACTGAAATGTCGAGAGAGCACTTTCCGGGAAGAATCGGACAACACACTTGACGTGAAAAGACCATGACGAGAAAAATTCGAAATTTGTGCCAAGGTCTTATGGGACCAAACTTAAGAACTAGCTTCAGTGAACAGGCACAGTTGTAGCACTAAAGGACGCCACCACCCCAGCCTCCCCAATCCCCCCCCCCCCCCCTCACACAAAATCCTAAAACCTACTGTCACACTCACTGTCTTTCTCTCTCTCTCTTTTCACGCACACCCACGTCTGAAAGATTCAGAACAACCGCCAGGTTCAACTGTTCCACTGCCCGCCATGTTTGTTTTTACATCTGGTAAACAGTGACAGTGGCAACTCAATGTATAGTGTTTGACAGTGATAGTGATCGTGATAAAGACGAGGAAAAAGAAAATGTAAGTGAAACATTGTGTAAATAGACACACACACACAGACACACACACACTAACACACAGTTATTTCAGGCATAGAAATAACAATTTTCAAATCGTAACTTTGGCTTAAACAATTCATCTGTTTTAAGGTGTAAATGACAAACTGTGGAACAAAACGGTCACTGTAGAAACACATCAGAAAAACCACACCATGTGGTAAAAAGGTATTAATTTATAATTTACGTGTTTCTTTAAAACATCTGTAATTACCATTTAAAAACTAATAGTTACATGTATACAAAACAGTAAAGAACGTTCTTTAACAGATGAAAAATAAAAGCCCACTGAAGATGCTGCAACTGCAGTGAAACATGTCAACCTCAAGATGATTAAAAATTTTATTCAGCAGTTCCATTATAAATGTACAGTGTCCTATGAATAATATATGCGAAATATGCTTTTACTTCATTAAGATTAGAACAAGAAATGAAAGGAAGCAAGCCGAGAAAATATAAATTGATGTAACGTTTGATGGAAACATTGACATTATACAGTAACATAAGCTTTACTTAAAACATCTGATGAACGCACACTTTTAACATGAGTAGGTGACGCACTTCACAGGAGACCTTTCATGTTTACGTGGTTTTCCAGGAACAGAGTTATCGTTTCGTGCAGCTTCCCACAGTTCTAATGATGTGGGAGACTTCGACGCTGATTCGATCATGTTGTCACCAGCTAGTGCGGACTAATTTCTCTTGTAGTGCCAGCGGACAAAATTTAAACGTATTTTACAGGTTTGATTCGCCTACAACCTGTACGATTTTTGGCACAAAAAGAAGATATGTGCCTTGGAGAGCAGATGAGATTCAACGGTCAATAAAAGTCAAACACACATTGAGCATTAATTTTTTTATGCGTCCAGGCAATCTTTTCTGCGTTAACACCAGAGGTCCTCAGCGCACCGCTTGGAGACGCATTTTCTTGTCATGAGGGTCTTTGACTCCTGCGGTGGCGTCACCAGTAAGCGGCCGCTATGAGGAGCGGCCGGGGAGAGGGCAATCTGTTGCGTCTACTACCACGCAGACAGCAGAAATTACTTGTAAACCGCCGGCTGCGGTCAGCTGGCGGAGTTGCGGAAACTGTGCGGTCTGACTGTTCAAATGGCTCTGAGCACAAGTGGACAACATTGGCGTCATCAGTCCCCAAGAACTTATAACTACAGAACCATGCCCGAGGCAGGATTCGAATCCGCGACCGTAGCGGTCTCGCGGTTGCAGACTGAAGCGCCTAGAGTCGAACGGCCACAGCGGCCGGCGGTCTGACAGTTGGTCGCGTTTTCTGCAACACGTTGCTGGGCGGCATTTGTATTAGAATCAGGCGTAGCGCTCAGCACTGTAGCAACTCAAATTATCCACGATGACATGGATTATTATGCGAGTATAGCATCATTAGAGGAAGTGGCAACAAAACGACTATTCACGTTGGTGTGTAGAATACATGAGTCTGGCGACATCTGACTTTCAGAAAAGCATCATCCACACAATTCCGAAGACGGCAAGAGCTGACAAGTGCGAAAAGTATCGCACAATCAGCTTAACAGCTCATGTCTCGAAGCTGCTTACAAGAATAATATGCAGAAGACTGGAAAAGAAAATTGAGAATGCGCCAGGTGACGATCAGTTTGGCTTTAGAAAAAGTAGAGGCACGAGAGAGGCAATTCTGACGTTACGGCTAATAATGGAAGCAAGGCTGAAGAAAAATCAAGACACGTTCATAGGATTTGTCGACCTGGAAAAAGCGTACGACAGTATAAAATGGTGCAAGCTGTTCGAGATTCTGAAAAAAGCAGGGGTAAGCTACAGGGAGAGACGGGTCATATACAATATGTGCAACAACCATGAGGGAATAATAAGAGTGGACAATCAAGAACGAAGTGCTCGTATTAAGAAGGGTGTAAGACAAGGCTGTAGCCTTTCTCCCCTACTCTTCAGTCTGTACATCGAGTAAGTAATGATGGAAATAAAAGAAAGGTTCAGGAGTGGAATTAAAATACAAGGTGAAAGGATATCAATGATACGATTCGCTGATGACATTGCTATCCTGAGTGAAAGTGAAGAAGAATTAAATGATCTTGCAGAACGGAATGAACAGTGTAATGAGTACACAGTATGGTTAGACAGTAAATCGGAGAAAGATGAAGGTAATGAGAAGTAGTAGAAATGAGAACAGAGAGAAACTTAACATCAGGATTGATGGTCACGAAGTTAAGGAATTCTGCTACCTAGGCTGTAAAATAACCAATGACGGACGGAGCAAGGAGAACATCAAAAGCAGACTCGCTATGGCAAAAAAGGTATTTCTGGCCAAGAGAAGTCTACTAATATCAAATACCGGCCTTAATTTGAGGAAGAAATTTCTGAGGATGTACGTCTGGAGTACAGAATTGTATGGTAGTGAAACATGGACTGTGGGAAAACGGGAACAGAAGAGAATCGAAGCATTTGAGATGTGGTGCTATAGACGAATGTTAAAAATTAGGTGGACTGATAAGGTAAGGAATGAGGAGGTTCTACGCAGAATCGGAGAGGAAAGGAATATGTGGAAAACACTGATAAGAAGAAGGGACAGGATGATAGGACATCTGCTAACACATGAGGGAATGACTTCCATGGTACTAGAGGGAGCTGTAGAGGGCAAAAACTGTAGAGGAAGACAGAGATTGGAATAAGTCAAGCGAATAGTTGAGGACGTAGGTTGCAAGTGCTACTCTGAGATGAAGAGGATAGCACAGGAAAGGAATTCGTGGCGGGCCGCATCAAACCAGTCAGTAGACGGATGACCAAAGAAAAAAAAGTAGCTGAACTGACAGGATGGGAAAATCTTTTGTCAACGGAAACTCGGAATTCCAAGGAGTATGAAGTACAAGCGGTACGTTTCGAGTATTACGTAAAGGGCTTGTTTAATCTTAAGGCCATTCTTTCTCAATCAGCAGGTCGCACGACCCCCACGCTGAGAAACGATACTGTAGACATAGATAAGACGTGGCGAAAGGGATTAATATTTTCAGTGCTCCTGTGACTTGGAATAAGAAGATCTTGTAATCTTTTCATTAATCCACTGTCCTTTCCTGTTATCATCTTTGCAACATTATTAAGTACTGGAATACGTTTCGGCCAATCTTTGTTAATATAGTTTGTAATACATAAAAAAAACCTCAAAGAGACATTGTCCTGCTACATGAGCCGGTATTGTTTTGTAAAACTGCATAATTTCTTTGACTGATGTGACCCTATCACACTCCTCACAAAATATAAGAAGCGATACTTTTTTGCTACATTTATTGATTCGTAAGAATGAATGCAAAAAAATTCACGTGAACTCACTTGTTGAATTAACTGATCGCAAAAATCGTGAAACCTGTTCCCGTCACATCACCGGAAGTTAAGCGCTATCGGGCTTGACTAGCACTTGGATGGGTGACCGTCCGGCCTCCTGATCGCTGTTGGTAAGCGCGGTGGTTTCAGCTCTTGTGAGACCAACTGAGGAGCTTGTTGACTAAAGAACAGCGGCTCCGGTTAAGAAAGCTGACAACGGCTGGGAGAGCGCCTTGCTGCCCACGCGCCCCTTCGTATCCGCATCCCGGCTGAGCATAACACGGCTGACGGTCGGTACCGTTAGGGCTTCCGAGGCCCGTTCGGACGGAGACAGGGAGAACACCTTCAGGCAAGTCACTGATTCGCATGATATTGAGTAATTAGGGAGCAGATGTTTTTCCCATTTCTTTGCTTCTTCCAAGCCTAATAAAACATTTACGGTATTAACTGCCGCAATATGTTTTCGGCGATTGTATGGGGTTTGGACACCTCGACTACTGATAATCGTACGAGGTGAGATGCTTCAACTGCACTGCTAGCACTATGACTTGCCTTACAAATCGACATCTCTTAATTTCTCAGGTATGTGAATTTCTTTCGAAAAACTCCAGAAGTTTGCTTCTATGAGCCGGATGTTCAGATTCCAAGAGTCGAACTAATTTTGATGGATTAGGAGAGAGATTGAAAACAAACAACGCACTATGGCTTTCCATCGAAAGACGCGAAACCATAATTGAAGAAGCCTATCTGTTATTTTACAACATCGACTTTTTACCGTGGCTCTCTCCGTTTTTTTTCACATTTTACCTATTTTGCATAATAAATTTTTTAAATTTTTTTTTCATTGACCGAACACTAAAATAAGCAAAATGGTTCAAATGGCTCTGAGCACTGTGGGACTTAACTTCTGAAGTCATCAGTCTCCTAGATCTTAGAACTACTTAAACCTAACTAAGCTAAGGACATCACAAACATCCATGCCCGAGGCAGGATTCGAACCTGCGAGCGTAGCGGTCGTGCAGCTCCAGGCTGTAGCGCCTAGAACTTCTCGGCCACTCCGGCCGGCTAAAATAAGCACCAGACGCACGCTTCGCATTCGAAACTATCACAAGCGCCTCTTTTATACTGGAGACAGCACGACTTGTTCAAACGCATATTTATGTTTAAACGTGCTCTTACAGCGGGTATTAACACAGTCCGGTCACATTAATGTGATTATCGTCTAGGTTCGACGTCATCCTGCTATAACCGTTCACAGACGGTGGGTGGCAGCACCAGCAATAGAGGGTATAAACTCGTACAATGTATCGTGGGAGTGCAGTCGTTGCAAAGCGGAAACGGAACGATTTGTCTTACGTCCTAAAGGGAATGATCTGAAAGCACGTTCGTAAACTGTTCGCGTGTTTAAAGTGCGAGTATACCGACAGCAACGCAAGATGGCACTATCCAAAATCGGCACCGAGTCAACTGTGATGCACCACAGGCCATAGATCACAAGGGTGAACGACGGCTGCGAAGATGTGTACGGACGAATAGACGTGAATTACTGAACAACTGACCGCCCATATGAACAAGGGACTGCCGACAGTGTTCCCTCAACGACCGATCAGCGAACATTGCTTTGTATGAACCTCTGATACAGCGCCTGGTTCGTGCATCCATGCTGAGTGTTGTTCATTGGCGACGAAGGCTGGAATTTGCATGCCAGTGCCGCAACTGAGTGGCGACAGGTGGCCTTTTCAGATGAATCACGTTTTACGGCCCAGCGGGTCAACGGAAGCGTCCGATTTCACCCGTCTGCTTTGACCCATGGTTATGGTGTGTGACGTCATTAAGCGCGGAGTTTATGAGTTGCTTATGTTTGCAGATGTGGCCTTGCTGTTAAATATCTTCAATATTTTGCGGTCCTGTCACTAACAGTGTAAATATTAATTTTAACTTCAATAAATACAACCTCAGTAGGACCGTTTAGTTGAATTTACCTAGGTTTCACTCGAGATAACCCAACCCTCTTCAGAATAACAGTAACTACCATTTGTCCATAGTGGACATCGTCAAGCTAAAACTACAAATCCATAAATTATGGTCAGACTATACAGCACTCGTGGCTGCCGCATCGCGGTCGCGAAGTCCGGCCGAGGCAGTTTTAGATAAGTCTTATAGTCTGACGATAATTTATGGATTTGTAGTTTTAGCTCGGCGATGTCCACTATCGACAAACGGTAGTTACAGTTATTCTGAAGAAGGTTGGGTTACCCCGATTGAAACCTAGGTAAATTCTAGGTAAACGGTGCAACTGAGGCTGTTAATTATTAAAATTAAAATTCGTCTTGCTGTGTTTGATGGCGCCCTCTGTATATGTGAATATGTGTATATATATATATATATATGTGTGTGTGTGTGTGTGTGTGAGGTGATGTGGTTTTGTTTCTGTTTTTCGTAGTTGTAGGTGCAAGTTTTTTCGTATCAATAGCTATGGTTGGCGTATATAGGTCAAGGGAAATGAACGATTCTAATTTTCGTAGTTTTATGTGTTTTGGTATCGACAGCTGAGGTCAAGGGAAATGTCTGATTCCAGTTTCCGTAGTGTTTGCTGTAGGTGTTGGTGTTTTGGCATTGTCAGCTGCGGTTGACCTATATAGGTCAAGAGCAGTGTCCGATTCCTGTAGATTTTCTGTGTTTTGGGATCGTGGTGTGTTTTTTGTTACTGTTATATTTAGCTTGTCCCCTCCCTAAAGTCCCAGTTTCCCACGCGGTTGTCCCGTCACTTTGATTGTATTTTAGGAGGGAGATGTTATTGTCTTCTAAACTATCCATCCATCCTTGGGGATCATTTCCACCCACACATGCAGTTTCCTCGGCACGATGGTACCGACGAGCAAGACAATACACCGTTTCACAGTGTACGTGCGTGGATCGAAGAGCACCAGGATGATTTTACCGTACTCTCCTGGCAACCAAGCCCTCTGGATTTAAACCCAATCTAGAATCTGTGTGACCACCTAGAGTGGACTGTTCGCCCCAAGAAGAAAAGACAAGATGGTAGGACATGTGTTAAGAGATCAGGATGCTAGAAGGAGCTGTAGAGGATGAACACTGTGAGAAAAGACAAGAAATTTGAATACGTCCAGTAAATGACTGACGACTTACGGCGCAAGTGCTACTCTGCGATGACAAAGTTGGCACCAGAAGAGAATTTGTGGGGGGCCGCATCAAACCAGTAAAAAGACTTCGATTTCCGGAAAAGTATAGAGAAGCGAATTATAGAGCAGAAATATAAAGTTGAAGAGGGCCAATTAGTAAAGTTCGTTTACTGTAGGCGTCCTTAGTAGGCGAGAGTTCGACACACCCAAACCCGAATGGTTCAGATGGCTCTGAGCACTATGGGACTTAACATCGGAAGTCATCAGTCCCCTAGAACTTAGAACTACGTAAACCTAACCAACCTAAGTACATCACACATATATATGCCCGAGGTAGATTCGAACCTGCGACCGTAGCCGTCGCGCGGTTCCAGACTGAAGCGCCTAGAACCACTCGGCCACTCCGGCCGGCCCCAAACCCGAGCGTACCACAAATGTTAGGTGGTGTACTGTTTGTTAACATGTTAGGCTCATCCAGTAGCATTCTAATTCACTCCCGTGGGGATTTTCTCTGCCCGGGGACTGGGTGTTTGTGTTGTCCTCATTATTTCATCATCATCATCGTCATTTCATCATTTGTGGCAGTGGTTAGAGTGGACTGTGAAAAAATTGGACTGTGCAACAATTGGGACTTTGAAAGGGCGCTGATAACCGCGCAGTTGAGCACCCCACAAACCAAACATCATCGTCATCATTCACGACTGTGAGCTACGAGTCAAGAACGGTGACAAGTCAAGTCGGCTAGCGCCGTTGCCGGTGTTACGTCGCTGGCCAGCGACCGCGTAAACAAAACAAACACGGGCGTCTCACCATTACGGGGCAGCCCTCATCGTGAATGCGCGGTGCGGCGTAACTGCGGAGCAGTTCAGTTTCCCGCCGCACCGAGTGAGGCAGGCGCTCGTCTGGAAAGCGGGTCCGGTCCTCTTCCCACAGCTGGCGGATCACTTTCGTCGAGGAGCGCAGGCGTCTTCTCCACCTGCTCTCTCCGTCACTCACACCAACCGGCGGAAACAGCAACTGGCAAGCGACCCTCCGTCTGCTGTCTCTGTCCTTTTTTTGCATGGTATCGAACACTTTACTATCTCTTCCTGTCACTCGACACTGCTGGCCATTAAAACTGCGACACGATGAAGACGCAATGCAGTAAACGCCAAACTAGTAACCTCATTTCCAAAAGATACCAAATCCAAAAAATTGGAAAATGGAATAACAACTCTATTTAGAATCATTACCTACGTAATAAGAGCTGTTATGCATGCCAGAACGTAATAGATCAGTTGCATGTTTCCCCTTAAGACTTGCGGTTCATGGCGCAGAATACCAAATCTAGTCTTAGTTCGTCTCTAGAAAGTGCAAAATCCTGGCAGTCAGTCGTTGCTGTTCTTGGTAATAACGTCATACACATGGCCGACGTGACGCTGTGCATTATACGAGCGTGTTAATTTATTTACTCGTCAAGTTCCGTAGGACCAAATTGGGGAGCAAATCTCCAAGGTCATGGAACGTGTCAGTACATGAAATAACAACATAAACGTAATGACAGATAAAAATAAATGTTCATGAACCTTAAGAAGTCCGTCCATAAGTTTAAGTAAACGCTATCAGCAAAACAATAAAAGATAGCTTAATTTTTCAAGGAACTCCTCGACAGAATAGGAGTGACCCATGAGGAAACTCTTCAGTTTCGATTTGAAAGCTCGTGGATTACTGCTACGATACTTGAATTCGAGTAGCAGCTTATTGAAAATGGATGCAGCAGTATACTGCACACCATTTTGCACAAGAGTTAAGGGAGTCCGATCCAAATGCAGTTTTGATTTCAGCCGAGTATTAACTGAGTGAAAGCTGCTTATTCTTGGGAATAAACTAATATTGGTAACAAGAAACGACAATAATGAGTATACGTTTTGAGAGGACAATGTCAAAATACCCAGACTCGTGAACACAGCTCGACAACAGGTTGGTGAACTCACACCACTTATTGCCCGAACCGCGCTTTTTTTTCTGTTGTTCATTGCAAGTTTTTAACTAAATCATGGATGAGATGAATAATGTGAATCACTAACAGCCAGTGAAAAATCCACGGAAAAGGGTATGTAGACTGAAAAAGTGGAAGAAAAATGTCGCGAAGCAAAATAAGCATGCCAAAAGGGTTAGTGTAATTAGTAGCGAACATGACACTGGTTGCTGTAGTGCTGCACGTGTATTACCACTGAAATTCAAGACTTCTATTACTGTTACTATGCGAATAAAGGATCTGTTCGCGAAACAAGTTACACGATTTAGAAAAGATATCTGTATGGTCCGAAAATAGGCAATTGGCCCTAAATAACCAAAAGTGTGAGGCCATCCACATGAGTACTAAAACGAATCCGTTAAACTTCGGTTACACGATAGATCAGTCAAATCTAAAGTCCGTAATTTCAACTAAATATCTGAGAATTACAATTACCAACAACTACTACACTACTTACAGCTCTTGTCCTTGAGGTAAGCGGCCGACTTTACTCAGCTCACGGCAGAATTCCTCAACATCACTTAAAGTTAAGCACATCTTAAATGTTACTGCCTCTGTATGTTTGTTTGTTGCTGAGCAGGTAAATTACGCTCTTAAGACTTTCTTAACGTTCTTGAATTCGGTGTTAGTAGCTACATGCATTATTATTATACAAGGCGCGTCTGAAAAATTCGGTGAACGATATCAGAAAACAAATGAAACCTGAGTTAAAAACACAATACCTCGTAAGCCGAAAATCGGTTAACACAATAAAAGTAATACTGCAGAGCAAAAGCAAACAGGTGCTTTTCATTTATCAAAATATCTTTTCTGGCCTTCAAAGTAACCACTATTAAAACACAAAGGAATTACAGACATTTGGCTACGAGTGGGCACTGATTTATAGTTATTGCTTTTTAATTATTGAAAGTATTTTGAAACATCTTTTCAACTACAAGCAAATGCGTGTTTTGGTCACTAAACGCGTTCCGTTTTAAAATAATTGAAATGCTTCAATATCGTTTACTAGATGATCGGTTTCGGCACTCGGAAGATGCCATCATCGGATCTGAAAGCGGCCATCTAGTAAACGATATTGAAGCGATCGTGGCTTTTCAATTACTTTAAAACCAGAGTGATCGCCCCACGACACACCACGTGTTCACTATGTTCCGTTTTATTAAAATAAAATATCTTCAGTGGTCTGCGATGGGTTGCTTCCTAGACCGAAAAAGTTTTACAGAAGGCGTCGATTTCATTCACGGTACTGTATGTTCGACTTTTTCGCTCTCGTCATGAAATGCCGTCTGTCTTCACGTTTCTGAGGTATTTCTTCGTCTGGTGCAGTTTTCCGCCTAAGCGCGCATTCCTGAGCAGAACTATGCAGCTTTACTGTGAAACACAGCACACCGTAGCACCACTACTGTTCGTTTGCATCTTTCTGGCTAAACGTGCCTCTGTGCGTCCTGTGTGGTTAGTGTTACCAACCTAACCGCTAGTTATTCCTTTGATCTAAAAATGTTCCCTTCCTCTCCAAATCGTCGTGCAAAGAACATCATTTGTCACAAACTGTTTTTCGATGTAGAAGGCAAACCAAACTGTAAATTCCTTTCATTACAAACCACTGATGTTATATTATTTCCATAAAACGAAACACGTTTTGTAACAAAAATACCTTCAACAGATACGTTAATAGTTCCAAGTAATTCTGCATTCCACACCTTCTAACATTTTTTCGTTTTTTTTTTTCTTTTTTTTTTACATAAAGACTCCAGACAACCTCTTGTTTAAAATATTGGCATTTTCTATAATAGCAAGTACAACTGTAGAATTATTGAACTGGAATGGCAAAAACGTTACTAATTGTCATCTTGTCATTAGTCCGTAAGCTTTGTTGCAACGCATCACCAACTACCCAATGGTTATAATTAGTTCCCCTATTTAAGATGTTATAACACGGAAACTAATTACCGTGCGAATGCCAAACTTAGTAGCATTAATGTCCAGAGTATGGGGTGCATGATTTCCACGAGTCTCCCCCCACCAGGTACCGTGATCAGTCATCGTAATTCATAGCCTCATACACCTGACGAGTCGCAGTGCTTCTGTTAACGAGTCAGCATGAGCTTGGACAAGAGGCTCTGAGCACTATGGGACTTAACATCTGAGGTCATCAGTCCCCTAGAACTTAGAACTACTTAAACCTAACTAACTTAAGAACATAACACACATCCATGCCCGAGGGAGGATTCGAACCTGCTACCCTAGCAGCAGCACTGTTCAGGACTGAAGTGCCTAGAACCGCTCGACCACACCGGCCGGCTGCGCATTTGTAATGAACTACGCTATTAAGAGAGTTGCCTGGAACAACAGACTTAGTGTAAGCTTTACCTGTAAGTCTCAGAGTTGTTATTGCAAGGGCAATCAGAAAGTTTATATTTGAGGGTATTGCTGCAGCATATGCGCAACGTGGAGCGACCCGATACCACCGTGCAAGCATCGACAACTAGGCAAGGGACTAGTGTGGCATTCGTGTCTTTCCGTGGTAAATGAGGAAACGTGAACTTGTCATTACCAAATGGGTTCACACAGGACAATGCGCTGTTATCCTTTTCTTTGACTGCTGAAGCACAAACACTATAATCCGTTCAACATAAGAATAAACCTGATGTAGACAAACACAAACGCGATGATTGGTCAGAATCCGTAGCACATGTACACTGGCGTTGTTACGCTCCTCGAAGTAGGTCCTACTTATGTATTAGGTATCTTATTACTAAGTTACGTCAAATGAAACGTTTACGATATTCGAATGTGTTAACAGCCATCAACGTAATTCTTAATCATGCCTTAGTTACGAAGTTTCTATTTCAAAAATCGTGTACAGTCACAGCCTCTGCAGGTTGTGGGTTGACTTTCGCACTGTTAAGGCGCAGTATGAAAATGGATGAGGCTGCTTCCTGTTCCGCAGTGAAACACGCACGTGGAAGACGGTTAAAAAGTGCTGAGAAGTAGGCTGTTATAAATTTTTTTCATAAATTTACGAAGATAATCTGCTTTCAAGTTTTCCCAGCGCTGAATATAACGTAGTTGAGAATGATCCTAACTTTGAACGTATGGCGCATTCGATAGCGTAGTGGAATGTGAAGCGCGTGAGGTTAATCGTGCGTTGGTACTCATCACACACGTGCCTTTTTTTTCCCCTTTCGATTTAAAACACCTACGTCTCGTAATTATGAAACTCATCATCATTTCTTATGAATCATGTAAGTTTCTTGTTTCTAATGACTTATTGGACGCCAAATTCCTGTTTCCATTTCAAATACAAATTCTTAAGTATAGATATTTTCTGAAAGCTGTTCATAAGAGCTAATTAAATTAAGAAAACACAACAATTTAATTTTGTAAGGCAAAAATGAAAAACCAAATCCTCTTTATTTGGACTATGTCCATAGTTTTATGCCCCAGAGATAATACGTACCGTAGAAACATGAAAAACAATCATTTTCACAGCATCGAGCACATCATACAAATGCTGCATTTTTACAGTTGCTACTGTACATTACAATATGAACCCAACGTAACTGATCTGACTCAAGCTGTGAAATTTGGCCCGAGAACTAACAAGACTGTTGAGCTGCCACACGTCCTGGAACTAACGCACGCAGCTTCTTCATACGTCACTGCCGCATGCTGGCGTGATATAGAACGGCTCGTCATAAAAGAAGAAGAGAAAATGTTGCGCCTGGTTGGCTTCGTGGATTCTATTGTTGATAGGGTCGTTATCAACGTAGCAGGTGACAATTCAAAAATGGTTCAAATGGCTCTGAGCACTATGGGACTTAACACCTATGGTTATCAGTCCCCTAGAACTTAGAACTACTTAAACCTAGCTAACCTAAGGACATCACACAACACCCAGCCATCACGAGGCAGAGAAAATCCCTGACCCCGCCGGGAATCGAACCCGGGAACCCGGGCGTGGGAAATGTGACAATTCCAGAACTGAAATGCACTTCTCAAATTCGGACAAGGAAGGAGCTAAGAGAGACCAGACAACCTGAAATGTCTCTGTTGGATTCCTTTCATGTTAATTTCTTAAATCTGTTGCCATTTACGGCATAAATTATTCTTCTAAATTTACTGTGGCGTTTCTGACTATCTGGGAGGAGACTGAGCAGTGAAACGTGTTACTTTTACACATAAACAAGAACGATCTGTCACACTACTACACTTTAAAACACAGTTTATATGTAATTCATGTCACACAGTCTCATACGGAACCTACATCCGCTTTCTTTTATGTACTGTATATGACAAGATACTGTCATCCCCCTTCCCTTCTGTGTGAGAGGATGAATGAGCAAATGTACACTCCTGGAAATTGAAATAAGAACACCGTGAATTCATTGTTCCAGGAAGGGGAAACTTTATTGACACATTCCTGGGGTCAGATAAAACACATGATCACACTGACAGAACCACAGGCACATAGACACAGGCAACAGAGCATGCACAATGTCGGCACTAGTACAGTGTATATCCACCTTTCGCAGCAATGCAGGCTGCTATTCTCCCATGGAGACGATCGTAGAGATGCTGGATGTAGTCCTGTGGAACGGCTTGCCATTCCATTTCCACCTGGCGCCTCAGTTGGACCAGCGTTCGTGCTGGACGTGCAGACCGCGTGAGACGACGCTTCATTCAGTCCCAAACATGCTCAATGGGGGACAGATCCGGAGGTGTTGCTGGCCAGGGTAGTTGACTTACACCTTCTAGAGCACTTTGGGTGGCACGGGATACATGCGGACGTGCATTGTCCTGTTGGAACAGCAAGTTCCCTTGCCGGTCTAGGAATGGTAGAACGATGGGTTCGATGACGGTTTGGATGTACCGTGCACTATTCAGTGTCCCCTCGACGATCACCAGAGGTGTACGGCCAGTGTAGGAGATCGCTCCCCACACCATGATGCCGGGTGTTGGCCCTGTGTGCCTCGGTCGTATGCAGTCCTGATTGTGGCGCTCACCTGCACGGCGCCAAACACGCATACGACCATCATTGGCACCAAGGCAGAAGCGACTCTCATCGCTGAAGACGACACGTCTCCATTCGTCCCTCCATTCACGCCTGTCGCGACACCACTGGAGGCGGGCTGCACGATGTTGGGGCGTGAGCGGAAGACGGCCTAACGGTGTGCGGGACCGTAGCCCAGCTTCATGGAGACGGTTGCGAATGGTCCTCGCCGATACCCCAGGAGCAACAGTGTCCCTAATTTGCTGGGAAGTGGCGGTGCGGTCCCCTACGGCACTGCGTAGGATCCTACGGTCTTGGCGTGCATCCGTGCGTCGCTGCGGTCCGGTCCCAGGTCGACGGGCACGTGCACCTTCCGCCGACCACTGGCGACAACATCGATGTACTGTGGAGACCTCACGCCCCACGTGTTGAGCAATTCGGCGGTACGTCCACCCGGCCTCCCGCATGCCCACTATACGCCCTCGCTCAAAGTCCGTCAACTGCACATACGGTTCACGTCCACGCTGTCGCGGCATGCTACCAGTGTTAAAGACTGCGATGGAGCTACGTATGCCACGGCAAACTGGCTGACACTGACGGCGGCGGTGCACAAATGCTGCACATCTATAGCCATTCGACGGCCAACACCTGCGGTTCCTGGTGTGTCCGCTGTGCCGTGCGTGTGATCATTGCTTGTACAGCCCTCTCGCAGTGTCCGGAGCAAGTATGGTGGGTCTGACACACCGGCGTCAATGTGTTCTTTTTTCCATTTCCAGGAGTGTATTTCTAGTTGCATGCTGGATGGTAGCAGACAAGCCCGTCTGCTAGATAACACTAGGACCAACGTCGGAACACGTAGCTACGCTTTGTAAAAGCAAAGAGGTTTCTATCCTTAGTATGGTCCTGTCTGTCCCTTGTCATGTTGGAGTAGGTAGCTGCCCCTCTGGTCACTTCCGTTTTGTATACGGAAGCACCCTTGGTAGGAGCCCCGCAGGTCAGTCTGTACGCGGCGAGCGTCTGATGTGGTAAGATCTCCGGCTAAGCGCGTGTCTGCTAAGTCCGCAGGACAATGGATTTCTTAAGTTCAGCCTAACTGAAAATTTAATCACCTTTATTTCAGGTTTAGCTCTAAAATATCTAATGTTATCTTAAATTGCAACGCAGTGTATTTCGAGTGTGAACTTCAGAATATCTTCCCGTAGTTGCTTTGTCACTACTTTGTGAGTGAAGTGTCAACCACGTGTTGATCAGTGACTCTAACTAAGATCATCAATCTTAAATGCGAAAGTGCGTAAGATTATAACGTCTCGTCTTGACAATATTTTTCAATGTAGCAACTTTCTTTATGTTCAACCCACGTGGGGTGTACTTTGTGAGACCAGTACCACGTCCTTATACAGCTTTTTGACCCATCAGGTTAATAGTAAGACGATAGTAACCAGTTCGAGGTTTTTCCTTTGTAAATTGCTTTTCGATCTAATTTATTTTCATAATCAAAATTATTGTGGAGTTACACTCTTTGTGTAAACAAAGTTGACCACGTGAAGCATGTGGTGTAATCATCAAAGCAGCCCTCAGCTATTATTTTCGGGAAGATTTCACAGAGAGTTAGTTTGAATTTAGTATACCAGTGTGTGGTAATTACATGACGGACAGGATTGCGCTACGAACGTAATTTCTTTGGGTGAAAATTGATTCGGTTGGTTTTGGTTAATTTCCTCTTGCATATGTTTCAACGTTCTTCGTGTGTTATTTTATGAATGCAGTGTTGTATGCAGTCTCCCAATCTTGGCTCCATATTTGATGTGTTCCGTAAGATTACAATCTCACATTTTCACAATCCTAAATAAGGCACCAGTTTAGTTATGAATCAAGTTTAATATGCTGAAATTTCAATGAGCAATGTTAAAATAAATTTCCAAATATAAACTGATTTATTTCTTTTTATTTAAATTCTCATTTTTATATATATATATATATATATATATATATATATATATATATATATATATATATATATATTTATATATATATATATATATCACCAGTTGTCTTATGACTATTAAAATATTATAATTAATGTTAGTCTGGTTGAGAATTTGGTAAGCTAGACTGGGTACCTGGTGAAACAGTTGTGCAGTAATGCAAGGTTAACTAACCCCGGACTGCTCACAGCTTTTAACCCACTTTTATTGTCTATCAGCGCCGCTTCCACATCAAATTAATGCAATAATATTACAAACTGACTATAAGTAATACTTTCAGTGGCTAGGGTATAAAACTATACGGCGAAATCCTTTACTACTCTCTTACGTTACACACAGCTTATGCAGAAAACATACCCTGTGGTTAAGTCATTCTTGTTTTTCAAAACTGTTAAAATGTGTGTGAAAACTTATGGGACTTAACTGCTAAGGTCATCAGCCCCTAAGCTTACACACTACTTAACATAAATTATCCTAAGGACAAACAGACACACCCATACCGAAGGGAGGAATCGAACCTCCGCCGGGACCAGCTGCACAATCAATGACTGCAGCGCCTTAGATCACTGGGCTAATCCCGCGCGGCATTCTTGTTTTTAATTACAATAGTACGTTAGCTAAAAACGATAACCTACTGCGGTCTGTGTCTTGTGGTCTAAGGAGCGTATTGTTGGAGATTTTCAGAGTGTTATTTCATTCTGCTTAAAAATTAAATCACATTCGAAGCTGTATGCTCCTCTGCTCGTCTCTTTCTACATGTGAACTGAAGCTGTACCAGCTGCCCACCCAGTGCTGTCCACGTTAAATGCGCTGATAAAGCTGTGTCCCGTATCATCGCTAAGTCGACCAGCGCGTAATGCACCGCACAAAACGTACCCTTATTATCGTACTTGACAGTACTCGAGACAGCTTGGATGCAGTCCCACGGAAATCCAATGAGGTTCCAGCAAACGCGGAAGAATACATAGTGTAATGTTTACATAAGTTTTAGTCTTACGGTGTACGGATTATAGTCGGCAATCGCCGGCGAATGAAGACTGAGTATGAGGCAGCATGTCCCTCGAAAGCCACCGTTGTGGAATGATGGGCCAAGTTCCGCGCTGGTCGCTGTTCGACATGATACGCCGGTCGATCTGGAAGGCCAGAAAAGGGACGCTGATCCAAGTGGGAAACACCCGAGCACCCGCCCTATAGTCCCTATGTCTTCCCACTCGATTATCACGTCCCCGGTCCCTTAAAAAAAGGCCTTGAAGGCTCGACAGTTCCTGTTGGACGAGGATGTGTAGCAGGTAGTTACGGACTTCTGCATGCAACAGAATACGGTGTGGTACAGTTCAGAGATTGCGGTGCAACAACGAAGTCGGCAACGCGAATCACTACCACAGACATTGGGGAGGGCTCCCTGCAATCCGCATCGACATGTGGTCTGCTCCCGCAGACCACATGTCTTTTCCTGGACTGCAGCGACCTTGCACTGAGACCAATATAATGTCGAGCATGCAGCTGCTCAGTCCAGTCTGTGACCTCAGCTTCAGCAGACAACAACACCGTGAAGGAACAGTGATCGCGAAGTTTCCAATAAAAATGTAGTGAAAGTTGAACATTCTATTTGAAGAGAACAGTTCATGTTTGTATGCATCAAGAGATACTTTGATAGTCAATGATAGTTGTAAACATTCTACACTCTTCTGTGACAAATAAGAGTCAAGTTAATTAAATCTGTTTATTGATTCATGTAACGAAGTGAACTAATATTCCATCTGTTGTAGTTAAATATCAACTATCTCCAGAATACTCAGGGAACTCACAGTCGTGGCTGGACAACTGTACTTTCGTCTGGTCACAACACACAGTGTTTTCTAAATGTTAATCTCCAATCTGCTGCGTCTGTTGTATGGTTTCCTCAATGCTCACGGTGCTTTTGCCAGATTGGCATTGCCATTCTGACCTATATGTCCTACTAACTGAATCTTATTGATCGACCCTTATAGTAGTAAAAACTAGTACAGGTGTATTAATGTACATTTATTATGTCACCATCGGTTTCATTCAGTAAACATCTCCAACTGACATTGCCGACAGCCTTTGTAACGAAGTTGCGCCGATATCATGACACAAGAAGGTTAATCGTATTACGCAAGGGTAAGGCACATTCTGGAACATGGTGAGCAAACGAATACTCCAACAGACCCGAAGAAGCAGAGAGGCACTAACTCTACACTAGTGTGGATAGCATGCCATTCTCTTGAACTCCGTGCTCACTGCGCTTCTACCTTTCATTAATAAACGCTGGTAAGGTACCGAGCCAAATGCCTTTCACAAGTAAAGAAAGACTGCATCTACCTAATTGTCTTGACACCCGTACATGGCCTTCAGGATGTCATGTGACGCAAGCCGTAATTTCCATCTGTGTAGTTGTCCCAGAACTGCAATAATCTAAATGTTGCCAGAGACAATATGAACTCCCAGCAAGCACGAATTAAGTATTCAAATGTTTGTCTCCCGAGGACAGAGATTTTCTTCGAAAATTCCCCGTTAAAATTAAAACCATTCTCAACAGCGACTAGTTACGATGATATATTTTAGTATAAAATGTTACAATTATTGATAATAGTAGAGTATCGGGCCAGTCCGGCACACCTTATTTATGCTGCAGGTCACGTTGACCATTACTTTATGAGCCTACTGCAACCATTTGTCTACGTGAAAGTAAGTTACTATGACAGCTATGGGAGCTGTTAGCGGAATTCTGCGTAATATCATGTCTTTAACTGAGGAGAGGCGTACCCACATGGATACTGTGAGATGGGTCACGACTCGTACCTGGGTAGCTCAGCAGAAAATGTATTGCTAGCTAAAGGGAATGATTTTGTATGGACCCTCCAAACGACACTGACATTTAACCGGCTGAAAGTTTCATCTTTATCATGTTAAAAACTTTCTAAGCCCAAGATCGGATAAATGTTTCTTTATTGTGAACAACCAGATTCTTCAGGTCTTAAAAAAACTTCATCTTTAGGTCTTCAGATTTTTTTTTTGTTATGCACCGTGTTCATTTCAAGTTGGACCTCGGGCCAAAATGTCATGTGGATTAAAAACAGAGCACTATAGAATATTTGTTTTAACTAAAATATTTAAAATCATAAAGCATCTTGTGTAAATGATCATGCCCATACACACTGAAGCGTCAAAGAAACTGGTTGGTATAGCTTTGCGTATTCAAATACAGAGATACGTAAATACACTCCTGGAAATGGAAAAAAGAACACATTGACACCGGTGTGTCAGACCCACCATACTTGCTCCGGACACTGCGAGAGGGCTGTACAAGCCTGCACTGTATGTACAAGCAATGATCACACGCACGGCACAGCGGACACACCAGGAACCGCGGTGTTGGCCGTCGAATTGCGCTAGATGCGCAGCATTTATGCACCGCCGCCGTCAGTGTCAGCCAGTTTGCCGTGGCATACGGAGCTCCATCGCAGTCTTTAACACAGGAAGCATGCCGCGACAGCGTGGACGTGAACCGTATGTGCAGTTGACCGACTTTGAGCGAGGGCGTATAGTGGACATGCGGGAGGCCGGGTGGACGTACCGCCGAATAGCTCAACACGTGGGGCGTGAGGTCTTCACAGTACATCGATGTTGTCGCCAGTGGTCGGCGGAAGGTGCACGTGCCCGTCGACCTGGGACCGGACCGCAGCGACGCACGGATGCACGCCAAGACCGTAGGATCCTACGCAGTGCCGTAGGGGACCGCACCGCCACTTCCCAGCAAATTAGGGACACTGTTGCTCCTGGGGTATCGGCGAGGACCATTCGCAACCGTCTCCATGAAGCTGGGCTACGGTCCCGCACACCGTTAGGCCGTCTTCTGCTCACGCCCCAACATCGTGCAGCCCGCCTCCAGTGGTGTCGCGACAGGCGTGAATGGAGGGACGAATGGAGACGTGTCGTCTTCAGCGATGAGAGTCGCTTCTGCCTTGGTGCCAATGATGGTCGTATGCGTGTTTGGCGCCGTGCAGGTGAGCGCCACAATCAGGACTGCATACGACCGAGGCACACAGGGCCAACACCCGGCATCATGGTGTGGGGAGCGATCTCCTACACTGGCCGTACACCTCTGGTGAACGTCGAGGGGACACTGAATAGTGCACGGTAAATCCAAACCGTCATCGAACCCATCGTTCTACCATTCCTAGACCGGCAAGGGAACTTGCTGTTCCAACAGGACAATGCACGTCCGCATGTACCCCGTGCCACCCAACGTGCTCTAGAAGGTGTAAGTCAACTACCCTGGCCAGCAAGATCTCCGGATCTGTCCCCCATTGAGCATGTTTGGGACTGGATGAAGCGTCGTCTCACGCGTTCTGCACGTCCAGCACGAACGCTGGTCCAACTGAGGCGCCAGGTGGAAATGGCATGGCAAGCCGTTCCACAGGACTACATCCAGCATCTCTACGATCGTCTCCATGGGAGAATAGCAGCCTGCATTGCTGCGAAAGGTGGATATACACTGTACTAGTGCCGACATTGTGCATGCTCTGTTGCCTGTGTCTATGTGCCTGTGGTTCTGTCAGTGTGATCATGTGATGTATCTGACCCCAGGAATGTGTCAATAAAGTTTCCTCTTCCTGGGACAATGAATTCACGGTGTTCTTATTTCAATTTCCAGGAGTGTAGGTAGAATACTGCGCTGCGATCGGCAGCGCCTATATAAGACAAGAAGTGTCCCGCGCAGTTCATAAATCGGTTTCTGCTGGTTAAATGGCTGATTATCAAGACTTACGTGACGTGGAGTGTGGTGTTATAGCCGGCGCACGGGTGATACGACACAGCATCTCCGAGGTAGCGATGAAGTGGGTATTTTCTCATACGATCATATCACGAGTGTACCGAGAATATCAGGAATCCGGTAAAACATTAAATCTCCGTCATCGGTGCGGCCGGAGAAAGTTCCTGCAACAACGGGGCCAACGACGACTGAAAATAATCGTTCAAAATGACAGAAGTGCAACGCTTCCGCAAATTGCTAGAGATTTGATTGCTGGGCCATCAACAAGTGTCAACGTGCGAATCATTTAACGAAACAACATCGATATGGGCTTTCCCAGCTGAAGGCCAACTCGTGTACCCTTGATGACTGCGAAATACAAAGCTTTATGTCTGGCCTGGGCCCGTCAACACCGACAATGGACAGCTTATGTCTGGATACATGTTGCCTAGTCGTAGTCGGACGAGACTCGTTTCAAATTTTATCGAGCGGATGAACGTGTACGGGTATGGAGACAACCCCATGAATCCATCGATCCTGCCGGCCGAAGTGGACGTCTGCTTCTAGGCGCTGCAGTCTGGAACCGCGAGACCGCTACGGTCGTAGGTTCGAATCCTGCCTCGGGCATGGATGTGTGTGATGTCCTTACTTTAGTTAGGTTTAAGTAGTTCTAAGTTCTAGGGGACTAATGACCTCAGAAGTTGAGTCCCATGGTGCTCAGAGCCGTTTGAACCATTTCGAACGAGCGTATTAGCAGGCGACTGTTTAGGCTGGTGGAGGCTCTATTATGGTGTAGGGCGTGCGGATTTGGTGTAATGTGGGACCCCTGATACGCCTCGATACGACTCTGACAGGTGACACGTACGTAAGCACCCTATTTGATGACCAGCATCCATTCACGTCCATTGTACATCCCGAGGGACTTGGGCAATTCTAGCAGGACAGTGCGAGATCCCACACCTCCACAATTACCACACAGTGGCTCCAGGAACACTCTTCTGAGTTTCAACACTTCCGCTGTCCGCCAAACCCTGCAGACATGAACAATATTGAGTATTGAATCTTGGATGCCTAGAACTTCCTGTCCAGAAGTGATCTCCATCCCCTCGTACTCTTACGGATTTATGGACAGCCCTGCAGGATTCCTGGTGTCATTCACTCCAGCACTACTTCAGACATCAGTCGAGTCCAGAATGAGATTTTCACTCTTCAGCGGAATGTGCGCTGATATGAAGCTACCTGGCAGATTAAAACTGTGTGCCGGACTGAGACTCGAATTCGGGACCTTTGCCTTTCGCGGGCAAGTTCTCTACCATCTCAGCTACCCAAGCACGACTCACGCCCCGTCTTCACAGCTTTACTTCTGCCAGTACCTCGTCTCCTACCGTCCAAACTTTACAGAAGCTCTCCTGCAAAGATCCCGAGTTGGAATCTCGGCCCGGCACACAGTTTTAATCTGCTAGAAAGTTTCATCAGTCGAGTCCATGGCACTTCTAAGTGCTCGCAGGGCTCATACAATGTTAAGGAAGTCTACCAGTTTCTTTCGCCCCTCAGTGTATATACCGCTCACACATGACTGTTAGCCGGCCGGAGTGGCCGTGCGGTTCTAGGCGCTACAGTCCGGAGCCGAGCGACCGCTACGATCGCAGGTTCGAATCCTGCCTCGGGCATGGATGTGTGTGATGTCCTTAGGTTAGTTAGGTTTAATTAGTTCTAAGTTCTAGGCGACTGATAACGTCAGAAGTTAAGTCGCATTGTGCTCAGAACCAACATGACTGCTACGTGACAAAAATACAGTACACAGTAGCACAACTGTTTACATAAGATGTACATATTGTAAACGTTGAAAATCCAGCTTAAACGGCGTATAAAGCGAGCGGCGTATACAGTTTATGGACATAGCAATTTTCACAAGGTGGTTTATGTTTTTAAGTATTATGGTTAAGTTTAGTTAGGGCAAACCTTTTGTAATGTGCTGTTTTTTATCCACATGACAGCTTGGCATGAGGTTCAACTCAAAATGAGCACGTTTCATAACAAAAAGATTTTTTAAGAAGTTAAGAAGGCAGTAAACTACGTCGGGACCGGTTGTTTTAAATTTTTAAAAATTGGGATACTGGCTTCGGAAAGCTTTTGCTAAGTGAAACAGCTCACTTCTTCTGTCTTCCAAAATGAGAAATTTATCATCTTTGGCACGTCAAACGACATTTGAGACGGTAAAGTTTACTGATTCCTGTCCTCCAGCAGCACTTTCACTTCCTTGTGGTAGCACTGCATCTTGCCGGCAATGTGGCGAACTGAGAGTGAAGCCGAGGAGTATGCTGCACACGAGAGTACAACGGCAGTGCCGGCCATAAAGCAGGAGAAACCACGGCTGTGCATACCGCGGTTTCGCAGCCGTGCGCCGCGGAGACGGGGCTAGCCTTGATGGGACGCCGCCGGCGCAGGATTAGTGCCAAGTACGACGAGCAGTCACGACTCGGCCGCTAACGGAACAGCTGCGCGGGGAAGGCTCCACCCTCTGACAGCGGACTCAGGGGTCCGGGGGAGATCGGTCCATTTTAAGTCGGCCCGAAGAGTAGTGACGAACCTGCAGGAACGCATACTGCAGCTAGCTCAAACCGGGCAGAGGCGAGGATCTAGACAGAAGTGTGGAATAATGGGGAGGCTGTTGAATAAGAAACGGCCACTGGATCTCTCACCTGTCCCTCAGTGAACTGCCGCTAGACTACCATTTGTATCATTCTTTCATTGAAAACTGTAAAATGAAACAGTTGTTCAGGACTGAAACTTCTTGGCAGATTAAAACTGTGCGCCGCACCGAGACTCTAACTCGGGACCTTTGCCTTTCGCTGGCAAGTACTCTCCCAACTGAGCTATCCAAGCGCGACTCCCGCCCTGTCCCCACAGATTTACTTCTGCCAGTACCTCGTCTCCTACCTTCCAAACTTTACAGAAGCTCTCCTGCGAACCTTGGAGAACTAGCACTCCTGAAAGAAAGGATATAGCGGAGACATGGCTTAGTCACAGACTGGAGGATGTTTCTAGAATAATATTTTGAGTCTGCAGCGGAGTGTGCGCTGATATCAAATTCTTGGCAGATTAAAACTGTGGCCGGACCGAGACTCGAACTCGGGACTGGCAGAATTAAAGCTGTGAGGACGGGCCGTGACTCGTGCTTGGGTAGCTCAGATGGTAGAGCACTTGCCCGCGAAAGGCAAAGGTCCCGAGTTCGAATCTTGGTCCGGACACAGTTTTAATCTGCCAAGAAGTTTCATATCAGCGCACACTCCGCTGCAGAGTCAAAATCTCATTCTGGAGTTGTTCAGCACTGTTTCGCAGCCTCCTAATTCGTTATCAGATCTAGACTGGATGGCCTTATAGTGAGGTGACAAAAGTCATCGGATAGCGATACGCACATATATAGACGGCGGTATTGTCGTGTAGGTAAGGTATAAAATGCCAGTGCATTTCCATAGCTCTGAATGCGGAATGGTAGTTGGAGCTAGATGCATGGAACATTCCATTTCGGAAATCGATAAGGAATTCAATATTCCGAGATCCACAGTGTCAAGAGCGTGCCGAGGACATCAAATTTCAGGCATTGCTTCTCACCAGGGAAAACACAGTGCCCGACCGCTTTCGCTTAACGACAGAGAGAAGGGGCGTTTGCGTGAAGTTGTCAGTGCTAACAGTCACTAAGCACTGCGTGAAATATTCACAGAAATCAAAGTTAGACGTACGATGAACGTATCCATTACCACTGCGTGAAATAGCCACAGAAATCAAAGTTGGACGTACGATGAACGTATCCATTACCAAACAACACGATGAAACGTGGCGTTAATGGGCTATAGAAGCAGACGACCGATGCGATTGCCTTTGCTAACAGCACGACATCGCCTGCAGTGGTTCTCCTCGGCTCGTGATCATATCGGTTGAACCCTAGACGGCTGGAGAACCGTGGGCTGGTCAGATGAGTCCAGATTTAAGTGTGTAAAAGCTGCTGGTACACCCCACGAAGCCACTGTAACGCCGCTACCCTTTGGACGCAAAAACGAAAAATATAAATCTAGTCCTCACACCCCAATACAAGCTTCAAGCCCGAGATCTAAATGTCATAAAAAGAAAGCCCTGTGTACTAACACTGCATGACTAGTAGCAAGTAGACTGAAGAGAAAGTAATATAAAAAGGAATATAAAAGAATCTTGGTAGCAAAGTAACTTAATATTTTGAAAAAGAAAAAAAAAAGAAATAGAATTCATTAGTTTCAAAATAAAATAACAGTAGATCGGAAAGTAGTAGACTTGTAGATCACGGAATATAAGTGACCTCAAAGAATACTCCTTGTGAGTACTCTTTGAGGACACTGCGAAATACAGAAGCTAAAGTTGTACATTGTTAATGTGCTTTTGGCGCTTGCCTTCTCGTGTCGTAATTGAACTTGTGCGTTCGTACGTAATATTATTAGGCGATACGAGATTGCTTCCTACATTTGAAGATCTGCGATCTGCTACAAATGATTAAAAACTCAAAGAGGTAAATCAACAACTTTGAAAATATCTTTGAAGTAATTCAAGCTAGGAAAATAACCGAATATATTGTCTTAATTTGATTATTATCAACGTAAGGCTGGACTTAGACCCAATGCGATAGACAAATAATAGTTCAATTGATAGGAAGTGGTGAATAGTGTAAACTACGAGGAATATACTTAAACTGCGTTAAAGTAAACAGCGTGATCTGGATCTTGATGTAAACTCTTTGGCTAAATTTACGTAACTAATTCCACCCACCTGAAAGAAAGGTTACTTCTTTAAGACAATGATAGGATGTGCACCAACTAGAATAAACCAACACAAATTGACTTTACAGTGTCTAACATTTCTTTCAACCCATTTAATATTGAGTGCTCGTGAAACATTTATCAGTACGACAACACAGATTATCAACAGAGCGCAGCATTCATTCATAGATATTCTTTGGCGCTCTAGAAAGTTATCGTACTGATGCAGATTATTTAGCTCACGCGAACTGTAAACTTGCATAGATAAACTCTGGATGTATATACACTGTAATCATGGTTAGGGCAATAATCTCAGTTTGAATGCATTTACGTGTTGCTAGGCTCGTACACGTCGGGGAGCAAATGAAGGGATTATTTCAATGGTGGTACAAGTCCATTACCTCAACTTTTCTGCCTATAATGTTCCTGAAATTAATGATCCAAACAAACATAAAGAAAGGTTCATCTCTAGCAAGAAGCCATATGCTTGAATATTTCTGGTATTTCAACTGCAGATTTTTCAGCGCTCATTTAACTTGAGGACTCTGTATCTCAGCCGGCCAAAGTGGCCGAGCGGCTCTAGGCGCTTCAGTCTGGAACTGCACGACCGCTACGGTCTCAGTTTCGAATCCTGCCTCGGGCATGGACCTAAGGACATCGCACACATCCATGCCCGAGGAAGGATGCGAACCTGCGACCGTAGCGGACTCGCGGTTCCAGACTGAAGCGAGTAGAACCCCTCGGGCACACCGGCCGGCCCAAAATAGGGGAAGCAAATTTTCAGTAGAAGTGATGTGGTTTACAGTATAGATGTTGAACAAGTGCCCATGGAAGCGCATTGCCTTCTTGTAGGATGACCTTCTTTCAACGGCGTTTCAAGCACAACGTACGACAAACGATGATGATGTTTGGTATGTGGGGCACTTAACTGTGCGGTCATCAGCGCCCGAACGTACGACAGAGCTTCAGAAGTGTCTGTATGTAGCGGTCGCTCTTAACAGTTTGTCCAGGTTGAAGATATATTCGCTTGTAGCCGTATGTGGACGCAGATCGCAGGCGACCGCTAGAAGGGGCATCTTTGATACTCGGTTTTCCATATTTGAAACGTTTCATCAAACGCTGCTGGAGCCGATGTAGGCATGTCCATAAGTATGTTGAATTCTGAGGTGAATTTAAGCAGAAAATTTTCCGTCTTTAACGAGGCGTTCAGTGCTAGCACGCTTTCAAAACGAAATATGGATGTTGACCTTTCGGCAGAACTGACCCTGGTCATCTGATAGACGTCACAATATGGCAAGATGTGGTGTACACTCTGTAGATGATGATCCTGTAGTCTTTTTTTTATTTGGTGGTACTGGAATTTTAACAGTGGTTCGCTCACGACTTTTAGTGTGGCCCTCGAATCACAGATCCCCTGCAGTTCTTCCCGCATTTTACTACAGTTTTCTGGATCTTCCCATACACAACGGTTTCGCCACAAAAAGCCTCACGGAACTCCTATATTACCCATTGCATCATCCATTTGTACTGCAAACACTTCTACATCTACATCTACATCTACATGACTACTCTGCAATTCACATTTAAGTGCTTGGCACAGGGATCATCGAACCACAATCATACTATCTCTCTACCATTCCACTCCCTAAGAGCACGCGGGAATAACGAACACCTAAAGCTTTCTGTTCGAGCTCTGATTTCTCTTATTTTATTTTTATGATGATTCCTACCTATGTAGGTTGCGCTCAACAACATATTTTCGCATTCGGAAGAGAAAGTTGGTGACTGAAATTTCGTAAAAAGATCTCGCCGCGACGAAAAACGTCTTTGCTGTAATGACTTCCATCCAAATTCGCGTATCATATCTGCCACACTCTCTCTCCTATTACGTGATAATACAAAACGAGCTGCCCTTTCTGCACCCTTTCGATGTCCTCCGTCAATCCCACCTAGTAAGGATCCCACACCTCGTAGCAATATTCTAACAGAGGACGAAAGAGTGTAGTGTAAGCTGTCTCTTTAGGGGACTTGTTGCATCTTCTAAGTGTCCTGCCAATGAAACGCAACCTTTGGCTCGCCTTCCCCACAATATTATCTATATGGTCTTTCCAACTGAAGTTGTTCGTAATTTTAACAACCAGGTACTTCGTTGAATTGACAGCCTTGAGAATTGTACTATTTATCGAGTAATCGAATTCCAACGGATTTCTTTTGGAACTCATGTGGATCACCTCACACTTTTCGTTATTTAGCGTCAACTGCCACCTGCCACACCATTCAGCAATCTTTTCTAAATCGCTTTGCAACTGATACTGCTTTTCGGATGACATTACTAGACGGTAAATTACAACATCATCTGCGAACAACCTAAGAGAACTGCTCAGATTGTCACCCAGGTCATATAAATAGATCAGGAACAGCAGAGGTCCCAGGACGCTTCCCTGGGGAACACCTGATATCACTTCAGTTTTACTCGATGAATTGCCGTCTATTACTACGAACTGCGACCTTCCTGACAGGAAATCACGAGTCCAGTCGCACAACTGAGACGATACCCCATAGGCCCGCAGCTTGATTAGAAGTCGCTTGTGAGGAACGGTGTCAAAAGCTTTCCGAAATCTAGAAATACGGAATCAACTTGAGATCCCCTGTCGATAGCGGCCATTACTTCGTGCGAATAAAGAGCTAGCTGCGTTGCACAAGAACGATGTTTTCTGACACCATGCTGATTACGTATTAATAGATCTTTCCCTTCGAGGTGATTCATAATGTTGGAATACAGTATATGCTCCAAAACCCTACTGCAAACCGACGTCAATGATATAGGTCTGTAGTTAGATGGATTACTCCTACTACCCTTCTTAAACACTGGTGCGACCTGCGCAATTTTCCAATCTGTAGATACAGATCTATCGGTGAGCGAGCGGTTGTATATGAGTGCTAAGTAGGGAGCTATTGTATCAGTGTAATCTGAAAGGAACCTAATCGGTATACAATCTGGACCTGAAGACTTGCCTGTATCAAGCGATTTGAGTTGCTTCGTAACCCCTAAGGTATCTACTTCTAAGAAACTCATGCTAGCAGATGTTCGTGTTTCAAATTCTGGAATATTCCATTCGTCTTCCCTGGTGAAGGAATTTCGGAAAACTGCCTTCAATAACTCCGCTTTAGCGGCACAGTCGTCGATAACAGTACCGTCGGCACTGCGCAGCGAAGGTATTGACTGCGTCTTGCCGCTTGTGTACTTTACATACGACCAGAATTTCTTCGGATTTTCTACCAAATTTCGAGACAATGTTTCGTTGTGGAACCTATTAAAGGCATCTCGCATTGAAGTCCGTGCCAAATTTCGCACGTCTGTAAATTTTAGCCAATCTTTGGGATTTCGCGTTCTTCTGAACTTCGCATGCTTTTTCCGTTGCCTCTGCAACAGCGTTCGGACCTGTTTAGTGTTCCACGGGGGATCCGTTCCATCTCTTACCAATTTATGAGGTATGAGTGTCTCAATTGCTGTTGCTACAATATCTTTGAATTTGAGCCACATCTCGTCTACATTTGCATAGTCAGTTCGGAAGGAATTGAGATTGTCTCTTAGGAAGGCTTCTAGTGACACTTCATCCGTTTTTTAAATAAAATTATTTTGCGTTTGTTTCTGGTGGATTTGGAAGAAACGGTATTGAGCCTAGCTACAACGACCTTGTGATCACTAATCCCTGTATCAGTCATGATGCTCTGTATCAGCTCTGGATTGTTTGTGGCTAAGAGGTCAAGTGTGTTTTCGCAACCATTTACAAATCGCGTGGGTTCGTGGACTAACTGCTCGAAATTATTTTCGGGGAAAGCATTTAGGACAATCTCGGAAGATGTTTTATGCCTACCACCGGTTTGGAACAAGTATTTTTGGCAACATATCGAGGGAAGGTTGAAGTCCCCACGAACTATTATCTTATGAGTGGGGTATTTATTTGTTACGAGACTCAAATTTTCTCTGAACTGTTCCGCAACTATATCATCGGAGTCTCGGGGTCGGTAGAAGGAACCAATTATTAACTTACTTCGACTGTTAAGTATAACCTCCACCCATACCAATTCGCACGGAGTATCTACTTCGACTTCACTACAAGATAAACCACTACTGACAGACACAAACACTCCACCACCAATTCTGCCTAATCTATCTTTCCTGAACACCGTCTGAGACTTCGTAAAAATTTCTGCAGAACTTATTTCAGGCTTTAGCCAGCTTTCTGTACCTATAACGATTTCAGCTTCTGTGCTTTCTATTAGCGCTTGAAGCTCAGGGACTTTCCCAGCACTACTACAACAATTTACAACTACAATTCCGCCTGTTCCTTGAACAAAGCACGTCCTGTATTTGCCATGCACCCTTTGAGATTGCAGTCCACCCCGTACTTTCCCGAGGCCTTCTAACCTAAAAAAACCGCCCAGTCCACGCCACACAGCCTCCGCTACCCGTGTAGCCGCCATCTGAGTGTAGTGGACTCCTGACCTATTCAGCGGAACTCGAAACACCACCACCCTATGGCGCAAGTCAAGGAATCTGCAGCCTTCCTTGGAGTAATCTGGAAAATACCTTTCACGTCCGTCGATTTCGTCCCATTAAGAGCAACGTGTTGGGCTCTGACTGCTAAAAAGTGAGTTTTAAGTCATTAACTGATGACAAAAGTCTCAAAGAGAACATGGGTATCCTTTTATATTCACAATCGTTCATGCTGTAACGTAAGAACATGACTATCAGCATTATAGATTAAAATATTTCTAGTTTGTTGCGCTCTTTACTCGTACCAACCACCTTTTCTTCACGCATGCAGCCTTACCGTACCCAGCTTTTGCATTTCATTACTTGTTCGGACTCCGCTCACTTGTTTCTGACATTCATGCAGTATTTCTGTGCATTGTAACTAGTATGAAATATCGTTAGTATTTTTCATTAGTATAATGAAATATCGTCAGTATCGTCTCCCTCCGCTTATAACATTGGTTCTTCTGGGTTCTCGTTTTGTTAGCATTCAACACAAACATTTATAAAGCAATTTCAACAGAGTTATTACTTTTTATAATGTAAGCGTCGTGTCTGATCTGTTTCAAAAATTACTCTTGATAATGCCACAGATACACTGAAATTTTTGGACTTTTCTAGGGGTTTACTTCATTTGTAAATAATACCCCAACATACATACCAGGATTTTTTGCATGCTAATAAATACCTCGCGTTGGAACACTGTTGCAGAATTCTAAAAAAAAATATACTACCGTTCCAGCAGGGCCACTGAACATAAAATTAGATTCATTACAGCTCACAGGTACCCTCCCTGTAAGACATTTTCTTGAGGAGCCATTGTAACACGATATCTACATCCAATATAGTTCACAGTAATTTCCAAGACGCATTCATAAGTTGTGTTGTGTCATTTGGGAGAACGTACCGTACATTATTGAAAGTGACAACTGGATATGTGTTAAAACCCAGGAAATATTCATATGCATGTCTGTTAAATGACTTTGTTTACTTTATAATTATGTTATAGATGTCGGAACGTGCTTAATAGAGACGCGTGGTTCCAGGTATTTCGTTCGAATCATTCATACATTATAAACAGGGTTCTTAAAGCCAAATATACACAAAAGTGGAAATAGTTAAGATTTTTATTATTGCAACAGAAAAATTAAAGGGAGCCAGTATAAGAGGTAATTACATCGCTGGCTTCACTTGGAAAGTAATCTCTGATACAGTATCGAATTGAAGGAAGGAAATCACAGGATGTTTCTTTTTTTTATTTCGTAACAAATGTACGTGAGTAACTCTAGTATTGAAACTGATACACTACCACAGAGAGTGACTATTAATTTTGAAGGGGATTAGCATCTATGGATAGCATGATTTGTTAATACAGGAGTACGATGTACAACTCATAGTGCAATCAGCTTTAAAGTGGTCTAAGTTCTGTATATCGATGCAATTAATTCCTTCTACAGTAGCTAACCGTATTAACAGGCAAATAACTGCATTTAACTACATTTTTTGTAACACGCTAGCTATCTGTGAGCGCTTCCGTATACTATTAACCCACACTTAACCCACACCATTAACATCACGCATACGCATGAGCCATTCCTTAAGATCTAGGGAATTCTTTCTGATAGCAAGAGAGATGCGTTAACTTTAACAGTGCGTATACGCATATTATTTCAATTGTGCTGTGGAATCTGTATCCAAGTACAAGGTCGCCGGGGTTATACGAGGCGTGTTTTTTTAAGTAAGTACCGTTTTGAAATTAAAAAAGGACGTGCTAAGATAACTCAATAATTTTATTTTGGCATGTAAGCTTGTACCTTAATCTACTTTTCTACATAATTTCCGTCAATATTGAGGCACTTGTCATAACGTTGTACCAGTTTTTGAATACCCTCCTCGTAGAACTCTGCCGCCTGACTTGTTAACCACTGCATCACCACGGTTTTGACTTCATTATCGTCTTGAAGACAGTGTCCGCCGAGGTGTTTCTTCAAGTGCAGGAACACATGGTAGTCACTGGGCGCAAGATCGGGGCTGTACGGAGGATGATCTAGAGTTTCCCATCGAAAAGATGTGATGAGATCTTTGGTCTGATTCGCCACATGCGGACGGGCATTGTCTTGCAGCAAAACGATGCCCTTGCTCAACTTCCATGGACTGTTGCTTTGATTCTGGTGTGACGTATGCCACCCATGTTTCATCGCCCGTAACAATTTGGCTAAAGAAAACATCACCGTCGTTGCGGTACCGCTCAAGGAAAGTCAAGGCACTGTCTAAACGTTTGTTTTTGTGCACATCCGTCAACATTTTCGGTACCCAACGTGCGCACAATTTTCGGTAATTCAAGTGCTCGGTCACAATGCCATACAAAACACTACGTGAAACATTAGGAAAGTCATCCCGCAAGGAGGAAATCGTAAAGCGTCTGTTTTCTCTCACCTTATTGTCCACTTCCTGCACCAAACTTTCATTAACGACCGAAAGACGCCCACTCCGTTGTTCATCATGCAAATTTGTGCGGCCATCTTTAAATGATCTCACCCACTTTCAAATGCTTCAAATGGCTCTGAGCACTATGGGACTTAACTTCTAAGGTCATCAGTCTCCTAGAACTTAGAACTACTTAAACCTAACTAACCTAAGGACATCACACACATCCATGCCCGAAGCAGGGTTCGAACCTGTGACCGTAGCGGTCGCGCGGTTCCAGACTGTATCGCCTAGAACCGCTTGGCCACCCCGGCCGGCTCACCCACTTCCTTACCATTCCATCACTCATAATGTTTACTCCGTAAACTGCGCAGATCTCACGATGAATATCGATCGCTTTTAGACCTTTAGCACTAAGAAATCTTATAACAGCCCGTACTTCACAGTCGGCGGGACTCACGATTATCGGAGGCATAAACACTCAGTACACAACGTAAACAAGGAAGAATCAGACTGTAAATCAGTGCGTAAATTAAGGTACAGGCTTTCATGTAAAAATAAAATTATTGAGATATTTTAGCACGTCATTTTTTAATTTCAAAACGGTACTTACTTAAAAAACACGCCTCGTACGTAATACATTGTAAATCATTCTTGATTATTGAGGCAGCATACTACAAGGTGCATACTGCGACTCCTTTCTTTAGGCTTTAGAAATTTATGCTACTCTTCTGGATTTTGAGAGAAAGTTGTTACGAAGAAAGAAATATTTTCTCCTTACAGTATGTTAAAATTGCAGTTTAATTAATTACTACTAGTTTCGAGAGTGCTCATTTTGAAGTATATCTATAACAGATGTGGATACACCATCGTCGACAAATAAAAATCGCGCTCCATTTGTGATTGTGAATAGAACGGTCGTCAAAGGGCACGACATCGGCATGTACCGTCACAAATCAAACCTAGAGACGAGGATTTTTCTAATATATATATATATATATATATATATATATATATGCAATCTTCCTTCCCCACGGTTACGTTTATGTGGTCGTTATATCTTAAATCGCTCCAAAGAGCTACTTCCACACTGAAGAGCCAAAGAAACTGGTACACCTGCCAAACATCGTGTAGGGTGTCCGCGAGCACGCAGAAGTGCCGCAACGCGACATGGCGTGGACTCGACTAATGTCTAAAGTAGTGCTGGAGTAAACTGACACCATGAATCCTGCAGGGCTGTCCATAAATCCGTAAGAGACCGAGGGGGTGCAGATCTTTTCCGAACAGCACTTTGCATGGCATCCCAGATATGCTCAATAATGTTCATATCTTGGAAGTCTGGTGGCCAGGGAAAGTGTTTAAACTCACAAGAGTATTCCTGGAGCCACTCTGTAGCGATTCTGGACGTGTAGGGTGTCGCATTGACGTGCTGGAATTGCCCTAGTCCGTCGCAATGCACAATGGACACGAACTGATGCAGGTGATCAGACAGGCCGTTTACGTACGTGTCACCTGTCAAAGTCATATCTAGACGTATCAGGGGTCCCATTTCACTGCAACTGCACACGCCTCACACCATTATAGAGCTTCTACACCATTATAGAGCTTGAACAGTCCCCTGCTGATGCAGGGTCCATGGATTCATGAGGTTGTCTCCATACCCATAAACATCCATCCTCTCGATACAATTTGAAACGAGACTCGTCCGACCAGGCAACATGTTTACAGTCATCACCAATCCAATATCGGTGTTGACGGGCCCAGGCGAGGAGTGAAGCTCCGACAGCCCATGCCTATGATCTTTCTTTGAATGGTTCGCACGCTGACACTTGCTGATGGTACAGCATTGAAATCTGCAGCAATTTGCAGAAAGGTTGCACTTCTGTCACTTTGAACGATTCTCTTCAGCCGTCGTTGATCCCGTTCTTGCAGGATCTTTTTCCGACCGCAGCGATATCGCAGATTTGGGGTTTTACCGGATTCCTCTGTCCCGTCTCCTTATCAGTGTTTTCCACATCTTCCTTTTCTCTCCGTTTCTGTGCAGAGCCTCCTCATTCCTTACCGTATCAGTCCACCAAATTTTCAACATTCAGCCGTAGCACCTTATCTCAAATGGTTAGTCCCTCTTCTGTTCCGGTTTTCCTACAGTTTCACTACCACACAATGTTGTACTCCAGTAGTACATTCTCAGAAATTTTTTCCTCAATTTAAGGTCGATATTTGGAGTTAGTAGACTTCTCTTGTCCAGGAATGCACTTTTTACCATCGCTAGTCTGCTTTTGATGTCCTCCTTGCTCCGTTCATCATTGGCTATTGATGATGCTTTTCCGAAAGTCAGATGGTATGTCGCCAGACTCATACATTGTACACACCAACGTGAATAGTCGTTTTGTTGCCACTACCCCAATGATTTTAGAAATTCTGACGGAATGTTATGTATCCCTTCTGCCTTATTTGATCTTAAGTCCTCCAAAGCTCTTTTAAATTCCGATTCTAATACTGGATCTCTTATCTCTTCTAAATCAACTCTTGTTTCTTCATCTATCACGGATTCCTGACATTCACGGGACGCTCGTGCTCCACGTTCAAAGTCACTTAAATCTTGATAACCTGCCATTGTGGCAGCTGTAACCGACCAACAACTGCGCCAGACAGATGTTGTTTTATATAGGCGTTGCCGACCGCAGCGCCGTATACTGGCTGTTTACGTATCTCTCCGCTCGAATATGCATGCCTACACCTGTTTATTTGGCGCTTCAGTATATGTACACGACAGTTCTGATTCAAGTTGATTACCGACTCTGCACGTTATTTTCGATTGTCACGGTATCTCATTAACGTTCAATTTCTATTTCAATTTTGGAAAACGTTGTACTAAATCGCCTCTTACCTAAATGATCTGTGAATGAACAGAGAACTAAGTAAGCTACTAGAGGAGCACCGTCCCCTTCTGTAGGCGTGGTCTGCCCATGGCAGTAAAGCGTTGCGCCACACAGGTGCCCCAGCGTGTTCAGGCGCCAGCCAGGTCGCATACTGAAATATCAGCCGCTTGCAGCAACTCGTGGCTGCAGACTAAACTCTCACTTCTTGTCGAAAGAAAACAAATCACCCTCCTGATAAGTTATCCTGACGCCTTACAATTCTGTAGTGGGTTCAGTAAACAATGGTACCCCTTTAGCAGGATTATTAGTTGGCCGTCATCGTAATGCTGAAGTAAACTAATCAGACTGTAATTCGTCTACTAAAGGATTACGTATTGAAAGAATGTGAAGTTAATCGAACGGGAGTCGAACCAACGATATGCCGTTTACAAGTAGACGCTGTGTTCATGCAAATAATTACGGTCGGCAGCCTAATTAGAAAAAGTAGTTTCACATAAACGTATGGTACACAAAGTAAGTTAACTGCTGAGTTGAACTTCGCTCCCAAGATGAAGATAGTTTCGCACACGAAAGCAATAGCACACCCTAGCATACATTAGCAAAACAACTAGCACAAGCGAAGCTACTATCTGAGTTCAGTGGCAACAGGCAACTTCACAACCAAAGTGCACGGCTTGCTTTAGAGCGCAAAAAATAATCACTATGCATCTCACAATCGGAGAAAAACACTGATAACCTGCACATAAAGTGGGCCTAACTTCGCTGATGAAGGTAAGAAATTTTGAGTTTTTTCCTTTCCCTGATCGCTAAAAACTTTCCTAGACTGTGTGTAAACCTTTACACAGCACAGAACGAGTTGTATATGGGATCCCTGAATCAGTTATAGTTTAGGTAAGGTAAAACCAATCACTATTTTGATAGCACAAATAGTTCAGTAGTAATTAATAAGTAATCCTGACTATGTTCAGAACCACATCTTACACTAATATTCATAATTACTGAAAACCAACCCACCTTATTATTACACGTTTATTGAGTTACACCACTTTCTTACGTTAAAACCTGATGTTACTTAACGAACGAAATCCGTCGTAACACAATAAATGTGTAATAATACAACTGTGGTGGTTTTAATTAATCATTAAAATTACTTAAGTATTGTCTGAGCTTTCACGGCGGCTTACTAGTTAACTGGCTATAACATGAGTGGAATATTAAAACCGTTCCGTGTCGGAACACGTTTCATTATTAACTCTTTTACTAATAAACAACTGTAACAACACATATAAAATGAATGTACACGCAAACCTACTGTTTAGAAAGCTGTTACATCAATGTAATTGTTGTAGGCCTTCAAACTGTTATATGCTACACTTTACTTCCGTAATCACTGTTTCCGAGTGTAGCTTATATTCCATGAAATGACATAAATAAACTCTGAAAGTTTCACTTCAAAATGAAACTATAATTAACTATACTTTTACTGCAGACTGAACATGAAAGTCTAACTATCACATGGAACACTGTACTCACGAGACTGTTTGCAAAACAGAATCCTATTACTCCACAAAATTTAGCAATTATTTTAATTATTGTAAAAAATCATTTAAGCACTTTCACTTTATCGAGAAGGGAAAAACTCAGAACATTCTTTTATATGGAACAGGATTTTAGCAAGGTGACCGGCAGAATAAAGCCTAGTTTGTGATACAGATTTAGTATTAATCGTTTATAATTGGAACACGTCAGCGGGCAGCAATCAACACATGAATTTAGAAAATTAATTATTACTTTCCTTGAGTGAGGGTGCAGTGGAGATCTTGTGTGGCGGTAGAACAAAGCCATATGTTGCAATCATGGCTCTGTAAAACTTCTCGGAGTCGTAAATGAAGATTTTAGAGCAACTCAATAAATGCCTGATACACCTGTTAATAACGATCCACATCAAAGGCGTAACTATCCACTTTTCCTTAAGTCTTTGCCTCAGTAATTACTCGGGATGCGTCGCCGAAAGCTAGTCACTGACTATTTGTACCACAATACTTCTCGCGCCACTCCACCTATTATATTTCCGCCTACGCCTTTTCGTTAGGAGCGTTTCTATCGTATACAATACTGCATACCTTAAACAGGAACCATTTATACTTGTTAGAATTCGGTACATAAAATAACATACCTCAAAAAATTTGCAAAATATTTCCACATCGCATATTTACATAACTCTCAAGTCAAAGAAGTTACGGAATTCTAATGTTACAGTATCTATATTCGATATGAGTATTACAGCCTGCGCTGTACTTTTTCTATTTCGTTTCAGTCCTGTCTTTACTGAGAAAACATTGTACAGTTTAAAGTTTATTACCCGATATCTGCAACGGAAACTGGAAGACAGAAGTTTATTGTTTCGGAAACCTACGTCCTAAGATTTTCACGCTGCTTTGTGGCGTTATGTACTCGTGCAAATTTTATCCTTATCAATAGTGGGTAGCTGTGTGTGTGGTGGCACTTAAAAACTGTTGAGCGTCGACCAAATATTAGGACACGTAGTTCTTTAAGCCACACTAGGGAACTCCAAGAAAATTATCTCCTTCTTTTGATAAATGAAATGTAATGGTTACAATAGTTGCAGGCAACGAGACTGACCTACAGTTGGCTACGCAACTTGAGAACTCAGCTTTAAATGGCAACTCAGACAAGTACTTTAATAAATTTAAGATAACAGCAATAAACTGGAAATATCCTGTCAATTTAAAGATTGCAACTCACAATAAGATATTAGCACAGCTTAGCAAGTCTATCTATTTAAGAAATGAAATTTTATAACCTGATGGTAGAGGCTATTCTGTTGCATAGTCGTGAGAGAACTGGTCTCTGAACTCTAAAGTGGAAGGAGGAGAGAGTTACTGAGACATCGAAAGTGAAATTCCTAAGAAGAACGCCTAGATGTACTCTTGCAGAAGAAACGAATACATCCGACAGATACCACAACCTCCATGAGTTGCTAACAAATAATGATTTGTATACAATCGGTTTCGATCTTGAGAACATGTTCAGGTATCTCAGAGTTATTTACAACAGAGTGCAGGATAATATTTAAAATTGTGGTGTCATGTAACACAAAACCCATCCTGCGTAAACAGTCACGATTGATTAAAAACCGTAAAACCGACCATTATTATGTATCTTCACTGGACAGTTTGTATAAAGCATTGAAGCAGAAGGCAACAAGATTAGCAAGCAAAGTAGTAGTCATACACTAGGGCATTGCGTCTCCTCGCACGTCGACCGTTGCGACGGTAAAAAGTGTACGGCGTGAGACTCAAAATAGTTCCTTACCCATCTTACTCACTATACTGCAGCTCATGTGACACGTTTCTGCTTCCTATACCCAAACAGAAATTATTGTTTAATAAAGAACTTAGTGCTGTGTACGAGTACTACGCTAATCTAGAAACAGTTTTTATTAAGGAAATAAAATCATAGCATCTCGCTGGACAAACGCAACCAGTTCACAAGAGACATGTTGATAAATAGATCTGTGTTTATTTAAAAAAATATTGTTCTGTTATTTATAAACTTCAGAATCTACATTCGTATCAAAAAATCCCAGAGGTTAAACCACGAGTACGGCCACTTTTATCAGAAAAAACGCAGTAGTGACAAACTGGAGAGAAATTCTACTGCCTTCTGCGGCTTTTGTTTGTTATTCTGTGACACATAATGCTATCTGTTACATAGTGGTGGTAGTGTTATATGTACCACACTTAATACGGCTTCCCACGGTTTCTGCTGCTGCACTCTTGTTTGCCGTTTATTTAACAAGGTGTTTGTGTGTGTGTGTAGACAATCTTCTAGTGATCTAGTCTGCCATCTTCATCCTCATTGTTCCATATAAACCAACAAAAAAATATGCTCCTCACTTACTTTACCTCTTATCCACCAAAACTCCAATAATTATCAGCATCTCAGCATGACATGGGGTTTTATTAGAACAAAAAAAAAGTATTGCTAGACGCGTGAAAGACGTGCTACAACGCTTCTTTTGTTCATTACTGTATTAGCAATTACACATATATTTTATTTTATCACGAAAACTCGAAGTTTCTGCTGGCTGGTCAGCTCACCTGATATTAGAGCCATACAAAAAGCCACTAAAGATAGCACATAATGCTGAAATGTACGCATTGGTAAAACAAAAATAATTAAACTACCGGGTGATCAAAAAGTCAGTATAAATTTGAAAACTGAATAAATCACGGAATAATGTAGATAGAGAGGTACAAATTGACACACATGCTTGCAATGACATGGGGTTTTATTACAACCAAAAAAATACAAAAGTTCAAAAAATGTCCGACAGATGGCTCTTCATCTGATCAGAATAGCAATAATTAGCATAACAAAGTAAGACAAAGCAAAGATGATGTTCTTTACAGGAAATGCTCAATATGTCCACCATCATTCCTCAACAATAGCTGTAGTCGAGGAATAATGTTGTGAACAGCACTGTAAAGCATGTCCGGAGTTATGGTGACGCATTGGCGTCGGATGTTGTCTTTCAGTATCCCTAGAGATGCCGGCCGATCACGATACACTTGCGACTTCAGGTAACCCCAAAGCCAATAATCGCACGTACTGAGGTCTGGGGACCTGGGATGCTAAGCATGGCGAAAGTGGCGGCTGAGCACACGATCATCACCAAACGACGCGCGCAACAGATCTTTCACGCGTCTAGCAATACTTTTTTTTTTTTTGTTCTAATAAAACCCCATGTCATTCCAAGCATGTGTGTCAATTTTTACCTCTCTATCTACATTATTCCGTAGTTTATTAAGTTTTCAAGTTTATACTGACTTTTTGATCACCCGGTACGTCTTGCACAAGGTGGAAATTCGTTCAAAAGTTTCTTTACAAGCGCGGAGAAGTAGGAAGAGCTGCAATACCTGAAAGATGACTACAGTAAGAGCATGCTGGTTCGCTAGACCAGAAATACCTTTAAAAATAAGTCTGTTTCGCATTGCGAACTGATGCAAGGTGGAGCAGTGGATTCATGCGGTTACGTACAGTTGCGTTTTCCATGCTTCCTTTAAACCGATTGACGTGTATAACGCGATTGTATACGGCCTCTCTTCGTCGTTATCCTTGTCCAGCACGAGCTTTTATTGATACAGGGAAACTGTGAACTGTGAAATATCTGATGCAGGGTCGCTGTCATTGAGTTTACTGTAGTCTTCTGCAGAACAGAAGACCTTTTCCCGGGTCAACTTGTATCTTTGCGGCCAGTGTCATGGAAACAGCTAGTTTGTTACTCATGACTGGATAACTGATACACCGTTTACCTGAGAAGTTTCTCAACTGAGATGTAAAACATGAGATTTAAAACACTTAACGCTCCAGCCAAACCGGATTAGAATTTTATTGGGTAGCGGTAGCGCAGTCGGCAGGACTAACAAGCAGATGAGCCGAAGTAAACGGGATAGGTGCCTCGATATGGCAGGAGGCTGCAACCAGTTGCTCCGTTAAACGTGCAGCGGGACGCGTGGCATTAATTACTGCCCCGCAATTAGAGGTTACCAATTTACCGCTGTAGAACAGCTGGGCTGGAGACGCCGTTTCACATGCACAGGCTACGGATTAGGCTAGCGGGAGAAGAAAAATGAACGTGTGTCGCAGGACCAAGATCAGCTAATCACTCTGAGGAAATACGAGGGTCGGTCAAAAAGTAATGCCTCCCATTTTTTTTCTACTTAAAAAAATTAAGTTAAGTGAAAAATTTGAATTTGGCGCCATTCCTCAAACCTTCTGCAATCCACTGCAGTGGTAACTTTCTGTGTCAACAGGTGGCAGCACAGCAGAAGTTTGTAAGATGGCCGACATCGATGTTCGTTTGAGACAGCGTTGTGTGATTGAATTCTTGAATGCAGAAGGTGAAACGCCCATACGCATTCATGAAAGACTGAAGAAGGTGTATGGTGTTGTGACAGTGGATGTCAGCACTGTTAGACGATGGGTTCGTCGTTGTAAGGAAGCTGAAGGGCAAACACCGTTGACTGACGAAAAGCGGAGCGGCAGGCCGGTGAGTGCAGTGACTCCACACAACATTCAGCAAGTTGATGACATCATTCGTGGTGACCGTCGGGTGACTGCAGATGAAGTGTGTCGCATTATTTCTCTTAGTAAAGGCAGTGTGATCACGATTATTAAACAATTGGGGTACTCAAAAGTTTGTGCACGGTGGGTTCCAAGAATGTTAACCGATCAGAATAAAGAGGCAAGGAAAACAATAGCCTCCCAACACTTGCAGCGCTTCCGTTTGGAGGGAGATGAGTTTCTGAAAAAAATTGTGACCGGGGACGAAACATGGGTGCATTTTTTTGAACCCGAATCAAAGAGGCAGTCAATGGAGTGGCGTCACACAAGCTCGCCGAGGAAGAAAAAATTCAAAACTGTGCGATCGGCAGGGAAAGTTATGGCAACAGTTTTCTGGGATACAGAGGGTGTGATTCTGGTTGATTTTTTGGAGCAGGGATGCACAATAAATTCTGTTCAATACGTCACAACCCTCAAAAAACTTAAAGCACGTCTTCAGCGAGTTCGCCCAACAAAATCAATGGCAGATGTTCTTCTTTTGCATGACAATGCAAGACCACACACCAGTCGTCACACCTCTGACGAGATTGTCAAAATTGGATGGGAAGTTTTGCCTCATCCCCCATACAGCCCTGACCTGGCACCATCAGACTTCCATCTGTTCGGGCCACTAAAAGAAGCTCATCGTGGGATTCATTTTGAAGATGAGGAGGCCGTCAAAACATCCGTGCGTCAATGGCTTAGGAAGCAGAGCTGTGATTTGTACCGTGGTGGGATACATGCCCTTGTTCAAAGATGGACCAAAACTGTAGAGATGGGCGGAGATTACATTGAAAAATGACAAAAGATCCTCAATGTTGTGGTTTTCAACCTATGTAATTGCATTTAAATTTCCTGACAATTAAACGTAGAAAAAAAATAGGAGGCATTACTTTTTGACTGACCCTCGTAGTTCCACACAAACTGCGTTTGGACCACGTATGTCATATTTTCGATAGGCCTATGTGGGCAACTCTTCCATGAAAATGTACCACGTTAAATGTCAGTTCAAGTTCCTTTACAAAAGCCCAGGCGCAATTTGGTTCTGGGAAGAACGATCCAAACCTTTGAAAAGTTGGTATCCCTAGGAATGTGGTCTTGATGGTATAAGCTAAACCATTCAGCGATCTGAAATTCGGTTGGCTCATCTGCAGAAAATAGCACGGTTTTAGGAACCAGCGGCCATGCGAGACACAGCTGGCCCTCTTTGTGCATGATATACAACAGGCTCTAGACAACGGCCGTATTTCTCGACTTTCGAAAGACGTTCGACTCAGTTCCGCAGTGTCGCTTGCTACAAAAAGTGCGCGCTTTCGGTCTATCCGATGACATGTGCGGTTGGATAGAAAGTTTTCTAACAGACAGGGAGCAGTATGTCGTCCTGAACGGGGCGACTTCAACAGAAACAATAGTAACTTCAGGTGTGCCCCAGTGCAGCGTAATAGATCCTTTGCTTTTTACGATTTACATGAACGATTTGGTTGATGGTATTGACAGCGGCATTAGACTGTTTGCCGATGATGCTGCAGTCTACAGGAAAGTAGTATCAGACGAAAGTTGTGAACAAATCAATGAGGAATTGAAAAAAAAAAAAAACGTGATGTAATGACTGGCAGTTATCTCTCAATATTAGTAAGTGTAACATACTGTGTATAACAAGGCGATAATCCCAATTAATGTACGAGTACAAAATAAATGCCCAGTCTTTGGAAGCGGTAACGTCCGTCAAGTACCTGGGTGTGACTATTCGAAATGATCTCAAATGGAATGATCAGATTACACAGGTAACCGGTAAAGCGAACTCTAGATTGCTGTTTATTGGTAGAATCCTGAAGCGATGCAGTCCTTCAACAAAGAAAATAGTTTACAATACATTAGTTCATCCAGTCTTGGAGTATTGTTGGTCTTTATGGCACCCTTACCAGTTGGGTCTGATTCAAGAGATTGAGAATGTCCAAAGAAGAGCGGCAATATTCGTGACTGGTACATTTAGCCATCGCGAGAGCGTTACAGTCTCATAGAAAGTTTGAATTGGGACAGACTTGCAGATAGACGGCGCGCTAAACAGAATGGGCTGCTCACTAAATTCCGAAATCCGACCTTCACCGAGGATGTAGAGCATATGTTATTACCACCAACTTTCAAGTCGCGCATAGATCACGAGTCAAAGATAAGGGAAATTAGAGCTCGTACTGAGGCGTTCAGACAGTCGTTTTTCCCTCGCGCGATGGAACAGAGGAGGGGGATACGACTTTGGCGCGATTTGTGCCCTCCGCCACACACCGCTTGGTGCTAGCAGAGTATAAATGCAGATGTAGAATACGAGGGCTATTCGGAAAGTAAGGTCCGATCGATCGCGGAATGGAAACCACAGTGAAAGTTCGATGAAGCTTTGCATAGATGTGTTGGACAGTGTCTGTCGTATGCCCGTCGAGTGTGTCAAGTCTCTCTTTTCAGTGCCGAGCGCACAGCGAGGGTGTAAAGATGCCTAGAAAACCATCTGTCCCGCCAAGTATGAGCGCCTGAGAGAGATTTCGCCTGATTTCATGCAGCCCACACAATGTAACTGTCACGCGTGTCCTCCTTTATGACAATTCTCGGACGCACTCTGCAGAGGCAATGATGACGCTCCTGCAGCGTTTTCGATGGGAACTACTTCATTCCCCACTATACAGGAAGGACTTGGCTCCCAAAATATTCATTACCGCGCACATGAAGCGCAGGCTATGATGACAGTATTAGACACTGACAACAATCTGCAAATCAGCGTACAGAATTGGCAGAAAGCACAGGGGGCTGCCTTCTATTTCGAGGATACTGGAAAGTTGGTACAGTGCTACGACAAATGTCTCAGTCGGATCGGCGACTATGTAATCAGCTGTAAGGTGTAGCTAACTGTTCCAAATAACACATTTTTGATTTTCACTGTGGTTACCACTTCGCGATATAGCGTACCCTACGTTCCGAATAGAGGATGTACCCAAGTAACAGGAATTATTTTTTGAAAGCTATGTATTTTCAAATTGTTTACAAAACAACTTTATCCCCTTCAATGTACTCTCTGTTACCAGTAATACATTTGTCCCATCGGTACTTTCACTGTTCGAAACATTTTTTGTAGTCATCTTTAGAAATGGCTGACAGCTCACCCCTAGCTTTTTTCTTGACTTCTTCAATGTTGTCAAAATAGTTCAAATGACTCTAAGGAATATGGGACTTAACGGACTGATGACATCAGCAGTTAAGTCCCATAGTGCTCAGAGCCATTTGAACATAACACCTGAGATTATCAGTCGACCTGACTTAGTGCTACTTAAACTTAACTAACCTAAGGACATCACACACATCCATGCCTGAGGCAGGATTCAAACCTGCGACCGTTGTAGCACCGCGGTTCCGGACTGAAGGGCCTAGAACCGCTCGGCCACGGTCCTGTACACCGCTACGGCAGGATTGCTGTCTTTTTCGACACGGCACTGGAAAACGGCAGTCAATAACGCCAAGATAGTATCTCATATTAAGAGTAGAGTTTATTACGGTCAAATATTACATATACAGTGGCAGTTTAAAAAATGGTGGGCGCACTCTTTCGGCCCTTCCTAGATGACAGTCGCTCCTTCTAATGGTCATAGTGATCTCAGCTTAAGAACTTGTTCTTAACGAATCTGTAGTTTATTTAGTCCACATAGATGAATACAGGTTCTTTCATAAAATCTACAGTGATTAAGAGTTGAAACAAATGCCTTTATAGGCGAATTATACTAAAAAGTAACGCAACCTATTACTGCTATTTCTAGTATACGTGTTGACAGCTGGTGCACCTAACACTTACTTGACCTCGAGCAAACGGCATGCAAATGAGCTAACATGACTTAGCACGCGACGGCTCGGATACATAAACCATGCAACTGTCGTAACGAGTTTAGCTGTGAAGTAGCTGCAATAGAATGTTTGTACAAGAAACAGTAACCAGAAATGTAAGCGGTTGCTGCGTGCTCGAATATAAGGTCAAATGCAAAGTAGCGAACAAGGGAGAATTTATTACTAAAAACGTTTTCACATCAGACCTGTTGCTAGGTTATCTAGACTTAACGAGATACGAACGGAGTAAATCAGAGCACAATACTGACTGGTTACTGGATGAGAGATCTTAGTTTCTTCTGGCGTATACAATGTTCAAATAACTTACGGGGATGCAGCCGCGAGGCGTCGTCGATAACTGCCGATATTTCGATAGGAGCACGCCCTGCCATTCCCAAGCAAAACTGCAGGAAGTAAGCGCTGGATAGGGGAATTTAAAACCCCGTTCTTCAGAGAAACTCCATAAAGATATACACACACACACACACACACGCACACACACACACACACTGTGAACACTAGCGCCATCAGAAACCAAATATGACCGGCGTCAGAAGTAATCGATCAACGGGTGAGATAGCATAAGCCCTGTCCCCCTGTTGACAAGTGAGAGAGCAGCATTCCATGCACAATTTAAGCAAAAACCACCATCTCGAGCCGGAAGCTGTGGCCAAGCGGTTCTAGGTGCTTTAGACCTGCACCGCGCAGCTGGTTAGTTAGGTTTAAGTAGTTCTAAGTCTAGGGGACTCACGACCTCAGATGAAAAGTCCCATAGTGCTTAGAGCCATTTTTGAACCATCATCTCCTTTTATAAGGTTACTTACTGATTTAACTTTAACAGCTTCCTTAATTACACTAACCCAGTAGCTGGAAGTGCATGCCACAATCTGTGTGTTCTTATATTCCATACGATGACCTATGCCGAGACAATGTTTTGCAATGGCGGAATTGCTCAGCTGTTGTAGGCGTGTGTGCCGCGTATGCCCAGTAAACCGACCAAATCATGACATGACACAACTGCACACTTCACATCACATTTCCGCAAAATACGACCCGTCCCGTTAGAAATGCTGAGTTAGCCCATCTCGTAGTCACCTTTCCCCAGAATGGTTACGGTAAAAGACATATTAGACGCGCGTTGAGCTATCTACTGACTGCGCACCGGGTGACATTATAATACCGAGGAGGTACCAAAGTCTATGACCTTTTTTGCCGTAGGAAGGGAGCAGTCAGAACAGGACTTTCGTATTTTGCGGAAAGATGAAGTGTGTTTTTCAACCACCATCTAAGGTCAGAGTCCTTTTAGGTTCCGTAAAGCATGATCTTGGTTTGCGTAAGGCGGGTGTCTACCGTATTCCTAGCAGCTGTGGAATGTCATATGTTGGTCACACCATCAGGACTATGGAGGGCCGGTGTACTGAGGATAAGCGACGCACACGCCTACAACAGCGGAGCAAATTCGTCACTACAGAACATTGTCTTGGCACCGGTCACCCTGTGGAATATAACAACACGGAAATTCTGGCCTTCGCTCCCAGCTATAGGGACAGTGTTGTTATGGAAGCTCTTCACCACAAATTGGCAAATAACCTTATAAATAAAGATGATGGTTTTTGTTTAAATTGTGCATGGTATCCTGGTTTCTCACTTGTTATGAGAGGGACAGAGTTTATGCTACCTCACGCGTTAATTATTAATTTCACTATCTACTACTTCTGATGTCAGCCATCTTTGGTTTGCGATGGTGCTAGTGTTTACAGTGTGTGTGTGTGTGTGTGTGTGTGTGTGTGTGTGTGTGTGTGTGTGTGTGTGTGTGTGTGTTTATGGATGAAGTGTTATTTGGTACTCAATTTTAGTACGATTGAAAAGAAGATACCTGGAGACTGAAATTTTCTAAAAATAGAGTACGTTTGTTATTTTCCCATATTTTCATACACCATGCTATATGTTGCCGCAGTGGTAACACCGGTTCCCGTCAGACCACCGAAGTTAAGCGCTGTCGGGCTGATCTAGCACTTGGATGGGTGACCATCCGGTCTGCGGTGCGCTCTTGGAAAGTGACGTGCACTCAGACCAACTGAGGAGCTACTTGATTGAGAAGTAGCGGCTCCGGTCTCGTAAACTGACGCACGGCCGGGAGGGCGGTGTGCTGACCACACGATCCTCCATATCCGCATCCAGTGACACCTGTAGACTGAGGATGACACGGCGGACGGTGGGTACCGTTTGGCCTTCCAAGGCCTGTTCGGACGGAGTTTGGTTTAGTTTTATGCCCTGTGCTATTTAAATTTTGTACTGGAACTTTCACGTGAATAAAGTTATGCCAAATATACAGAATGATTTCGTGATGATGTTACAAACTTTCAGGTAAGATGGAGAAGGGTAAATGCATCAATCTGAGGTAAGGGACCCTGGTCCGGCACGACCAAATAGAAAGATATAAGCTCTGACAGTGGAATACATGTAACGGTACGGTTGTTACTACGACTGGAGGCTGGGCATCTTTCAGAAGTGATAGTGTGGACCAAAACGGGAAAAAATGTCAAGTAAACATGGGTTCTAAAGCGCATACCTTAAAAGCTGTGGGCACATGTTCAATCGATGAGATGTTTCTGACAGTATCGAAGATGAACAAGTGCTCATAGCTCTTAACGCATGCATTTTGGAGGCCGTGTTTACTAGTCATATTTCTCTTGTTTTGGTACACACTACCACCTCTGAAGGTTTCCTAACGTACAATCGCAGCAGCAACAACAGTAGCGGTTCATGTATTTCACTGTCAGAGGTATTAGAACGATTTTCACTTATAAATTTCGACTCAGTTGTTCAATTTGATACATTTACCCTTCCACGACATCTTTGAAAGCTCTCAATATCACCAAGAAATCACCATATAAATGTTGTCATTTGAATGTCACGCTGGAAGTGAAAGTTAGGGGTCCATTTTCTAGGACCTCTCTCTCTCTCTCTCTCTCTCTCTCTCTGTAAATATCTACATCCGTACTCCGCGAGCCACCTGCCGGTGTGTGGCGGAGGGTACCTTAAGTACCTCTATCGGTTCTCCCTTCTATTCCAGTCTCGTATTGTTCGTCGAAAGTAAGATTGTCGGTATGCTTCTGTGTGGGTTCTAATCTCTCTGATTTTATCCTCATAGTCTCTTCGCGAGATATACGTAGGAGGGAGCAATATACTGCTTGACTCTTCGGTGAAGGTATGTTCTCGAAACTTCAACAAAAGCCCTTACCGAGCTACTGAGCGTCTCTCTTGCAGTCTTCCACTGGAGTTTATCTATCATCTCCGTAATGCTTTCGCGATTACTAAATGATCCTGTAACGAACCGCGCTGCTCTCCGTTGGATCTTCTCTATCTCTTCAATCAGCCCTATCTGGTACGAATCTCACATCGGTGAGCAGTATTCAAGCAGTGGGCGAACAAGTGTTTGTTTTTGGACTGCAATTCCTTAGGATTCGTCCAGTGAATCTCAGTCTGGCATCTGCTTTACCGACGATCAACTTTATATGATCATTACATTTTAAATCACTCCTAATGCCTACTCCCAGATAATTCATGGAATTAACTGCTTCCAGTTGCTGACCTGCCATATTGTAGCAAAATGATAAAGGATATTTCTTTCTATATATTCGCACTACATTACACTTGTCTACATTGGGATTCAATTGCCATTCTGTCCACCATGCGTCAATACGTTGCATATCCGTCTGCATTTCTGCACAATGAAATGATCATATGATATTGTTGTCCGGAAGGCCCCATGCGGGAAGTTCGGCCGCTGTATTGGAAATCCTTTTTTAGTTGACGCCACTTCGCCTACTTCCGAGTCAATGATGATGAAGAACACACCCAGTCATCACGGGGCAGAGAAAATCCCTGACCCCAACGGGAATGGAACCCGAGACCCCGTGCGCCAGAAGCGAGAACGCTACCGCAAGACCACGAGCTGCGGACAAATTTTTCATTGTTACAACCTCTCGATGTGCTACAGCAGCATCCGCAAAAAGCCTCAGTGAACTTGCGATGTTATGCACACAATAGCAACAGCCCTACGACACTCCCCTGCGGCACAACTGAAATCACTCTTAGTTCGGAAGACTTCTCTCCATTGAGAATGACATGCTACGTTCTGTTATCTAGGAACTCTTCAATCCAATCACAGAATTGGTGTGATAGTCCATATGCTCTTACTTTGTTCATTAAAGGACTGTGGGGAACTGGTATCCCATCAGGTCCAGCGGCCTTTCCTCTTTTGAGCGATTTCAATTGTTTCTCTATCCCTCTGTCATCTATTTCGATATCTACCATTTTGTCAGCTGTGCGACAATCTACAGAAGGAACTACAGTGCAGTCTTCCTCTGTGGAACATCTTTGGAAAAAGACATTTAGTATTTCGGCCTTTTGTCTGTGATCCTCTGTTTCAGTACCATTTTGGGCAAAGTGTGTCTGGACATTTTTTGATCCACCTGCCGCTTTCCGTGATTTGCCTAAATCACTTCAGGCGAATGCCGGGATGGTTCCTTTGAAGCAGCACGGCCGATTTCCTTCTCCATCCTTTCCTAATCCGAGCTTGTGCTCCGTCTATTAGAGACGGAGTTTGACAAGGTTGTCAAGCTTGTCAAGGTTGTCGGCGGCACGTTAAACACAAATCTCCTCTAATCAGTGCGCACCCGGTAGCTAAGTGCCCAGCGCGACAGAATGTCAATCCTAAGGGCCCGGGTTCGAGTCCCGGCTGGGTCGGAGATTTTCTCCTGCTACGGTCGCAGGTTCGAATCCTGCCTCGGGCATGGATGTGTGTGATGTCCTTAGGTTAGTTAGGTTTAAATAGTTCTAAGTTCTAGGGGACTAATGACGACAGCAGTTGAGTCCCATAGTGCTCAGAGCCATTTGAACCATTTTTGAACTGGGTGTTGTGTTGTCCTTAATCATCAACATTTCATCCCCATCGACGCGCATGTCGCCGCAGTGGCGTCAAATCGAAAGACTTGCACCAGGCGAACGGTGTACCCGACGGGAGTCCCTAGTCACACGACCGATCCTCTAATCAAAGACAACGAAATAAAACGAAATCAATACGGCGTCTCCGTAGACGTCGACAGCAGTGGCCGCATCGAGTGATGCGTCATTTCCGAATGAGCCGAGCGTGTCACGAACGCGACCGTCGAGGCAAGAGCTGCAGTTAACTCTGAACTACTGGCTCCGATCTGTTCCATTTGAGGCAGTAAGAGAAAACAGCTTCCGAGGCGTGGATTTGAAAAGGCGAATGCGCCTAGAGAAGCAGGTACGGCCATAAGCGAAAACACGACGGCGTACAGCGGTATTACCGTAAGGTATTGTCTGCAGAAGGAACTGATTGAAGTTAGAGTTATAGGTCTATAGTTCTGCACATCTGTTCGAAGTCCCTTCTTGAAAACGGGGATGACCTGAGCCATTTTCCAATCTGACTGTCTGTCTCTCTCTCTCTCTCTCTGTCCGTGCGTGTGCGTATGTGTGTGTGTGTGTGTGTGTGTGTGTGTGTGTGTGTGTAAGAAACAGGAAACCTGTGCCATTCTATTGAGACGGTCCGCGAACAAACACTAAATGCACAGGATACTAGCGGCAGCTATTCACCTACAAGAAGTACAAGAGGATCGGAGACCGCACAGTGTGCTGGAGGCCCGTGGGAAGGTGGCGGCACTCTTGATGCTTTGTGCCGTGCAGAGGTGAGGTGTTGTGTTGCGTAGGATGGAAGAAAGCCGAGCGGCGTAGTCTGGGCCGCGTCTGAGGCGCGCACGTGGGGTGAAAGTGAGCGCCCGGCCGCCTGCTGGCGTCCCTCCAGACTCACTCACTCGCAGGCCACGAGGCTCGGCCGAGGCCGGCCGCAGGTGGCGGATGCTGGCCGGCGAGGTCCAGCAATTAGGCGGCCCGGCGGCTCCAGGGCAGACGGCCGGCCGGCGTCGGCAAAAAGGGCGCGGCCCAGCAGCTCTCCTGGCCCCGATCCACGGCCACCGGCAAACGCGCGCCCAACTGTTCCACCACCTGTCCTCCTCTCGTCTCTGTCTGCGTCATCTACCACACCCGTGGGGTGTTCGTCATCAGTTCTTAGATGTCCACTGCTAGACCTCCTCACACTTTGCATATCTAGGCGCACGTTGCAAACTGATATGGAAAGCAACAAAACCCGTAGCATGGACGGCTTCTCTTTATTGAAAGGCAGCGCGGGATTAGCCGAGCGGTCTGAGGCGCTGCAGTCATGGACTGTGCGGCTGGTCCCGGCGGAGGTTCGAGTCCTCCCTCGGGCATGGATGTGTGTATGTTTGTCGTTAGGATAATTTAGGTTAACCAGTGTGTAAGCTTGGGGACTGATGACCTTAGCAGTTAAGCCCAAAAGATTTCACACACATTTGAACATCTTTTTTATTGAGATGGCTTTAAGAAACTGTGTCTTACACACATTGAACATTTTTTTATTTTATTGAGATGGCTTTAAGAAACTGTGTCTTACACACATTGAGGCGACAACGGTCATGGGATAGCAATGTGCACTTATACGGATGCCTATAGTATCGAGTACGCAAGATACACTACTGCCCATTAAAGTTACTACACCAAATATAAATGCTGATGGTAAACGGGTATTCATTGGACAAATATATTACACTAGAACTCAAAAGTGATTACATTTCACGCAGATTGGGTGCATAGATCATGAGAAATCAGTACCCAGAACAACCACCTCTGGCCGTAATAACGTTGACACGCCTGGGCATTGAGTCAAACAGAGCTTCGATCGCGTGTACAGGTACAGCTGCCCATGTAGCTTCAACACGATACCACAGTTCATCAAGAGTAGTGACTGGTGTATTGTGACGAACCAGTTGCTCGGCCACCATTGACCAGACGTTTTCAATTGGTGAGAGATCTGGAGAATGTGCTGTCCAGGGCAGCAGTCGAACATTTTCTCTATCCTGAAAGGCCCCTATAGGACCTGCAACATACGGTCGTGCATTATCCTGCTGAAATGTAGGGTTTCGCAGGGACCCAATGAAGGGTAGTGCCACGGGTCGTAACACATCTGAAATGTAACGTCCACTGTTGAAAGTGCCGTCAGTGAGAACAAGAGGTGACCGAGACGTGTAACCAATGGCACCCCATACCATCACGCCGGGTGATACCCCAGTATGGCGATGCCGAATACACGCTTCCAATGTGCATTCACCGCGATGTCGCCAAATACGGATGCGACCATCATGATGCTGTAAACACTACCTGGATTCATCCGAAAAAATGACGTTTTGCCATTCGTGCACACAGGTTCGTCGTTGAGTACACCATCGCAGGCGCTCCTGTGTAATGCAGAGCCAAGAGTAACCGCAGCCATGGTCTCCGAGCTGATAGTCCATGCTGCTGCAGACGTCGTCGAACTGTTCGTGCAGATGGTAGTTGTCTTGCAAACGTGGCTCTACGATCCGTTACAGCCATGCGGACAACATGCCTGTCATCTCGATTGCTAGTGATACGAGACCGTTGGGATTCAGCACGGCGTTCCGTATTACCCTCCTGAACCCACCGATTACATATTCTGCTAACAGTCATTGGATCTCGACTAACGCGAGCAGCAATGTCGCGATACGATAAACCGAAATCGCGATAGGGTGCAATCCGACCTTTATCAATGTCGGAAACATGATGGTACGCATTTCTGCTTCTTACACATCAAACAACGTTTCACCAGGCAACGCCGGTCAACTGCTTTTTGTTCATGAAAAATCGGTTGCAAACTTTCCACATGTCAGCATGTTGTAGGTGTCGCTACCGCCGCCACCCTTGCGTGAATGCTCTGAAAAGCTAATCATTTGCGTATCACAGCATCTTCTTCCTGTCGGTTAGCACGTCATATTCGTGGTGTAGCAATATTAATTGCCAGTAGTGAAGCAGACCGGCCATGGAACACTAGTGCGACCCACTGCTCGAGTGTTTTGGTTCCACACCAGACTGGATTGAAGAAAGACATCAAGGCAATTCAGAGTTGGGCTCCTAGATTCGTTACCGGTAGTTTCGATCAGCACGCAGCTGTCAGGGAGATGCTTCGCAAACGGGAATCGCAGGAGAGGAGACGACGTTCTTTTCACGAGGCAGTGTTCAACCAGCATCTGAGGCCAAATGGTTCAAATGGCTCTAACCACTATGGGACTTAACATCTGAGGTCATCAGTCCCCTAGACTCAGAACTACTTAAACCTAACTAACCTAAGGACATCACACACATCCATGCCGGAGGCAGGATTCTAACCTGCGACCGTAGCATCTGCGCGGTCCCGGACTGAAGCGCCTAAAACCGCTCGGCCACAGCGACCGGCCTCTGAGGCCAACTGCAGAACAATTCTTACTGCCGACAACTTACACTTCACGTAAGGAAAACGAAGATAAATCAAAATAAGGGGCATATGACGCCTTATAGACAGTAGTTTTTGCCTCGCTATATTTACGACTAGAACAGGTAAGAAAATGTCTAGTGGTGGTACATGGTACCCTCCACCATGAACCGCCTGGTGGCGGAATTAGTACACAGAGTACGAGGTCGTGCTAAAAAACAATACCACCGAATTTTTATGTGAAAACTATTACAGCTTTTTAAACGAAACAAATGTTACTAACACTCTGAAGATTTATTCTTCACGTTTATCCATTTATTTCTCAACATAGGAACCCTGCAGAAAACACATTTCTCACAACGAGAGATCAGTTTGTTCATACTGTCACTGTAGAATGTTTGACTTGGTTGACAGAACCATAACCTCACCTCTGCTTGGACCGCTGCGTCACTATTAAAGCCAAGTCCTCGAAAGTGTTCTTTGCCTTTTGGAAACACGTGAAAATCATATGGGGCCAAGTGAGAACTCTAAGGAGAATGTTCGATGACAGTGAATTCAAGGTTTCCGACTGTTGCAGATGTAGCAGCAGTCTTGTGTGATCTGGTATTTACTTCAGAAAACATTAGCCGAGTCCATGCAACGTCGTGTAGCGGTACTTCTATGTACTCGCGGGGCTCTACACGATATTAGGCAGGTGTACCAATTTCTTTGGCTCTTCAGTACATATATCCTATGACATAGGGTGTTCACTCAAAAACGATTACCTTTACATTTAGACAACGCTGTTGTGTGTGTGTGTGTGTGTGTGAGAGAGAGAGAGAGAGAGAGAGAGAGAGAGAGAGACTCGTAGAATGTAAAAATAAAGGCAAAAGTGAGTGCGCGAGTATCCCGAAACCTGAGTTCAAACGGGTGACGAGAAGATATAGAAGACAAATACACTCCTGGAAATGGAAAAAAGAACACATTGACACCGGTGTGTCAGACCCACCATACTTGCTCCGGACACTGCGAGAGGGCTGTACAAGCAATGATCACACGCACGGCACAGCGGACACACCAGGAACCGCGGTGTTGGCCGTCGAATGGCGCTAGCTGCGCAGCATTTGTGCACCGCCGCCGTCAGTGTCAGCCAGTTTGCCGTGGCATACGGAGCTCCATCGCAGTCTTTAACACTGGTAGCATGCCGCGAAAGCGTGGACGTGAACCGTATGTGCAGTTGACGGACTTTGAGCGAGGGGGTATAGTGGGCATGCGGGAGGCCGGGTGGACGTACCGCCGAATTGCTCAACACGTGGGGCGTGAGGTCTCCACAGTACATCGATGTTGTCGCCAGTGGTCGGCGGAAGGTGCACATGCCCGTCGACCTGGTATCGGACCGCAGCTACGCACGGATGCACGCCAAGACCGTAGGATCCTACGCAGTGCCGTAGGGGACCGCACCGCCACTTCCCAGCAAATTAGGGACACTGTTGCTCCTGGGGTATCGGCGAGCACCATTCGCAACCGTCTCCATGAAGCTGGGCTACGGTCCCGCACACCGTTAGGCCGTCTTCTGCTCACGCCCCAACATCGTGCAGCCCGCCTCCAGTGGTGTCGCGACAGGCGTGAATGGAGAGACGAATGGAGACGTGTCGTCTTCAGCGATGAGAGTCGCTTCTGCCTTGGTGCCAATGATGGTCGTATGCGTGTTTGGCGCCGTGCAGGTGAGCGCCACAATCAGGACTGCATACGACCGAGGCACACAGGGCCAACACCCGGCATCATGGTGTGGGGAACGATCTCCTACACTGGCCGTACACCTCTGGTGATCGTCGAAGGGACACTGGATAGTGCACGGTAAATCCAAACCGTCATCGAACCCATCGGTCTACCATTCCTAGACCGGCAAGGGAACTTGCTGTTCCAACAGGACAATGCACGTCCGCATGTATCCCGTGCCACCCAACGTGCTCTAGAAGATGTAAGTCAACTACCCTGGCCAGCAAGATCTCCGGATCTGTCCCCCATTGAGCATGTTTGGGACTGGATGAAGCGTCGTCTCACGCGGTCTGCACGTCCAGCACGAACGCTGGTCCAACTGAGGCGCCAGGTGGAAATGGCATGGCAAGCTGTTCCACAGGACTACATCCAGCATCTCTACGATTGTCTCCATGGGAGAATAGCAGCCTGCATTGCTGCGAAAGGTGGATATACACTGTACTAGTGCCGACATTGTGCATGCTCTGTTGCCTGTGTCTATGTGCCTGTGGTTCTGTCAGTGTGATCATGTGATGTATCTGACCCCAGGAATGTGTCAAATAAGTTTCCCCTTCCTGGGACAATTAATTCACGGTGTTCTTATTTCAATTTCCAGGAGTGTAGTTAACGTGAAGCATTAGCTTCGACAGGAATTGTTCGCAATCGCTGCAATGAACTGTGACTGTGTAACATGTTACATTTGTAGAATTTGAAATTTAGGTTTGTAAAAATGTGGTTCGCATCCAGACGCGTCCGGCAAAGAAATACGAAAACGCCTGGTTGCGATTGCTCCATGCAGATAGCTCTGCGTACGGGCTATGACAGAAGAAAGCAATGTGTAGAAATTCCGAGTCCTAGAAACATCTTTAAAGCTAAAAGTGAAGTGCTCCAAAACAAGTAACTCATTCTTTACTTGATTCTGCGATCTGACAGTTTCGTACATGAGGAACATAGAGCTCAAGTAATTTTATGCGCAATTTTACGTCGACCTATGGTACTTGTTTGTGGAAAATGATGATTCGCTCTCTATAATGTATAGTTTCGGCATACTGTTGTCCGACTGCGGTGGTTACATCAACGGTCTGCAGCCATGGGGCACAAAATAATTGTATTTTGATTGCTGCCTGGATGCATCTGCTTTGAAGTCGTTTCACTGGTGACAGTACCGACCAATATTACAGTAACAACCGCACCTAATACAAACTAATGTGGCCGTGACTCTTAACTTACGACCGCACTTGTCTGTCGTACTGCGCGTTCCCCAAGTAAGGTAGGCTGAGCTATAATAGAAACGGGCGTATTACTCGCAAATGTCGAGTTAGTCGCAGCTAGTTAACAGTGGTTCTGCTCCTTATATCTACAGATGAAAAAGCATGAGATAGCTTAGGACGTACTAGCCAGGAAAGCCAAGAACGGAGAATAACAAGCCACGGAAAGACGGCTGTTTTTCAGTGGCTCTGTTAGCAGCAGTTTCCATTACACGCTCCCGACTCACATCATAGCAATTATCAGCTATGAAGGAGGCACGGAGTGGACAAGAACTGTGGCCTCCTCCACTGTGGCGCTTCTGTGCGCAGTTAGCCGTCGCATAGCGTGCTCTTGCAAAGATGTACAGCTTGGCGTGGAAGCTTAAACAGCTTTTACCGTCAAAGAAGTATGTGAAATTAATTTCCGGCCATGGTACAGGTATTTTACAATACCCCAAGAAGGGACGACGTCATTCCAGACTCTATACGATATTTTCTATTGATACAAACATCTAAAATCGCACCGAAACCTCAGTAGTATCTGAACACATATATCGAAACCAACATTACCGAAGTTGTTTATTGTTTATGTAATTGTTTTGGTTTTTCAGAAACGTGGGAGTACTAATAGAATATCGTATTGTACCACCGTCAGCTGCTACGAAAATCTTTTATTGCTGTTAGCTGTGTCTATTGTTATAAATCGGTTTCGGACAAAAGAGGTTTTCTATAACATTATCTGTGTGTATACATATAGGATATTCCAAAAATATGAAGTGGATAACAGAACATCTAGAGACCTGTAAATAAACTATTGTTCGACGTCTGACAAGTGGAAGGACTCAGACACGACTAACCGATTCGGCTCAGATTTCGCAGGTCGCTTGTTTACAACCTAAAACGAAGGACTCTTAAGATATTTTGACTCAAGACCTTCCCGTTTTTGAGAAAAGGTTATGACGAGCGATCGACTCAAAATTGGCGCGATCGATATGTAATTGTAAATAGAGCATTTTTCATCCTCGGGTTTCTCTGCCTCGTGATGACTGGGTGTTGTGTGATGTCCTTAGGTAAGTTAGGTTTAAGTAGTTCTAAGTTCTAGGGGACTGATGACCATAGATGTTAAGTCCCATAGTGCTCAGAGCTATTTGGACAATTTTTTTCGTCCTGAGGTATGGGGTCCGCAAACGCATACTTTTCCAGAAATCGAGGGAAGAATCTTTTACAACCGCTGCTTTTATACCCACATGGTACACGCTTTCCGCCGAGAGAGTCAACGACCAAGGTAACTGGCTGGGAAGCAGAGAAGCCGAGTTCGGATCTCGAGGAAACCTAGCGGATGTTATTCTTCTCGTTTGTATTTTTGTGCATCTCACTTGATAGGGATAGGAGGGTTAATAAGGTAAGAAAATCAATAAGGAATGATAAAAAGGTAGGGAGGTAAATTTCTCAAACCTCTTGGGATAGCCGGCCTGGTTGACTGAGCGGTTCTACACGCTACAGTCTGGAACCACGGGAACACTACTGCCTCGGGCATGGGTGTGTGTGATGTCCTTAGGTTAGTTAGGTTTAAGTAGTTCTAGGTTCTAGGGGACTGATGACATCAGAAGTTAAGTCCCATAGTGTTCAGAGTCATTTGAACTTCTTGGGATAGTAAACAACAAAAATGTTACTCCTGCTCATTTTAAAATGGTTCTTCTAGTCACTGTTATGCGTCCTCACTTTTCTTCGAACAACTAGATGGATGGTACTTGTCATATAAACATTTGAAACAAATATAATCGCGGCAACAAGAACATCTAATCAATGCAATGTTTCGACAGCTACACTGTTCCTTCCGAAGAGTTAGCGGAAAACAAACTTGGTTTACATTTAAAAATTTGTCTTTTTCGAGAATTAATTTTGATGAGTACCATTCATACGATATAATTGCCTGAAAAATCGGTGCTGAAAGTTGGTTATGAATTATGCTGTGAATAGTTATTGCATCCGTACGGTTGTGCAATTCCCGCTGGGTTTCTAGAAACACACTGCAGTTCTGAATCCTCGAAATAAAGTTTTTAACCTGGTGGTAGAAATAAACACCACACGGCTGGCACACAGGTGTGCAGTTTGCCGGTATTACTTTTACCGTGCACGTCGGTTGACCCTCGTCATCTATAAACATTGTGTCATACATTAGAGTATTAGTTTGTTCTCACCAGGAATCAAATATTAGACAAAACTTGTTATCAGCAACGTATGGTTTTAAAACATTCTCAAAACTTTTCTGTAAATAGCGTTTGTCGATTTCCCGGATTTGAAGAAAGTGATGTAAACATTTTTCACGAGTCGGTTAAGCGTTTGACCTCTTCTATAACCCGAGGAACAAATGTAACATTCGTTTCTTTTAAACACAGGAAAACCTTAGGCAACACTTTCCCAGACGCTGTGGTGGCATACTGCGCCTTGTACGAATGCGTTAGTTTTTTGTTACTACCAGCTGCGACAAGGGTTAATTTTCTCCATTATGCGATAACGTGCGTCGAATGTTCACCCCATACTCGCATCCTGTTTGTTCGGTGTTGATCACGTAATCACGACTAAAACCGGCCATAAGTGACGCTGTTTGCGTGCTGAAAAGAACCGCCGATTCTGTACATTTTCTACATTTTCTATCTCCTTGTGGGAGCCGTATTTAGTGACGTACATTGAAGCGCTGCACCTGGAGCCCATTCCTGGAGTATTCTCGTTGTTACGTGCTCGTTACGACGACGAGATTCAACAAATCGATCATATGTCCACCTACAGGGTATTTAAAAAATGACCGGTATATTTGAAACGGCAATACAAACTAAACGAGCAGCGATAGAAATACACCGTTTGTTGGAATATGCTTGGGACAACAGTACATTTTCAGGCAAACAAACTTTCGAAATTACAGTAGTTACAATTGTCAACAACAGACGGCGCTGCGGTCTGGGAAACTCTATGGTACGATATTTTCCACATATCCACCATGCGTAGCAATAATATGGCGTAGTCTCTGAATGAAATTACCCGAAACCTTTGACAACGTGTCTGGCGGAATGGCTTCACATGCAGATGAGATGTACTGCTTCAGCTGTTCAATTGTTTCTGGATTCTGGCGGTACACCTGGTCTTTCAAGTGTCCCCACAGAAAGAAGTCACAGGGGTTCATGTCTGGCGAATAGGGAGGCCAATCCACGCCGCCTCCTGTATGTTTCGGATAGCCCTAAGCAATGACACGATCATCGAAATATTCATTCAGGAAATTAAAGACGTCGGCCGTGCGATGTGGCCGGGCACCATCTTGCATAAACCACGAGGTGTCCGCAGTGTCGTCTAAGGCAGTTTGTACCGCCACAAATTCACGAAGAATGTCCAGACAGCGTGATGCAGTAATCGTTTCGGATCTGAAAAATGGGCCAATGATTCCTTTGGAAGAAATGGCGGCCCAGACCATTACTTTTTGAGGATGCAGGGACGATGGGACTGCAACATGGGGCTTTTCGGTTCCCCAGATGCGCCAGTTCTGTTTATTGACGAAGCCGTCCAGGTAAAAATGAGCTTCGTCAGTAAACCAAATGGTGCCCACATGCATATCGCCGTCATCAATCCTGTGCACTATATCGTTAGCGAATGTCTCTCATGCAGCAATGGTAGCGGCGCTGAGGGGTTGCCGCATTTGAATTTTGTATGGATAGAGGTGTAAACTCTGGCGCATGAGACGATACATGGACGTTGGCGTCATTTGGACCGTAGCTGCAACACGGCGAACGGAAACCCGAGGCCGCTGTTGGATCACCTGCTGCACTAGCCGCGCGTTGTCCTCTGTGGTTGCCGCACGCGGTCGCCCTACCTTTCCAGCACGTTCATCCGTCACATTCCCAGTCCGTTGAAATTTTTCAAACAGATCCTTTATTGTATCGCTTTTCGGTCCTTTGGTTACATTAAACCTCCGTTGAAAACTTCGTCTTGTTGCAACAACACTGTGTTCTAGGCGGTGGAATTCCAACACCAGAACAATCCTCTGTTCTAAGGAATAAACCATGTTGTCCACAGCACACTTGCACGTTGTGAACAGCACACGCTTACAGCAGAAAGACGACGTACAGAATGGCGCACCTACAGACTGCGTTGTCTTCTATATCTTTCACATCACTTGTAGCGCCATCTGTTGTTGAAAATTGTAACTACTATAATTTCGAAAGTTTGTCCGCCTGAAAATGTACTGTTGTCGCAAGCATATTGCAACAAACGGTGTATTTCTATCGCTGCTCGTTTAGTTTTTATTGCCGTTTCAAATATACCGGTCATTTTTGAAACACCCTGTATATATCGCGTGGTATTAGTCCTATCTTGTACCCCCTTTAACGATATCATTTTCCCACAATTTTAGGCACTTCTTCCTTTTCAGGGCTGTTGTTGCTCCATTCTTTTGCAGTGTTTGTAGGTTCCAATTTGGATGATTCCCGGCTAGCGCTATGGCTAGAGGTCTGCGCGGATAAGAAAAGTGCAATCCGCAACCGCACCGCACCCGCAAGTTCCTTATCAGCATCCGCGTACATTGAAGTTTTGAATGAGTAATTAATAGTAATAGACAGCAGTACTTAGAATTATCGTATGTAACGACATAGTTATTGTTAGGGTGCCATTTCTGCGACTTTTGACTTCTTAAACCACAGGAAATGCTCTATACCTGCTCTAAAGCAGCCCATTCCAAACAGGAAAGCATTGGCGCTCCGGAGCACACTCAGTAGCGGCTCGGATCTCGTGAGATTGGAAACGCTATTTAAAAAAATACAATTCAATGTATTAGTATTAAATAATGAAAATACGTGTATAGAAACAATTATATTTCGCTGCTCTTGTGTCAAGGCAGCTGAAAATGGTGATGGTTTTAAACTGTTACTAGCACTGTGGTGTCACCGCCAGACACTACACTTGCTAGGTGGTAGCCTTTAAATCGGCCGCGGTCCGGTAGTATACGTCGGACCCGCGTGTCACCACTATCAGTGATTGCAGACCGAGCGCCGCCACACGGCAGGTCGAGAGAGACTTCCTAGCACTCGCCCCAGTGGTACAGCCGACTTTGCTGGTTCACTGACAGGATACGCTCTCATTTGCCGAGACGATAGTTAGCATAGCCTTCAGCTACGTTATTTGCTACGACCTAGCAAGGCGCCAGTATCCGTACTACTGATATTGTAAGTCATGTACCGTCAAGAGCGACATTCGTCATTAATGGATTGAAGTTAAGCATTCCACCAGCTACGTCCGTTTTTCTCAATTCTAATTCCCTTGTCATGTTCCAGACCTCAAGCCAGCCAGCTTGAGCTAAAACGCGTGCATTTCGGCCTCCTTTAGGAACACGGTTGGCTCTCCTGCCAACCACAACAAGTACATTGCATCATTTACCGACAGTTTTTTTGCACTCATTGCTTGGATGTGTCAAATTTTGAAGCCATTCATGTCAGCTGATGATTATATTATAGCTTACGCGTTCAGTCCTCGTCACTTCCAGGTGAAATATTTACAGTATTAGGCCTTCACTGCAAAACGCTGGCGCACCTGTGAAAAAGTTAAACTGCCAAGCAAATAATTGACGTTGTCTGGAAGAAATGACTCGTATTCCGAAGAGTGACAACAAAATCAGGGGTTTCAGAAATTAGGAGTGGTTGGATGAGGTAGCAGTTCCTTAACACTCACTGCACCGTACTTCGCCCCCACATCAATAAGAAACTGTGCCGTCTCGAGAAACCCAGATCCACAGGCAACTTCGAATGGTAAAATGTCTTTGCTGACAAGATTGATAAGTTTTTATGTCGCGGCTGTCTTCAAATTTGGCGGAACTTCAGGAACTTTCACGTCTCTCTTGTTATTTGAATAAGTAATTATGTTACTTTGTCGAGCCTCACACGAATGTTTTAGCGAATTTGAAGTTCCAGTTTTGTGTCCACTGTAGGAATATACTTTTTTACATGCAAAACAAGTCACTATATCTTCTATCTTTTCGTTGCCATCAAATACGTATGCGAATTTTTTCCAAATTGGCGATTTCAATTTGTTTTCCTTCACTAATGTAAAATCACCTTTTTTCACCTTACACGAAATTGTATCCATCGATATGGTGTTCATCTGAAGAAAGAACTCTCACTGATATTTGCTACGATGCACTACAAAGCGCTAACTGAAGTCAGCGGAAAATTGCAACGGGCACCTGTCTGGTAGACAGTGGGCAGGTTTGCCACCCAGCGAGCACTTCACAGGCCACACAAAAGACACGGCCGCGGAAACGGATTAGGCGCAGGTCTCTCGGGTACAGCTACGTCGGTCGTAGCCAGGGGCTGAGGACAACAGACATCCGCTCTACCCGGGCTCTGCAAGATTCCAAGAATGTCAACAGACTTTGAAGTTTTGAACTAACATTGCAACATTACTGGGCAGATGCCGTGCTCATTATCCGCATATGACCCGCAGATATCCGCGCCGGTCGCGATTTTGTCTGCCAAGTAAAAAATACTTCGGATATCCGCGGATATATTCGCGGATATCCGCATCCGAGCAGACCTCTAGCTATGGCCTTTTACTTCAAGCGGTATAGCGTCGTAGTTCAATCGTTTAGTAACCGGTTCGTAATACTTATCGAGAACAGATGAAGCACAGATTGCCTGCTACGTCGACATTTCCAAAGTGTTATGACCATGTTGCAATTGACTAGTCGTGATATCTTCCATTGAACCGCCTTCTGCTTCGCCTTCATGGTATAGTTCTTCAGTATCTACAAAAGTCATTTCGCTCGCGGGCTCCAAAAATCACTCGATGACAGCCGATACTATCAATCAGGAACGCGGATAATTAGAACTGCCTGTTTTACAAACCAAAACACAGCGTCGGTAAATTGCCGCTTGCCGTCGTCTGTGACAGGTTCCCAACTATATATTTCAGCGCTGGTCGAATGGTGTACATCCTCCATTATTAAGATTATGCAACTGAAATATATGTCACAACAAACAATAACTAGTTGCTAAGACATAAACAGAAAAGCTAATTACTACGAACTACATACAGTACAATTCATATGTTACTTATGGAAGATCACTGTATTCTCTCACAAAACATATTTTATTTAACGGATTGGCACGTATTCTACTAGACTGACAAGAAAACACTATGTACTCCTATGTGTTGGGAAGCCATTCCGCGCCCACCTCCTTCACCTCATCTTGCGCCCTCAGATTTTCACCTTTCCCGCTCTCTATCGAACTACCTTCAAGGAACTTCCTATGCGGATGAAAATGCGTTCCGAATATGGCTCCAAGACTTCTTCGCCCCAAAACCACGTGTTTTCTACACACGCAGAACAGAGCGTTGAGAGACCGTTGTAAATAGCAATATTATTGAAGACTAAAGTCTCTGCTAAGTGTACCTGTTGCGTTTATTAAACTTATGGAAAAACGTCACGAACTTGTGCACTAACCTAATAAAATATCTCATCTCCCCCCCTCTTCACTTTTTTTTTTATCATCAGTCTACTGACTGGTTTGATGCGGCCCGTCACGAATTCCTTTCCTGTGATAACCTCTTCATCTCAGAGTAGCACTTGCAACCTACGTCCTCAATTATTTGCTTGACGTATTCCAATCTCTGTCTTCCTCTACAGTTTTTGCCCTCTACAGCTCCCTCTAGTACCATGGAAGTCATTCCCTCATGTCTTAGCAGATGTCCTATCATCCTGTCCCTTCTCCTTATCAGTGTTTTCCACATATTCCTTTCCTCTCCGATTCTGCGTAGAACCTCCTCATTCCATACCTTATCAGTCCACCTAATTTTCAACAGCGAGTCTGCTTTTGATGTCCTCCTTGCTCCGTCCGTCATTGGTTATTTTACTGCCTAGGTAGCAGAATTCCTTAACTTAATTGACTTCGTGACCATCAATCCTGATGTTAAGTTTCTCGCTGTTCTCATTTCTACTACTTCTCATTACCTTCGTCTTTCTCCGATTTACTCTCAAACCATACTGTGTACTCATTAGACTGTTCATTCCGTTCAGCAGATCATTTAATTCTTCTTCACTTTCACTCAGGATAGCAATGTCATCAGCGAATCGTATCATTGATATCCTTTCACCTTGTATTTTAATTCCACTCCTGAACCTTTCTTTTATTTCCATCGTTGCTTCCTCGATGTACAGATTGAAGAGCAGGGGCGAAAGGCTACAGCCTTGTCTTACACCCTTCTTAATACGAGCACTTCGTTCTTGATCGTCCACTCTTATTATTGCCTCTTGGTTGTTGTACATATTGTATATGACCCGTCTCCCCCTGTAGCTTACCCCTACTTTTTTCAGAATCTTGAACAGCTTGCACCATTTTATATTGTCGAACGCTTTTTCCAGGTCGACAAACCCTATGAACGTGTCTTGTTTTTTCTTTAGCCTTGCTTCCATTATTAGCCGTAAGGTCAGAATTGCCTCTCTCGTGCTTTTACTTTTCCTAAAGCCAAACTGATCGTCACCTAGCGCATTCTCAATTTTCTTTTCCATTCTTCTGTATATTATTCTTGTAAGCAGTTTCGACGCATGAGCCGTTAAGCTGATTGTGCGATAATTCTCGCACTTGTCAGCTCTTGCCGTCTTCGGAATTGTGTGGATGATGCTTTTCCGAAAGTCAGATGGTACGTCGCCAGACTCATATATTCTACACACCAACGTCAATAGTCGTTTTGTTGCCACTTCCCCTAATGATTTTAGAAATTCTGATGGAATGTTATCTATCCCTTCTGCCTTATTTGACTGTAAGTCCTCCAAAGCTCTTTTAAATTCCGATTCTAATACTGGATCCCCTATCTCTTCTAAATCGACTCCTGTTTCTTCTTCTATCACATCAGACAAATCTTCACCATGATAGAGGCTTTCAATGTATTCTTTCCACCTATCAGCTCTCTCCTCTGCATTTAACAGTGGAATTCCCGTTGCACTCTTAATGTTACCACCATTGCTTTTAATGTCACCAAAGGTTGTTTTGACTTTCCTGTATGCTGAGTCTGTCCTTCCGACAATCATATCTTTTTCGATGTCTATACATTTTTCCTGCAGCCATTTCGTCTTAGTTTCCCTGCACTTCCTGTTTATTTCATTCCTCAGCGACTTGTATTCCTGTATTCCTGATTTTCCCGGAACATGTTTGTACGTCCTCCTTTCATCAATCAACTGAAGTATTTCTTCTGTTACCCATGGTTTCTTCGCAGCTACCTTCTTTGTACCTATGTTTTCCTTCCCAACTTCTGTGACGGCCCTTTTTAGAGACGTCCATTCATCTTCAACTGTGTTGCCTACTGCGCTATTCCTTATTGCTTTATCTATAGCGTTAGAGAACTTCGAACGTATCTCGTCATTCCTTAGAACTTCCGTATCCCACTTCTTAGCATATTGATTCTTCCTGACTTATGTCTTGAACTTCAGCCTACTCTTCATCAGTACTATATTGTGATCTGATTCCATATCTGCTCCTGGGTACCCCTTACAATCCAGTATCTGATTTCGGAATCTCTGTCTGACCATGATGTAATCTAATTGAAATCTTCCCGTATCTCCCGGCCTTTTCCAAGTATACCTCCTTTTCTTGTGATTCTTGAACAGGGCATTCGCTATTACTAACTGAAACTTGTTACAGAACTCAATTAGTCTTTCTCCTCTTTCATTTCTTGACCCAAGCCCATATTCTCCTGTAACCTTTTCTTCTACTACTTCCCCTACAACTGCATTCCAGTCACCCATGACTATTAGATTTTCGTCCCCCTTTACATACTGCATTACCCTTTCAATATCCTCATACACTTTCTCTATCTGTTCATCTTCAGCTTGCGATGTTGGCATGTATACCTGAACTATCGTTGTCGGTGTTGGTCTGCTGTCGATTCTGATTAGAACAACCCGGTCACTGAACTGTTGACAGTAACACACCCTCTGCCCTACCTTCCTATTCATAACGAATCCTACACCTGTTATACCATTTTCTGCTGCTGTTGACATTACCCGATACTCATCTGACCAGAAATCCTTGTCTTCCTTCAACTTCACTTCACTGACCCCTACTATATCTAGCTTGAGCCTTTGCATTTCCATTTTCAGATTTTCTAGTTTCCCTACCACGTTCAAGCTTCTGACATTCCACGTCCCGACTCGTAGAACATTATCGTTTCGTTGATTATTCAATCTTTTTCTCATGGTAACCTCCCCCTTGGCAGTCCCCTCCCGGAGATCCGAATGGGGGACTATTCCGGAATCTGTTGCCAATGGAGAGATCATCATGACACTTCTTCAACTACAGGCCACATGTCCTGTGGATACACGTTACGTGTCTTTAATGCAGTGGTTTCCATTGCCTTCTGCATCCTCATGTCGTTGATCATCGCTGATTCTTCCGCCTTCAGGGGCAATTTCCCACCCCTAGTACAAGAGAGTGCCCTGAACCTCTATCCGCTCCTCCGCCCTCTTTGACAAGGCCGTTGGCAGAATGAGGCTGACTTCTTATGCCGGAAGTCTTCGGCCGCCAACGCTGATTATTTATCAAAATTTAGGCAGTGGCGGGGATCGAACCCGGGACCGAAGACGTTTTGATTATGAATCAAAGACGCTACCCCCCTTTTTTTATCTCATTTCGTTCTAGATTGTTCATTGAATTTGTCCGTGGCGGACGTCTGATGACGCCTGTTCGGGTTGATCGTTGATTCGTTCACTCAGTTTTTTTGTTACACAGGGTAGCTGAACCCTCTGACCGAACACGCTGACCTACCATGCCGGCTAACCCCTAGACCATTATTGTTCACTTACAACAACAATAATCGTTGGGCCCTATGGGGAGGAGTCACGGAATCGAAAGATGAGTTCGCTGGCACTGTAGGCCACCGGCTGGTATTTAAGGAAATAGACCGTGATAGGGCAGGCAACCGCAGCAAATGTAATCAAGGGGCGCTTTCGCATTCTTCCTGAAACAACGGCGCAGGGAGATTATGTCAAGAGACAACGGGACTACGGTGCAGTTAATTAACGTCTGCATTGCGACCGCCTACGGACCAGACGGTGGTTCTAATACGCTGACCTTTACAGTATGCGGATCTGCAGCTAGCAGATGGTCGGAAACAGATCCGCGAGCGCTGAAAGCCGTACCACACCAACTGCCGGCCGCTATACAGCAGCTAACACGGCTTAACACCGGAGTACCATTCTGATACATTATGAGTTTCTTGTTGATAAATCCTTTATACTTAACAACACTGTATAATAATTAATCAGTAGCTAAGGGATTCTATTAGATAGCTTGCCTCCGAGTGGTACTTTGACGTTAACACCGGACATAGCTTTTACTTTGTAGCGATGTACTGAAAAGATGCATATAGTGTCCCATTTACCTCGACTTAAGTCCTCCACTGCTAGGTAGCTTATCTGGCATTAACCCTTTAATGCATAGTGTAGCTGATCAACTACATACTTCATTTCTTCGATGTATCCTATACTGAGCAACATTTTGTAACAAATTCGTTTTTAGTTAAGTGTACACGCTCTACTGTAGCTGCTAAGTTGCTAGTAGGTCTGCATAGCGATCGTAAATGGCAGGATGGACTGAACCAGTTTGACAAACAGCTGTGTGGATGTACTGCCGCGTGTGTGTTTTGGCGGAAATTAGAGACGTTTTTTTGGTTTTTGTGCACTGATTTGGGTATGAAAATTATTTTTTTAAATTTTGAAACGTAGGTAGATATGGTGTAGACAGTTAATTCGAATGCCTTTGCGATGGATTTGAAATTACGCCTGTTTTTGTGTCTGTAGCCAATGTCAAGAATAATGCTTTGTTAATTTAATTAAAAAAATTTTCCAATATTTTTTCGTAATGTTGGCACTATAAACTAAACGTGGTAATCTTAACAGCTTTTAATAAAACATCATGCATTTAAGGATTAAATTCCATGCAGCAAACTCTATCAGCTGGCAGATTTTCAACTTCCCTCCACTCCATATCCATGTATTGAAGATCCTTCGCAAAAGTTCGTTTCCAGGTGTTACGAAATCTTTCTCTACTTCTATATCCATCTATATCCGTATTTCTACTGTTCCGTACCTCAATCGCTGCAAACGGAACCCTGATAGGAACACTCTGCCGTCTGTCTCCCTGGCTGTCTGGCTGTCCGACTGTAAAAACCAAAATCTCTCAAACGGACTGAGGTAGCAACTTGAAGTTTATGCAACATACTACATTCTACGGCCACTTCATGGTGTAAGAAACTGAAGCTTCTGAGTCAAGGCAATCAACAGACAGAACCATTTATAGCTCTTATTTTGATATTCGCGAATTCACTCATAGAAACTTATGATGTAGTACCCGTTGACCACGAATCAGGAAATTTGACAAGGAGGAAGGTTTCACAGTAGCCAACAGCGTTGCTTCAGTGGTAACACCGTTTCCCGGCAGATCGCAGAAGTTAAGGGATGTCGGGCTGGGCTAGCACTTGGATGGGTGACCATCCAGTCTGCCTAGCGCTGTTGGCAAGCGGGAACACTCAGCCCTTATGAGGCAAATTGAGGAGCTACTTGTCTGAGAAGTAGCGGCTCCGGTCTCGGAAACTGACAGATAGCCGGGAGAGCGGTGTGCTGATCACATGCCCCTCCATATCCGCATCCAGTGACGCCTATGAGCTTAGGACGACACGGCGGCCGGTCAGTACCGTTGGGCCTTCGTGGCCTGATCGCGAGGAGTTCAGTTCAAGGTTTCACAATACAACTAAACGAAAAACTCCTAATTTTTTTAAATAGTAACTATCTCACACACAAAATTTTTTGTAATTTGTTCAAAGGGCTCTAAGCACTATGGGACATAACATCTGAGGTCATCAGTCCCCTAGACCTAGAACTACTTAAACCTAACTAACCTAAGGACATCACACACATCTCGAGGCAGGATTCTAACCTGCGACCGTAGCAGCCGCTTGGTTCCAAACTGAAGCGCCTGGAACCGCTCGGTCACAGCGGCCGGCTTTTGTCATTTGTTATCAGACTGTTTGTTCGTTCGTCTGATAAGATCCCTTTTATCAGGAACGGGTAGACGTATCAAGTCGAAACTTACGTCACATACTAACGTGTACCGTACCTAGGTGGTGTAAAAAACGTTAAACTCCCAAGTCAATGAAATTAAAAGATTTTATGTCACACATTTTGAGCCTCGCAAACTCACTCAATACAACCTATACGCTACTTCCTATTGATCTAGAATCATGAAATTTGGCACAAAGCAAGGTTTCGCAGTTCAAGTAAAGGAAACGACCAGTTAACTGTTAATAAGTTTCCATAACGTGGGGCCACAGTCATAATATATTTCTTTAAAGTCAGTACCGCCTTTTGACTGTTGTTTATTTGCAGTGTTACATTTACACTTACACAATCATGATTTCGGCTTCAAAGTGCCATTATCAAGTGTTTTAAGTGTTATACAGTGACTAAGTACTTAAAATACACTATTAGACTCATTGTTTAAGGGTCGACGGTATACTCAGTGACGAAACAAAGCAGTAACCTTTACCAGAAATATTGACCCTTAGACTATATGTCTAATAGTGAATTTTAAATACGACAGTATGCCATCTTAGGTACCGTGTAAGACTTAAAACACTTGATAATGGCACTTTGAAGCCGAAATCATGATTGTGTAAGTGTAAATGCAACACTGCAAATAAACAACAGTCAAATGGCGGTACTGACTTTAAAAAAAGTTAACTGTTAGTTTGTAAGTACATTATACGGAAATATTTCTTTTGTCATTTATTATCTGACTTCAAATTTAAAATTAAAAAATTCTCGTAAGTCTTGAAATTCCCGGCGCCGATATCTTCCCAGTATCAATGTGGATAACAGGCAAAAATAGTTTTTTTCAAGGTTCCCGGGAGGGATAAAGCGCCTATATATGTAATCAACTTTGTATGGGACCATTAGAATGTGAGTGCACCTTGCGTCTGGCCAATTTCTTTCCCAAGGTATTTATTCAGTTTTTTTATAGTTCAACATAATAACATCACATAACAGAAAACAGACTCATTTTATACATATATACTCTGCAACAAATTCACATCTCAGTCTTTAATATGTTTCCACAACAGTGCTGATTTGGGGAGTATACATCAAGAACAAGCCCCACAAGCTTCGCTCTTCTTTCAGTAATGATTTTGTGCAGGATGCGTAGACCACTTCTTCCCAGCACTTCATCATCGCCTCAAGTATCGTTGGTGAGTGATGTTGAGCTTGTCTGCCGATTTCGCTAACATTTTCCAGGTCTCATATGCCCATCTGTAGTATGACAGAGAAGTGTGGCAGTGAGGACATAGTTAGAGCCTAACTGCCGTACAGATCGCAGAAGGCTTCCCAAATTCTACTGGTGATGTCCGCATCTACGTCTCCGTTATTACACATAAGAATGCCGAGACATGGAAACTGAATATCTTGCAGTACCTTCTCCTGCACTATAATTTGAGTAGATACATTTCCACTTTTCATGCACAATGTTTTTGTTTTACCAGTAACTAATTTTAGCCCTACAAAACTAGCCGTTCCATCCAGCTCGGTAGTCATTAGTTGTAAACTTTGTGTGGTTTCTGCCAGAAGAAGAACGTCATCAGGAAAATCCAGGTCTAAGGCTAGTTTGCTCATTCAAACATACGTCCATGTTTATGTAAAGGTTTGAGTTCGTCATTTGTTGTACCCACACAAACCTTCAACTGACGACCGCTAATTGAGAGGTTGGTGTATATTTTACTTGCAATCCATTTGTTGACAATTCAAATAAGTGTACGATTTAAGTTAATCCATCTGCTTACTCAGTGTGCTAGCATAGCATAGTCCAAGTCAGTTTCGTGTTACGTTTTTGATACCGTCTTGTTGGCGTGAATGGTACACTGTGATACGTTTTTGGACAGGTTTTGAAGAAGTGGATTACCGAATAAAAGAAAGATAGGGTGCCTTTCAAAAAAAAAAAAGCGCGCAGCTGGTCATATTTTCATTATGAATAAACTTACAAGAATGGCAATCATGCTAGTTAACGTCCCCCTCCTATCTGAACAACAGTTTATTGATACTTTTTTTATTTTGCTTCTGGACGAAAAAGTATTTTAAGTTGTCAAGATAAATAGGACACCCAGTATACAAATTTGTAATGTTTTTGACATCTTAACAGACCTCGAAGGGGCAACAAGGCCAGAGAGCAAATCTCTCCGGTTATTACAAACACATCATTAAAAGTATAAAATTCCTTCTTGAAATCGTTTAACACTTTGAGGCACATGTTGGTGTTCTATTAGGAGGCAGTTTTTCTCCCCAGCTGTTTCACGTAGCGCTAGACAAAGCTACAAGCGAATAGGAAAAATGCGTCAAAGGTATAAACATTGGAAATACTGTATGAAAGCCATGTTAAATGTGTAGCCTTTCCTGATGATTTAGCATCGATCACAAATATTAAAGAACAAATAAAATTTGCCTTTGGAAACCGCACAAGCAGGCCTCCTTATGTATAATGAGAACACTCATTCAGTGGAAAATCTGCATCAAAACAGCTAGAAAGTTCCACTAAAGACCGACTACAGGACGATTTTACAGATTTTCAAATATCTTGTAGAAATGATATTGTCATAAGGGTTGGACAGTAAGGCCAAACCCAGAAAATGGCATTAAAGTTCAGATGGCATTTGGAGGCACATGGAACCCTATAAGAAAAAATGTAATCACACGCAGTGTGAAACAGCAACATTCCAAGACAGATCTTTTACGGGAAGCACTATATAAGTCAGAGGCAATAATTGTTGGACTGCGCTCATGAGTTGCAGAAATTGAAGAGAAGCGGAAACCTCTGAGGAAAGAAAGTGGCCTCGTACAAAAGAATGGAATTCGTATGAAGAGGAGAATACCTGACCTCTACACATAAGCCGATAAGTTCACAAACACCACGGGGCAGATGATTTCAAGAAACCAGGGAAGATTAACGAGTCATGAACACCACAGGCACGAACATAATAAAACGTGCAGCATTTCGAACACTACTAATGAAACACAGGTTCATGGAAAAGCTTAAAAATAAGACTGGTAAGAAAAGGTTAAAGGAACAAAAGAAAAGAAAAAGTAATGAAGTGAGGACTATAATATCGCAGATATCGTCAGTCCAGCTACTAAGTTTAAATGCGAACTGCAAGTGGGCAAAACGAAAGTTAACCCTCTATTAACTTATAGGGTGTTAGGATTACATATGCAGATATTTTTATTGACGACTGAGAACACTGTTCTGAAGATCATTACATTAGTATTTGCTTCATTTGCAGATTAATAATTATAGCTATTAAGAGTAGTATGTTTTTAGGTTGGTTAGTACCTGCAAGTACATGTGACAAGTGCAAGCGCTAAGTTTATTTTCCCAGGCCAGGTACTGAAGTGAGGCTGCATGGATCCCAAGCAGTCAATCTATAATGACAGGGGTAGTCCACTTTGTGACACAGTTCCGATCGTGCAGAAAATATCAGGTAGTAAATTATATGACGTGTTTGCAGGAAGACTGTTAAATGCAGAGAAAAAAGAAATAACATACTGAAGTAGGCACATATTAAGGTATCAATGGGCACAATATCTGCAATTATTCCCTAATGCCATGTATAAGGTCCATTAAAGTTGGGTGTGTATTACACTGCCTTATAGCAATGAATTTCAAGCACAAACATGTTATAAACTAAAGACAATGATCACTTCAAAGCATCATTCCTCACTATCCCTTCATAAAGTCCTCTCCCCCATTCCAACCACCATCACCTCTTTCTAAACATTGGAGCTGTGATTAATGGGCATTTTTGCTTTTCTTAAGGAATCTTTATTTACTCACCAACGCCAACTTCGTCAAATGGCTCTGAGCACTAGGGGACTTAACATCCATGGTCATCAACTTCGTCACCTTAGTAATCCCCTTCACGTATAATACACTTGTGCCAGCGCATTTTCCAATCTTTGGAAGCACTTCTGTAAGTCACTTTTAGTTGTGGTGTTCGGCTCTTTCAGCTATTCCGTTTTTATCTTATCGATTGTGGCAAAACGACGGCCTTTCATGGTTCTCTTCAGCCCCGGGAGTAGAAAGAAATCGTAGGAGACCATTCCCGGAGAATACGGTGGCTGAAGCAACATAACGGACTTGTTTTTTCTTTTTCCAAAAAATCACGAACAAGCATTGAGGTGTGAGTGAGAGCATTATCTTGATACAACTGCCAACAGTGGTTTTGCCAGAATTCTGTTCGTGTTCTTCAGATTCCGACACGCAAACGGCGCATAACTTCCAGTTGGTATTCCTTCTTGACCGCACGACCAAAAGGCAGGAAGTCATGACGCACTATCCCACTGTAATAGAAAAAAACAGTGAGAAGAACCTTCACATGCGGCTGAAATTATCGAATTTTTTCGGTCTTTAGGCAATTTCTATTGGGACAATTGGGCCTTCGTTTCGACGTCATACTCATAAACCCTTGTTTCGTCACCTGTTATAACGTTCTTCAGAAGTTCTATCTTTGTCGACTTTATTCAGAAGTTCCTGAACGATGTCCACGCGACGTCGTTTATGGTCGAAATTCAACAAACTTCGCTGCTACACGTTTCATGCCCAAAACATCCGAGAAAATTGCTTGGCATGAGCCAAAGGATATACCGACATCATTAGAAACCTCTCAGATGTTAATTCGGCAATTTCCTAGAATAATTGTCTTTTCTTCTTCTACACTGTCGTCATTAAATGATGTGTTAGCGCTTCCAGGATGGTCGTCGTCTTCAAAGTCTTCTCGGCCCCCCTTCGAACGTTTATATCACTCATAAACACTTGTCTTACTCATAGCAGATTCGCCAAAAGGTACAGTCAACTCATAGTAGATTCGCCAAAAGCCCCGGTCAACATTTAGAAAGCGCTTCCGCACCTTATTCCATTTCCGAAACAAAATTAAATGCAAATTCTTTGACCCAGCTTCTTCGAAAGTAAAAATTAGCCGAGCTCTCAAAAACATGCATAACCTTTTCGACTGTCGACAATAAACTAAATACTCAAAGCAGCAGAAAATGCAAACATACATCAGGAACATGTGTATCAACGAGATAAAAAATTTCAAAATTGGTTGTGTAAGACCAGAAGTTAAAAATTACCGCTACTTGTTGGTCACACCTCGTACACGTGGACAACTCGCAAACCGTCCGCAGCACTGTATATAATGTTTCACTTATTCTTACATAACTATATAATTTAGTCACTTACCTATATTTATAATAAGCTCGCAGTAAGAGGAATAATGGAGAAGAAATCAGACACAAAACACAAACATCTGGGACATGTTCTTATCAAAGGAGCCATCACGACATTTACCGTAACAACTTTTTTTTCCTTTATGTTTCAGGTTCAGTGGGCTCATGCAAGCCAGAGCTACTTCGTCATGGAACGATTCAGTACATAGTTCACAGCTTGTTGATGGAAAAATTCATAACAATATATAATAAAACAAGAAAAAATCTGTGAGAGAGTATGATAAAAAAAAACACGTTAAAGAGAAAAGTTTTGTACTGCTGCGACGATTTACTGTACAGAACAGAAAGAGTGTGCAGCAAAAAAAGCTTTCAAAATTGTCTTCTAATACACTACTGGTCATTAAAAATGCTACACCACGAAGATGAAGTGCTACAGACGTGAAATTTAACCGACAGGAAGAAGATGCTGTGATATGCAAATGATTAGCTTTTCAGAGCATTCACACAAGGTTGGCGCCGGTGGCGACACCTACAACGTGTTGACACGAGGAAAGTTTCCAACCGATTACTCATACACAAACAGCAGTTGACCGGCGCTGCCTGGTGAAACGTTCTTGTAATGCCTCCTGTAAGGAGGAGAAATGTGTAGCATAACGTTACCGACTTTGATAAAGGTCGGATTGTAGCCTATCGCGATTGCGGTTTATCATATCGCGACATTGCTGCTCGTGTTGGTCGAGATCCAATGACTGTTAGCAGAATATGGAATCGGTGGGTTCAGGAGGGTAATACGGAACGCCGTGCTGGATCCCAACAGCCTCGTATCACTAACAGTAGAGATGACAGGCATCTTATCCGCACGGCTGATACGGATCGTGCAGCCACGTCTCGATCCCTGAGTCAACAGATGTGGGCATTTGCAAGACAACTACCATCTGCACGAACAGTTCGACGACGCAGCATGGACTATCAGCTCGGAGCCCATGGGTGCGGTTACCCTTGACGCTGCATTACAGACAGGAGCGCCTGCGATGCTGTACTCAACGACGAACCAGGGTGCACGAATGGCAAAACGTCATTTTTTTCTGGTAAATCCAAGTTCTGTTTACAGCATCATGATGGTCGCATCCGTGTTTGGCGACATCGAGGTGAACGCACATTGGAAGCCTGTATTCGTCATCGCCATTCTGGCGAATCACCTGGCGTGATGGTATGGGGAGCCATTGGTTACACGTCTCCGTCACCTCTTGTTCGCATTGACGGCACTTTGAACCGTGGACGTTACATTTCAGATGTGTTACGACCCATGGCTCTACCCTTCATTCGATCCCTGCGAAACCCTACATTTCAGCAGGATAATGCACGACCGCATATTGCAGGTCCTCTACGGGCCTTTCTGGATACATATAATGTTCGACTGCTGCCCTAGGCATCTCTCACCAGTTAGAAACATCTGGTCAATGGAGGCCGAGCAACGGGCTCGTCACAATACGCCAGTCACTACTCTTGATTAACTGTGGTATCGTGCTGAAGCTGCATGGGCAGCTGTACCTGTACACGCCATCCACGCTCTGTTTGACTCAATTCACAGGCGTATCAAGGCCGTTATTACGGCCAGAGGTGGTAGTTGTGGGTACTGATTTCTCAGGATCTATGCACCCAAACTGCGTGAAAATGCAATCACATGTCAGTTCTAGTATAATATGTTTGTCCAATGAATACCCGTTTATCATCTGCATTCCTTCTTGGTGTAGCAATTTTAATGGGCTGTAGTTGTAAAAAGTACCCCAAGGTTGTACGTGAATGAATGTAAAATGAATACTATTGTGAAATCGGATTATCCTCTTTTGAAAATAAAAGCTTTCTAGTCCTGTGAGGAAGCTAAAATTTGCCACTAGTTTATAACTTCACCCACGTAGAAGATACAGTCTTCCCAAGTAGGATGGATCTTTTGAAACATTCGGTTTAAGTTACCTCTAATGGAACATACAAACTTTAATCTATGTCAGAAACCACACAATTGTACGAATACGCCATCTTTCGCTGTATCTCCCAAAGTAGTCATGGTATTCTATACTCATTTATCTGTTGGAGACCGGGATCGATCAAGTAGTTATTAAAAAAATCTTGGATTAACCCACGGTACACCATAAAAATTATTTATTACAAACCCACTGCTAACAGAAAACATCTTATTGGGTCGCACTGTCAGGTGAGTGGACACACAGAGCCTAGACTAATTGCAGTAGTAAAGTGAATTCAGGACGCTTTCGGCTTTCTGCACTCATCGGAGAGGTCAAGGGAATTGTAAAAATCTGGATCGTTCTATCAGAACGTTGTGGAATAGCTGTACTGTGTAACTAACTTTGGAAACGGAGTGGCGTTAAGAGGAGTGTATTCTTCCGCGGCATTTTTGAAGACTGTACACGACTCAAGTGACATCGCGCAGGCTTGTAAGAAAAAAAGACCGGCTTGGTTGGACTCAAATTGTAGGCGCCCCCTCGCCGGCACGTGTCTCGTTTCTCATCGCTCACTCGTCCCGCATTGTTCTTATGCCGATCGGAGAGTGCGGACTTTCAAACGCCATGGGAACCTCCACGGACCTTCGGAACAAATGAATGACTTCCTCTCCTGCCGCATCACTCAGCTCTCTCTCTCTCTCTCTCTCTCTCTCTCTCTGAGTGAGTCGCCTCAAGGGCATCCGATGCCTCTGAATAAATGAATAACAAAGGGTATCAGCTGCATCGGCGACAGTGTTGCAAGCTAAAGGAAGTCAGTTTTCTACTGTCCACAGTGACAGAGACGAAGTGACAAAAATCAAAGGTGAATTTTTCAGTCAAATTTCTCTCGATTCATGGAATAATATTTAGGTTACACTTGGGATGGGTATTCCATTTTTCCATATTTCGAAACCGGGAGAGGTGTCGAAGTGCTAAGATACTGAACTCGCATTCAGGAAGACAGAAAAAGTCCCTCCCATCCATTCAGTTTTAGGTGTTTCGCATCCCTAAGTCGTTTAAGACAAATGCCAGGATAGTCACTTTGAAAAGGACTTTATTATCAATCTCCAGTCCGAGATTATCTCTAGTTACCTCGTCGTCAACTGCAAGTTAAACCATAACCTTTCTTCCTTGTATGTATTTTGGGAAGGATGTGCTGTGTAATGAGTCAGATCATGTATCAGACACTACAGTACTGAATGTTGGCAGAAATACACATCAGAATACTGTCTTCATATCTACACTTACCGCATTTTATAATGTCCAATTTATATTCTCACGGACTGATACAGGAAGGAGAAAGTTTCCAACACATAGTACGCACAACCACGTTTTCAACCATCTGCATATCTGCAGAAAATACAGTGATCTGCAAAACTTCAGGACGAAAGTAGCTTTCTTAAGATGGGTCACTGCCAAGTAACATACGTCGATGAAACTTCAGCCATGTAACGGGACATCCTCCTCTAGGATTGTTTTTCCTCAACAGTAGTCGATACCAGTATTATTTTTTGAGTTTTGGACAGGTTACTATTATCTCAGTTGCTTTTCTGAAAACTTTCATATAAGTTTGTCAGTAGCTACATTTCAAGCTAAAATTTATGAAAAGGAATTACTTAATAAAATATTTTTGTTTCGATGTCATAACCGACAAGTACACTCAGTAAAATAGGTGGAAAATAAATTTACGTAATAAAATTCTGCAACAACAATGCTCCACCTGCGTCGTTCGATGCAACCGCGGACTGTCATTCATAAAAATGAAATGGCTCTGAGCACTGTGGGAATCAACTGCTGTGGTCATCAGTCCCCTAGAACTTAGAACTACTTAAACCTGACTAACCTAAGGACATCACACACATCCATGCCCGAGGCAGGATTCGAACCTGCGACCGTAGCAGTCGCACGGTTCCAGACTGCGCGCGTAGAGCCGCGAGACTCATAAAAATGAAGTCAAGGCCGAATGCACCCCTGAAAACACACACAAGGGGATGGAGTACAGTGCCAGAATAACGTTGACCGACGAATGTACGTGTTCAAAGATCTGGGGGTTTATCTGCGGTTAGTACAAAGTTACCGAACTACTACAACAACCTGGGTTCACAAAAATGCCTTGCTGTTTACGCGAAGGGGACAATCGTACAAGGCAAGGCACCTGAATGTGAGAGTTTGAGCCCAGCGGAGAAATTTTGTGCCTAGAACTAAAAATATCCTGCACGAACTACTTGTAGAAAAAAAAAAAGAAGATCCTGCTTCCACCATTGCACATAAAATTGGGCTTAATGAAGCAATTTGTAAAGGATCTATGACATGACGGACCCTGCTTCAAATACATTTTCAAGGAATTTCCCTTCATCACAAAAGACAAACCGAAAGCTGGAATTTTTGTTGGTCCTAAAAAAAAAATAATAAAAAAATATGGTCTGAGCACTATGGGACAGCATCTGAGGTCATCAGTCCCCTAGACTTAGAACTACGTAAACCTAATGAACCTAAGGATTCACACACATCCATGCCCTAGGCAGGATTCGAACCTGCGACCATAGCAGCCGCGTGGTTGCGGACTGAAGCGCCTAGAAAAAAATGATGAAGGATGAAGGTTTTAATAAGGCTACGGAGAAGAGAGAAAAGGACGCATGGACGGCCTTCCGATCTATTTCTGAGAATATTCTAGGGAATAACAAAGATCCGAATTGGAAGGTCATTGTTGAAAAACTGTTGCAAAATTTCGAGAAGACGGGACATGAGTATGAAAGTCCACTTTCTACTCTCACAGATCGACAACTTTGCGGAAAATTTGGGACATTATAGTGAAGAGAAGGATGAGCGTTTTCAACAAGGTGTTACGGAGATACAGAGGTGATACCAGGTGAACTACTGGAATGAAACTATGATGGCCGTCCGCTGTTGGATGTTGAAGAGGGACAGCAGTCATCATATATCAAAGAAAAGAAAGTTTAAAAATTAGTGGACCACTGTTGACTTCTTGTTTTTATACCAAGTAGTCAAGAAATAAATTATGGGACTTCTGTAGAATGGTTTTTAAATGTCTTTTGGTTAATAACTCACCTTGTGTAAAACGTTGTTTGTGTATATTCGTGGGCTTAGAAGTCAAAATCGACAGGATATTTTTTTTTATTTTGGGGGAAAACATTTCGCAATAGACAAAAACATGAGTAAAAATCAAATAAAAGCACTATCGATCGCGTTGTCAGATGTTTATTCGTTCGTAACCAGTTCCGACCCTTTCCTTAAACCTTACTTAAACGGATCTCGCTCCGTCTGCCGTCACCTGCAGCCATAAGTGCCTGACGATAGTCTGAAAAATGGCCCAAAAGCGGTTGTTAACGAATAAAATTCTGAAAACGCGATCGAGACCGGTTTTATTTCATTTTTAGTGTTTTATACCAATCCCTTCTTTGTTCCAATTACAGAATTCTTCCTAAAATTTTAAAAACATTTTTCTAGAATCACCATAAAAATTGATTCAAGAACACCTACTTTCAAGAAAACATCTGACAAAAAGTTTCGTAATGCTGGGTAGCGTTATTACTGATGGATTATTATTATTATGTATATATTGATGTATTATCATTTGTGAGTGCATGCGGGACACAGAAAATTGATAAACAATTCGAAGAAAATAATAATGTACCAATGTTTTTTTCCGTCATGTCTTTCTCCTTTCCTGTTCTAGTTTTGGAGAAATGTTGCCCCCGGAGAGATTCCACACATCACTCAGTTTACTGCAGAAGATCTCTGGTGTCTAGATCTGAGATGGCGAAGAGCGCCAACACAGCAAATCAACCTGCGTGGCTGACAGACAACGAAAGCCGTCTGACGACCTCAGTTCGCAGAACGAGGAGGGGTCGAGGAAGCGGCCGTTCCTGCCGCCGAGGTGAGAAAGTAGACAACTTCCTCCACGCTCGCCTGCCGACAAGAGGTCTAGGTCAAACGGCGGTTACGCTGAATGGTCTTTACTTAATGCTTGTCTCCGGTCACACAAAACGTCAGGTAGGCTTTTCTGAAACAGCGCTAGCATGACAAAGCAGGCAACGCTGGATTAAGAATTTTCGAACGTATAAGAGAAAGGGAAACATCCCTTCGCTAAAGTGAATGTGTAACACTTGGCCACGGTGAACGGACGAGAACAACTCGCGTTCACCGCAGTAGCAATAACATGTCTAGCTACCTTGGCAATAACACTGAATCTCGTAAAACCACTGCTGCTCAGTGTTCTTGCACCTCGGAAACTTCTAAGGTCTTTTCTGCTACAACAGTTGCTCTATACTCAATTGTTAGCAGTGCTGGAATTTCAAATATGTTTCTAATGTCTGACGTAGGAATAAGTAAAGCCGAACATCTCTATCTACAACACGTTTCATTGCTTACTTATTTCGCATTTTTTGTGCTGAGACTACTCCAGCACGTATAGCAGTTAACGTATGAGTGGTCACAACTGAAGTTTTGGCATATTTGCACTACATCCTTTGGTGCCTAAGGACTCAGGAAGAAACATTTTCTTGCTACATGGTAAAAGTAAGCAGTGGGAGTATTTTGTGATGTTCACCAACAGCCAATTCGTGGGGCCCTTTCGAAAGAGTTTGGATTTGTACTCACACCAGCACAATACCATTCAAAACTCCAACAGTAGGAAAAAATGACAGTCATTAACAATTGCTGAGACTGTCTGCCTCTCAGAACTGAACGCAATAGTCGGGCACATAGCCGCATAATCTTGGATCATGTACAGCAGCGTATACAATTCCTCGGCGGTTAGCGAAGTATTGTAATTTAAAGTGAAATTGTTTCTTTCGAGTCACACCTTCTGCTCTACAGAAAATTCCGCACTTAATAAATGGTATTATGAATGGCATACCAGTAAAATGCTTGCTTTCGTTCTAGGTTTAAATACGTATTTCTTTTGTCTCGATTAGTTCGTAAACAAATATAAGACAATGCAGTATTTAGTAGTTTGGGAGTAAACAACATTCAGTTGTTTACGATTACTTTTATTTACCAATATATGTAGCCACATGCACCATAGCTAAGTATACAGGGTAAAGAAAAAGTGCCACACCTGGAGCTCAGCATGCGATTCCTCATCCAAAGACAAAACTCGAGCTAGGAAAATCGGATCTAGTGCATTTTGAAAACACGTGGATGAAAACGAGGAGCTGCCAACACTATCACATTGTGCAGCGCACTGGAATGCACAGAGCAACGTGTATCACGCTGCATTACCATGCTAGCCATCGTAGCTCACTAAGTAACGTGATGGAACGAACATCAGACTCCCATCCACCATAAACTTATGGGCCGAATCCTTATCAGATGCCTTTTTTTTTATTTTTTAGGCGTCCATTCTCTTGTTCTCGTCGTTCATAAGTAAGACATCATTTTGTCACATTACAATAGCCTATCACATGACAGTGTAATCCATTAAACTGCAGGTATGTGTCTACTAACGGCGTAGTGCATAATCGTAACTGATCCTGCCAAGTTCGTATAGTGCGACTTCACAATGGCGTACACAAACGACGAATGCGTCGATGTGCTTTTTGTGCTGGATGCACTCGATACCAAGTTGCTACTGCTGCCGCTACTCGTGCATATGTTGCACGTTATCCTTGAAAGCGCCACCGTGATATGAATGTTTTTCGTCGCCTGGAGCAACACCTTCTGGAAACCATTAATCTTCGTCCACAAGTAATGGACAGAGGTAGTCCAAGGACTAGGCATACTGCACAGACAGAGGACGCGATCCTTGAAACCATTCGCCAATCATCTCGGAGAAGTACCTGTGATATTGCAAGGCAGTTCCAAATATCTCTACGACTGTTTGTCGAAGTGTTGCACCATGAAGAACTATAAGCGAACCATTACACGTTAATTCAAAACTAATGGTCACAAGAACGCATTCGACGAGCACAGTTATGTGAATGGTATTTGCAGCGAGTGAAAATATTTGGTAAATAACGCGAAATGGACTGGCGAATCTAGCTTCACTTGTCAAGGTATTTTCAACCACAACAACGGCAATTATTGCTCGGAACCCAACCAACATGTCACAAGCGAAAATCGCTTTCAGCCACGCTTTGGCATAAACCTGTGGGCTGGAATGGTGGGAGGAGTGTTCTTGGACCCTTACATATAGCCGGACTGAATGTGCCCCTGTATATAGCCGGACTGAATGTGCCCCTGTACCGTACGTTTCTTTATAGGCACCGTCACACTTTGAAATGATTGTGCATAACTACACTACTGTCCATTAAAATTGGTACACCAAGAAGAAATGAAGTTGATAAACTGGTATTCAAGGGACAAATATATTATACTAGAAATGACGTGTGATTACACAACCACCTCTGGCCGTAATAACGACCTTGTTACGCCTGGGCATTAATTCAAACAGAGCTTGGATGGCGTGTACAGGTACACAGCTTCAACACGATACCACAGATCATCACGAGTAGTGACTGGCGTATTGTGACGAGCCTGTTGCTCGGCCACCATTGACCAGACGTATTCAATTGGTGAGAAATTTGGAGAATGTGCTGGCCAGGGCAGCAGTCGAACATTTTGTGTATCCAGAAAGGCCTGTACAGGACCTGCAACATGCGGTCGTGCATTATCCCGCTGAAATGTAGGGTAGGCGCTCCTGTCTGTGATGCAGCGTCAAGGGTAACCGCAGCCATTCTCTCAGAGCTGACAGTCCATGCTCCTGAAACGTCGTCGAACTGTTTGTGCAGATGGTTGTTGTCTTGCAAATGTTCCGATCTACTGACTCAGGGATCGAGACGTGGCTGCATGATCCGTTATAGCCATGCGGATAAGATGCCTGTCATCTCGACTGTTAGTGATTGGGATCCAACACGGCGTTCCGTATTACCGTCCTGAACCCACCGATTCCATATTCTGCTAACAGTCATTGGATCTCGGCCAACGCGAGCAGCAGTGTCGCGATACGATAAACCGCAATCGCGATAGGCTACAATCTGACCTTTATCTAAGTCTGAAACGTGATGGTGCGCATTTATCCTCCTTACACGAGGCATCACAACAACGTTTCACCAGGCAAGGCCGGTCAACTGCTGTTTGTGTCTGTGAAATCGGTTGGAAACTTTCCTCATGTCAGCACGTTGTAGGTGTGGCGACCGGCGCCAACCTTGTGTGAATGCTCTGAAAAGCTAATCATTTGCATATCACAGCATCTTCTTCCTGTCGGTTAAATGTCGCGTCTGTAGCACGTTATCTTCGTGGTGTAGCAATTTTAATGGCCAATAGTGTATTTAATAGTAGTGTTTCCATGGAAACTTATTGTTCGTGGAGGTTCAATGTTTTGGCCTCAACGTTCCGCGGACGTTAATCCTCTAGATTTTTATTTGTGGGGACACTTTAAACGAACAAGGTTTCAGTACCCCACCCATGGATGTACTTTCCGCTTCGGCAATGTTGTCGCTTTGAACGTCTTTTCTAAAGTGAACGTTGCTCGTACATGCACGCACCGGCTCTGTGAAGACAGCCTGCACGTAAAACGTACAGATCCTAATTACTGCGCGTAACATAATGGGCAATCTAAGGGCACTGAATGCAGCAACAAAAAGCTTTTACAACAATATTCGTGGAATGAGAATTCTGATCAAATGGGGAAAAGACAGACATAGTCAATTGGTGCGAGCTGTCATTCATTTAAAGTGATTAAGTTTAGCAATGGAAGAGCAATACCGATACGGCTGGATATGACATTCTAACCCGATCTCCGCAAACTGTCACAAATCGAGTTCTTTATACTGGTCTGCATAGATCAGATAACACGCTACAGCAGGACATTTCACATCACTTTACACTCACGTTTGGCGAAGAACACAACAAGTCTTCGCTTGTACAAAATTTCGTTTATTTCAGTCACACTAGCACAGCAAATGTATACTGCTACAACGTGTTTCGATCATGCGTAAGCTATCTTCAGGAAGTAATGCCAAAGCTTTGGTTATAAACACATTAATTACTGTTAGAGCACTATAGAAAAAACATATGAAGTATGATTCGCTGTAAAACGAAGTAAAGCACTAGGAGCTACTGACGATATGATGCACAAGATATCTTGGAAAACGAATCTGTTCGCTATAACGGGATCATTCAACAGCAAAATATTTCAGTGCTTGATTTAAGAGCATAATTTGTGTCGTTCACTGTCTATTGACCCTTTCAGACCCTCTGGCTACAATTGTGCACATTAACTTTTACCGTGTCGTAGCTGCAAACAAGTATTTTTTCCCAATGGAAACCTAAGGTACACATTTGTGAATGTTCAACCTTTTCATCAGGCGCAAGTGTTGCCAACTGTTGGGCATCACTATGGAAATATCAGCAAGTCAATGCAGCAGCTCGTGACCACAAGAATGCACGTATGTGTTTGGTTCGCTATATTCCACTGTATAATTGAACACTGTTGTTGTTTTTCGCATGTTAATTATTGTATGATCATATTACTATTTGCTACAATAGAAAAATTTCATAATTACATATTTTAGCCGGCCGTCGCGACCGAGCGATTCTAGGCGCTTCAGTTCGGAACCGCGCCACTGCTACGGTCGCAGGTTCGAATCCTGCCTCGGGCATAGATGTGTGTGATGTCCTTATGTTAGTTAGGTTTAATTATTTCTAAGTTCTAGGGTATTGTATTGTATGTTAACCGGGGCCTAGAAACGATGAAGAGGCTCCGTCCCCGCTGTAGCCGCAGTGGTCCACAACCCCACGACGACTACCGCAGTCCACGTCACCCCTCCGCCGCCCCCACACCTAACCCATGTTTACTGTGCGGTTCAGACCCCGGTGGACCCCCCCCAGGCAACGTCTCACACCAGACGAGTGTAACCCAAATGTTTGCGTGGTAGAGTGATGGTGGTGTACGCGTCCGTGGAGAATTTGTTTGCGCAGCAATCGCCGACGTAGTGTAATTGAGGCGGAATAAGGGGAACGAGCCCGCGTTCGCCGAGGCAGATGGAAAACCGCCTAAAAAACCATCCACGGACTGGCCGGTTCACCGGACCTCGACACACATGCGCCGGGCGGATTAGTGCCGGGGACCAGGCGCTCCTTCCCGCCCGGAAAGCCGTGCGTTAGACCGCACGGCCAACCGGGCGGGCAAGTTCTAGGGTACTGATGACCTCATATGTTAAGTCCTATAGTTCTCAGAGCCATTTAGTTATTTTATACCATAAAATGAAGCCAAGTGTACAAAGTATGTTTGGAGAACGGGTACATATTTGTGCATAAATCTTGCATCTAAAATCATTAAAAATTCGTCTAAGATCATTACCGCATAAAGACAAATTTTCTTTCCTTCGGAAAAAATCCAGGCTGTGTCTTGCAGTAACAGTTTGTAGGCACAATATTTGGCAGAAGATCAACAACATTGTTGCACTTGCACAAACGCAATGGCATGTCGCATTAACTTGTAAGATGCGTTAATTATATCACAGATGACGTACCACACACGTTGCATGACGATCTGGGCTACGAGTCAAAGATGAAGAGCGCTGGAAGTTCCGGCATTGTAGGCGTTCTTACCTGTAACAACAAAAACCATTGAAAGATACTCGCACAGCTATGCACAGAACAAGACACTGTGTCGAAAAGTTTTGGATAAATTATACAAGTGAACTATACCATTCTGTTTAAGAATAAAATTATCAGCAGTGTTAATAATTGGATCCATTGTGCAATGTTGCAGCAGTGTTTCTGGTATAGAAAAGCCGGCCGGAGTGGCCGAGCGGTTCTAGGCGCTACAGTCTGGAACCGCGCGACCACTACGATCGCAGGTTCGAATCCTGCCTCGGGCATGGATGTGTGTGATGTCCTTAGGATAGTTAGGTTTAAGTAGTTCTAAGTTCTAAGGGACTGATGACCTCAGCAGTTGTTCCATAGTTCTCAGAGCCATTTGAACCATTTTGATATAGAAAACAACTAACATTCAAGACAGAGAGAAGACCAGCATTGGTCGGAATATGTCTTTTTTTTATTGCAGATCTAGATTTCAGCTAACAGTGTAGTGATCATCTTTGCTTGATAAGTAGTCATGTACACTCACTGTAATTATAACAACACATATTCCCATATAACTTACGAATGAACATGCATAAAATGTATTATTCTCCTTTTTTTCTTCACTGTGTGTGACATGTCAGACATAATGTACATTCTCAAACTTATCCTCTAAAGATAAATATTTTTTATTTTCAATTTTTATGCCATGAGTGAAGGTTTATCACCATTTACATAGATGATATTTTGGACACAAATAAAAAACACTTTACACCGCAGATCCAAAAACATACTGCCTGTGTAACTACTTTGGATAACGAACAGGATTGCATTAACTGATCTCTTATATCATACGTGACCTTAACAGAGCTGATGTTAACTTGATGCATATTATTTCAGGCAACAAGTTTGAAAATAGATTATATGCACAAAAAATAGTGCGGTTACTGGAACAATAAGGGGGAAGAGATTCATTGGGAGAGTCCTTAGAAAATGTAGTCCATCAACAAAGGAGGTGGCTTACAAAAACACTCGTTCGACCTATACTTGAGTATTGCTCATCAGTGTGGGATCCGTACCAGATCGGGTTGACGGAGGAGATGGAGAAGATCCAAAGAAGAGCGGCGCGTTTCGTCACAGGGTTATTTGGTAACCGTGATAGCGTTACGGAGATGTTTAGCAAACTCAAGTGGCAGACTATGCAAGAGAGGCGCTCTGCATCGCGGTGTAGCTTGCTCGCCAGGTTTCGAGAGGGTGCGTTTCTGGATGAGGTTTCGAATAAACTGCTTCCCCCTACTTATACCTCCCGTGGACATCACGAATGTAAAATTAGAGAGATTAGAGCGCGCACGGAGGCTTTCAGACAGTCGTTCTTCCCGCGAACCATACGCGACTGGAACAGAAAAGGGAGGTAATGACAGTGGCACGTAAAGTGCCCTACGCCACATACCGTTGGGTGGCTTGCGGAGTGTGAATGTAGATGTAGATGTAGAAAACAGTCAAGTTCAAATTCAATATATACATACAGTATTTACTGTGTGAGAAAACCGAGTTCTAAAATTTTTCTATGCTAGAAAGATTCTAAACTTCAACTCCACACTCTAGCAAAGCTGCACAATGTTGCGTTCCTAAACCTACTGAACATGTATGTGCTGGCATAAGCTGTTGCTAGCACACTGGTCAGCAAAGATGTATCAAGAAGATCGATAATGGGCGTTGGATCCAGTGCAGCTATCAGGCGAGAGGCAAGAGACATACTCACAAGCAACACGCTGCCAACGCCCTGTCAATTGCAAGTATTTAGATCGCCCCCACTGGCCGGAGGGTAGTCTCAGTCCTAGCCAGTCGCAGGTACTAGCGCAGTCGCTCAATCTCTAGCTCAGGCACTGACGCACCAGCTCGCACTCCGGTTTGGAGTCTGTCATTCATCGCGTAGCAGGACTTCACTAGCAGTGAGGCTGACATGGACTATCGCGGAAGAGCTTGTACCACAACACATGGACTCTCTTAAAGAACAAGCAGCTTCCTGTTTATGTGATAAAGAAGCCTGTTAATACATGTGCGCAGTTATGTTGTAGAAAGTGGATACCGGCCGCCAAACAACATGTTCTCCCTTGTTTCCTATGGTACAAGACTCTACTGTGTTCACAAGGACACAAAAATGTGTATGAAGGCAATTGCAGCGATGAAAAAAAAATGCTACTCTTCTGTATGAAGTTCCTCGACGAATACACTAATGATCAACAGATACCTGCTCAGTTATATCAGCCATAAATTGTCGGCATGCTAACTGTTATAGATTACTCATCGATTATTGTTCGTCTTAGCGATAAACTTTCCTCCAAATTGCACAAAATAAAATTGACAAGAGTGTCTATATGATGCCACTGTACCATGCAGTGAGATTGTACATACACAAACACTGCTTCGCCTCTTGCATATGAATATGTGCTGACGATATTCACGACGTGCTCGAGTTGTCTAGAGGGCAGTCTACCGAATACATCTACGTGGCGTCCGAGCCGAGGGCGACATGGGTGTCTATGCTTCGTGGAAAATTTACTAGCCTCAAACTTACCTAAATAATTTCTAAATATACCTACAAATAAAGAAAGCCCATGCAGATCATGCTGCATCGTGTAGCAATTGCCTGCATACTTCTGGACTTCATCTCATGATCCCTATCCGATATTGAGATAGAAGAATTTTTGCTTAGTCTACCTCGATAACGGTTCTCCAAATACGCCGAAAGGAGTTTCGAAAGAACGATGACAGCTTTCGTCTGTAGATTTCCTTTTTTTCCTTCCCAGATGACCATGCAATATTTTTGTGTGGATTACCAGCACGGAAGATCGATTGAGAATCAGCTGACGTAGGTAATGAGAAGTAGCAGAAATGAGATTAGTGAGAAAAAATTAACATCAAAGTTCAGGACCATGAAGACACCAAGCAAAGGAATTCTGGTACTTTAGAAGCAAAATAACTTATGACGCACGAAGCCAGGAGTACATAAAAAACTGTACACTACGGTCAAAGAGGACATCCTGGCCAGATACAGGGTGGTCCATTGATCGTGACCGGGCCAAATATCTCACGCAATAAGCGTCAAACGAAAAAACTACAAAGAACGAAACGTATCTAGCTTGAAGGGGGAAACCTGACGGCGCTATGGTTGGCCCGCTAGATGGCGCTGCCATAGGTCAAACGGATATCAACTGCGGTTTTTTAAAATAGGAACCCCCATTGTCAGCCATATGTTTGTGACTATTACAGCGCCATCAATCACAAAGAGAACGTACTACACGAATACGCAATAAAAATGGGGTTCCTATTTTTAAAAAACGCAGTTGATATCCGTCTGACCTACGGCAGCGCCATCTAGCGGGCCAACCATAGCGCCATCTGGTTTCCTCCTTCAAGCTAGAAGAGTTTCGTTCTTTGTAGTTTTTTCGTTTGACGCCATCTAGCGGGCCAACCATAGCGCCATCTGGTTTCCTCCTTCAAGGTAGACGAGTTTCGTTCTTTCTAGTTTTTTCGTTTGATGCTTATTTCGTGAGATATTTGGCCCAGTCACTATCAATGGACCACCCTGTATAATACTACTATCAAACAACGGCCTTCATATGAGGAAAAAATTTCTAAAATATAAGTCCATTGTACGGAAGTGAATGATGAACTGAGAGGGAGGGAAAGGGGGGGTGGATACAGGTGAGAATAAGAGAATCGAAGCGTTTGAGAAGCGGTGCTACTGAAGGACGGTGAAAATTTTGTGGACAGACAGATGTCAAATGAGGTTATGCACAGAGTCGTCGAGGATAGAAATACGAGGAAATCATTGACAGATGATAAGACATTATCCGAATGGACAGAAATTGGTACATGAGATATACATGTACAGGCAAACAAATGATGACAATTTAAAAGAAATTGCATGATTCATTCAACAAAAAGAGCTTCACAAATTGAGCACGACAATAACACATTGGTTCACCTTTGGCCTTTATACAAGCAGTTATCTGTCTTGGCATTGATTGATAGAGTTGTTGGATGTCCTCCTGAGGGTTATCGTGAGAAATTATCATGTTAGATCATTGATACCCAGAACTGGTTGGGGGGCCCTGCCCATAATGCTCAGACGTTCTCAGCTGGGGAGAGATTCGGCGACCTTTCTGGCCAAGCTAGGGTTTGGCAAGCACGAACACAAGGAATAGAGACTCTCGCTACATGCGGGCAGGCATTATCTTGCTGAAACCCATGCTCCAGGTGCCTTGCCATGAAGGGTAGGGTAACAAAGAGGAGGGGGGGAGGTAGGGGGGCGGGGGAGAATATCATCTACGTACCGCTCTGCTGTAAGCGTGCCGCGGATGAAAACCAAAGGGGTCCTGCTACTAAAGTAAATGGCATCACTCCAGGTTGTCGTGCAATATGGTGGATGACAGTCAGGCTAGTATGCCAGAGCTGTCCAGGGCGTCACCAGACACATCCTCGTAGGCCATCGGGGCTGAGTCCGAGGCAGGACTCGTCACTGAAAACAGTTCTGTTCCATTCAATGAGATTCTAGTCCGAAGACGTGTCTAGAGACGGTCTGCACAGCAGTGGGGTTCCAACATGACTCTCGCCCGATAACAAGGGGTGATGGTTTGGGGTGCCATGTCATTTCATAGCAGGATGCCTTTGGTTGTCAGCAAGACGCTTCCTGCAGAGCGGTACATAGACGATATTCTATGCCTAGTTTTGCTGCCCTGAAACGGCAAGCCATGCAACAACTCTCATCAGTGTCAAGCTCTATAACTACTTAAGACCAGAGGAGGACCAATGCGTAATTGACTTACTCGATATGTGAAGTTCTTCTCTTGAATAAATCATCCAATTTTTGTGAAATTGTAATCATTTATTTCTACGTACATGTACATCAAATATACCGATTCCCGTCCCATTCGGATAATACCTTCGTGGTGAGTCGTTTCGGTTTTCTTTTTTTTTCCCTTGGAGTATATAATTGAGGAGGATGGGTCTAGGTGCCACTCTGAAATGAAGAGGTTGAGTCACATCAAACTAGTCAGATGACTGATGAAAAGTAAATATATAAATAGAACGGAGAAAGAGAGAGAGAGAGAGAGAGAGAGAGAGAGAGAGAGAGAGAGAGATGCAGTGTGCTTTTTCGAAATTTGATTTTAATGACTCGTCGATGTCGTAATTAGTTATGGGATTGGGAAGGACGGCGAAGGAACCGTGCCCTTTCAAGAGGAACCATCTACACATTCGCATTTTGCTATTTTGGGGCATTTACAGATATCTTAAATCCAAATGGTTGAACGGAGACTAGAACAGTCGTCCTCTCAAATGCGAGTCTCGTATCTAAACTACCGCATAATCTCTCTCGACCTTATTACTACATACCGCTTACAAGTGTTACTCCATTTTTACAAGAACATGATTTGGAAGATTATGATTCGCTCTTTTAATTGCCCTTTGATCTGGGGGTCATAAAATCATCACTTAGCGATCTAAGAATTTTCTAGGACTTTATAGTGAATGAATAATTGAAACAGTGAAAACTGATATTGTCTTGATGGTCTTGTTAATTACTGTAATTGTTTGTTGGTTTTTCACACAATCCACATGCTAAGAAAATGGTAATTATAGTTCCTATTGCTACTCCTAACACTCACGGAGAAGATTATTTCGTACGTGTATTCTCTGGCGATCACTAGGAATGACACTGAATTAAATCTCGTGCAATTTATGGAATGTATAAAATGTTTATTCACTTCTTTGCAGTGACAGGACTTCGAGGGGATGTTTGGCTAGCCTTATGCGTGGTATTTTCGTTTGCTACGTTTCGAACTTTATTTGCCATCGGCGTCTTGCATTTTTATATATGTAGCCTTTAGGTCTCAGGAGGCAGTACAATATTTTTAAACATGCCGTTTTTTAGGAGTGGTCTTCGCTAAGTCGTCGACAATTTCATTACATTTAATGTCAGTGTGGCCCTAAACACACACAAATTTTATCTTCTTCCAGCAAATTTTCGTTGTCCGTTGTGTCTCTTACTAGTGGTCTACTTCTCTTGATAGGTGAGGTCTGGACATCTAGCTCCTGCAGTTCGCTACAATCTTTAAAAAAAAAATTCTGTGTGGTACCGTTTGTAATGTTAAGCTTCAAGCACAGCTATGGCTTCAGCAGAAGAACTACAACTCTCACCGGGAAGTGAAATCAGGTCTTTATTACCTTGCGCTGGAAAATAGTGAAGTGAAATCTACTCTGCCATTCCCTGTGGTTTGGAGAATTCCGTGTACACCTACAAACACAGCGTGAAATTATCAGCAACTGAGACTTATGCTAACTGTTATTTCAGCATATGAGTCTGTTATTTATTGATTTTGTTATGAACAATTTTACACATAACCGTCAACAACTTTAATAATGAAACTCTGTGCCGGACCGAGACTCGAACTCGAGACCTTCGCCTTTCACGGGCAAGTGCTCTAACGACCAGGCTACCCAAATAGCACTCAGAACTCGTCATCATAGCTCTACTTCTGTCAGTATCTCATCTTCTACCTTCCAAACTTCACAGAAGTTCTCGGGCTTAAAATGCAGGACTAGCACTACTGGAAGAAAGGATACTGTAGAGACATGGATCAGGCACAGCCTTACGGGTTTCCAGAATCAGTTGCGAGTCTCAGTGCCGCACACAGTTTTAATCTGCCAGGAAGTAACATATGAGCGCGCACTCCACTGCAGAGTGCCGGCCGCGGTGGTCTCGCGGTTCTAGGCGCGCAGTCCGGAACCGTGCGACTGCTACGGTCGCAGGTTCGAATCCTGCCTCGGGCATGGATATGTGTGATGTCCTTAGTTTAGTTAGGTTTAAGTAGTTCTAAGTTCTAGGGGACTAATGACCACAGCAGTTGAGTCCCATAGTGCTCAGAGCCATTTCATCATTTTTGAAGCACTGCAGAGTAAAAAATCCGTTCCGGAGACTTGTATAAATATGGTACCGATCTTACTAAACTCGCCTCTTTATTGTGGTTTCAGTGCTGTCATCAGATTTTCTGTAGCTTTTCTGGAAGCCCACGCGGTGACTCAGTTTTACCCTTTGTACCCGCATGGAGGTCCAGGTATCTCCCGCTTACTGGCGCGCTAGATTCCCAACCAGCCGCTAGGACCTGTGTATGGTTCTTCCTTACTTGCCTGGCCCGGCCACTACTCCGCAACTTGCCAGCCACATGTCCCTCAACTAAGCATCTTTTTCTTTAACTAATTTATATATCAGACGCATTGCTGGTAGCTTACACTGTGCTCCAACGAATATTTTTGTTAGAGAGTAGAAAACGTCGGCTGCTGCAGTTATTTCGTTATACTGATAAAATGGTTCAAATGGCTCTGAGCACTATGGGACTTAACATCTGTGGCCATCAGTCCCCTAGAACTTAGAACTACTTAAACCTAACTAACCTAAGGACATCACACACATCCATGCCGGAGGCAGGATTCGAACCTGCGACCGTAGCAGCCGCGCGGTTCCGGACTGAGCGCCTAGAACCGCTAGACCACCGCGGCCGGCTATACTGATAAGCTGAAATAGAATATGTCACCATTCTTCGGAGAATAGGTAAGACATCCTTTGTGTAACTAGTAGATAACTTTGTCCAGAGTGTGTTCATTTCACCACAAAACATCTTTTCGAGATTCTATGTAATTAGTTAGTTACAGAATAACTTTATAGAAGCAGCTTTGTAAAGTTTCTCATTTATGCTGTAATTTGACAATTTGACAATAAAAACTTGCAGAGCAGGTGACATGCAGTACACCATAAAGAAATACTGAGTTGTTTTCCATTTTCTTACAATCATCCGACGACATTAATTTATCGTACAAATTTCAGTGGATAAACAGTGTTGCTGATCATCTGGTAAACATCTTAAAACCTTTAGCAGTCTTTTCACTTTTACTTGGAGCATACCTGATTTCGTTTGCGTTGAACATACGCCGTCCAGTAACGCGCTGGTCTCCATCACTAAAAATTTATTCACGCTAATCACGTACCTGAGAAGCTTCTTCGTATATCGCATGACTCCACAGTATGGACAGTATCTACATTTATATCTATTACATCTAAATTTATACTCCGCAATCCACCCAACGGTGTGTGGCGTAGGGCACTTTACGTGCCACTGTCATTACCTCCCTTTTCTGTTCCAGTCGCGTATGGTTCGCGGGAAGAACGACTGTCTGAAAGCCTCCGTGCGCGCTCTAATCTCTCTAATTTTACATTCGTGATGTCCACGGGAGGTATAAGTAGGGGGAAGCAGTTTATTCGAAACCTCATCCAGAAACGCACCCTCTCGAAACCTCGCGAGCAAGCTACACCGCGATGCAGAGCGCCTCTCTTGCAGAGTCTGCCACGAGTTTGCTAAACGTCTCCGTAACGCTATCACGCTTATCAAATAACCCTGAGACAAAACACACCGCTCTTCTTTGGATCTTCTCTATCTCCTCCGTCAGTCCGACCTGGTACGGATCCCACACTGATGAGCAATACTCAAGTGTAGGTCGAATGAATGTTTTGTAAGCCACCTCCTTTGTTGATGGACTACATTTTCTACGGACTCTCCCAATGAATCTCAACCTGGCAGCCGCCTTACCAACAATTAATTTCATATGATCAATCACTTCAAATCGTTCCGTACGCATACCCCCAGATATTTTACAGAAATAACTGCTACCAGTGTTTGTTCCGCTGTCATATATAATAAAGGATCCTTCTTTTCATGTATTCGCAATACATTACATTTGTCTATGTTAAGGGTCAATTGCTACTCCCTGCACCAAGTGCCTATCCGCTGCAGATCTTCCTGCATTTCGTTACAATTTTCTAATGTTGCAACTTCTCTGTATACTACAGCATCATCCGCGAAAAGCCGCTTGGAACTTCCGACACTATCTACTAGGCCATTTATATATATTGTGAAAAGCAGTGGTCCCATAACACTCCACTGTGGCATACCAGAGGTTACTTTAACGTCTGTATACGTCTCTCCATTGATAACAACATGCTGTGTTGCGTTTGCTAAAAACTTTTCAATCCAGCCGCACAGCTGGTTTGATATTCCGTAGGCTCTTACTTTGTTTATCAGGCGACAGTGCGGAACTGTATCGAACGCCTTCCGGAAGTCAAGGAAAATAGCATCCACCAGGGAACCTGTAGCTTATATTTTCTGGGTTTCATGAACAAATAAAGCGAGTTGGGTCTCACACGATCGCTGTTTACGGAATCCATGTTAATTCCTACAGAGTAGATTCTGGGTTTCCAGAAATGAGATGACACGCGAGCAAAAAACATGTTCTAAAATTCTACAACAGATCGATGTCAGACATATAGGCCTATGGTATTGCGCATCTGCTCGACGACCCTTCTTGAAAACTGGAACTGGTATCGAGCGTCTTGTGTAGGTAAAAGAAAACAAAATCGGCGTGTTCGTTGGCTTGTACATTCCGTAAGATGCGGTGTGGAGAAAAAAGTCGGAAGCCGACTGTTAAGCAAATACTGAAGTAATAGACGTCGCTATGTCTGCCTCCGACATGCCTCGACTAAAATCAAATGCAAGCCGCGGCGCTGCAGCTGCAATAAGGAAAAAGGTACGCATTTCAGCGAGAGCGGCTTCCCGTCTTTGATGGTCGGCCAGCTGACAGACGCGGCTACGTGGCATGCAACCAGTGCTGGCACGCGCCTCCACTTGCGAAACACCGTGTTTCCACGTTGGCAGCGTGCTTACTGTCACAGCATAGGCGCACGTCTGTGCTGCCTAATCAGTAACTTGTAAATCAGAAGATGTCGTGAAATTAGTTTACTAGGAAGACTGGAAGTAGCACATCCAAATCTAAAAAGGGGAGGGTGCGTGTCAATAAATCAAGTAATCTTATTTTATACAAGTCAGTGTTTAGCAGGCGTCGATTACCACAAAAACTTGTGATGAGAAACAATAAACATGTGTTTAAATCCAGCACTGTCAGAAGTGTTTAATCGAAGGTTACTGTTGGACTGAAGTCATTTATTTATGTGTGTGTCCTCCGAGCCTTCGTTTTGCCTCACGGGTAGACATACGAGGGTAATCCCAAAAGTAAGGTCTCCCATTTTTTTTTATAAGTACATAGAGCTGTTTATTCCTACAATGGTTTACATCAGTTTACAGCTTGAAAAATGGTTCAAATGGCTCTGAGCACTATGGGACGTCTAAGGTCATCAATCTAATAGAACTTAGAACTACTTAAACCTAACTAACCTAAGGACACCACACACATCCATGCCCGAGGCAGGATTCGAACCTGCGATCCTAGCGGTCACGCGGTTCCAGACTTGAGCGCCTAGGACCACTCGGCCACAACGGCCGGCTTACAGCTTGAACATTTAGCTATTTTCCGACATATTCACCATTTCTGTCGATGCATTTTTGTAGACGATGTGGGCAGTTTTTGTATGCCCATGTCATTCCAGCTCGCCGCCATGCTGTTCAGAAAGTTATGAACCTCTTATTTCACATCTTCTTTCAGCTGAATAACTTTCCGGCTAAATGTTCTTTTAACCAAGGGAATAGGCGATGGTCACTGGGTGTCAAGTCAGGACTATAGAGTGGGTGGATGATTATGTTCCACTGAAACTGTTGCAGGAGAGTAACGGTTTGCCGAGCGATGTGTTGGCGAACGTTGTCATGGAGAATGTGTACGCTCTTGCTTAACATTCCTCTTCTCCGGTACTGAATTGCCCGTTTGAATTTTTTCAGAGTCTCACAGGAAGTTTGTAACAAGCCATGGGACACCTCCTAATATCGTGTCGAAGCTCCTTTCGCCCGGCAGCAAATCGACGTGGCATGGTGTTAAGAAGTCGGTGGAAATACTCTGGAGAAATATTGAGCCCTGCTGCCTCTACAGCCGTCCGTAATTGCGAAAGTGTTTCCGGTGCAAGAATTTCTACACAAACTGACCTATCTATGAGATTCATGTCAGGCGATTATTCGCTAGAATTGTCCATAATGTTCTTCAAACCAATCGCGAACAATTGTGGCCCAGTGACTTGGCGCACTATCATCCATCGTCGTTTGGGAACATGTAGCTGCAAATGGTCTCAAAGTATCCGAAACCACTCATTTCCAGTCAATGATAGATTCCGTTGAACCAGATGACACAGTCATTCCATGTAAACACAGTTCACACTGTTATGCAGCTACCACCATCGTCGTTTGGGAACATGTAGCTGCAAATGGTCTCAAAGTATCCGAAACCACTCATTTCCAGTCAATGATAGATTCAGTTGAACCAGATGACACAGTCCATCCATGTAAACACAGTTCACACTGTTATGCAGCTACCACCATCGTCGTTTGGGAACATGTAGCTGCAAATGGTCTCAAAGTATCCGAAACCACTCATTTCCAGTCAATGATAGATTCAGTTGAACCAGATGACACAGTCCATCCATGTAAACACAGTTCACACTGTTATGCAGCTACCACCATCGTCGTTTGGGAACATGTAGCTGCAAATGGTCTCAAAGTATCCGAAACCACTCATTTCCAGTCAATGATAGATTCAGTTGAACCAGGGGACACAGTCCATCCATGTAAACACAGTCCACACTGTTATGCAGCTACCACCAGCTAGAATATTGCCTCGTTGGCAACCTGAGTTCAGGGATTCGTGGGGTCTGCACCAAACTCGAATGTTACCGTCAGCTCTTACCAACTGAAATTGGGACTCGTGTGACCAGGCTATGGTTTTCCAGTCGTCTGGGGTCCAAACGATGTGGTCACGAGCCCAGGATAGGCGCTGCAGGCGATGTCGTGCGGTTAGCAAAGGCAATCGCGTCGGTCGTCAGCTGCCACAGCCCATTGCTCCCAATTTCGCCTCACTGTTCTAACGGAAACGTTAGCCGTATGTCCCAGACGGATTTCTGCGGTTATTTCAGGCAGTGTTGCTTGTCTGTTAGCACTGACAACAGCACGAAAAAGCCGCTGCTCTCGGTCGTTAAGTGAAGGCTCACGGGCAATGTGTTGTCCGCGGCGATTGGTATTCACGGCACCCCCTTGACAATGTGGATATCGGCATACTGAATTCCCTATCGATTCCGAAATGGAATGTCGTATACGTCTAGCTCCAATTGCCATTCCGCGTTCAAAGTCTGTTAATTCTCGTTGTGCGGCCAAAATCACGCCACAAATCTTTTCACATGAATCGCCTGAGTAAGAAGGACAGCTCCGCCAATTCACTGCCCTTTTATACACTGCTGGAATTAAAATTGATGCACCACGAAGATGACGAGCTACAGACTCGAAATTTAACAGACAGGAAGAAGATGCTGTAACATACACTCCTGGAAATTGAAATAAGAACACCGTGAATTCATTGTCCCAGGAAGGGGAAACTTTATTGACACATTCCTGGGGTCAGATACATCACATGATCACACTGACAGAACCACAGGCACATAGACACAGGCAACAGAGCATGCACAATGTCGGCACTAGTACAGTGTATATCCACCTTTCGCAGCAATGCAGGCTGCTATTCTCCCATGGAGACGATCGTAGAGATGCTGGATGTAGTCCTGTGGAACGGCTTGCCATGCCAGTTCCACATGGCGCCTCAATTGGACCAGCGTTCGTACTGGACGTGCAGACCGCGTGAGACGACGCTTCATCCAGTCCCAAACATGCTCAATGGGGGACGGATCCGGAGATCTTGCTGGCCAGGGTAGTTGACTTACACCTTCTAGAGCACGTTGGGTGGCACGGGATACATGCGGACGTGCATTGTTCTGTTGGAACAGCAAGTTCCCTTGCCGGTCTAGGAATGGTAGAACGATGGGTTCGATGACGGTTTGGATGTACCGTGCACTATTCAGTGTCCCCTCGACGATCACCAGAGGTGTACGGCCAGTGTAGGAGATCGCTCCCCACACCATGATGCCGGGTGTTGGCCCTGTGTGCCTCGGTCGTATGCAGTCCTGATGGTGGCGCTCACCTGCACGGCGCCAAACACGCATACGACCATCATTGGCACCAAGGCAGAAGCGACTGTCATCGCTGAAGACGACACGTCTCCATTCGTCCCTCCATTCACACCTGTCGCGACACCACTGGAGGCGGGCTGCACGATGTTGGGGCGTGAGCGGAAGACGGCCTAATGGTGTGCGGGACCGTAGCCCATCTTCATGGAGACGGTTGCGAATGGTCCTCGCCGTTACCCCAGGAGCAACAGTGTCCCTAATTTGCTGGGAAGTGGCGGTGCGGTCCCCTACGGCACTGCGTAGGATCCTACGGTCTTGGCGTGCATCCGTGCGTCGCTGCGGTCCGGTCCCAGGTCGACGGGCACGTGCACCTTCCGCCGACCACTGGCGACAACATCGATGTACTGTAGACACCTCACGCCCCACGTGTTGAGCAATTCGGCGGTACGTCCACCCGGCCTCCCGCATGCCCACTATACGCCCTCGCTCAAAGTCCGTCAACTGCACATACGGTTCACGTCCACGCTGTCGCGGCATGCTACCAGTGTTAAAGACTGCGATGGAGCTACGTATGCCACGGCAAACTGGCTGACACTGACGGCGGCGGTGCACAAATGCTGCGCATCTAGCGCCATTCGACGGCCAACACCGCGGTTCCTGGTGTGTCCGCTGTGCAGTGCGTGTGATCATTGCTTGTACAGCCCTCTCGCAGTGTCCGGAGCAAGTATGGTGGGTCTGACACACCGGTGTCAATGTGTTCTTTTTTCCATTTCCAGGACTGTACAAATGATTAGTTTTTCAGAGCATTCACACAAGGTTGGCGCCAGTAGCGACAGCTAGAATGTGCTGACGTGAGGAAAGTTTCCAACCGATTTCTCATACACAAACAGCAGTTGACCGGCGTTGCCTGGTGAAACAATATTGTGATGACTCTTGTAAGGAGGAGAAATGCGTACCATCACGTTTCCAACTTTGATAAAGATCGGATTGCAGCCTATCGCGATTGCGGTTTATCGTATTGCGACATTGCTACTCGCGTTGGTCGAGATCCAATGCCTGTTAGCAGAATATGGTATCGGAAGGTTCAGGAGGGAAATACGGAACGCGGTGCTGGATCCCAAAGGCCTCGTATCACTAGCAGTCGAGATGGCAGGCATCTTATCGGCATTGCTGTAACGGATCGTGCAGCCACGTCTCGATCCCTGAATCAACAGATGGGGACGTTTGCAGGACAACTACCATCTGCACGAACAGTTCGGCGACGTTTGCAGCAGCATGGACTATCAGCTCGTAGACCATGGCTGCGGTTACCCTTGACGCTGCATCACAGACAGGAGCGCCTGCAGTGGTGTTTTCAACGACGAACCTGGGTGCACGAATGGCAAAACGTCATTTTTTCGGATGAATCCATGTTCTGTTTACAGCATCATGATGGTCACATCCGTGTTTGGCGACCTCGCGGTGAACGCACATTGGAAGCGTATATTCGTCATCGCCATACTGGCGTGTCACCTGGCGTGATGGTATGGGGTGCCATTTGTTACACGTCTCGGTCACCTCTTGTTCCCATTGGCGGCACTTTGAACACTGGACGTTACATTTCAGATGTGTTACGACCCCTGGCTATACCCATCATCCGATCCAGTGAAGCTCTACATTTCAGCAGAATAATGCACGACCGCATGTTGCAGGTCCGCCGGCCGGAGTGGCCGAGCGGTTCTAGGCGCTTCAGTCTGGAACCGCGCGACCGCTACGGTGGCAGGTTCGAATCCTGCCTGGGGCATGGATGTGTGTGATGTTCTTAGGTTAGTTAGGTTTAAGTAGTTCTAAGTTAAATCGCATAGTGCTCAGAGCCTTTTTGTTGCAGGTCCTGTACGAGCCTTTCTGGATACAGAAAATATTCGACTGCTGCCCTGGTCAGCACATTCTCCAGATCTCTCACAAAGTGAAAACGTCTGGTCAGTGGTGGCCGTGCAACTGGCTCGTCACATTACACCAGTCACTACTCTTGATGAACTGTGGCATCGTGTCGAAGCCGCATGGGCAGCTGTACACTTCATCCAAGGTCTGCTTAACTCAATGCCCAGACGTATCAAGGCCGTTATTATGGCCAGAGGTGGTTGTTCTGGGTACTGATTTCTCAGGATCTAAGCACCCAAATGCGAAAATGTAATCACAAGTCAGTTCTAGTATATTTGTCCGATGAACACCCGTTTATCATCTGCGTTTCTTCTTGGTGTAGCAATTTTAATGGCCAGTAGTGTACCTCGTGTACGCGATACCACCGCCATTTGCATATGTGGGTAGCACTGTCCTACGACTTCTATCAGTTCAGCGATTATTGTCGCTTGATGCCGAAGGCACTTTTGGAGCCAGTTTCGTTTCGTTCACTCAGTAATCGTCGCCGGGACGGTAATCAGCCGTTACCCCCACCTGAGGTCGTTCGCCGGCTGCAAGGAGCTGCAGTGGCGTACTGGTGCGGTAGCGCGTAAGCCGAGCCGGCCGCGGCGGCTCGTGTTACGCAGCCGAAACCGGAGCTGAGCCGAGCCGAAAAACCTGGCCGCACTGCCTGCAGCACGGCCCGGCCTCTCTTGGTCTTAGCGCCGGCTGGTCACGCTGCAGGCACCTCCGCTCGTGGCGGCCGCTGCGTCCGCAACCGACACCGGGCTCAGGTGCCACACACTGCTGGGACACTGGACTCGCGTTCGTTACATCGGAAGTCTAGTTAAAAATGGTTCAAATGGCTCTGAGCACTATGGGACCGCCCCGCCCCGCCCCCCCCCCCCCCCCCCCCCCACACACACACACTAATCTCCGCCCACCCAGACCTGCTGTTAAAATCGGCGTAGGCTAATGTTTGCAGCCTCAGCTGCGTAGACGGGTGTTGGCTAGCCAAAGAGTATCACTCGGTCGGCCGGTCACATTTTTTTACATTTACAAGTACAAGAGCGGCTAATTGTCGTACCAGAAACTGCCTCTTGACTCCAACCTGTAATTTCTTTTCAATTTATTTATACATTAATGTATTTTTGGAGAAGGCTTTAGACATCGTTCCTCGCGAGCGGCTTCTAATGAAACTGCGTGGTTAAGAAGTATCGTCTCAATTGTGTTACTGCATTCGTAATTTTCTGCCAGAAAGGTCACAGCAATAAACGAAGGTACTCATCTAGCAAAAAGAAGTGGGTCCTTAAGCAAGTGTTACAGGCCGTCTGCTGTTCCAAATCTATATAAACGCTTTAGGAGATAGTCTGGGCAACCATCTTAGATTGTTTACAGGCTACGCTGTCGTTTACCGTCTACTAAAGTCATCAGAAGATCAAAGCAAATTACAAAATTATTGCATGCTACTGATAATTAACCCTGCTGACCAATTAAAAGTGTGAAGTCCTTCACATGTGTATTACAAAAATTTCGTAAAGTTTCGGTTACACGGTAAATAACACTAATATAAACCCTGTAGCCGGCCGGTGTAGCCAAGCGGTTCTAAACTGCTGAGGTCGTCAGTCCCCTATAAACCTAACTAACCTAAGGACATCACACACTTCCATGCCCGAGGCAGGATCCTGCGACCGTAGCGCTCTCGCGATTCCAGACTGAAGTGCCTAGAAACGCTCGGCCACAGCGGCCGGCCCAAGATAGGGAAAGCAAAGAATTTGCAATAGAAGTGATGTGGTTCACAGTATCGATGGTGAACAAGTGCCCATAGCTCTTAACGTACGGGTTTCAGTGCCCATTTTTCTGGACTTTTTTTTTCTTCATTTGGTGTAAGGAACCTGTCTCCAGATTTCTAAAACGTCATCCTGAAACATCCCGGATACATACCTTCTCTTTTCAACAATATCAGCTTTTTTTTGCACTCGTTTTCCCCATCGTTCTGCAAGTCTCTTGTGGAAACTGACGCAGTGCTTGCCGAACATCCTCCATCGAGAGGTAGTGTTGGCCTCTTACCTCTTCCTTAGCAGAATCGAAAAGATCATAGTCACAGGGCGCTAAGTTGGAAGCGCATGGAGGCTGTGAAAGTGTTCCCCCACTCAAATGTCATGTAAGTCTCCATAGTGAGGCGAGAGGTGTGAGGAAGCGAGTTGCCTTCCTGTAGGATGACGTTCCTCCAACGGCGTTGCTAGCACAACGCACGACAGACGATCATGATGTTTGGTTCGTGGGGCGCTCAACTGCCCGGTCATCAGCGCCCGATCGTAGGACAGAGCTTCAGAAGTGTCTGGATATAACGGACGCTCTGTATAGTCCGTCCAGGTTCAAGAAATATTCGCTTGTAGCCGTGTGTGGACGCAGATCGAAGGCGGCGGCAACGAGGGGCACCTTTCGTACTCGTTTTTCCATCTTTGAAATGTTACACCGAACGCTGCTGGCGTCGATGCAGGTATCTCCATAAAACGTTGAAGTCTGAGGTGAATTTAAGCAGAAAATTTTCCGTCTTTAACGAGGCGTCGAATGCTAGCACGCTGTCAAAACGAAATATGGATGTCGACCTTTCGGAGGTACTGACCCGGTATGTGACAGATGTTAATGACGTCACAATATGGCAACATGTGGTGTGCAGTTCAAATGTTCAAATGTGTGTGAAATCTTATGGGACTTAACGGCTAAGGTCGTAAGTCCCTAAGCTTACACACTAGTTAACCTAAATTACCCTCAGGACAAACATTCACACCCATGCTCGATGGAGGACTCGTACCTCCGCCGGGACCAGCCGCACAGTCCATGACTGCAGCCCCCTAGACCGCTCGGCTAATCCCGCGCGGCGTGACAAACATCGGATGAAGTGCTCAATTTGGTTACTTCTGTGGAAGAACCAATCTAAATTGTGTTATTTCCAGCATGCTGGATGCGAATAGGCAGCGATTTACGAGGTGCTCTCAGTAAGTAAGCAAAACTTCTTTCCTGAAAGCAGGTTGGTTTTATTCAGGATCCATAAACACTACTCTTTTGACTACAAATCGCTATTTTCTCAACACATCTCCGTTCAATGCGACGGCCTTACGCCACCTTACTGGGAGCGCCTGTAGACCCACGTAGTACGAGGGTAATCCCAAAAGTAAGGTCTCCTTTTTTTTATAAGTACATAGACCTGTTTATTTCCACAATGGATTACATCAGTTTACAGCTTGAACATTTAGCTATTTTTCGACACAATCACCATTTCTGTCGATGCATTTTTGTAGACGCATTGGCAGTTTCTGTATGCCCATTTCATACCAGCTCTCCGCCATGCTGTTCAGAAAGTTATAAACCGCTTCTTCCACATCGTCGTCGGAGCTGAATCGCTGGACCACAATTAACGCTGACAGGTATTGTAAGACTCCGGAAAAACTCGAACAGGCAATTCAGAACTGGAGAAGAGGAATGATGAACAAGGGCGTGCACATTCTCCATGACAACCCTCGCCCACGCATCGCTCGGTAAACCATTGCTCTCCTGAAACAGTTTCAGTGGAACATAATCACCCACCCACCCTACAGTACTGGCTTGGCGCCCAGTGACTGTCATTTGTTCCCTAGGTTAAAAGAACATTTAGCCGGAAAGCGATTCAGATCCGACGACGAGGTGAAAGAAGAGGTTCATAATTTTTTGAACAGCATGGCGGCGAGCTGGTATGACATGGGCATGCAAAAACTGCCCACATCGTCTACAAAAATGCATCGACAGAAATGGTGATTATGTCGAAAAATAGCTTAATGTTCAAGCTGTAAACTGATGTAAACCGTTGTAGAAATAAACAGGTCTATGTACTTATAAAAAGATAGGAGACCTTATTTTTGGGATTACACTCGTACCACCCTACTGGTCGACGCCGGAGCCAACGTCTCGCTGCATCAATAACCTCCCCATAATCCAAGTACTGTTTCGAGCTCAGGGGTGTAGGGTGGATGAGAAGGAACAGTCCAATGATGTCTTGTGAACGCCTCTCGGGTACACAGAATTGTATGAGCCCTTGCATTATGGGGATAAAGTTCTTTTGAATTTTTGTGGTTTCTTCTTTTTCCTGAGGGTAGCACAGCTGTGTGCTGTCGGACGGAATGCGGGAGATCGTACAGGCTTGCACGACCTTGTTGCGATAATAACAGACGCTTTGCCCAACGACTCACCGTGCTTTTGTTCACCTCCAGATCTCTGTCCACATTCTGCAAACAACTATGAATAACTGTGATGTTCTGTTTTTCCGCCAAAAGAAACTCAACTGTCTGTCTGGAACACACCGCAGTTACAGACGCCATTTTCAAGGCTACATACAGTGCCAATATCCATCGCAAACTATAGGGGCTGAAACGGGAATATTCCACGATGTCCCACAACAAATTCCGCATTTTTTCAACCGAAATTGGTCGAGAAAATAAACATGTTGCATATTTACTGAACGCGACTCGTAGTATCATTCAATAAAGCTACAAAATCGTAAAAGTTGCACGGAAGTTTCTTTTTATTTAAATGATGAGCAGTTTCGAACCTTCGAAGCCCATTAGCATACCACCCAAGCAAGACCTACCATAATTGCGTTGTTTCAATTTTAGTAGATAATAAGCATATTAGCAATCCCGTTTCCTATGCCAACATTTCAATTTTAAAGTACGTTTTAACCTGAGTTCAGTGTCGTCTAATTGAAAAGGTAGGGTTGTGTTTTCAGAATTTGTGGGGTGCATAAAAGCAGCAATCCTCAGCATTTGTTCAGAAGTACAGCATGAATTTGACGTAAATGAAGATTCGCGTGGCACTGTTCTCGAGCCAGGAGATCATGCTGTGATATTACGGAAAAATGAAGCAGGCATTTAAATTGTAAGATGTGAAATTTTTTTAGTCAGAAGGCAAAAGTTATGTAGGTGGTTTTTTGGAAAAAAGCGATTAAACACGTTTATTTTTATAGATGAGGAGTTTCTTTTTTTAGCCAAGAAGATGTTGCTCGAAAGCTCTTCGTTACTTCTAGCGGCGCGACTTGAAATTCAAAGACATCGTTTTTAAACACGTGTTAGTGATTTAACAAACAAATTCATCTATTTAAAGTTACAATAGAGCAACGAGAGATACAGCCATTGTTAGAGGGGAACAGAATAAAAAACCACAGTTAATCCTATATTTTTAGTTTTTGTGTTGAATAAAACTTTTTTCAAACACATAAATTTTATTTCTTATTCTGCTAGATCCAAAACGGATTGTAACCTGCCCCTATTCGCCCAAAAGACAAACAAATAGAAAAAAAGATATTAACACTGATATCTCTATACACCTCTCTCTATAGGGTCGATAGAAACACCAACCTTTTAATTTTTTTATTTTATAAAAGCATGAGCAGGTCCCAAATCTCAATATAAATTTAAAGTTAGGCGCTAGATCTGTAATACTATATAACGAGACTTCCGGCTGATTAAAGATGTGTGTCGGATTGAGAGTCGAACTCGCGACCTTTGACATTCGTGGGCAAGAGCTTTACTGCCTGCGCTACCCAGCACGGCTCACGACCCGTCCTCACAGCTGTACATGCGCCAGCACCTCACCTCCTACCTTCATAACTTCACAGAAGTTCTCCTGCGAAGCTTGGAAGAAAGGTTATTGCGGAGACATAGCTTAGCCACAGCCTGGGGGATGTTCCTAGAATCAATTATTTATTTATTGAAGGGGAGGCGTACTGTGTTTTCAGCTACTGTAATCTAGTCATGTACTTTACATTTTAAAACTTTGAAAAAATATTGTTCAAATGAATGCTTCTACTAGGTTCTATAGTTGTTTTAAATTTTTCAGTTAAAAATAATCCAAAAGTAAAAGAGAGGATGTTTGCAGGTCCTGGACCCTACTTACACATTACGAGTAGCACCTCTTTAAAAGTCAACACCAGTTAACGAAATGTATGTACCTCTCCAGCACTTGGTAAAATACGTTACTGAAAATGCACGGGTATTGCTAAGACTGTGCTAAAAAATATTTTCAGGATCTGGACCCTAGTTCCACAACAGCAACTTTTTAAATAGTATGTTGTTAATAAAATTCAGCAACATTTAAAGAAATTTGCATTTGTGTTTTTTGTGGTCGTCATAAAGTGACTGCCCTCCCTCAACTCCCACCCCATTGGTACTGCATATTATTGAAAATACCTTGGTACTGCTACGAGTAAACCCACGAATATGAACAATAAACATTCAGGAAAATGAAGAGAAAGAGACAGAAGTGAGAAAAGGATGAGACAGAAGAGAGAAGGAATAACAGAGGAGAAATCAGGAGTTGATGATTATGATGATGGTGAAGGAGGAGCAGACAAGGAGAAGAGATGACAGTGATGGGAATCGAGAGGCAATGGTATGAGAGAGAGAGAGAGAGAGAGAGAGAGAGAGAGAGAGAGAGAGAGAGAGAGAGAGAGAGAGAGAGAGAGGAGCAACTAGTTGCAGATATGATAAGGGCTAGAGGAAAGGTACAGAGAAAAAGAGGCGAGGTGAAAGAAGAGAAACCAAAGGAAGGTAGTGAACACAGGTTTGAGAAAAAAGTTATCAGGAATTCGTGTCTTTAGTGGTTTTTTCTAATACCTTTACTCACCTCGCTTGTTCTATTTTCTCTCTCTCTATGCTTTTTTCTCTGTTTTTCTTTTTTTTCTCAACCCTTTAATCACTATCCTTTTCTTTCCTCTCGTTTTCTTCTTTCACCTTTCTGTCTCATCCTTCTTCTCCCTTCTGCACTTTTCTCTTAGTCCTTTCTCTCCCGCGTCCCTCTTCCTATTCCTCGACTCTTTTCTGTTCTTTCTTCTCTTCATATATCTCTGGTCTCATTCTTCTATTTTCCATTCTTCCCTTTTATTGAATATTCACTCTAGGTATTTTCCACAATATATGTTTAAGATTTGTTTCTTTTTCACACATGATATTTCTGTACAATGGAATAACTAATTATGCACCTATTACCTTAATTTTGTAATTTAATGTTAAAATTAAAAATTTTAGACTAGTATATGATGTGTTCATGTAGGTGCAGCAAGGAAAATTAGTCTTCGCTGAAAGCTACCTGAGATCATGTACGATCATGACATGTTGTACTGAACTACACCGTGAGAGTTTCGTGTGCAACACTTCCTCGGGAAGTGGCACAGCCAGATAACTAATTCAAAGATTTCAGCTTCACCGGTGACGCAGGATGTCACGGTTGGAACTTTCACGACGTTGCATACCAAATTATTGAGGATGATGGAGTCACTTCTGACCAAAATGCGGAGCTCTCGCCGGCTTTCGCCTTCCGGCTTTCATCTACTACAATAGTGTCCAGGAGCACAGCGTCGACAGCAAGGCGAAGCACTGCCGCTGGGGACTTGCTTTCGATCCTAGAACCGCACACAGGTTTCACTTCTTCTAACTTGCGACTTCGGTAAAGACGAGAACAATAATTAGTTTCCCCATACCTGCTCAGTGTTTCCTGCCTATGAGTAACCTAACGGTCAGCGACGAAAACTCTGATGACAAGAAACATCAGCATATGGCCTGGTGTATTATGTAGGTCGTCATGAATGTGATGGTTTAATCTGCTGAAGGAAGCAGGATTCCTGTAGACACAGGTACGTGGTTTATGCTCGAGAAATGTTCTGTTTACTTATACTGGCATAAGAAAGTCCTACTCGGTTACACAAATGTCCATTGCACAGTAATAAATTTATTGTGTTGTGTGCTGTATCACCATTTGACATAATAGGCTCTTATTTTTTTGAGGGCGAGAATGGCCTTGCGAATACGGTCACATCATCATGCGCAAATCCTGGTTGCTCACTTCAGCAAGACGGATCAACGTCACATACAGCACGGATGTTGGTGGCTACTGAACGACAATTGATTGCCAAGCGTATAATTTCGTTAAACTGTGACATTCCACGACCTCCCAGACCCCTTGATCTGTCACCGTGCGTTTTCTTCTCGTAGAGTCACTTTAAAAGCCAGATGTACCGTAGTCAACAGAAGAATTGAAAGCTGAGATCCGAGGAGCAGTTGGGGTGTTACTTTGAACCACGCATATTTTTGAGCTATGGCGCGCCAATACGGGTCACCTTTGCGCGAATATCCTCTTTTCCTCATACACTGAAGACCCAAAAAAACTGGTAAATCTGCCTAATATCATGTAGGGTCCCCACGAGCACGCAGCAGTGCCGCAACACGACGTAACATGGATTCGAGTAATGTCTAAAGTAGTGCTGGAGGGATCTGACACCATGAGTCCTGCAGGGCTGTCCACAAATCCGTAAGCGTACGAGGGGGTGGAGATCTCTTCTGAACAGCACGTTGCAAGGCCTCTCAGATATGCTCAATAATGTTCATGTCTGGCGAGGTTTTAAACTGAGAAGAGTGTTTCTGGAACCATTCTGTAGCAAGTCTGGACGCGTGGGGTGTCGCATTGTCCTGCTGGAATTGGCCAGGTCAGTCGGAGTGCACAATGGACATGAATGGATGCAGGTGATCAGACAGGATGGTTCCGTACGTGTCAACTATCAGAGCTGTATCTAGACGTATCAGGGGTTCCATATCAATCGAACATCACGCGCTCCACAGCATTACAGAGCCTCCACCACTTTGAACAGTCCCCTGCTGACATTCAGCGTCCATGTATTCATGAGGTTGTCTCCATCCCGTCGATACAATTTGAAACGATACCCGTCCTACTTACAGTCAATGTCGGTGTCGATGGTCCCAGGCGAGTCGTAAAGCTTTGTGTAGTGCAGTCATCGAGGATACACGAGTGGGCCTTCGGCTCCGAAAGTCCATATCGATGATTTGTCGTTGAATGGTTCGCACGCTGACAAGTGTTGACGGCCCAGCATTGAAATCTGCAGCAATTTGCGGAAGGGCTGCACTTCTGTCACGCTGAACGATTTGCTTCAGTCGTCGTTGGTCCCGTTCTTAAGGATCTTTTTCCGGCCACAGCCAAGTTCAAAAATGGTTCAAATGGCTCTGAGCACTATGGGACTTAACATCTATGGTCATCAGTCCCCTAGAACTACTTAAACCTAACTAACCAAAGGACATCACACAGCCAAGTCAAAGATTTGATGTTTTACCGGATTCCTGATATTTACAGTACACTCGTGAAACGGTCGTAAGGGAAAATTTCATCACTACGTCGGAGATGCTGTGTCTCATCGATCGTGCGCCGACTATAACACCACGGACAAATTCACTTAAATCTGATATCCTTCCATTGTAGCAGCAGTAACAGATCTAACAACTGCGCCAGACATTTGTTGTCTTATATAGGCGTTGCCGACCGCAGAACCGTATTCTGCCTGTTTATATGTCTCTGTATTTGAATAAGCATGCCTATATCAGTTTCCTTGGCGCTTCAGTGCAGATGCAGATAGATTTTTGGTTGAGACCAGAGGTTATGATGGAGGGGAATGGATGCTCAGTAGCGCTGGCTTGGTGTGTGGCCGCCAGATAAACAAGGTGCGGTTTGCGTTCGTTGAGACGGCATGAGCTCTGGTGCGCTCCTAATGGCTGTCGTGCAATGGCGAAGGAATGGAACCCTGCTGTGTTGACGTAGTGTTTCGAAGCGCGCCGCTGCGAGAGGGTTCGCCGGCCTGGGGGCATAGCGGACAGATACTTCTGCCGCACGTCTTGGGAGGAGCCATGGCTGCTGTGACACGGCAGTGTGACGGTGACTTCTCACCTGAATCGTCAACAATCTGTGGATCCGCTTGATTTCTCCACTTGCTGCGGAGACTTTCTTTGTTTAATAGTGACCTATGATACACTTCCGGGAAATTGTTATTCTTATGGGGAAACCTACCACCAGCGTTATCGCACTTTCGTTGTCTTTTGAGATCGTGAGGGGTTAAAAGAAAAGAAAAGAAGAAGGACAGAGTCCGGAAAGAGGACCTGAATGAGGTTATTCGGGCAGCGATAAAATGTGTCCTGATACTTATGAAGTAATTAATGTGTGCTGAGCGCGGGCAAGTTTGTGGACTGTGATTGTCATGGTGCTTAAATAATTTCAAAAATGTTCAAATGTGTGTGAAATGTTATGGGACTTAACTGCTAAGGTCATAAGTCCCTAAGCTTACACACTACTTAACCTAAATTATCCTAAGGACAAACACACACACCCATGCCCGAGGGAGGACTCGAACCTCCGCCGGAATCAGCCGCACAGTCCATGACTGTAGCGCCTTAGACCGCTCGGCTTTCCTAATTATGTAAGCCACTCGTCGGAACCTTTGATACATTTGGTTCAAATGGCTCTGAGCACTATGGGACTTATTTTTGAGGTCATCAGTCCCCTAGAACTTAGAACTACTTAAACCTAACTAACCTAAAGACATCACACACATCCATTCCCGAGTCAGGATTCGAACCTGCGACCGTAGCGGTCGCGGTTCCAGACTGAAGCGCCTAGAACCGCTCGGCCACCAGCGGTCGGCTTTGATACATTTAAATGGTTATTCTGATTGGCTTCCTTTAATCAGTACAGTAGTTGAAAAAGTCCAAGTAGTCAAATTTTGTTCATTTGTGGAAATCTGAACGGGTTCCTTTTAAGCTATTTGTGTTCTTTTGCTCTGATCCTGTGCTTATATTTCTTTCGATGTGATCCAGTTAGCTTAATACCTATGCCTGTAAATCGTAAAGCTTGTACTAATGGCTAACGAGCGTTATGTAAGTCATGGTTTAGTGGTCCCTTATTACCGCTAAGTGGAATTATTCCGTCACCTGATGCCAGTAGCTACCTCCGCTGGTTGCGGGCGTGATGCCTGAGTCTGTCATTACTGTAATTCTGGAGAAACGTGCAGCCTTATTGACGTGTAAAATTAATTCTTTAAGTGGCTCGGGAAGTAATTCATGTAACAGAATGCTGTGTAAGGTTTTAACTGGTTCTTAACTCTTGTAGTGTCATGCAATAATACTTTGGTCACCAGTAAATTTTGTCACTGCAAGAACTCTTTGGCTTGTAACCGCAGTAATTTTCTGGCGTTTAATTGCGCGTTTCAAGGTTTATACGAGAAGATGCAGTTAAGTTTTTTTCTGTGACGTTTAAATCCATTGTGGGCGTAATCAGTTAAAGGTGTAATTAAGGTCCCTGTTCAGTCTCTACGAAATTTTATCTGTAATAAACGTGCTTTAAGGTATTATGTGCTTATAACCAGCTCGGCCACTCACCACTCCATCCATCTACCCACTGGCTATCGCGACATTATAATGTTTATGGAAGGTTTACTATCAAAAACAGTCTTGATCACAACTTATTTATTACGGTGACCGGATTCGACCACTACTGTGGTCCTCTTCAGACCTACAAGTCGTATACAAAGCTGTTCAAAATGACATCTTGGGTTGTCGGGTGTTCTGCCGGATATCAGCGTCGTACTTGCACGATATTTCGGTCACGTAGCTCGTAACCTTCATCAGGTGCGACCTGAGACTGCTCCTCGAGTGGACCTGGTCCAGTATTTATGCCTATGGCCTTCCCCCTCCACCAACAGCTGCAGGCGCTTCCTCTGTGGTCCGCACCCATTCCGTGCGACCTGCTGGAGCGTTGCTGCTCCGTTTTCCGTCCGCTGCTGTTCTATGTGTTCCCTCTGCGGTCCGCGCCCACCAAACCCGCTCATGGGGGTTTCATCTACGGTCTGGGGTACGAAGCGTTCCCCCTGCGGTCCGCGGCCGCTCACCACGACCTGTTGGAGCGTTGCCGCTCCGTTTTTCGTCCGCTGCGGCTCTGGATGTTCCCTCTGCGGTCCGCGCCCACCAGTCCCACTTCTGGGTGTTCCATCTTTGGTCTCGTGCGCCTGGCAGTCCGATAGGGGCTCGTTTTCCATCTTCATGTCTCTGGTTATTCTGTTTGTGTAGCGAACCAGAGACCGTAGATGAAACCCCCAGGAGCGGGTTTGGTGGGCGCGGACCGCAGAGGGCACACCTAGAACGGCAGCGGACGGAAAACGGAGCAGCAACGCTCCAGCAGGTCGCAGGGAATGGGCGCGGACCACAGAGGAAGCGCATGCAGCCGTTGGTGGAGGGGGAAAGCCAGAGGCATAAATACTGGACCAGGTCCACTCGAACGACATCTCAACAAAGTTACAAACTGGTGCAACATCTGGAAAATAAAAATAAATGCCGACAAATGTCAAACAATCCTATTTTCTCATAAAATCAAGAAACCCATAATAAACATCACTTACAATGAACAGATACTTCCATGGAAAAATGTAATCACATACTTAGGACTAAGAATGGACAAAAACCGTACATTCAAGCATCACATCAGAGAGGCTAGGAACAAAGGCTCCGCCCGGCTCTACCAACTATACCCATTACTAAAGGGAATGGAATTGTCCATATAAGCAAAGCTCAGAATCTGGAAAACAATAGTCCTGCCTGTCATCCTCTACGGTTCTGAAGTGTGGAGCATAGCAGCAGACACTAATCTAGCCCAACTGGAGGACGTCCAAAATAAAACCTTAAGAATTATTGCAGACGTACCAAGACTGACCAGCAATGAGGAAATCAGGGCAATGCTAGGGCAACCCTCTTTCTATCACATAATCAAGCAGAAATCACAAACATTCTATGAATCATCTCATTCATCACCGTACCAGCTCATCAATACACTGGGACGGAACCCTCACCCTCAACTCAGAGCTCCAATCAACACACTCCATCGCCACTACAGGCGGTAACCATCTTCCCATCCTCATAAAACAGGATACTCATCTCCACCTCTATCAACGTAATCATCACTAACATCATCCACCCGGGGGGACAATCCCCAAGCCATTACTACACACAAGCCATATTCGAACTCATAGGATCATTTCGTGAGACAGAGCGTTGAAAGAACGCTGGCTCTCCAAAACTAACATGGGTGCAAAACCTAGCCATTTCATCTCTCTCGAGGAGCAGTCTCAGGTCGCAACTGATGAAGGTTACGAGCTACGTGACCGATATATCGTGCAAGTACAACGCTGATATCCGGCAGAACACCCGACAACCCAAGATGTCATTAGATCGCCGGGAAAGCCTGAAGAGCTGTTCAAAATGTTTTCCAATGGCTCTGAGCACTATGGGACTTCACTGCTGAGGTCATCAGTCCCCTAGAGCTTAGAACTGCTTAGACTAACTAACCTAAGGACATCACACACATCCATGCCTGAGGCAGGGTTCGAGCCTGCGATCTTAGCGGTCGCGCGGTTCCAGACTGTAGCGCCTAGAACCGCTCCGCCACACCGGTCGGCTACAAAGCTATAATTAGAGGGCTACATACATTAAAGAAATACATAAAGTTATAAAGCTATAAAATGATGAATTACTAATGATTAACTGTAAATACAAGTTTCGGATGTAAATTATTTGAGTTATTAGTGAAAGCATCAATTTCTTCCTTAGAACCGTTATATAATAGCAATGTGTCATCAACATATATTTTGTAGTATATAATTTCGTTTGTTATTTCTGGATTATTTTTGAAAAATTCAATCTCAACATAATTGACGAAGATATCTGCTATAGTGCTAGCCAGGGAATTATTATTACACCAGTAAATCGTATATGTGCAGCATCTACTATACATGTCAGTTAACGATTATTGCAGCCTACTCATTGAAAATCGTTTCAATGAAAACACATGTTGCTACTCAATAGTACATGATCTGAACCGACAGTCTGTGCCATTCCACTTTCGCAACAACTTCATTGGAAAGAGGCCTGCTGCGACATCTTTGGAACGGCGTCCAGCTTCACCATAGCAACCAATGGTTCCAAATTGTTCACTAACAGGCCTTGAGGGGGCAACCCATCTACTGTCAAAACGAAGTTTATTTATCCTACAAGTTTAAATATTTGTAACGCTTTTTAATTGACAATAGCTGTTAAATAAGCTAAGCTTAGTGCGTGTTTAATTTCCTTTCTTGATAATGTTCTTTCAGCTAAGAAATTGTAAATTGTTATTCGACCTAAAACCCTTTGGTTAATAATGACATCATACCATCAGAAGTGGGCACAGCCTCCAAATATAATAAGACGTGCACTGGTTTCGGTAGTGATTCTCCAGCAGAAGGAGGTCCTTACTCATTGGTAATTCATCGTTTTATAGCTTTATAACTTGATGTTTTCTTTTTTAATGTATGTAGCCCTCTAATTACAACTTTGCATACGACTTATGGGTCTGAAGATGACCACAGTAGTGGTCGAAACCGGTCACCGTAATAAATAAATTGTGATAGTAAATATTTGTAACACTTCGATCACTGTTCACTACCACAATGTATTCAAAAGTAATTTTATCGAAGAGATTGCAGGAATGTTTGCGCAATAATGGAAGTCACCTGCAAGATGTCATCGTTAAGAAATACATTTATTTCATGTATTGTTAAACAACTTCTTTTTCACTATTAAATGACATAAACAAATGTATTTCGAAAAAAAAATTGTTTCATAATGACAGTTAAATTTTTTTTCTTTTTCCGGTTTCTCTGACCGATCCTGCATTGTTGTCAGAGACGTTTTCACGAAAATGATTGCGGCAGTGTCCGGCATTGTGCGTGTTTTGTTTTTTTGTTTGTGATCAGTCTGCTGTAAATTAGTCACGAGCCAGAAATGTATTTCCCATTTGAGAATCGGAGTGAATGCGTGACTGGGCAGCGCCTGGCTAAAGGAGTGGAGGAGGACAGAAACGCTGCCCATCCACCGGACGTGAAAGTGGAGTCGGGGCGTCTTGTGTAGTGGGTCTGGTGACGAAGAGCACACGTGGTGCAGACTCGGCGCTACTCTGTCAACACACGTGAAGCTCCACAAACACTCCAGTCCCTCACTCCCACCTAACTCCCCACGTGGAGGCGATGGAGTGTCCTGTCCGGGTGTGGGGTAGATGTGCAGCTTCACAAAGGTCATAAGTGGATGCACGCGGCGAAATCAGGATAAAGGAAAAAGCAAGGAAGATGTCGAGGTCATTATAAATGGGTCACAAGCTCGTGTTGGACAAACGTTAGGAGCGAAGTTGGTCGTCACCTAATTTAAGGAACTACCTGGCAACTTTTGTGTGGAGAGTCAGCAGTGTAGCGTCCAGAAAAGACTCTTCACAGCAATACGTCCGTCAAGAAAATGAAACATGTATAGATGGTAATTTTTTCATAATGTGGGGCCACAGTCATAATATATTTCTTTAAAGTTAGTACCGCCATTAGACTGTTTTTTATTTGCAGTGTTGCATTTACACGATCATGGTTTCGGCTTCAAAGTGCCATTATCAAGTGTTTTAAGTGTTGTACAGTGCCTAAGATGGCATACTGTCGTATTTAAAACACACTATTAGACACATGTCTGGGTCGATATTTCTGCTAAAGCCTACTGCTTTGTTTTATCACTGAGTATAGCATCTTCACTCCAAATAAAAAAAAGTCTAATGGCGGTACTGACTTTAAAGAAATGTATAGCTGGAACAATTAGGAAAGAAATCAGAACAAGAGGGGTGAACTAATAACAGATCTTTTTCCCTGGCCTGTAGGCCGTAGTCTGCTCTCACGGAAATAAAACAATGCCGAGAGCGTAAAATAAGCCGCGAAAGAATGTCGTGTATAAAGAGTTTCACTTTAATAGCTAAACTGCGACCCTGAAAGAAAAAAATAAATTGTAAGTTACACAGCTCAGGTTCTTGAATCTGGCCATTTTTAATTTTATCATAATTTTTTATCATTCTGGCGTAGGAATACACATGTTTTTCACTCTTTGTAGAGTATGCCCAGCCTTACTCACTTGCGACCGGTGTAACCATGACACCTGCCCTCCCCTATCCTCTACGACTGTAATGTTGTCACCAACCGGGCTGGGGTTTGGCAGTCACGCACGATACGATATGTGTGGTGCCGTCCGGAGAACAAGTTCCCTCGTCAAAGTTTGTACCTCACGACGGAACGACAAGTAAGGACAGTCGCTACCCGAGGCAGCCACAAACGTGAAACATCGGCGTAGAGACGCTCTCGAGAAGTTTCGTAAGCCACTGCTGCTGGATATTACTTCCGTCAGAGCGCAGTGCCCAGAGTCCACCAGAAAGACAGGTTCTGCCGCGTACGTCACAGCACGTGACATTGCCGGTCTTCCAGTGTCAACAGCCGTATCCGGCGGGCAGCGAATAACTATTTCGGAGGAGTGTAATAATTCCTTGGAGCGTGTTTAAATGCATGCAAGATCTCGACAGCACACGACAAAATGAAGAGCTTCAGTGGGTACCTTTCCAGTTAAATATTGATTCCCGTGGGCTCTGCACGGAGCTGAGCGTTCGCCAAGTGTGGCGGACAAGTCTGTTAGTTTGACAGCGCCAGTGCACTGCAGGGCCCGTATATCTTGCTGGCCCCGGGCAGCCCCACTCATACTACTCGTTAATCATCGCTTACAACGACAATATCCACTTACCTCATATCCAGCAGAGCGAGTTGTATTAAAAGTCAGAAATGTTTATCAAAGTTTAGAGTCTATTGTGCACTGAGATATGACTATCATTCTGTATCAGTTCAAGTGGTAAGTTTTACTGTTCAGCGGCAGTAACACATACGTAATGACATTCCGGTGGACCTCGATTGTTTCCATTATAAGTACTCTATCTTATTCACTTTTTAATAAAATGGTATCTAATATTTTGTGTGTGTTGTAGTATCTGCCCGGCCCCCTCCATAAGTAAACCAATAATTGCTGCAACGCCACTACCATATGTAACGCCACCAACTCATAAAAAAAAGACATGCCTAGCATTATTAACTTTTCCTTACTGTTATTATTTGACTCGTGTAGTTCAAAACAACAGACTTTACATTTTTAGATGATTTTTATTGTTACTGCTCTCATATTGCAGTTGTGTAACCACATTACGATAACCCATAGATTTGTTTCACGTTGAATATTTAATAAATACAGTTTCTGGTCACCGTTAACCTTTACGTTATTAATCCACCTAACAGTAACGTACAGTCTGCAGAGCGTGCACGCGTCTGCCAAATACTGTGACTTGGTTTTAATTGATCGCAAGCCGCTATGGCCGAGCGGTTCTAGGCGCTTCGGTCCGGAACTACGCTGCTGCTACGGTCGCAGGTTCGAATCCTTCCTCGGATATGGATGTGTGTGGTGTCCTTAGGTTAGTTAGGTTTAAGTAGTTCTAAGTTCTAGGGGACTGATGACCTCAGATGTTAAGTCCCATAGTGCTTAGCGCCATTTGAATCATAGTTTAATTGATCTCACTTTCACAAGCTCTGGCATGATCGCGAATAGAACAGTGATCTAGTCGCTATAGGATAAATTTCTTATATTTCCTTCGATGACCACAAAATTATTAGAACCTTACAATGCTGTGATCGTCGACGGAAATTTATTCTGATCCCACTATACTCAAAATCACGTGCTATCGGCACTCTGGCCGGAATCTCATAACGTATCTCTATCTTCCATATTATGCGTTCACCCTGCGCCCGCATAACTGCACGTCCGATCTCACAGGCTGTGTACAGAGTACGAGAATTATCTGCAGCATTGCAAGTATGTTCTCTCCTTGCTCATAACACTACAACCGCTCCAGCTGTTCTTTCTTCTGTCAGCTGAGAACACTGGAGCATGGCTTACAAGTGTTGCTTATGACTCTCTGTAGAAACATTTATTTAATACAGAGCGCTATCACTTCTTCGTGTAAATGGCTCTGAGCACTATGGGACCTAACTTCTGAGGTCATCAGTCCCCTAGAACTTAGAACTACTTAAACCTAGCTAACCTAAGGACATCACACACATCCATGCCCGAGGCAGGATTCGATCCTGCGACAGTAGCTATCGCGCGGTTCCAGACTGTAGCGCCTAGAACCGATCGTCCACACCGGCCGGCCTTCTTCGTGTAATATTTGTAACGTTTGCTTTTTGTTACCAATAATGAAGACTACGATGACAAGTGGTCACCGTAAGTGCACCTCTCAGTACTGAGAATCCACCACTTGCCCTTTAATCTGTGCACTACACTACGATGAGGTGCATATACGAGCGCGCTCGGCAAAGTGTACAGGAAATGGAACGGTCGTAGTGTTACGGCGTGAAGTCAAGCGCCGCCAAGCCAGTCGGGAACAACAGAGAAGAGATGACTGTGAGAAGAAGTCAGCCAATCGCACGTCACCCAGACTTCCCCTCAGGACGACAACGCGGCCCCTATGTGAAGAGGACGTAAGCGCCGGAACCGACTGGCGTCGTCCCAGTTGAATAGCAGCTTCAAGATTAGCGAGTTCCATAGCAGCATCAACACTAGCCATTCCACTCGTACGCTCTGTGTAGTACAGACTTGGAATTGTTTATAGTGAAGAAGATTTGATAATTTGAATGTCGCACTTTGCTTGCGGCACATAGGTGTAATTGTCAAAGTTAATTACTGTCATTTACCTTTTGTAATAAAACTCATTAATACGATTTGCTTGAATGACTGTCCAGCGAACCTAGTAAGTAGGTTTCCTAGACACCACATACTTAACGACAGGCATGGACACATAATACGTAGGGCATAATTGTTTGGCATTCCTCGCCTGGGGATGCTCGGCAGTCTGCTTGACTCCTCTTCGGCGACTTCGGCATCGATTAAGACGAGATGAAATGATACGGACATCACAAATATCCAGTCCCCGCGACTAGAAAATCTCCCATCTAGCAGGGAATCGTACCTGGGGGACTCAATCCAGAAGCAGACCACGAGCTGTCGACATAGTACAGCAGAGTCACTGGAAATGGAACGTCGGCATCTGCTTTTCGTGTGTATGCTCTTAGAACTGAACCACTCGAGAATGCCTCACAAATTCTGCTCATACTTGCTGCCGCATTCTGGTCGCTCCGTCCAAGAGTAAAATTTATCTCAGCCCTGAACCTGTAGTGAAGTCAATTACTCCATCTCCATTCTGAGAGTGATCTAACCCAAAGCACTGAGCAAGTGCGTCAACGGAGTTTTGCAGCAATGTATTGTATTGTTTGTTAACCGGGGGCCTAGAAACGATGGATAGGCTCCGTCCCCACAGCAGCCGCAGTGGTCCACAACCTAACGGCGACTACCGCAGTCCACCCCTCTGCCGCCTCACACCGAACCACTCTTTTAGGGTTATTGTGCGGATCGCCCCCCCCCCCCCCCCTCCAAGGGAACGTCTCACACCAGACGAGTGTGTGGTGTCACCGCCAGACACCACACTTGCTAGGTGGTAGCCTTTAAATTGGCCGCGGTCCGGTAGTATACGTCGGACCCGCGTGTCGCCACTATCAATGATTGCAGACCGAGCGCCGCCACACGGCAGGTCTAGAGAGACTTCCTAGCACTCGCCCCAGTTGTACAGCCGACTTTGCTAGCGATGGTTCACTGACTTCTACGCTCTCATTTGCGAGACGATAGTTAGCATAGCCTGTAGCTACGTTATTTGCTACGACCTAGCAAGGCACCAATATCCGTACTATTGATATTGTGAATCATGTACCATAAAGAGTGACGTTCTCCATTAATGGATTAAAGTTAAGTATTTCACCAGCTACGTCCTTTTTTCTCAATTCTAATTCCGTTGCCATGTTCCAGACCTAACGCCAGCCTGCGTGAGCTAAAACGCGTGCCTTTCGGCCTCCTTTAGTAACCCTGTGTTGGCTCTCCTGCCAACCACAACAAGTGTAACCCCTATGTTTGCGTGGTTGAGTATTGGTGGTGTATGCGTACGTGGGGAACATGTTTGCGCAGCAATCGGCGACGTAGTGTAGCTGAGGCGGAATGAGGGGAAACAGCCCGCGTTCGCCGAGGCAGATGGAAAACAGCCTTAAAAAGCATCCACAGATTGGCCGGCCCACCGGACCTCGACACAAGTCCGCCGGGCGGATTCGTGGCGGGGACCAGGCTCTCCTTCCCAATCCGGAAAGCCGTACGTTATGCCTAACCGGGCGCCCTTTGTAGCAATGTAGATAAGCCAATGGCAGGTTGTGATGTGTCGCTTACACCGACACAGGCAAAACAGTGATCAAAGTTTACAAAAGTTTATTGACCAATGAAAGAAACGTCTGCTCCGACGCTAATAACAAAACCACAATTACAGTGTTCCATAGGTATGATGACACTATGGTGATTCCAGAGTCTGACAAAGTAACACAGGATATTCATAGACGAATATAATTGTATGGAAAATATTCGAAGTCCCAATACGCAGTCCTGAGTAACACCAGAATATGAGCAGGAAAGTCTGTCTTGGATACAGGGAACAACCAACGATGACGGCTGAAGACAGCGGCGTCCGTCTCTACAATGGGCTTTGAGAGCGTCCTAAGACGGTGGGGTGTGTAGCACCTGCCCAGAGGATAGGGGAGGGTCTCGAAGCCGGAAGAGCCGACTTTTGTAGCTCTGGCGCCGACGGTGGAATACTCGCGGCACTATCTTCTGGTCACGTGTGTGGCGGACGCGAATAGGTCCCTTGGAAGCGGCGGCCTCAGCTAGCGCTAGTACCGCCACCTGCTGTCCTTCCTTTACTGGGACAGGGCGAGTTCTGACGCTGGGGCGTGCAGGCGCCATGTAGGCTGCACACGTGCCCGAAGTGCCCGAACGGTTGCCGATCGCGTTTTCGAAAATCGCCGATATGGCACGTTCAAAAATATTTGATACAAAAGTCCGATCAGTGAAATTTCCTTCATGTTTAAATTTGGCTCTGTTTGAAAACGAAATATAAAAAGCATGCAGAAAAATAAAGTTTAAATATCCAGCTGTGAATTTATGAAGGTTCTGATTTCCAACAAAACAAAGGAAGACTGCCAGTTTTATTGGCATGCAAACTAAGATCTATTTGAACAAATTAAAGAATGAGAACCACAACCAAGAAATAATTAATTTGATTTCGAAATCTGAGGAAGAGACAATGGTTTTCTAAACCACATAATTTGATTAATTAGGGAAATGGACTATTTTTTTGAATAAATATCAAGTATTTGATTGGATGATCCTATGTGAAACCATAGATTGGGTGATGATTGAAAACACTATTATATACCTGAACAAAAACGGTGTGAAGATTTCAGGCAACAATTGTTTTCAGGAGTAAATGTACCTGAGGAGCTTTCAAGAAACTAAGTGTGCCTTGGAAGACTGAACGTCTAAACACTACGAGAAACACAAACGCCAACTACTAAAAGTATGCGAGTATTTGTTTTCTGTTCGCGCACACAGTGCTACTATGGAAAGTGTATTTTCGCTGATGTCGGCCCAGTGGACTGACGAAAGAAATCGACCGCAATCAGGGACTGTGGTATCAATACTACAGTGCCGGTTTAACTACAAGCTGACTTGCATGGAGGAAGGGAAAAATGACTTGCTGAGAAAGGTGAAATCTTCCAAACAATATGGTGTACCAACTACTTCTGTAGCAACAAATTCCATGTAAATGTGTTCTAAATAAAGAATAATTATATTAAACAAATTTTTTATTTACCACCTTTCGAGACAGATAGATATCCACATTCCGAACACGTTATTGGTTTCACGCAACTGCTTGGTGACATGCTGAAGATAAGCAAAAAAATATAAACCATTAAGGTTCCGCTAAAGTCGACGCGCTGTCTACAAATAAAAACACGAAATGAATAATTTTTCACGCAGAAAACCTCCGACATGTCCGCCATGGGTAGCTGAATGCTCAGCGTGACGGATTGTCAATCCACTGGGCTCAGGTTGGAATCTCGGCAGCGTCGGGGAATTTTCTCCGCCCGGGGACTGGGTGTAGTGCTGTGCTCATCATCAGCCTATCATCCTCATCGACTGCAGGTCGCCGAAGTGGCGTCACATTGAAGACCGGCACCCGGCGAAGTGTATGCCAGACGGGGGAGGGGCGGGGGGGGGGGGGGGGGGGTCGCCATACGATTCAATAAATAACCTCAGACATGTCATACACACGACAGCTAGTCTTTAAGTTGCAGTTATCAATTCGCAAAAAATAAAGTTACAAGAATTATTTTTTGTTTGTGCTGAAATACCCGTGCCACAGTATCGTAACACGCAGAAATCGACGGGGGGCGCTACACTCGACAAGCGGCTCCGCGCCAGTTTTCGGTATAAAGTTAGCGACGTGCAGCAGTAGCCTCCAGGATAAAGCATTCACAAGCCGACCGGGATGGCCGAGCGGTTCTAGGCGCAGGTCGCAGGTTCAAATCCTGCCGCGGACATGGATGTGTGTGATGTCCTTAGGTTAGTTAGTTTTAAGTAGTTCTAGGTTCTAGGGGACTGATGGCCTCAGAAGTTAAGTCCCATAGTGCTCAGGACCATTTGAACCAGCTGATCATTCACCTGAAGGTGGTTGAATGGTTGTCACCCGAAATGCCGTGGCAGACTGTCGATGTCATGCGGCTGCAAGCCAGAAATCTCACAGAAAAAAGTATTAAGGTAAGTTTAAGTTTGCTTTTTCTAGAGATGACTAAAACGTTGTGACTACCCTCTTAACAGTTTGCGAGGTTTGCCTTTTACGCGAGCACAACATTCTCCAGTCAACAGCGTCAACAATCTATAGTTGAGGTCACGAATGATGACATGAGACTTTAGGCTTATTCTGCGCACCTACGCCACACATTCTCCGACAGCCAATGAGCGTTCGCAAGTGTTCTGAGCGCTCTGCTGTCAATGTAGCCAATGAGAGAATCAAACGTGATCGTAGCGAGACACTGAATGGATTTTTATTCCATTTACTGTGGGTTGTTATCGTAGATTGTTGTGATAAGCGACAAATTCTACATAAGCAAGCGGGGAACAATTTGCAGCATAACGTTTTCTTCAAGCGTAAAGGACGTGTATGCACTGCCGCAACTGTCCCTTGGGACCGCCAACAACACGAGGCCCGCACGTGCCTATGCCTGCGCGAACCGCCATCGTAGCTTACGGATCGGATTATAGCACCACAGCTAGCAGAGAGATCTCTCAGAGGCTCCCCTCCACCTTGGCGTGAGGTACGGCGGGTCTGACACTGGAGCCTACCTTGATGGTGGGCAGACGCGCCCTACGCCACTTGAGCATGTGTTCGCTCGACGACTCCGGCAGCTGCGATCGCGGCGACGGCGGCTTCCACACTGCCCGCCGCCGTCACACGCCGGCTAGCGCGCAGAAAAGACGCGACACGCCACACACACACAATACAGCACGCTGGGTGGCAGTTGTCGCCTCGCTACCTCACTACACCGGCTACCGCCCTGGCAGCTCTCGCCTCGTCCCGCTCCGTGCCCTGTCTCGTAAACTTGTGCGTGACAGGTGGCCACTCATCTTCCGCCATTATCCCCAACTTCCTCGTCATCTTCTTCCGAATCTGCGTAACTGTCGCGTACATTGGGTCTTCCACAATCGCACAAGTTTCGCAAGTCCTTCAGTATTTTAGATAAGAATTCCACGTCGCTCTTCGAATCCACGCTGTCTTCTTGGCTTTCAATCCAAAGTCTAGTTTGATGCAGGTAATCTATGCCGCGCAAGCCTCTTTGTCTCTGAATAGCTAGTAACATACACTACTGGCCATTGAGATTGCTACACCAAGAAGAAATGCAAATGATAGACTGGTATTCATTGGACAAATATATTATAATAGAACTGACATGCAATTACATTTCACGCAATTTGGGTGCATAGATCCTGAGAAATCAGTACCCAGAACAACTACCTCTGGCCGTAATAACGGCCTTGATACGCCTGGGCATTGAGTCAAATACAGCTTGGATGGCGTGAACAGGTGCAGCTGCCCATGCAGTTTCAACACGATACCACAGTTCATCAAGAGTAGTGACTGGCCTATTGCGACGAGCCAGTTGCTCGGCCACCATTGACCAGACGTTTTCAATTGGTGAGAGATCAGGAGAATGTGCTGGCCAAGGCAGCAGTCGAACATTTTCCGTATCCAGAAAGGCACGTACCGGACCTGCATCATGGGGTCGTGCATTATCCTGCTGAAATGTAGGATTTCGCAGGGATCGAATGAGGGGTAGAGCCACAGGTCGTAACACATCTCGAATGTAACGCCTACTGTTCAAAGCGCCGTCAACGCGAACAAGAGGTGACCGAGACGTGTAACCATTGACAGCCCATACCATCACGCCGGGTGACACGCCAGTATGGCGATGACGAATACACGCTTCCAATGTGCGTTCACCGCGACGTCGCCAAACACGGATGCGACCATCATGATGCTGTAAACAGATTCTGGATTCATCCGAAAAAATGACGCTTTGCCATTCGAGCACCCAGATTCGTCGTTGAGTACACCATCGCAGGCACTCCTGTCTGTGATGCAGCGTCAAGGGTAACCGCAGCCATGGTCTCCGAGCTGATAGTCCATGCTGCTGCAAACGTCGTCGAACTGTTCGTGCAGATGGTTGTTGTCTTGCAAACGTCCCCACCTGTTGACTCAGGGATCGAGGCGTGGCTGCACGATCTGTTACAGCTATTCGGATAAGATGCCTGTCATCTCGACTGCTAGTGATACGAGGCCGTTGGGATCCAGCACGGCGTTCCGTATTACCCTCCTGAACCCACCGATTCCATATTCTGCTAACGGTCATTGGATCTCGACCAATGCGAGCAGCAATGTCGCGATACGATAAACCGCAATCGCCATGGGCTACAATCCGACCTCTATCAAAGTCGGAAACGTGATGGTACGCATTTCTCCTCCTTACACGAGGCATCACAACAACGTTTCACCAGGCAACGCCGGTCAACTGCTGTTTGTGTATGAGAAATCGTTTGGAAACTTTCCTCATGTCAGCACGTTGTAGGTGTCGCCACCGGCGCCAACCTTGTGTGAATGCTCTGAAATGCTAATCATTTGCATATCACAGCATCTTCTTCCTGTGGGTTACATTTCGCGACTGTAGTACGTCATCTTCGTGGTGTAGCTATTTTAATGGCCAGTAGTGTATGTATGGATCTGCTTACTGTATTCATCTCTTGCTCTTCCTCTACAATTTCACTCCCATCACTTCCTTCTACTACCAAACTGACGATTCCTTCATGCCTTAGCATATATCCAATCACTGACTCCTTCTTTTACTCAGGTTTCGCTATAAATTTCATTTCTCCCCAATTCGATTCTAAACTTCCTCATTTGTTATTCGACCTACATACACGACACGTCCTTACACCACCATACTGATGATTCTTTCATGTCTTAGAAAGTAGTCAGATTTCGTCAGAAATTTCTTTTCTCTCCATTTCGAACCAGTACATCCTCATTTGCTATACCATCTACCCATCCGACCTTCAAAATTGTTTTGCAGCATTACATTTCAAATGTTTCTATCCTCTTGTTGTCTGAACTGCTTCTTGTCCGTTTATCACTTACATACAACGCTACACTCCAGACAAACACTTTCAGAGAATTCGTAATATTTAAGTTTACGTTAGATGTTATCAAATTCTTATTTATCAGAAATATTTTGCTTGCTATTGCCACTCTCCATTTATATCCTCCTACTTCCGCTATCGTTAGTTATTTTACTCCACAAACAGCAAAACTTATATACTACTTTCATTGCGTTACCTCGAAATTAATTTCTTCAGCATCACATGAATTAGTTCACCTGTCTTTCATTACCCTTGTTTTACTTTTGTTTATATTCAGCTCGTAATCGCTTCTGAAGATTCTTCTATTCAACTGCGCTTCCAAGTGTTTTTTCGCCTCTGACAGAATTACAATGTCATTAGCATAGTTTCTGGCTAAACTTAAATTCCCCTCCATAGTTTCTCCTTGGTTCCCTTGGCAGTTCGCTTCCTGTATAGATTGAATAACATTGGATATAGGCTACAACCCGTTCTTATCTCCCTCTGACCCAAACCATTAATAAACCACATATCGTGTTCTTCCCAAGTCATTAATGCGACTACCTAGTTCACTTACCGCAAAATACAATTTAATTCTTTCACGATGATAATTCGTACCTGACGGTTCCCCCAGCCCGCATCTTATACAATACCAATGTATTTCATCCAGTAAATCTAATTCACTCTTAACCTCCTTAAGTCATTATTTTAAAGTGATTGTTATGAACCGCCACCTGTATATTGCCTTTACTGCTTGAAGTGACTTGCTTCCCCGTTAAAGCTCATTACTCTTTAAATTTACATTAAGTAAATAAGCTCAAGATTTGTCTTAACGATGGTTGTTTGTCCTGGAAGTTGTTTCTTCTGGTTCTAAAACGGGTCGCAGGTCGTTATAACAGTTAACCGTTACTTGGAGTCTCGTCTAGAATTTTATTACCTCTCAATTGAATTACCCTTTTTTTTTTATTGCTGTGAAAGCTTCGATGCGAGCCGTGAGCCGTGGCACCAAGGGCGCAGCTGCGTTATGCCGACTTGCTTTCTGTACTATCTGAATATGATTATCTGTTACGGTATTTTATTCAAACCTTGTAAAGGTCACTCGATCTAACGAGAGAGAGAGAAAGAGAGAGAGAGAAGAGAGAGAGAGAGAGAGAGAGAGAGAGAGAAAGAAAGTGAGTGAGAGAGAGAGAGAGAGAGAGAGAGAGTTGTGTTAATAAATGGTGTTAAATCAAGTTTTTGTATTTAAAATGGCCAGCAACTTACCACTCATCTCATCCGCTTTCTACCACAAGATTGCTGTTTATAGAGGTTTACGACCATGAATACCTGTGCATCGTAGTACTCGTAGTGCGTGTGATGTGGAGTTAGTGATGAGTAAGGAGTGAAACTATGTGCACGTTTCAAAGCTATATTTCAGGACCGTCAAAGCAGCCACCAAACTTAGCCTCCTCTCCGACAGACATTGCAAAGAGAACAGGAGGGCAGACTCTGATGAACATAAATAATGCTTTCAACACTTCTCATCTTTCTGACAACAATCTGGTGATAAAAATTTAATCCAACAGCAAGATTAGAGCCAGCTAAATGTGTGCTTAATGACGAACGTCCACTCATCATGAATACCAGAGGAGATCGTTCTGTCAATAGGAATCGAAGAAGCTACATCGTTGTACATTTTCTAACGTGAAAAGTTGCCGAACTGGACATCCAGTGTTACAGGTGTGGGTATCTATGAACTGCCTTTTTTTCCGACCTGTTGTGATTCTCCCATGCCTCTCCTATGGTTGCCCTCGCGGGAACCAAAGCAAGGCCATCGGCTTGTTCGCCTGCAAGTAGCTGTTGGCTTTGCCAACTCAAGCGGATGGCTACAGCCAATTACGCTGTGTCGGAACAAGGCCGCGACTCACACCGTAACGTCCTGTCTTTTCAAGTTTCAGTGATGCGTGAGTAGTCACCTGGTGGTCACACATGTCAGCTGCTACATTACAGGCTATTACTTTGTGCTTCAGTAATTAAGTGACGACTCAAACACAAAGGGTCGCGATTCAGTCCTCAGTCGGTCTCCTTTTTTTTCGTTTACCTCGCTTCTTACGCCTCTGCAAATATACGCGGAAAATACCACTGTGATTCTGAGTCCACGTTAATCTCTAACCACTTAACTGGCTGGCACGTCAATTCAAAAGTCAATGCTTAGGAAAGCAATGCTTTTTTGAAACCAACTTTCGAGTCGAGAACATCTTTACTTTAATGTCGTATTACACAGTCATGGTTATCAAAGATTTTTGCTTTTTTTTAATAACGTTTCTTTAGGATTTCAAAAACTGACTATATGTTATGAAGTATCTATTGATTTCTCCCGGGAAGCTGTAAAATTTAGCTTACAAATGTTGAGATCACAGATTTCCAACCTCTTCATCTCAGAGTAGCACTTGCAACCAACGTCCTCAATTATTTTCTTGACGTATTCCAATCTCTGTCTTCCTCTGCAGTTTTTGCCCTCTATAGCTCCCTCTAGTACCATGGAAGTCATTCCCTCATGTCTTAGCAGGTGTCCTATCATCCTGTCCCTTCTCCTTATCAGTGTTTTCCACATATTCCTTTCCTCTCCGATTCTGCGTAGAACCTCCTCATTCCTTACCTTATCAGTCCACATAATTTTCAACATACGTCTATAGCACCACATCTCAACTGTTTCGATTCTCTTCTGTTCCGGTTTTCCCACAGTCCATGTTTCACTACCATACAATGCTGTACTCCAGACGTACATCCTCAGAAATTTCTTCCTCAAATTAAGGCCGGTATTTGATATTAGTAGACTTCTCTTGGCCAGAAATGCCTTTTTGCCATAGCGAGTCTGCGTTTGATGTCCTCCTTGCGCCGTCCGTCATTGGTTATTTTACTGCCTAGGTAGCAGAATTCCTTAACTTCACTGAATTCGTGACCATCAATCCTGATGTTAAGTTTCTCGATGTTCTCATTTCTACTACTTCTCATTACCTTCGTCTTTCTCCGATTTACTCTCAAACCATACTGTGTACTCATTAGACTGTTCATTCCGTTCAGCAGATCATTTAATTCTTCTTCACTTTCACTCAGGATAGCAATGTCAACAGCGAATCGTATCATTGATATTATTTCACTTTGTATTTTAATTCCACTCCTGAACCTTTCTTTTATTTCCATCATTGCTTTCTCGATGTACAGATTGAAGAGTAGGGGCGAAACTCTACATCCTTGTCTTACACCCTTCTTAATACGAGCACTTGGTTCTTGATCGTCCACTCTTATTATTCCCTCTTGGTTGTTGTACATATTGTATATGACCCGTCTCTCCCTACTTTTTTCAGAATCTTGAACAGCTTGCGCCATTTTATATTGTCGAACGCTTTTTCCAGGTCGACAAATCCTATGAACGTGTCTTGATTTTTCCTTAGCCTTGATTCCATTATTAGCCGTAACGTCAGAATTGCCTCTCTCGTGCCATTACTTTTCCTAAAGCCAAACTGATCGTCACCTAGCGCATTCTCAATTTTCTTTTCCATTCTTCTGTATATTATTCTTGTAAGCAGCTTCGATGCATGAGCTGTTAAGCTGATTGTGCGATAATTCTCGCACTTGCCAGCTATTGCCGTCTTCGGAATTGTGTGGATGATGCTTTTCCGAAAGTCAGATGGTATGTCGCCAGACTCATATATTCTACACAGCAACGTAAATAGTCGTTTTGTTGCCACTTTCCGTAATGATTTTAGAAATTCTGATGGAATGTTATCTATCCCTTCTGCCTTATTTGACCGTAAGTCCTCCAAAGCTCTTTTAAATTCCGATTCTAATACTGGATCCCCTATCTCTTCTAAATCGACTCCTGTTTCTTCTTCTATCACATCAGACAAATCTTCACCCTCATAGAGGCTTTCAATGTATTCTTTCCACCTATCTGCTCTCTCCTCTGCATTTAACAGTGGAATTCCTATTGCACTCTTAATGTTACCACCGTTGCTTTTAATGTCACCAAAGGTTGTTTTGACTTTCCTGTATGCTGAGTCTGTCCTTCCGACAATCATATCTTTTTCGATGTCTTCACATTTTTCCTGCAGCCATTTCGTCTTAGCTTCCCTGCACTTCCTATTTATTTCATTCCTCAGCAACTTGTATTTCTGTATTCCATTCCTGATTTTCCCGGAACATGTTTGTACTTCCTCCTTTCATAAATCAACTGAAGTATTTCTTCTGTTACCCATGGTTTCTTCGCAGCTGCCTTCTTTGTACCTATGTTTTCCTTCCCAACTTCTGTGATGGCCCTTTTTAGAGATGTCCATTCCTCTTCAACTGTACTGCCTAGTGCGCTATTCCTTATTGCTGTATCTATAGAGTTAGAGAACTTCAAACGTAACTCGTCATTCCTTAGAAGTTCCGTATCCCACTTCTTTGCGTATTGATTCTTCCTGACTAATGTCTTGAACTTCAGCCTACTCTTCATCACTACTATATTGTGATCTGAGTCTATATCTGCTCCTAGGTACGCCTTACAATCTAGTATCTGATTTCGGAATGTATGTCTGACCATGATGTAATCTAATTGAAATCTTCCCGAATCTCCCGGCCTTTTCCAAGTATACCTCCTCCTCTTGTGATTCTTGAACAGGGTATTCGCTATTAGTAGCTGAAACTTGTTACAGAATTCAAGTAGTCTTTCTCCTTTTTCATTCCTTGTCCCAAGCCCATATTCTCCAGTAACCTTTTTTTCTACTCCTTCCCCTACAACTGCATTCCAGTCGCCCATGACTATTAGATTTTCGTCCCCCTTTACATACTGCATTACTCTTTCAATATCCTCATACACTTTCTCTATCTGTTCATCTTCAGCTTGCGACGTCGGCATGTATACCTGAACTATCGTTGTCGGTGTTGGTCTGCTGTCGATTCTGATTAGAACAACCCGGTCACTGAACTGTTCATAGTAACACGCCCTCTGCCCTACCTTCCTATTCATAACGAATCCTACACCTGTTATACCATTTTCTGCTGCTGTTGATATTACCCGATACTCATCTGACCAGAAATCCTTGTCTTCCTTCCACTTCACTTCACTGACCCCTACTATATCTAGATTGAGCCTTCTCTCTTTTCAGATTTTCTAGTTTCCCTACCACATTCAAGCTTCTGACATTCCACGCCCCGACTCGTAGAACATTATCCTTTCGTTGATTATTCAATCTTTTTCTCATGGTAACCTCCCCCTTGGCAGTCCCCTCCCGGAGATCCGAATGGGGGACTATTCCGGAATCTTTTGCCAATGGAGAGATCATCATGACACTTCTTCTACTACAGGCCACGTGTCCTGTGGATACAAGTTACGTGTTTTTAATGCAGTGGTTTCCATTGCCTTCTGCATCCTCATGTCGTTGATCATTGCTGATTCTTCCGCACTTAGGGGCATTTTCCCACCCCTAGGACAAGAGAGTGCCCTGAACCTCTATCCGCTCCTCCGCCCTCTTTGACAAGGCCGTTGGCAGAATGAGGCTGACTTCTTATGCTGATTATTTGTCAAAATTTAGGCAGTGGCGGGGATCGAACCCGGGACCGAAGACGTTTTGATTATGAATCAAACACGCTACCCCTAGACCACGGGTATCGCACTCAGTACAACAGTAAAAAAGTACAGTCGTGTGGCTTTGTTGGCTAGGAGAACCAAGAGGTAGGCAAATCGCCTACTAGGAAAGGTCTTCTGTTCCACCGCGCTTATTGGCTCCTTTCCTTGTGGATACGGGAGAATTGTGTCATATTATGTGTTTATGGAGTTTAGGCGTGCGAAATGGATCCGTGTACAGTGTAGTGATGTGTTTTGTGTTGCATGATAACGATGACGATAGTGTTGATGGGAGGAGAGCAAGAGTAAAACCTGGAGCATCACACAGTCTACTCTTCTCTATTAACATCAAGGTGACCGCCGAGGTTAACGTTCTCATCTGACGAACAGATCACCATCCAATCAACAACGTCGCATGCCTTGACTTTAAGAGGCAGTGCGGAGAGGTCTGGAAATGAATCCAGCACAATGGTAGAAAGTCTGGTGATCAGGAACTTAACGCCACCACTTCTTCTCCCCTCGCCGCCGAAGTACTGCCAGCGAAAATTTCTTTCATCGCCAGGATTCGAACTGGCTTACCTCCGAGTCGAGCGCCACAGGACAGCGTGAGTTCCCGACCTCTGCTTCGGAGGCGAGTAAGTACACAAACGATTCAACATGACAGCCTTCTGTTCGCGAGTTGTTACGAAAATAAAGTAGCGCATAACACCGATTCCAGTACCGGCATGGAGATGCACGATTTCTCATGGGATTTGGCGCAGAATCTACCCCACGTGCTCAGCCAGAAGTCCGTTTTGGACGAAGTTGGTAGTCGCTCAAGATTATGAAACTCTGCCCCTAGTGCATCGGAACGTTCCCCACAGGAAGTGCGTGGTGGTTGAGTGAGTTTTTGTGCTGATATGTTGTTGGGTGCAAGTTCTCCGAACGTAAACATGGTAGACGCACATAATCACTGGCGATGATCTGACAGTGTACACCACTGACTCATACTACTGACGCTAAATACACAAGATCATTTCGCGATTCGAGCAAAACTTGTTTCATACAATAGCAACTACAGTGATAAACCATCACCGAGTGACGTGGCGCAAAGGCTAACACGTTGCTTTAGTAAGTTCAAATCCCCTTCCGTCCATTCTGATTTAGGTTTTACGTGGTTCCCCTAAACCAGTCAACACAATTTCCAGAAAGATTCTCCTGTCCCAGATCTTGTCCTAACGACCTTGTTGTCGGTGGGACGTTAAATCCTACTTTCCTTCTGTCCTCCGTTGCTACAGAACCAAGTTCAGAGACTGATTTCAATTCAGTGATAATACAAGTGTCGCCCAGGAATCAACGCACCACAACTTTTTTCTCAGCCAACAACAACTGTACGAATCGAATGCGAATCTTGAGGTATGCATCATTAGAATTTTCCGGAGTGCGCGCGCAGATTTTCCGTTTCCTACGACAGACAGCGTAGCTACAACAATGTTTCAAATTGGCGTCTGTAGGAGTTGTATGTAACAAGTAGCATGTCGTCATTGAAATTCTCATTGCGGAGAAAGAAACTGTTGACAATATTCACAAGCCTTTCTGTGCAATTTGTGGAGCATCTGCAGACGACAAAAGTACGATTAGTCGTTGGTCAAAGAGGGTGAGGCCATTATGAGAAGGGAATTTGGCAGAGCTCGAAGTTTTGCAGCGTTTGAGCAGACCATTCACGGCTGTCACACAGAACAAAATTCGGTTTCCTGATGTGCTCATTCGCGATGCCAAGAGACAGCTTCATTAATTCTGAAGCAAATCTGATTAACGCTTCTACCAACTTCGGCGCCATAACAGTCCAGTAGATTGTTTGATTCAACATGACAACCTTCGGCCTCACACGTTTCAGGACTTCGGAACGCAACACAAAACCGGGTTGAACAGAGTTACCCCATCCATCCTCGTGCCCTGATCTAGCTCCCTCAGACTTCCAATTTTTTGGGTTATTAAAGTATGCCATTTGTGGAAGACATTTTGAGGGTGACGAGGAGGTGATACGCACGGTCGGTTATGAAACGGGTTCGTGACCCGAAGAAGGACTTGTAACGACTGATCGGACACGCCCTTGTGTCTCGTTGGAGGAAAGCCATAGAACGCGAACGACATTGCGCGGAAAAATAAGGAGTGCAGAAGAAACATCATTGTTTCATCTTCGTACATTTCATTCGGTTCAGTAAATAATTGTTGAAGACAAATCTGAGGCGCATTACTTTCTGGGAGGCCCTTATATATGCGTATACAGCTCAGCAGAGGTAAGCTTAAAGCTGTTGACAGGCTGGCGAAAACAACGAAACAGTGAATTTCTGTATGTTTAATACTGAACGAATCCTAATTAGGCTGCTAACAATTCGTCTACGCCAATTAAAGCTGATTTCTTTACTGCAGCTATAATCAGTAATGAAGAACAGGCGACCTGCAATGTAAGTATGAACTTCATACATATAAATTACACAGCCTGCGTACAACGCGTTGTTTCTAAAAATCGTATTCTTTCCCAGAAATTACTGTTATGTTAGTAATTGCGTTTTTTCTCACTACATGCTGTTATGAAGTTTTCTGACAAGCTAAAACTCTGTGTCAGACACGGAAACAATCCAGTGTTTCTGTCTTTACACAAGACAACGCACTACCAATTCCACCATTCAGAGAATGAAAAACGTGAAAAGGAAAAAGTGACAGCTTGTAGTTTTGAGTAGATCCGTAATGTCACTGCCTGCGAAAACACAGCCCCGATCCGACATACTGTTTTAACTCGCCATAGATACTCAAGCCAGTAATAACACAACTTTTGTTTATTTTATTTGACTGCATCCGCAAGGGCCCAATAGGCTGTCCAAATCATTTTAGTAAGTGACAATGACGGTCACTATGGTTACGTGTTCAGCACCGTGCTTATGTCAAGCAAAGGCACAAATGAAAGTGAACACGACGGGGATGGAACTCTTAAAACTGTACGTAGTGCTAATTCCCTTAACGCACAAAGCTATGATGTTTCTAGGCGCTAAAGTTAGCACACGGTGTGGCACTGACGTAATTTCCTTCCTCTACCTTCTTCCATACACAGCAGTACAATCGTAAAAGTGCGAAATATTGCCCGACGTATACAGTAGCTGAAGGCGCTTCTGGACTTTCGCAGTACGCTTTTAGGAATTCTAAACGTTAAAGACAGTCCTGGTCGGCATTATTTACTGCGGTCAGTCAGTTGGTTATTCCGCACTGTGGTCTGCGTTTGCGTTATATTTGTTTAGATGTTTTCATGTAATTTTCAAATGGTTCTAAGCATATAAAATGCATTTAAAATAACATTTAGTACCACAAGATGGTTAGAAACAATCTGAAACGCTTGTAAGGGTGTTGCAGTGGAGGTTGTGCTCAGAAATAATTTTTAAGACCGAGCGAGGTGGCGCAGTGGTTAGCACACTGGACTCGCATTCGGGAGGACGACGGTTCAAACCCAGATCCGGCCATCCTGATTTAAGTTTTCCGTGATTTCTCTAGTTCACTTCAGGTTCCTTTGAAAGGGTGCGGCCGACTTCCTTCCCCGTCCTTCCGAAATCCGATGGGACCCGGACCCTCCCCCAAATCAACCAACCAATTGCTAAGAAAAAAATTCGATGATTTGCGCCATTTCCGAATTATTTAGTTTCGAAATTATTCAATCAGGTTGTCTCCCGCGCAAATTCAAGCAGTCTGCTAGAGGCAACGTCATCAAACGTGTTCTTCGTTTGGTTTCCTCAAATAAAAAGAATGTAGCGCTTGCTCACCTGGCTTAAATTTATCACTTCCCGAAGAGGCTCCTTTTAACTGGCAATGAGCATTTGAACAAGTGGTAACTCACGGATCCACGGATGTCTGTGCATTACCGCAATTTAACAAGCGCAAATGCATGAATTTGCGTTGCGCAACAGCCTGAGCAGGTAACTTTAATGCTAAATAATTCGAGAACGACACAACGTATCGAATTTTTTTTATAACATTATTTCCCAGCATAGCCTCCTCCGCAACACACTTACAAGCTTTTGAGACTGTATTTAACATGCTACATGTCTTGGTATTAAACACACGTTTTCACGTTAAAATCGAAAGCGTCAATCGCCCGACGAAAACTTTTGTCATTTCACAGACCTTCTGTTCCTCGTCTAACCGGTTTTGCAAAGAAATGTGGTTATAAGATCGGTGCAGAAAAACACAGGATGGAAATGACAATGAAGCTCACTTCTAGACTCAACATACAGTAAAAGCGAGATGATAATTTTTAGGTGGCGTTCTTACAGATGAAATCATCTTTTTTTCCGAAACTCTCTAAATCCATGCGATGCTAACTCGATTTTCAACTGTGAGTCCCTTATAAAAAACATGATGAAAGAGGTCATAGATAGGACTAAGGACCCAGGGTCTCAATTGATGGGACAAGCAAGTAATATTTTACAGTGAAGAAAAAACTTTACCCTTTATCGTAATATGAAGGCATTAATTTACATTATCAGCTTTCTGTAAAGGGTTGTTATAGAAAGATAAGCAATCTCCAACCTTATATTAAGTTTAAACTTCTAGCACTCTTTTATGTCCTACTGGCACTGATTTTCATAGTGATTACGGCTATGGGCTTGTACTCGGAAGAAGTGGGGTTCAAATTTCAGTCCTGTCATCTAGACCTTAGTTTTGCGTAGTATCCCTGGCTAATTTAAGGCGAATGCTGGGGTGGTTCCTTTAGAAGAGGGACGGCGGATTTCGTCCCCAATGCTCGACCAGCCCAAACCTGTGTTCTGGCAGTAGTGACACCTTCGTCGACGGGACGGCGAATTCCAACCTGCGGTCCTTCGTCCGATCTATGAACTCTCTCACCCTGTTGCTCAGAGGGAGTCGCAGCTTAACATACAATACGAAACGGAGGTAATTTAATCATCAGCACTACAGATTACTCGTAACTTCCATTACAAAGACAACTACTGTATATTCTAGTCGAATTATGTAGCGATTTGGTACGTGTTCTCCAACTGAAAAAATCGTTATTTTGTAGTAAGAAGTATTTTTCTTACGAATTACATGATTCGATACTAAGTTCGCAAACTGTCCTTTCGTCTCTGATCAGGTGGAGGAGACGGCTTTTAGGACATAATTTAGTCAGGAAAAATAATAAACATGTGAACTATTATGGACGGGCTCCAAGTGTGTGTAAGTTTGTTAGTGTCGGAATCAAGGGTCTACGATTTCTAGATCGCATGTGTAACAAATCCCATCTTCAGGACCCGTTTTCACATGATCCATACATGTGGTAACAGCGAGAGTGAAAGGGCCCCCAGCTGCGAGTAAATTGGTCAAGGACTCCGCGGCGGAAACGGTGCAGCCCGTCTTCCGACGTGCCTCGTCCGCGACATTCTACATGTACGACAACAATGGCGAGTACTTACATGTGTGGTATGGCTCTGAGACTACACAGTGCTTTCATACTTCGCAGTGGCCCTTGCATGGATTTCCACCGACCGTTGAAACACAAGTATCAGAGGTAACAACGTAGCTCATTCTTGAAGAAACAGTTTTTCTGGTAGTTGGCGATTTTTGTTTTTCCACTCGGTTGCATTACTTTGCTTCTCCATGATCAAGAGTAGACACTGGCGCGATGATGAGGACCAGTACTTCAGTTCTAAACATTAGAAGGCAGTGTCCGACACGTAACGCAATGCACGACGTAAAAGGACACACAAATTCCAACTAATGTCGACAATAATCAAAAATGGCTCTGAGCACTATGCGACTTAACTTCTGAGGTCATCAGTCACCTAGAACTTAGAACTAATTAAACCTAACTAACCTAAGGACATCACACACATCCATGCCCAAGGCAGGATACGAACCTGCGACCGTAGCGGTCGCTCGGTTCCAGACTGTAGCGTCTAGAACCGCACGGCCACTCCGGCCGGCCGACAATAATCCTCAGCCATAATGGCTAACGATCGCAACATTTCTAAGATGTACGGTCAGTTTATCAAGACACGATACGCACTCACTCAGAAAGATTCTGTTTATAAATTCGTACTTTCTTATAGCACAACGCGTGGAGTGCTAGTCTGTAAGATACGAAGTTCGTATCCGCACCGACTTAACTACCGTTTGTTTGGCGCACAGTACAGCATGGGTGTGGTTTCACGCATACATGTGGCTGCGCGAATGTCGAGGTGGTTCGCCACATATATTGAAACACAGAGGAGAGGTGTAAATGCGATGGGCTGTGTCGACGTACCAATATCTCTGTTAAGAGAAATGGAGTGGTTTAATATCTCCGCAAAAGCCATCGCGTAGAGTTTGGAGTTAACGTGATTTACAGCCAAATGGGGTACACGATATTCCTCCACCTGGATTAAAGTGGCTAAGAGGGCAAAGGAACTGAAGGTGGAAACTGAGCGTCGACTAAGTAAGCATATAACTATAATGGCACAAAAAGGGAAAAATATGTATTTATTTGAAGCAATATAAGTACTTATTTGGAGCAATATAACTCGCCGTCTAACAGTGCTTCCACTAACTAGCAGGTTTTATATTTTCGGGGTTTTCTTTTGCAGGCACATTGAAAGAAATGAATCGTTCTTTCCTATCTTGCAAGTGTCAACAGTACGATTCTGAACAGTGTCTAAGACAGCGGACTCGCAGTATGAAAGGGCGGAATTACAATCCCCTGTCTACCTAACCAGATTTGGGCTTTACATTGTTTTCCAGCGTTACTCCAGCGATTGTTGGGATGGTTCAAATGAAATGTATCCATCCGTGTTTAATCGTGGCCATAGAAAGCCGCTAATCAGCTCATTGCTGAGTGAGTTTTAAACTGCGATCATCCTTTCTTCAAAATTTCTGACGGCTGAGAATCGAGAGAGCGAAACTACTTTTCCCTTCATCCATTTATAAATAAGCAGAAAAGTACCCACTGCCGACTAAACAAAGTGAACTAAATGCCACGCATCTTGCTTGTACAGACTGTAGAGATCAACATACGCGTGATATCCTGTGGGATGCACTGTTGTTAGTACTATGAACTTCTGGGGATTCCGAAGAAATACTGAACCTACCGGTACCACCCGTCGACTTTGACATACCAGTGATGAAAGCGGCGAACGCAAATAATTCATCGAAATCCATTATACATAAAATACGCGCCGTACCATGAATTATAGTCACAGGGTGTAGAATAATAACCGCTGCTACTCACAACAGAAGGTGATTTCCTTTTTTTTTTTTTTAACAAACTATCGGTTTCGGATTTGTGCCCGCCTTTAGGTGGTTTACAGTCATTCATGTACATGTTTCCATACTCAGTGTAACTAATGACCCCATAACAACTAGCAAATTTTTGAAAAAAAGTCTATTTAACGTTACATAATTTGCCAGCAACTATTCAGTGTCGTTCCGCAATCACGTAACAATTACATTTTCATAAATTTTAATTTCAATAATCAATAGCCTCAGTTGCACCGTTTACCTAGTATTTATCTAGGTTTCAGTCGGGATAACCCAACCTTCTTCATATTTATACAATTGCTGACAGTGCTGCGAAATGTTGAAGATATTTAATTTCATTTCCATAACTTCTAATATCTGTTATGTATCTATACGTGTAACATCTCTGTACTTCTTTCACCTAAGCTCTTTGTGACTCCTACAATGTAAGAACGCTGGAGCTATGAGGGCACGTGCTTCTGAAGTTACTAAGACGTAAAGTGCCACTATTTTATTAAAGACATAATACGGAAGCGCCAATAATTACCATGGTGACTAATGAACAGTTAACGTGTAAAAGACGAGATGTTTATGAAAAGAAAATGTGATAAATGTAATGTGGAAACGATGTGGGTACACAAGCTATAAGTAACTACTATAATATTTTACAAAACGTGACGCTTAGCCATTTCCAAATGTTTCATTCAATCATCATCATCACATTATTTGCTCTTTATTTAAATAGTGACCTCTGACACTGAGTATGGAAACATGTAACTGAACGCAAACCACCTTAAGATGGGCTCAAGCACGAAACCAGTCGCGTAGTAAGTAAAATCATTTTCTACTGGGAATCGTAGCGGTAATTATTCTACACCCTGTAAAGGAACAGTCACGGAGTTCACCTGTATCCATTATGGATAAAATACAACTACAGTCAAAATGGTTCAAATGGCTCTGAGCACTATGGGACTTAACTTGTCACGTCATCAGTCCCGTAGAACTTGGAACTACTTAAACCTAACTAACCTAAGGACATCACACACATCCATGCCCGAGGCAGGATTCGAACCTGCGACCGTAGCGGTCGCGCGGTTCCAGACTGTAGCGCCTAGAACCGGTCGGCCACTCCGGCCGGCCAACTATAGTCGTTCTCAAGGCAACACAATCGTTAGCTTCACCTGTGACAACCAGACAGCCACCTTTCACTGAATGTAGACCTTGGGCTACAGTCACCACGATCACCACGATCTACATTCGGAAATACAATATACAGGGTGTTTCAAAAATGACCGGTATATTTGAAACGGCAATACAAACTAAACGAGCAGCGATAGAAATACACCGTTTGTTGCAATATGCTTGGGACAACAGTACATTTTCAGGCAGACAAACTTTCGAAATTACAGTAGTTACAATTGTCAACAACAGATGGCGCTGCGGTCTGGAAACTCTATAGTACGGTATTTTCCACATATCCACCATGCGTAGCAATAATATGGCGTAGTCTCTGAATGAAATTACCCGAAACCTTTGACAACGTGTATGGCGGAATGGCTTCACATGCAGATGAGATGTACTGCTTCAGCTGTTCAATTGTTTCTGGATTCTGGCGGTACGCCTGGTCTTTCAAGTGTCCCCACAGAAAGAAGTCAAAGGGGTTCATGTCTGGCGAATAGGGAGGCCAATCCACGCCGCATCCTGTATGTTTAGGATAGCCCAAAGCAATCACACGATCATCGAAATATTCATACAGGAAATTAAAGACGTCGGCCGTGCGATGTGGCCGGGCACCATCTTGCATAAATCCTCTGTTCTAAGGAATAAACCATGTTGTCCACAGCACACTTGCACGTTGTGAACAGCACACGCTTACAGCAGAAAGACGACGTACAGAATGGCGCACCCACAGACTGCGCTGTCTTCTATATTTTCACTTCACTTGCAGCGCCATCTGTTGTTGAAAATTGTAACTACTGTAATTTCGAAAGTTTGTCCGCCTGAAAATTTACTGTTGTCCCAAGCATATTGCAACAAACGGTGTATTTCTATCGCTGCTCGTTTAGTTTTTATTGCCGTTTCAAATATACCGGTCATTTTTGAAACACCCTGTAGAAGCGAAGTAAATACTGCCTGCGCTGTGTTCTGTCTCTGCTTGCACATTTAAGACATCACTCGCCACAACAGCACTGAAAAGAGCCGACGTCCAGTGTCGGTATTCAACATCGATCTGATCCGGAACACCAGCACCGCACTGTCCGGGCAGCGCCAACTACGCGGCACGTACCTGTAGGTCCCTGCGATTGAGCGTGTTGATGTGGCGGACGACGTCCCTCTGGCTGTTGTTGTTGTTGTTGTTATAGTTGTGCCGGAGGGCGGGTGGCTCGCTGAAGGTGACCTTCACCTTGGCGCGGCTCGCGCGGTGCGTAACACTGACTGCGGGTGCCGGGGGCGACGACGCGGGGGCGGCGGCGGGCGGCGGCGCCTGGGCCTCCTCCGCCTCGGGGACGATGTACAGCCGGATACGGTACATGGCTGGCTGGGACGCGGCCCTCTGGAGCAGGTGGAGGCGCGCCGGCCCACGGCTGGCGTCGCGGGCAGACTGCGGCCGCGCGGGCTCCGCCGCTGCGGCTGCCCCTCCACCTCCACTTGGGTCCCCCCACGGGCCGGAAGGCCGCCCTGCCGCGTGGGGGCTCCGCCACAACAAACCGCCTCAGCGTCGGCTCAATGGATCGACCAGCTGACGCTCCTGCACCACTGACGAGCCGTTGGCGTAGCTATTGTTACGATCCGTTGATATTTGAACTGTGGGCCTCCAGGTTGCTTGACAGCGACGCCACTGGTAAAACTTAACAGCTCACAGGCACAGCGTCACCAGATATTCATCGTGAAGTAGCTGCCAATGCGGAGGAAACCCGCCCGTTACATCGGCTCGTTGCATCGAGGACGATCACTCACAACTGTGCTGTTTTGGTCAAATCGGAACTCTGGTGATAAGAATAAAAAATTTCTTCGCCAGTATTGGCCCGCAAGAGATCTGCGGCGTAAAGGGGGGGGGGGGGGGAAGGCGGCCGGCGGCACGGGGGGGGGGGGGGGGGGGTTGGAAAAAGGGAAGAAGATTGTGTCCCCCTTCGACATCGAGGTCATTAGAAACGGAGCACTAGCACGGATGTTGTCAAGGACGGCGAAGGAAATCGCCCGCGCCCTTTCAAAGGAACCATCCGAGCATTTGGCAAGACCGATTCAGCCAAATCACGGAAAACCTAAATCAGGATGGGCGGATGCGGCCTTGAACCCGAACGCGATTCAAGTATGCTAACCACTGCGCCAACTCGCTCGTTGAACGGTGAGAGGGGTGGAGGGATGAGAGAAGTGAGAGAAGTGGTGCCGTTAAATTCCTCGTCACCAAACTTTGGGGTAAATTCCAAATTTCTCCGTTGTGTCTCACAGAGTGAGAGCATGTTACACCTGGTGGTGGGTGTAAGGCCAAAACCAGTTATCCGTTCAAATAAAGCAAAATGGGACCAGGGGAATTCTACAATTCGATTAGATGCAAGGCAGGCACAACTATCGCACACCGCGAGGAAAGGAGGTCACTGTGCGCCAAGGAAAAAAACAAGATTCCCAGTTAGGCGTCCGGACACACACCTGTAAAGGAGTACGTGGTTTGGGGATGGGGAGAGGAAGGATTAGGATTAAAACTGCTTAAGCCACATCACATATGTCGTTACGTAAATAATGCCTCATGTGTGGAGCATGTTACGAATTCCAGTATACAACACAGGACTTTTAAAAGCAAACATTCTAATAACAAGCGTAAACAGAATATTACTGAAGAGAAGATAAAAGCAGCTAACGGACAAACACGCTATTGATTCATTACTTGTTGATAGTCATCTTCCAAAAAATTTTATAATATTCTTAATGACTGTAGTATTTTTTCCACTCAGGTTGTTATTTATTCAAACGTTTCTTTCTTTTCACAACCATTTTCGGCTGTTGTCCGTTGATTACCCATAAAAATTACTATATGTCTAAAACAGCGGCGTCTTCACAATCAGTGCTTCCATTCGTTTTGAACTACAAAAATGTAAGTGTTCTTGATTATTTCACTTTTCCTACAATCACTCAGTAGGTATATGGCGGCGATAGATTCACTCGCGTCCACAGCTGAATGGATTGCAAGGATGGTGGTGAATTGCACACATGACAATAATGGAATGGGCGAGCTGCAGTTTTGGATGTACTTACACGAACAAAACGAGAAGATACAGTGCCGAACGAAACTTCGAATGCATTATTCCAATTTCTTAAGATGAGTATTTATGGATCCTCCAACAGTTGGGGTGTCTCAGTACAGAGAAGTTACACTGCGTAGTTAGTTTTGATTGGATACACGTACGAACTATCACGGACTGTTAATTTTGAGAAGTCGACAGGCCCTTCTCTGTTGAGAGCTGAATATTCGGATGTTCTTTTACCTGGCATAATGTCGCTAATAAGTTATTTTCGTTCATCGCGGGAGTGCGTACCTGTTTAATGGCCTTTTGTATTTTTTCTTTTTTTAAAAAATGTAGTTCCTTGTGAAGAGCGTAGAATAAACTTCAAATATGTTTTGTTTCCTGTTTGAAAAAAAAAGAAGGTTCGAGTGAAAAAAACTAAATAAATAAACTGGGCAGCAAAGCTGGCCGCCCTCCAGAATACACGGGTTCGATTCCTGGTACTGCTAGGTATTTATCCCTGGTGAGTAGAGTGGAAGATCGTTCACCTAGCCTGAGAGCTGCTTTACCGAGCATTAGCAGCTCCAGGCCACGAAGACTGACGGCAGCCGGAACAGGGGAGATACCGCATCCAATGACGCCATTAATAGAGGATGACATGGCGGTCGGTCTGCCTGTAACAATGCGCCTGTGGACGGAGTTCTAGGTTTTTGTGCTACCCTCAACGAAGAAGATGTATGACACGCTATGACACAATCAATTAACCAGACTCATTTCACAAATTCACAAAAGATTTTCACGACTTTCCTGAGTCATATGAGAACACCTGTTGTCAAATGTAGCTACATGCGTGCCCTGAAAAACCTGGATATATTCTGGCAGTCTAACACATTTGTTGTCCTAACTCATGTCACTGATTCAATTATTAGATTCTATCATAACAAAAAAGGCACACTTATGAACTTCAGTGTTCTTTTAAATTGTAATTATCTTGAAGACTCAGTTCTGTACATGTAGATGTAAATGTGATATTTGAATTAATTGTGAAGTTTTGGCACACCACAATTTTGTATTTGGAAAGTAAGGTAGCTGATGTAACTGTATGATTTCTTTGAGCGTTATTGGTCTCAAATTCTGTTGATAACATTTTACGTTAACCTTCAAACATGAAACGTCACATCGTAATGGGACATGTTTAGTAAAAAAAATAAAATAAAAATAGAGCTAAGGGTAAATTTCAACAATATCAGGGCACGATGACTGAACTTCTATAAACTATTGAAAGTATTAAGTGTAACAAACAGTACCTCAGGTTATAAATAATCCCATGGCTGTTGAAGAAGTGAAGAGGTACAGCTAAATTATGTGGACCAAGTATGAAATTAGACTGATTGTAAAGATAAAACGTGGCTCAACCGCGAATTTTATTTGTCACACCTACAACTAGCTGAAACTTTCTCCCCAGTGCATTGTGACCAGGTTAGTCAACGATTATGAACATGTGAGTGAGCAAGTTGAAAGAGAAGCGTATAAAGAAAATAAATAATCTCATAACCCACAACTGAACGAAAATATCTCATGATGATGACCAAGTACAAAACAATAAGCTAAAATTTTTCAAACGCGTAGAAAATATGACAGACACACAGTTCACAAATACAGAGCAAGATCTTCTGAATAAAGGATTGAACTTTAATCTAGCTTCCAAAAAAAAAAAAAATGATTCAAATGGCTCTGGGAACTATGGGACTTAACTTCTGAGGTCACCAGTCCCCTAGAACTACTTAAACCTAAGTAATCTAAGGACAACACAAACATCCGTGACCGAGGCAGGATTCGAACCTGAGACCGTAGCGGTCACGCGGTTCCAGACTGAAGCGCATAGAACAGCTCGGCCACTCAGGTCGGCTCTAGCTTCCGAGCTACCCGGTAATATGATATATCTTATAGTTAATATATCTTATAGTTAATATATCTTATATAGTTAATATATTTTATAGTTAATGGAAAGATAACCCTATACATTATACGATTCCTTACTGTAGATAAAAAAAAATTACTTCTAGAGAGAATAATGTAGGCGCAAATCAAGTGCGACGACAAAAACAAATAAAAAAATGGATAAAACAACTGCCAAACCTTCAACAAGAGCTACATTTTTCCTAACCAAAACGAATGTAAACACAAATTGTAAGATGCTGCTACTTTAGACACATGGAAACTTTTGCACGTAGGTTATCGCTGGAGAATGGCTTAAAAAGCCGAAACCGGTTCTTAAAAGAAAGATATGTTTAAGTAAATAACAGCACGAGTGAAAAAAGGCGTCATATATGTCGCCCGCTCGGCCTTCCATCCAACAAAGCCAATGCTACTGGATCTTCCTCTTCTTTTACCAATGACAAGATTACCGCAGTTAGAAGCTGTGGCGGTTGTCGAACCTCGCCCGCAGACAGACAACCAAGTCGTTTTGGTAATCCAATTAGAGCCTCAGATTTTACAATGATTATTTAAGCTGCTCCACCGCACTGCAGAGAGAAGATTTCTTATCAGTTGGAGAGGGAGCAGATTGCTCCACTTTAACATACAACCGAGTCGTATATTGGTTAACTGCCGCGCGGGACTTTCTCGTCAAATACCTGGTTTTATGACTCCTTAACGACTTTCTCGCCTGGAAGGAATGACACGTATACGCGCGAAAAACTGGAAATGCAAGGTGGAAGGATGTCACATGCAACCGTAAAACCAGTAGCTGCACTGCAGACACGGAAACGAGCGAGCTTTTGGAAGCCGTACTAAGCTGTGTTCCATGTCGCGAGGCCCCACTATACGGGTTTCAGCTACACACTGCGCCTCGGATGAGTTTGAGAAATCCTAGAGATGCAGCCACGTTACCGGAAAATACAAACGGTGCGCTGGCTTCGTTTTCTAATAAGTTGAAACTGAATAAAGACTGAAAACGGAGGTCTAAATTCAAGCTATGGTATATGTATGGGTAAGCCATCACTACCAGGGGCCTAAAATAATAATTCACTGGAAATATTAATTTATCAGCACAAATATCATGAATGGCGAATGAGGATTTTCATCTGACTTCGGTGAACAATGTTCCACCGCTCCGGGTGTCGGTCAGTTCCAGTGAATACTAAATGATAAAACTAAGAATAGCCAACTGTCTCAATTCCAAGCAACAGTTAATACAAAAGAGAAAACTAAACACTCTGCAATTAATTGTGAAACCTCCCCTTAGAAAAATTTTATAAATGACAGCGCTGGAAAACCTGTACGTTATTTGATTTTCAAACAGCTGAGCAAAACTGAACGTACTCAGACATTTCTAGCTACACTAATTACACAAGCTACAAGAAAAAATCAGAAGATTCTAGTGAAGTATCCTCGGCTAAGGGTCGACATATGAAACATCCCCCTAGAAAAATTAATGAATTACTGTGCTGGTAAACCCCTTAAGTTATTTGATTTTCAAACAGCTGAGCAAAACTGAACGAACTCAGACATTTCTCTCTTTACTTATTCTGATCATCACTAAACTGACACACAATATTTTTAGCGCAACGCAAGCTGACTTTCAATAATCCCTACAAAAGAATGGCCGTGACTAACAATAACCTATACTTTTCATGAATCACTTACCTCTAAAAAATCTTCCTTACTCGAACTAGACACTGTTAGCAAATCAAAAATTTTGATAGAGAACAAACAGTGTATTTACCTTAATAGTGTTCAAAAATCATAGTTCATGACATCCAGACTTGTATTACAAATTTACTCTTTCTGATGGACAAACGTCCAGATCATCCGCTCTCAAAACTCCGCCAACTCTCTCCCCACATCCACCACTGCTGGCGGCTCACCTCCAACTGCGCAACGCTAAGCGCTGTTCACATGCAACTGCCCAACACTACAATAGCAAATATTCCAACAATGCCAACCAGCCACAGACTGCACACAGCACAGCCAGTGATTTTCATACAGAGCGCTACGTGACGTTACCAACATGAAAACCTAAACAGCCTACTTACAACTGTAAATAAAGTAACCTCACTTTCACTTCATTTAGTTTGGGAAGTGAGTTACAGGGTGGCCCAAATACGTGTTACACAAAGTTTTTGTCTGCTACGACATAATACAGAGTGACAGACTCTTGTTATCACGTTTATGTAGTGGAACACGATCTGAAATTTAATAGAAAACATTTTGCAAGTGCTTTCCTTCTGCAGTAACGAGAGTGTAGCCTACTGAACTGAAATCAGTGATGAATTACTGAAGATCACCTTTTTCGACTACACGGATCTTTCTGGAGATTGCAGTACTGTTGTTCTGGAGTGCTGTAGGTGTATCAACGAAGACTCTGTGGCTCATATGATTGTGAGCACTATGGGCCTTAACATCTGAGGTCATCTGTCCCCTAGAACTTAGAACTACTTAAATCTAACTAACCTAAGGGCATCACACACATCTATGCCCGAGGCAGGATTCGAACCTGCGACCGTAGCGGTCGCGCGGTTCCACTCTGTAGCGCCTAGAACCGGTCGGCCACTCCGGCCGGCGAAGACTCTGTCCTTCAGATAATCCCAACAGAAATAATCATACGGCACGAGACTGGGACTATAAAGGGGCCATTCCAAACCAAGTCCAGCAGTTTGAATGTGTGGAATCACAGCACCCAAATGGAACCAAATCTGTTTGTTAACGACGCCATGGACATGGAATTGTGTCTCATAACTAAACCTGATCCTCAACGAGAGGTCTTAGTCATCTCATTTCCAAATGAATATCGCTGCTCCACATCACTGTCCTTCAAAGGTTCAGTGAGTTTTGTAAAGGAAAATGTTTAGTTTCAGTTTCATTTTCTTCAGGAGGGACAGCCCTGACATCGTGAGTTACTGTGCTGAACATCTTTTTGATGTAATGGGCTCCTCGCTGCATAGGGTTCCCACTCGTTCCACATTGTTCAGGGTTTCAGCTGAGCCTGATTGCCCTGAGTGGCCCTTCGTTGATTCATGTAGATACCCAGTCTTTTAATAAGTAGTTTCATCAACAAAATCTGCACCACAGGCTGCCTTAATTTTGTCATCACAATTAGACTTCCTTTCAGTACCGTCATCTCAGGGTGGAATGATCAAGTTGGATAGTGCTGTTTGAGCTGTGCACGGCTCGTGTTCGTGCCGCTATTCCTTGACAACTTGTCTTGGTGGTACTGCCGTCTCGTTTCTTATTCGATTTACTGGAGTCACTAAATAGCTGCCTTGCCTGCCCGTGAGTGACAGCAGCAGCGCTTATCGGTAAGATCACTGTCGTACTATGTTTGGAGCAGCCGCTAGTATTTCCGGGTCGTCGTGTATCGGGAGTTGAGTGGGGACGGAGCAGCAGTGAGGCCCGGACAGCCATGACTCTCCCGACCGTTGCCGGCACACAGGACTTCCGTGGGGCGACGTTGGTTGGTCGTTCGGTCACCGACCGCTTCCGGGTTCTCTGAGTGTGTCGACTTACGATTCCTCCTAGTTGTTTCACAGTTACTGGTTTTAGTATTGTTCGAGTTGTTTGTGGAAGTGTTTTCGCGGAACTGTGTGTAGCTGTTGTGGCTTTTACTGAGCAGTTATATTAATGCTATCTGCGTGCTGGATTGAGGTAATGAGTCGGTTGGGACGGAGCAGCAAGCAAGCCTCTGCGGCGCGAGGCCCCAGGCCGGGGCCGCTGTCGATGTACACGCGCTTTCGGATTGTGAGGCGCTATCTGCGAGAACGACAAGTTCGTTGCCCACCGAACCTGGACGCTGGAGGTGAGTGATCAGTTAATCTGATATGAAACCTCAACTATTGTGACATCTCTTCGTTCATTTGCGAGTTGTTGCGCCCTTGGCCATTCGGGCTACCAACATCGTGTGATGCGTCTTCCTATATTGTGATTAATTATTAAATTGACTGTTACTTATCAGTGAAGTGCACCAGCGGTATTTTCTGCCCTGTGGCCGTTAACGCTCCAATTACCTGCCCTGGTCGTTAGCGTAGTTTGTAGGCAGTGTCCCTTTCCCTCGTCGTGTTGTTGCTGTCCAACGCGGCGTGTAGTTCGACAGCCCTTTTAAGTTGTTTGGTTCATATTTGCTTAGAGTGGTTATTGTTGCCCTAGCTGTTTCTAAACGCCAATTTCTGGAGTGTAGTGCTGTTCGTGTTCTCGTCATGGGACGATTTCTCCATCATCGTGCCGTTGGTCGCATGGAAAGGAGTTGGTTAAATGTTTGGTCGGTCCTTGGGCCGTCCCTAGTTTGGGTTGCCATCCGATTACCTAACTTCAGCTCTTGGCTGCCTGTCTCACCTCACCTTATGTTTGAGCTACATTACCAAGCCAACCCTTGGAACACTTTTGAGCATCACTTATTCTGTTTGTTCAAAATTGTGCTTTTCATTTTAGTTGTTGTGTGAATTTTCCTGCTTAAATTTTTTTATTAATGTGCCTTAATTATACACTCCTGGAAATGGAAAAAAGAACACATTGACACCGGTGTGTCAGACCCACCATACTTGCTCCGGACACTGCGAGAGGGCTGAACAAGCAATGATCACACGCACGGCACAGCGGACACACCAGGAACCGCGGTGTTGGCCGTCGAATGGCGCTAGCTGCGCAGCATTTGTGCACCGCCGCCGTCAGTGTCAACCAGTTTGCCGTGGCATACGGAGCTCCATCGCAGTCTTTAACACTGGTAGCATGCCGCGACAGCGTGGACGTGAACCGTATGTGCAGTTGACAGACTTTAAGCAAGGGTGTATAGTGGGCATGGGGGAGGCCGGGTGGACGTACCGCTGAATTGCTCAACACGTGGGGCGTGAGGTCTCCACAGTACATCGATGTTGTCGCCAGTGGTCGGCGGAAGGTGCACGTGCCCGTCGACCTGGGACCGGACCGCAGCGACGCACGGATGCACGCCAAGGCCGTAGGATCCTACGCAGTGCCGTAGGGGACCGCACCGCCACTTCCCAGCAAATTAGGGACACTGTTGCTCCTGGGGTATCGGGGAGGACCATTCGCAACCGTCTCCATGAAGCTGGGCTACGGTCCCGCACACCGTTAGGCCGTCTTCCGCTCACGCCCCAACATCGTACAGCCCGCCTCCAGTGGTGTCGCGACAGGCGTGAATGGAGGGACGAATGGAGACGTGTCGTCTTCAGCGATGAGAGTCGCTTCTGCCTTGGTGCCAATGATGGTCGTATGCGTGTTTGGCGCCGTGCAGGTGAGCGCCACAATCAGGACTGCATACGACCGACACACACAGGGCCAACACCCGGCATCATGGTGTGGGGAGCGATCTCCTACACTGGCCGTACACCTCTGGTGATCGTCGAGGGGACACTGAATAGTGCACGGTACATCCAAACCGTCATCGAACCCATCGTTCTACCATTCCTAGACCGGCAAGGGAACTTGCTGTTCCAACAGGACAATGCACGTCCGCATGTATCCCGTGCCACCCAACGTGCTCTAGAAGGTGTAAGTCAGCAAGATCTCCGGATCTTTCCCCCATTTAGCATGTTTGGGACTGGATGAAGCGTCGTCTCACGCGGTCTGCACGTTCAGCACGAACGCTGGTCCAACTGAGGCGCCAGGTGGAAATGGCATGGCAAGCCGTTCCACAGGACGACATCCAGCATATCTACGATCGTCTCCATGGGAGAATAGCAGCCTGCATTGCTAAGAAAGGTGGATATACACTGTACTAGTGCCGACATTGTGCCTGCTCTGTTGCCTGTGTCTATGTGCCTGTGGTTCTGTCAGTGTGATCATGTGATGTATCTGACCCCAGGAATGTGTCAATAAAGTTTCCCCTTCCTGGGACAATGAATTCACGGTGTTCTTATTTCAATTTCCAGGAGTGTAGTTGTCCTTCAGACGTGTAGTGTAGGCCTTCGGCTGTTAGTTGTTTTCATTGCATGTTTTTTATATTTTTTGCCTTCTATTTTTAATTGCTTTGATTTCTAAGCCAGGCCTTCAGTCGTTCTTGTGTTTGCTGTGTGGTTTTGGGCCTTCAGCCCACAAAGCAGCTCAAGTTTTCGCTAACTAGGCCTTCAGCCGTATTGTGTAACTGTGGTCTGTTAAGCCAATGTGGTTCTTAGAATACTAAAGTTGTGTGTTTGATTACGCAACTCACAGTAACTGTATAAAGCCCCATCCACAACCTTAACCTTATCCTCTGCGCTCTCTGACTACCTACCAACCAGGTTTCACTGTTCTTGAACACAATGTGCAGTTGGATGAACGTCTCAGCATAAGAATACGTCCAGAATTTGCGTAAAGTGCCATCAGTAAACACTTCCGGGCTAAATTGCCGCGGTCGATCTGTAGAACTTCTTCTCCCTGACGTTTCGTTCTCAACTACGGAGAACATCTTCCGAGGTGAGTCGACTACAGTAGTACAAGTTTATATGCCAACTAGCTCTGCAGATAATGAAGAAATTGATGAAATGTATGATGAGATAAAAGAAATTATTCAAGTAGTGAAGGGAGACGAAAATTTAATAGTCATGGGTGACTGGAATTCGTCAGTAGGAAAAGGGAGAGAAGGAAACATAGTAGGTGATTATGGATTGGGGCTAAGAAATGAAAGAGGAAGCCGTCTGGTAGAATTTTGCACAGAGCATAACTTAATCATAGCTAACACTTGGTTCAAGAATCATAAAAGAAGGTTGTATACATGGAAGAATCCTGGAGATACTAAAAGGTATCAGATAGATTATATAATGGTAAGACAGAGATTTAGGAACCAGGTTTTAAATTGTAAGACATTTCCAGGGGCAGATGTGGACTCTGACCACAATCTATTGGTTATGATCTGTAGGTTAAAACTGAAGAAACTGCAAAAAGGTGGGAATTTAAGGACATGGGATCTGGATAAGCTAAAAGAACCAGAGGTTGTACAGAGTTTCAAGGAGAGTATAAGGGGACAATTGACAGGAATGGGTGAAAGAAACACAGTAAAAGAAGAATGGGTAGCTCTGAGGGATGAAGTAGTGAAGGCAGCAGAGGATAAAGTAGGTAAAAAGACGAGGGCTGCTAGAAATCCTTGGGTAACAGAAGAAATATTGAATTTAATTGATGAAAGGAGAAAATATAAAAATGCAGTAAATGAAGCAGGCAAAAAGGAATACAAACGTCTCAAAAATGAGATCGACAGGAAGTGCAAAATGGCTAAGCAGGGATGGCTAGAGGACAAATGTAAGGATGTAGAAGCTTATCTCACTAGCGGTAAGATAGACACTGCCTACAGGAAAATTAAAGAGACCTTTGGAGAGAAGAGAACCACGTGTATGAATATCAAGAGCTCAGATGGCAACCCAGTTCTAAGCAAAGAAGGGAAGGCAGAAAGGTGGAAGGAGTATATAGAAGGATTATACAAGGGCGACGTACTTGAGGACAATATTATGGAAATGGAAGAGGATGTAGATGAAAACGAAATGGGAGATACGATACTGCGTGAAGAGCTTGACAGAACACTGAAAGATCTGAGTCGAAACAAGGCCCCCAGAGTAGACAACATTCCATTAGAACTACTGACGGCCTTGGGAGAGCCAGTCATGACAAAACTCTACCAGCTGGTGAGCAAGATGTATGAGACAGGCGAAATACCCTCAGACTTCAAGAAGAATATAATAATTCCAATCCCAAAGAAAGCAGGTGTTGACAGATGTGAAAATTACCGAACTATCAGTTTAATAAGTCACAGCAGCAAAATACTAACGCGAATTCTTTACAGACGAATGGAAAAACTGGTAGATGCGGACCTCGGGGAGGATCAGTTTGGATTTCGTAGAAATGTTGGAACACGTGAGGCAATACTGACCTTACGACTTATCTTAGAAGAAAGATTAAGAAAAGGCAAACATACGTTTCTAGCATTTGTAGACTTAGATAAAGCTTTTGACAATGTTGACTGAAATACTCTCTTTCAAATTCTAAAGGTGGCAGGGGTAAAATACAGGGAGCGAAAGGCTATTTACAATTTGTACAGAAACCAGATGGCAGTCACAAGAGTCGAGGGGCATGAAAGGGAAGCAGTGGTTGTGAAAGGAGTGAGACAGGGTTGTAGCCTCTCCCCGATGTTATTCAGTCTGTATATTGAGCAAGCAGTGAAGGAAACAAAACAAAAATTTGGAGTAGGTATTAAAATTCATGGAGAAGAAGTAAAAACTTTGAGGTTCGCCGATGACATTGTAATTCTGTCACAGACGGCAAAGGACTTGGAAGAGCAGTTGAACGGAATGGACAGTGTCTTGAAAGGAGGATATAAGATGAACATCAACAAAAGCAAAACGAGGATAATGGAATGTAGTCAAATTAAATCGGGTGATGCTGAGGAAATTAGTTAGGAAATGAGACAATTAAAGTAGTAAAAGAGTTTTGCTATTTAGGAAGTAAAATAACTGATGATGGTCGAAGTAGAGAAGATATAAAATGTAGACTGGCAATGGCAAGGAAAGCGTTTCTGAAGAAGAGAAATTTGTTAACGTCGAATATAGATTTATGTATCAGGAAGTCGTTTCTGAAAGTATTTGTATGGAGTGTAGCCATGTATGGAAGTGAAACATGGACGATAACTGGTTTGGACAAGAAGAGAATAGAAGCTTTCGAAATGTGGTGCTACAGAAGAATGCTGAAGATAAGGTGGATAGATCACGTAACTAATGAGGAGGTATTATTGAATAGGATTGGGGAGAAGAGAAGTTTGTGGCACAACTTGACTAGAAGAAGGGATCGGTTAGTAGGACATGTTTTGAGGCACCAAGGGATCACAAATTTAGCATTGGAGGGCAGCGTGGAGGGTAAAAATCGTAGAGGGAGACCAAGAGATGAATACACTACGCAGATTCAGAAGGATGTAGGTTGCAGTAGGTACTGGGAGATGAAGAAGCTTGCACAGGATAGAGTAGCATGGAGAGCTGCATCAAACCAGTCTCAGAACTGAAGACAATAACAACAACAACAACAACAACAATTCTGTGAAGAAAGTAAGAGGCACTGAGCCTCGTCGTACTAATTTGCTATCCCTTTTAAGTCAATGTTAACAATGACAAAAAACAGCCCTAGCCTGGGTATCCGGACACTACTATGTAACGCGGAATTGGTCACTATGTCAGGAGAGGCGAACCGTCAGCATAAACGGAGGCGAATAAAATCGTATTGTCAGTAGAGAAGCAGTCAGGAGTAATCCGTGACTAAGAACGTGGACTCGTCATTGCATGTCACCTGCCCAACAAATCCAGCAAGGGCATTTCAACCCTTCTAAAGTCGAAACGCGAAGGAATAACCAAAGCTAAAGCAAGACCACGCAGACCTCAAGTACTGACGGAAAGGGACCATCGAGCGTTGCGTTGTTGTAAAAAAATCTGGCGAAATCAGCGGAAAAAATCGCTCGTGAGTTTCAAAGTGCTACCTGCAGTCCAGCCAGCTCAATGACTGTGATTAGGGAGTTATGAAACACGGTGTAAAATTGTCAAATAATTCCTCATAATCCACACATTTGTGCAGTCAGTGCTAAGCCACACTTGAGACGGTGTAACGATGACACAACGTGGTGGGTAACTGGAAACGAGTGATTTTGAGTGATGAGTCACGCTTTGTACCCTATGCCAATTTGATGGAGTAGTTCTGGTTTGGCGAATGCTACAAGTACGTTACCTACATCCATGTGTATTCCCAAAAAAGGTAAAGTCTTATGACATGGCAGACTGGAGTATCATTCATCACCAGTATATCTGGGTGTTACCCTTGGCTGAACTCTGTCCTTCAAGAAACATTGCCATAACATGAGGCTGATAGTTAGTTCACGGAATAACATCTTGAGGAAGCTAACATGCACCGCCTGGGAAGCAAGTCCTCCCGTCCTGAGAATTTTGGCTCTTACTTTATGTGCGCCCTCTGCAGAGTATGCTTCACCTGTGTGGAGTGACCAACTCACACCAAACAGGTTGATATTGCAATCAATGAGACCGTCCGAATTTTGTCGAGATTCATGGAGCCAACTCCAGTCGATAAAATCTACCCAATTGTTGGAATAGCTCCCCAAACTATAAGAAGAGCTGTGCTGCTCATGTAGAGAGGGCTAAGCAAAGTTATGATCCCCGACATCCACTGCATGATCATCAGGCTGTAGTCCGTCGACTGAAGTCGAGAAAGAACTTCATCACCAGAACTCAACCACTGGAGGAAACACCAGAGTCTAACCGCATCACCAGATGGAAGAGCAAGCTACCACCTGATATCCTTGTAAAGGAAGAGCTAGCTCCAGGAAAGGATTTGCCCTACCCTATTTGAAGATCGCTCAATCGTCTTGGGTGGGCGTTCCTCTATGCAAGACCAACATGCGAAAGTGGGGCATTCTTTCTGCTGATGGAGATACATGCCGCGAGTGCGGAACAACACAAGGCCCGGCCTACCTTCTAATTTGTCCTCAACTTGAACAGCCCTGCACAACACAGGACCTGATCGAGCGTACCAACAAGGCCATCGGAGTTGCTACCTTCTGGAAATGCTGACCGGTCACGGAAATGAATGACCGGCTGGGAAAACCCCGAAGGAAAGGTTCAGCCACCTAATTGCAAAGGTTTTCCCGATCCTCTGTACCAGCAGGCACCTTTTCGTCGCAAGTATGAGAGTTGTGTTGCTCAGCGTAACGTGTGAGTGTCGGTGACGGTATTGTGTGCGAGTGTCTTATAGTGTCATGTTTTTGTTGGATGATGATGATGCAACGGAGAGGGTGAAACCTTGTGTCGGGACAGAGCCTACACCTCTCGAAGAGCGTCACGGCGTCCGCCAAGCTTAACGTCAACATTCGACGCATGGATCACCATCAACAGCATCGCATGCCCTCACTCCGCGCGACACTCAGAGGGGTGAAACTGAATCCAGGACACTGCCGCAAAGACTGACGATTAGGGACTTCACTCCACCATCCCTCCTGTCCCCCCTGCCGTAAAGGGAGAGAACACGCGCCGTATCCAGACGATCATTCATCCCAGTACCGGCCACGTCCGGCGGTGCTTAACTTCGTTGATCTGACAGGAACCAGTGTATCTGTTGTGACTGACAATTCGCAGTTTTTCACACACACAACTTTATTGATGTACGTTCACAAGGTTAATGACTGAAGATACAAACGAAAAGTAACAATAACGAAAAAAGGTCTCCTAATTGAGGCAAACAAAAGTTCACTTCCAATTTTCCACAAAGGTTCGTGGTAACACACTCACACACTAGTAACAGTCAAATTCCGAGACGAAGACATAATCTTCATCAGTCGCAGTACCCGAGGTCGGCATCCGGCGTGAACTGAACTTCGGGCCTGGTTCTAGCCCCTATATAGCTGTCTCCAGCCAATCAGGTTTTGGCGTAGTGATACTTCCTGCAGGAAGTACTGCTCGGAATGTCTGTTTCCCTTATCTTGTATGTAAATAGCAGGTGTTTACCATGGTGCTTTTGGTACGCCTTGGGCATACACAACCTCGTCCTCTGTGGTGTAATATGGGTTGCCAGCCCTCAGGGGCTGCCTCGGCTCCGGTATAACAGTTATACTATCTCGGCACGGCCGTCGAGTGAGTTCCCAACAGTGAACTACAGAGTAGACGGTGTTATGACATGCCGGTGTTTTCCGATCTTAGGATGTGGTCGTCTTATTGCTCTTAAGAAACTGCTAAAAGCTCAAGTATATTCTACAGCACTGTGTACTGCGTACAATAACGCAACAGTTCGAAGGCGATGACTGTGTCAGAGTAATACTGCACCCTGACATGAAGCAGCATCTTTGAGGCAACAGTCCGTGGACAGTAACATTCCTGAAATGGATTGGCCTGCACGGAGGCCCGATCTAAACCCGATGGAGTACCTTTGGGATAATTTGGAACGTCGAATCCGCTACAGGCGTCAGCATTCAACAACAGTACTTTTTCTAGTCTCGGTTTTGAGGAAAATTGAGCTTCCACCCCCTTACAGACATCACCTCACTGAAAGCGCATCCATCAGAGATACCGATAAAAGAATTTTTGCCCATTTGCCACCCTTTTCCCATTACTCAGTAACAATTAGGAATTAATATTTTTCCTCATTTATATTTTAAATCATTAATTTACCAGGGAAAAGCGGAAACGTTTGTAACTGGATCTTACAATGGTTGAGGAACTACCAATATTTATGAAATACACTGAAATAATGAAACTAGAAGTCAAAAAATATGAACTAGTTTTAGAAACGATTTTACGCGCAGAGTTACACACCGAATAAGCAATGAGCGGAGTGACGGAAAATTCCGGGAGAGGAATGAAAACGCCAGGGGAACGGGTGCCATTGTTAAGGTTCGCAAACGATATGGCCTTTCTGGCCGGCAGTAAATAAAATCTGTTGCAGTAAACGGACAACATGCGAAGATGAGGGTTATGAAGAATGGTAAATAGAATATTAAAGGGTAAACATTTAAAACTGAGAACGACAAGGTAGGGTAAGAAACGAAACAAGTATCCAATCCACGGCGCAAGAAGACAGTGGAGGGCAGCAATAAGGGAGAAATGAGTAGCTCACTGTTACAGACGAAGAAAGCTTTCCTTAAAAAAAAAAAAAAAAAAAAAAAAAAAAAAAAAAAAAAAAAAAAAAAAAAAAAAAAAAAGGGGCCTTATTGGAAATGCTACAGATGAACAATTGAAGAACAGAAGGGGAAGTACATTTCCCCTTTTTCATGTTTATTCTTTATGAACGTTCTGCCTTTGGAGTATGTTCCGGTCTCCACTAAGTTTATAACCATTGTTCCTATTTAACGCACTGGTCCAAATGAAAACCTACCTGTACAGGTCCATTTTTTATAGAATATAGAAGAGAAAAAATTTTTTGAGTTTATTGTCTAGTAGACAACGAACGATTAAGAACTGTTCAGATTTCCAGCTAGATGAAGATCGGTATAGGGCTTCGGTGCCTTCAAATATATCTTGCGCACTTTCGTGAGACTACAGTTTCTTTTTATGTGTGTTTTAGTTGAACGGAAATGGGATGGCCAATTGAGTCATTTCATGTAAAGCAAGCTGTTACACATGTATGAGGATGGTTCAATAAGTGTAGCAAATTTCCGTGGAAGAAATTGGTAAACTTGATTATTTCCAAGGATCGCATAAAGAATTTCAACAATACACAGCGTACAGTTCATTGTTGAAGCCGTCTAAATTGATCAGAAAAACGACTTTCGATCTCTTACTAAACATTTTCATTTGAAGGGTTGGACTGCCGCCCAAATCAAAACAGAATTGTATGGAGTTCATGCGGACTCTGCACCAGCACTGAAGACAATTTACTTTTGCATTAATTTTTTAAGAGATACCATATTCGCCGTTGACGGCAGAAATTATTTATTTCACTACTGCAGTTTCGGCCACTGGGCTATTTTCGAGTGGTGCTGCAAAACATTTTGCTTCAGACTTTAAAATCTTCTGACATCCACACATTTCACTTGAAAATGGCCGAAAGGAAGAATCTGCAAAAGTGTAATTAACAATTTCTAGAGTTAACGTCGAATATGACGTCTTTTAAAAAGTTCTACATGACTGTGAACCCTGACCATGAGAAGTTAATCAGTTTTGGATTAATGAATTTACATGCTGTCGGCCAGGCACCGGAGACGAAGCGCACTCCGGCTGTCCAAATGAGGTCACCACAAAGTTGGTTCCGGACTGAAGCGCCCAGAACCGCTTGGCCACGGAGGCTGCCTCGCTCATACTCCACCCGTCGGAAGTTTTAGTATGTCGTTCATGACAATTACCCCTATTAGTACTACACAAAAATTTGCTACTACATGAATTGTTTCCCTAATCGACCTTGTTTTGGTCTTCGTTGATTGGACTATAAAATGAAACTGCGCCAACTGTTTGTGGTTAGTTATACCATCTCGGTCTGCACTAAGCTGCCCTGTCTCGTAGTGGCCAAGCCGCGTTAGGATTTTTATTCAGCGATCTTCGAAATTGAAAGGGAAAAAGGAAATGAGGTGATTTGCAGGCGGAGAAGAGGCACAGAGTACCAGTTTCGAGTTTCAAGGACGATTGCACTTGTTGCTGTGGGTTTGGGGAGCGAGCGAGCGAGAGAGAGAGAGAGAGAGAGAGAGAGAGAGAGAGAGAGAGAGAGCGGCCACGCCTCGCGGAAGCAGCTCGGAGGTGCCTCCCTCTTGCTGTTGTCTGCCCACGCCTCCCTGCAAAGTGTTTTCGTACAATGACGGTGTGGTGCTTATTCTTCACGACACCACTCACCTCACACCTGCCTGGAGGGCCACAGCCGGACAGGAGTGGTGTAGGGCTTCGGGGAGTTAAGCACGAAACGTAGAGTGATTTTGCAGCCCAATAATGTTCAGACTTACAAAAACGGCTGAATTAGCGTGGTGCGTAAGTTCCTAGAGTTTTTGTTTTTCGTGTTGGAATCTTGGTTTCCGTATGCTTATTTATCTTTGTCTTTTTTTTATTTATAGTTCACTGTAGCTATTTGAGTTTACATACTGTCATTTGGAGATGGACGTGGATCTGTGAACGTTAGAAAATGGAGTGTTAAGTGGAGATACTGGAGCATATCCGACATGTTCTTCCCTTTAAGTTAAAAACAAGGGTGAGAGCAGCGGAGGCAGCGAGAAACATTTGCGCACTGCATGGGGTAATGCCATCAGCACGGCAAGAAAATGTTTTTTTCGCTTTAAGGAGGGACCGTTTTGACGTTGGTGAGCCCACGTTCAGGATGACCTTCCGGATTTGATGAAGATCCTGTAAACGCATTAATCCACAATGATCCGTGTCTGTGTATTCGAGAACTGGCGAACGTGATTAACTGTGATCATTCTAACGAAGAGCGACATTTGCATACAATGTGAAAGATCCAAAAATCGGGTGTATGAGTACCGCATAAATCAGCCCATGGCCGTAGGTGCACCTCTGCTTCCTTGTCGCTAATTGGCTGTCCGCCCTGATAGCTGAGTCATCACCGTGACGGATTGCCGTCCTAGGTGCCCGGGTTCCATTTCCGGCTGGGTCAAGAATTTTCTCCGCTCAGGGAGTGGTGTTGTGTTATCTTCATCAACATTTCATACCCATCCAGCGCGTAGATCGCCCAAAGTGGCGTCGAAAGTAATAAGACCTGCACCAAGGCGGCCGGACCTGACCTGTAAGGGGCCTACCGGCCAACGACGCCAGACGCCCATTTCCATTTCACCAGCTGGCTCGTGGATCACACTGACCATTCCTATCCTGTATCCTACTGGTGAAGAAAAGTGGCATCATTTATGGTAGCAGAAGGAAAAGAAAGGAATGGATGTGCCCAAACAAAGCAGCAACTCTGGGCGCATCCATAAAAGATAATGTTGTGCATCTGGCGGAACGGTAACGGCGTGGTGCACTATAGATTGTTTCCCTGAGTAGTAACCATCACTGCTGACGTTTATTGTCAACAACTCAGAGATCTTGCAGATCAGTCCAAGAACACCGACCGAGAAGACTGCGTTCAGTGGTGCTACACCACGACAATGTCTGCCTGCATTCTGCTAGAATGACAAAGGCAATATACAGCTGTTTGGTTGGGAAACCATTCCGCACGCACCTTATTCTCCTTATCTTGACCCACATATTTTCACCTTTTTCCACTGTATCGAACGGCCTTCAAAGAACTTCCTTTCCGAATGAAAATGCGTTCCGAACATGGCTCGACGAGTTCTTCGCCTCAAAACCTCGTGATTTCTACAGTCGCGGAATAGTAAAGTTACTCCAGCGTTGGCACATTGTTGTAAATAGTGAAGGAGACTATATTGTTGATGACTAAAGTCTCTGTTATGCGTGTACGTTGTGTTTATTAAACTTATGGAAATACTATGAACTTATGCGTCACACCAATAAACTGTTGAAATTTACTTAAAGGAAAATATACGGTGCTGGCCATTAAAATTGCTACACCAAGAAGAAATGCAGATGATAAATGGGTATTCATTGGACAAATATATTATACTAGAACTGACATGTGATTACATTTTCACGCAATTTTGGTGCACCGATCCTGAGAAATCAGTACCCAGAACAACCAACTCTGGCCATAATAACGGCCTTGATACACCTGGACATTGAGTCAAACAGGACTTGGGTGACGTGTACAGGTACAGCTGCGCGTGCAGCTTCAACACGATATCACAGTTGATCAAGACTAGTGACTGGCGTATTGTGACGAGCCAGTTGCTCGGCCTCCATTGATCAGACGTTTCCAATTGGTGAGAGACCTGGAGAATGTGCTCGCCAGGGCATCAGTCGAACATTTTCTGTATCCAGAAAGGCCCGTACTGGGCCTGCAACATGCGGTCGTACATTATCCTGTAGGGTTTCGCAGGGATCGAATGAAGAATAGAGCCACGGGTCCTAACACATCTGAAATGTAACGTCCACTGTTCAAAGTGCCGTCAATGAGAACAAGAGGTGACCGAGACGTGTAACCAATGGCACCCCATACCATCACACCCGGTGATACGCCAGTATGGCGATGACGAATACACGCTTCCAATGTGCGTTCACCGCAATGTCGCCAAACACGGATGCGACCATCATAATGCTGTAAACAGAACCTGGATTCATCCGAAAAAATGATGTTTTGCCATTCGTGCACCCAGATGCCTGTCATCTCGACTGCTAGTGATACGAGGCCGTTGGGATCCAGCACGGCGTTCCGTATTACCCTCCTGAACCCACCGATTCCATATTTTGCTAACAGTCATCGCAATCGCGATAAGCTACAATCCGACCTTTTTCGAAGTCGGAAACGTGATGGTACGCATTTCTCCTTCTTACACGAGGCATCATAACAACGTTTCACCAGGCTAGGCCGGTCAACTGCTGTTTGTGTATGTGAAATCGGTTGGAAACGTTCCTCATGTCAGCACGTTGTAGGTGTCGTCACCGGCGGCCAACCTTGTGTGAATGCTCTGAAAAGCTGTTCATTTGCATATCACAGCATCTTCTTCCTGTCGGTTAAATTTCGCGTCTGTAGCACGTATTCTTCGTGGTGTAGCAATTTTAATGGCCAGTACTGTACTTATTTTCTCCAAATTAGCTGTTTTATAAACTTTAACAATTCATGTTGGTATTTGGCAACTCACAGTGTCGTTTATTGTTTTTGAAGGCCTCCCTTCATTGTAAGGAAAAGTTCGAGATAAAAAACCTTTTCCCTACTCTTTGCACTGCATATACAGTTATTTTCACCATTTATAGTCTTTAGGAGCCATCCTCTACCGTAAACGTACACTTTTTTTGGTTATCAGCCTTCTGACTGTTCGATGTGGACCGCTGCAACTTTTCACAGTGGCACATACATCAACCGTCATCGATTATTGGGTAGATCCATTTCTATCTCTCTCTTTTCACTATAGTTTTTGATCCCTCCGTGTCCCGCTAGCACCATGAAAAAAATCTTAAAAAACATGTCTCGTATAACGAATTAGTTCATGAACCGGGTACTACAATACTGTATAAGGTATACTATAATACTGTTTACTGTGTAACAGATACCACAGCACAAGATTTCACGTTCAAATGTCGGCAAATAGAATTCGTAAACGACGAACTAGACAGCAGGCTACAATACCATTTTTGATAGAACGAGATTTTCACTCTGCAGCGGAGTTTGTGCTGATATGAAACTTCCCGGCAGATTAAAACTATGTGCCGGACTGAGACTCGATATCGGGACCTTTGCCTTTCGCGAGCAAGTGCTCTACCAACTGAGCACTCAGTTCGTAGAGCACTTGCCCGCGAAAGGGAAAGGTCCCGAGATCGAGTCTCGGTCTGGCACACACTTTTAATCTGCCGGGAAGTTTCCCTATCTTTGATGTTTATACTTGTTGAGTTTCATGACGCTATGTTTACATTCCCTCGCACTTTAAATGAAAGAAACGTTTCTGTCGTACAGTAACCATGTTTACAACCGTCGACATATCTGAAGATAATATCCTGACGCGTAATTTACTGTGGCTAATAAGATTAGATTTTTTGACGCTTTAGACTTATTTTGACGCTTTTTTCCGCATTTTAAAAGTGCGAATACAACATTTGTACTGGTAAGAATTGAAGTACCATCTTGCCACATGTCAAAATCTATGGTTCTGATTTTTGGCGTCAGATCTATCAGTACGGCGTACCGGTGCGTACCGGCACAAATCAAGCAATATATAACGCCCCACAAACTATAAAAAATGCAAATGCACACGTAATCTGACGAAAACATTAAAATCGAAATTTACATATTTTTAAAACGTATTTATCTTACGATAATTGACATCTCACTGAAAAGCCTAGAGAATGGAGTAAATGCAATACATTTCAGAGTATGTGAAAACTGATGAGCTGGAATAAACTTCAGGTGTTAAATGTCAGAAATCGAAACTCTGTGACATGTATATTTCACACAAATACTCTTACTAAAATGAAATTACCGTGTGGCATTGCTGGCTGTGAGACCCCGGCTGGGGTTGTTCGGCCGTCGGGTGAGATCTCTCTGACTGACGCCACTTGCGCGTCTTCGTGATGAAGATGTTGCGGTTGATTTGCTTGAAGAGAGCAAACTGCGAGGTCATCGGACTCATCGGATTAGGGGGAAGTGTGGAGAAGGACGTCGACCGTGATTTGTCAAAGGAACCATGGCGACATTTGCCTCGAGCGATTTAGGGAAATCACGAAAAACCTAAGTCAGGATGGCCGGACACAGAACTGAACCGTCGTCTACTCCCGAACGCGAGTCCAGTGTGCTAACTACTGCGCCATCTCGCTCGGTTTGTGATGAAGATATGGTGAAGTGATTAGGAGAACATAAATACCCAACCCCGACAGGGAATCGACGTCAGGACCCGGCGCTAACCACTGGACCAAGAGCAGAGGACTGCTGATACTAATATCGTGCGTGGATTTTTGTAGCGTTGAAAGAATATTAGAAACTGAAAAGTCATGTTCAGACAAAAGTCAACACTGAATTGTAATTTTATCTTCACAAGTTCAACAACATCATGAGTATCAAGTTCCTCCAACTGTTAAAAACTGGAACGCTAAATTATACTTATACAGAATATGACCACTTAGATGAAGCTGAGATACTAAATTAAAATTACAAACATCTGTTAAATATTTAAACTAAATGTGAACAATTACTACTGGCGTTCTTAGAAGTCCATAAGTAAACACTGCACTGACTTTGATCATCTATGACATATTTGGCACGGAAAAACGTACAAGACAGTCGGTTGCAAGGTGTGTTAGAAGACAGGCGTGTTTTGTTATTTCTACGAAATAAGGATGCTGGACAAAATCTGTATTGTAAACGACACCGGCCGTGCGGTTCTAGGCGCTTCACTTTGGAACCGCGTGACCGCTACGGTCGCAGGTTCGAATCCTGCCTCGGGCATGGATGTGTGTGATGTCCTTAGGTTAGTTACGTTTAAGTAGTTCTAATTCTAGGGGCCTGATGACCACAGATGTTAAGTCCCATAGTGCTCAGAGCCTTTTGAACCATTTTTGAAAGGGACACCTCCTGCAGTACTTTTCCTCAACAAAAGTAGTCGATATCAAAAATATTTGTTTGAATTTTGAATAAGTTAACAATATCTCAGCTGATTTTGTACACGGTGTATTATATTTCAGGCTAAAATCCACAAAAACAAATTATTTTCGTTGTTACTATCGATATGTACTAGCTCTGTGCAGTTACAATTTTTTTGAAACGTTTGAAAGTACGAAATATTTGGCACACTAAAAATTCCTATTATTATTATTATTATTATTATTATTATTTACGCAATTTGGCATTATTTATGATGTTAATTTCTCGATTCATTTATAAAATGAAACCATAAATTAACAGAAATTCATTTCTCAAGAAAATTTGTAAACGCTTTGGGATATTGTTGGTGCCGCATTGTGAGGTCGTAGTGGGGCATGCCTATGATGTGATATCTGATCGGATTTTTAGTTAGGGGGGGGGGGGAAGACAATGTAATTTTCGGCTTTGTTAACGAAGAAATTGTACAGACAGTGTGGTATAGAAAAATGTGAGAGAATAAAATTTTGAGTAAAACAAAAAGTACAGCGGTGGCTCACTTCAAATTTATTACGTCAGTTGGAACCATGATAACCATGTCAAAAATTTCAGCTTCAAGAATCAGCCCTCGATGTGAAGAACTGGAGCCAACTACAAAAATGAAGATAAGTAAAAAGTTTATTGTAAATCTTACTCCTCTCGAAGCTTATTAAAACAGTTAACCATAAAGACAGGGACATTCAACAAATAATGTGAGGGAGGGGTAGATTACAGTATCCAAGCTGCAACTTCAATATGAGCCAGAAGCAGCAATAAACCATGGAGACAGCTGAAAGTAATAGCCTTTTATTAATTAGTTGAAATTCATCTCACAAAAATTCACTATGCAAATTTCTACGAACCTGGAGATACTAAGTACGCAGTATCGACTTCTACGGGATCATCAAGGACAAAGCACAGTATTTTAAGGTGCCTCATTTTCTTGGAAAGAAACGGCGTCTGTGCTGCTGCAGTCGCGTCAGGTGTGATGGCACACGCCAATTCCACCGATAATTTGAGGGTAGGTCACACTCGTCCTCCCGTTCCTAGCGTGTGTTTCCATGTTTTCCATATGCCAATGGCCTTGCCGCCATGGTAACACCGGTTCCCGTCGTATCACCAAAGTTAAGCACTGTTGGGCTTGGCTAGCACTTGGATGGGTCACCGTCCAGGTCTGCCGAGTGCTGTTGGCAAGTGGGGTGCACTCAGCCCTCGTGCGGCCAGTTGACGAGCTACTCGACTCTGAAGTAGCGACACCGATCACGAAAACTGAAAACGGCTGAGAGAGCGGTGTGTCCCCCCGTATCCGCACCCAGTGACGCCTTAGGGCTGAGGATGACACGGCGGCTGGTCGATGCCGTTGGGCCTCCGAGGCCTACTGCGACAGTTTTTGTTGTTTGGTATTTTCCACGTGTTCCTCTCCTCGCCGAATACTCGGAGGATCTTTTTATTTTTTGAAATTATGAATAAATTAACCCATGGCTGCGGGAGCGGTTTTCAATTTCTATATTGCCTCATCGATTTCGTGTCTACCAATCCCACCTTCAGATGCACCCTGTAGACCTGCATCTAATGAATGTTAGGTATAATTTCTTCGAAATCACAGCTTTCTGTCCGCACCGATAACAATACGTGCCATTTGAGGTCGGAGATGACAGCAATCTGTGATCTCGATGAAATTATATCTGACATCGATTAGATGCACACACACAAGGTGCTTCTGAAGATGGGGTTCGTGCCCCTAAAATCGGTAATATAGAAATTCAGAATCATTCTTGCAGCCAAATGTTAAATTATTTATAATTTCAACTCATCGCAGGGTTGCGTTCTCGCCGTCCAGCACAATGGAAAATTTAAATATACAGGGTGAATCACACAAAACTTACCCCGAATATGTTTCGATAATGGAAGATACCATTTATATGCGGATTTCACATTTTGGAATCAGTGGCGGGGACGCGCTTTTGAAGCCCACACACGGAGTGTCGCGAGTTTCAAATGTGTATTTATTTACAAACGGTACAAATATTTCAATGGAACAATGGCTATTGGCAGTATCACAATCAAATTAGACTAAATTCGAGCGTCATTGGTGTTTGTTGCAGTTGTCTAGCGCAAGTGGGTTTATGAGATATTGTAGTTTGAACATTATTAATACTGACAGTTATTTGTTCCAGGTTGTAGCACAAACGAAAGTGAATTTCATTTGGGTGTGTATTTGCTGCCCTAAACATATGCAGAGGTGTCATGGTGTTAGATAGGACATTGAATACGACAAACCAAAGATAAGCATAGGTGAATACAGTACCTCTGTGGGGTCTGACATGTAAAGAACCTACGTACCCTTAGACCCTGTGCTCGAAATGACCACCTCCAGTGTCAATACAACCTTGCAGTCTGCCTTGCAACGATTGCTGTACACGTTCTAGCACTTCAGAAGCGGCAGTAATACACCATTCCATATCATCTGTAATTGTTTGAAGAGGTTGATATCTACTGCGATATTGTAAGGTAACAGGGCATAATATGGAGCTCTTTCAAGTAGTTCGTAATTTATATTTAAAGCACAGCAGCAGAGATAATATGTTGGGCAAAATAGACCAGAAAATACTTATTCTGTGTTTTGATGGGCGTTGTAGTTCCGTTGCATAGTGTGGTTGGTTTTCTTTTAATTGCAACGATTTATAAAAGTGTGGTGATAAATGTGTAAAATTATATAATGTATTTAAATTTTAGTATTTAAATCTTATAAAAAATTGTTAACGATTGTGGCAATGTTTAAGGATTATTTTGACTAATGTAGTGTCACGTGAGCAGACTCAGGACTGTGGATATGAGCGGGAAAATCGGGTCTTTGTCCGTTGCGGTGGCAAGTTGGGAGCGGCAAAGTGCCGCGAGTGCTAGCATGGACGCCAGTGTACGTGAAGGAACAACCTGAAAGTGTGTAGGTGTGAGACAAACAGTGTACGGATTGCACCGATTATTATTTGTACAGATCGGATTTATTTGTGAACTTAAAAATGCATGGCCACAAAGTTAAGTGTTTCTTTTGAATAAATAAGTTTAAATCTGAACGTGTATAGTTCAATTCACTGCTGTTCAAAAGCTAGCCAACGTATGATTCAATAGCAGGGGAGCATATACAACCGTTCACTACCAACCCCCTTTGCAGATGAGCCACGTGAAAAATAGGTAGTGAACGAGCCCGAGTTCAGTTGCAATATCTTTCGGCAAACACAATACACGAACGAGCGGCGGCATACTTCCTAGATTCACAATCAACCATGAACATGTCCGCTTTTTGTCGTATTGGGAAATAGCACCTTGCAAGCACGTCCTGCTACGTCCATTATCACATAGTAAAGGACCGTCACAATGCAATAGCAGTGTACACAACAATACACGACGCAGACAAACCTGACGTCGTTGATTAGCATCTAAGCAAGCGGGTGGGACAAACAGCTCTTTGTGTTTACAGTGTTCACATTACTCGTGAACTACTAGCACTATCTTCCTGCAGCAAACACCACTGTCTCATTTGCGCTACTTTTAGGATTTTTATTGTTAATAGGCATTGTTCCATTTAAAAATCTGTGACTGTTGTAAAAAAAATTGCTCTTTCGTCAACGTCTCAAATTCTGTGTACTAGCTGCAAATACGCGCCTTTGCCTACTATTCAGTTCTGTGAATACCGCATAGCGAGATTGCCTTTCATGTCCGAAATAGTTACAGTGCATGAGTTAAGTGATTTACCCTGCACATGGCTTTACTTTTCAGTGTAACAAGCGATGCCGGCCAGTGTGGCACGGCGGTTCTTGGCGCTACAGTCTAATGCCGCGCGGCCGCTACTGTCGCAGGTTCGAATCCTGCCTCGGGCATGGATATGTGTGATGTCCTTAGGTTAGTTAGGTTTAAGTACTTCTAAGTCTATGGGACTGATGACCTCATAAGTTTAGTCCCACAGTGCTCAGAGCCATTTGAACCTTTTCTTTTCTTTAACAAGCAAATAATGCTGTCCTCTACGCAAAAGTTGTTCTGAACACGTCACTATTGTGCTCGAGACGTCTTACAACACCATAGGTTTCCCCCCTGTTAGTCCGACATCTTGCGCTGTCCAGAGAGGTCTTGTTGGGGGCTGACGGGCTGTCGGCAGCGTTCTCTCTCTCTCTCTCTCACACACACACACACAGCCTGCGATCTGCCCAGCGACGACGTAACGCCCGCATGCCCGCTCCACTACGCAGGGAGGGGCGCTACCGGATGTGGGGTGCCCATTGTTTACGCCAGCACCTGCCCAGCCCGGAACACGCAGAGGCAATGCACTCGTGACAAGCCGTGTCGGTGGCCTGTCATCCTTGAATATCGTTCAGCTTGGTTTTAAATTGCCACTGAAAAACTATAAGGGGCAGTCAAACGAAAACCGAACACCCGGCATAGCACACAGACAGCGCGACAGGTGGCTCCACTGTTGTTACGTTTCGATACTGTCACCGCTGTCACAAGTGTAGGGTTATGACCTTGGTTGTTGGCGGACTGGTCTAGTGTGTTTATCTAGATGCTAAAGTATCGTACAATAACGCCTCGGATTCGACTACCCTGTGTAACAAACGCGACCTGCATTTCAGGCCCGCTAGCTAAACAGACTCCGGCGGCCACATGGAAACAAGTGCCTCGGGCGTAGAACGACAATCAGACGAAAGCTACAGTTCGGCGATTTGGTTGGAAACCATTGCAACACCTTCCATACAATCCGGTTCTTTCACCGTGCGATTTTCACATCTTCGGCAACCTGATGATGACATCCTTTGACGTTACTTTCAATCGGACGAGGAAATGCAACAGTGGATGTGGTTGTGGATCCGTCAGCAGGCGACTACGTTCTACTAAACAGGCTTTTATCGTCTCGTCTCCCAGTGAGATAAATGTCAATGCGAGTGGTGATTACTTCTGAGTGGAACCATCCATAGTCTCGTTATGGCGGCTGTTAGGTTTCCATTTGACTGTTACTCATACTACACTGAAGCGCCGAAGAAACTGCTACAGGCACGAGTATTCAAACACGCTGCGGTCGGCAACGCCTATATAAGAGAACAAGTGTCTAGTGCAGTTGCTATATTGGTTATTGCTGCTACAACGACAGGTTATCTACATATGAGTTCGAACGTGGTGCTCCAATCGCCGCACGAGCTATGGGACACAGCATCTCCGAGTTAGCGATGAAATGGAGAATTTCCCGTACGACCATTTTGAGTGTACCGTGAATATCAGGAATCCGGTAAAACATCAAATCTGAGACATCCCTAAGGCCGGAAAAAGATCTTTCAAGAACGGGACCACGACAACTGAAGCGAGTCGTCCAAAAAAAGGTTCAAATGGCTCTGAGCACTATGGGACTTAACTTCTGAGGTCATCAGGCCCATAGAACTTAGAACTACTTAAACCTAACTAACCTAATGATATCACACACATCCATGCCCGAGGCAGGATTCGAACCTGCGACCGTAGCGGTCGCGCGATTCCAGACTGTAGCGCCTAGAACCGCTGGGCCACTCCGGCCGGCTGAGTCGTTCAACCCTTCCGCAAATTGCTGCAGGTTTCATTGCTAGGCCACCAACAAGTGTCAGCGTGCTAACCTTTCAACTGGCACGGAGATTTACGTACATCTGAAAAAAAGCACTGAACCTGACAATGTTATACTGATCAATTAGATAAAGGTACTAATTCGTTAAGTTTTATCTTCTCAAATGAGCTATTTTTAGTGAAAAAGTATCATTTTAGTGATAATTATTGGTCATAAACCAAACAATTAACAGGCTTTTTTGTTCCTGTAGGATGTTCGTGAGCGAGCTCTACGTTATCAGAAGAGAGGTGTGAGCAAGAGAGCAATTGATACCTTGCAGTCTGTGTCCCCAAGGAAAAGGAAACTGGACCAAGACACAAATACAATGCCCATTTGTGAACTCTCTGATTTGAAAGTGAAGGACGAAGAAATAAAAAGACTGAAATCAGAAGTTCTTTATAAGAAAAATGCCGTGCTTGAAAATAGTCTTAAAAAGTGTGAAGCAGTCCTGAAGAAAGCCGATACTGTTAGACGCGTCTTATTAAAGAAGACAAAATTAAGTGCTATAGCGAAAGAAAGTGTCGTAAAGAAATAAGTACAAAATACCTTATCTAAGTGTTTCACTGCAGGGCAAATTTGCTTTTTTTGCAAGGCAACAGACGTGTTAAATGGAGTGCTCAGGATATCGCCAATGCTAAGCTTTTTCTCATAAAGCTCATACACGTTTTAGGAAGGGAAATATACCTTTGCCATGTCGAGCAACACTTCAAAAATAAACTTCGAATTTTAAGTGTAATCTGGGTATTTCAGAAGAAGTTTTGGCAATTTTGAAAGCAAAGAGTCGTGCATTTACTCCCCTACAGGAGACAACTGTGTTGTTTTTCGATGAAATGAACATTGATGGTAGAATCGGCTATAATGCTTCGGAAGACAGGATTTTAGGACCTCACACAAATGTTCTAGTTGCAATTATTCGTGGTTTGTGTTGATCTTGGAAGCAGCCGATTTATTACAATTTTGATGTGACAATGAACTGTGGCCTGCTACTAGAATATTAAAAATTGAAAATTCGGGACTACATGTTGTGGCTGTAGCGTGTGACATGAGTGCAAAAAACTCTAAAGTGTGGCATGAACTTTGTGTTAATATCTCAAAAACCTTTTTCAATAATCCAGCGCACAATAAAAGAAAAATCTGGGTTTTTTATGATGTGCCACATTTATTGAAGCTCCTTAGGAACCACTTTTTAGATGAAGGGTTATCTCTTCCTGATGGAACTTTGATAACCACGAATGTGATTGAGAATTTGTTAGACAGCCAGAAAGGCGATCTGAATGTAGTACATCACATTTCAGAAGCGCACATGACTGTTACAGGACGTGATCGACAAAATGTTAGGATGGCAGCCCGCTTATTTTCACGTCGCACGGCGGCAGACCACAGCGGCAGTCCACCTTTAAGCCCTGTACACACATTTATTGCGCCATGACTGGCGTAGCGAGTAAATTGCTTGGAGTGAACATTTACCTTGAGTGCTTTCTGGTGGCAAGCCATCTACATCTACATTTATACTCCGCAAGCCACCCAACGGCGTGTGGCGGAGGGCACTTTACGTGCCACTGTCATTACCTCCTTTTCTTGTTCCAGTCGCGTATGGTTCGCGGGAAGAACGACTGTCTGAAAGCCTCCACGCGCGCTCTAATCTCTCTGATTTTGCGTTCGTGATCTCCACGGGAGGTATAAGTAGGGGGGAGCAATATATTCGATATCTCATCCAGAAACGCACCCTCTCGAAACCTGGCGAGCAAGCTACACCGCGATGCAGAGCGCATCTCTTGCAGAGTCTGCCACTTCAGTTTGCTAAACATCTCCGTAACGCTATCACGGTTACCACATAACCCTGTACGAAACGCGCCGCTCTTCTTTGGATCTTCTCTATCTCCTCTGTCAACCCGATCTGGTACGGATCCCACACTGATGAGCAATACTCAAATATAGTTTGTTCCGCTATCATATAATCAAACAATAAATATCCTTCTTTTTATGTATTCGCAATACATTACATTTGTCTATGTTAAGGGTCAGTTGCCACTCCCTCCACCAAGTGCCTATCCGCTGCAGATCTTTCTGCATTTCGCTACAATTTTCTAATGCTGCAACTTCTCTGTATACTACAGCATCATCCGCGAAAAGCCGCATGGAACTTCCGACACTATCTACTAGGTCATTTATATACACTCCTGGAAATGGAAAAAAGAACACATTGACACCGGTGTGTCAGACCCACCATACTTGCTCCGGACACTGCGAGAGGGCTGTACAAGCAATGATCACACGCACGGCACAGCGGACACACCAGGAACCGCGGTGTTGGCCGTCGAATGGCGCTAGCTGCGCAGCATTTGTGCACCGCCGCCGTCAGTGTCAGCCAGTTTGCCGTGGCATACGGAACTCCATCGCAGTCTTTAACACTGGTAGCATGCCGCGACAGCGTGGACGTGAACCGTATGTGCAGTTGACGGACTTTGAGCGAGGGTGTATAGTGGGCATGCGGGAGGCCGGGTGGACGTACCGCCGAATTGCTCAACACGTGGGGCGTGAGGTCTCCACAGTACATCGATGTTGTCGCCAGTGGTCGGCGGAAGGTGCACGTGCCCGTCGACCTGGGACCGGACCGCAGCGACGCACGGATGCACGCCAAGACCGTAGGATCCTACGCAGTGCTGTAGGGGACCGCACCGCCACTTCCCAGCAAATTAGGGACACTGTTGCTCCTGGGGTATCGGCGAGGACCATTCTCAACCGTCTCCATGAAGCTGGGATACGGTCCCGCACACCGTAAGGCCGTCTTCAGCTCACGCCCCAACATCGTGCAGCCCGCCTCCAGTGGTGTCGCGACAGGCCTGAATGGAGGGACGAATGGAGACGTGTCGTCTTCAGCGATGAGAGTCGCTTCTGCCTTGGTGCCAATGATGGTCTTATGCGTGTTTGGCGCCGTGCAGGTGAGCGCCACAATCAGGGCTGCATACGACCGAGGCACACAGGGCCAACACCCGGAATCATGGTGTGGGGAGCGATCTCCTACACTGGCCGTACACCTCTGATGATAGTCGAGGGGACACTGAATAGTGCACGGTACATCCAAACCGTCATCGAACCCATCGTTCTACCATTCCTAGACCGTCAAGGGAACTTGCTGTTCCAACAGGACAATGCACGTCCGCATGTATCCCGTGCCACCCAACGTGCTCTAGAAGGTGTAAGTCAACTACCCTGGCCAGCAAGATCTCCGGATCTGTTCCCCATTGAGCATGTTTGGGACTGGATGAAGCGTCGTCTCACGCGGTCTGCACGTCCAGCACGAACGCTGGTCCAACTGAGGCGCCAGGTGGAAATGGCATGGCAAGCCGTTCCACAGGACTACATCCAGCATCTCTACGATCGTGTCCATGGGAGAATAGCAGCCTGCATTGCTGAGAAAGGTGGATATACACTGTACTAGTGCCGACATTGTGCATGCTCTGTTGCCTGTGTCTATGTGCCTGTGGTTCTGTCAGTGTGATCATGTGATGTATCTGACCCCAGGAACGTGTCAATAAAGTTTCCCCTTCCTGGGACAATGAATTCACGGTGTTCTTATTTCAATTTCCAGGAGTGTATATTGTGAAAAGCAATGGTCCAATAACACTCCCCTGTGGCACGCCAGAAGTTACTTTAACGTCTGTAGACGTCTCTCCATTGGTAATAACATGCTGTGTTGTGTTTGATAAAAACTCTTCAATCCAGCCGCACAGGTAGTCTGATATTCCGTAGGCTCTTACTTTGTTTATCAGGCGACAGTGCGGAACTGTATCGACCGCCTTCCGGAAGTCAAGGAAAATAGCAGGGAACCCGTAGCTAATATTCTCTGGGTTTCATGAACAAATAAAGCGATTTGGGTCTCACACGATCGCTGTTTCCGAAATCCATGTTGATTCCTACAGATTCTGGGTCTCCAAAAACGACATCATACTCGAGCAAAAAACATGTTCTAAAATTCTACAACAGATCGACGTCAGAGATTTAGGTCTATAGTTTTGCGCATCTGCTCGACGACCCTTCTTGAAGACTGGGACTACCTGTGCTCTTTTTCCAATCATTTGGAACCTTCCGTTCCTCTAGAGACTTGCAGTACACGGCTGTTAGAAGGGGGGCAAGTTCTTTCGCGTACTCTGTGTAGAATCGAATTGGTATCCCGTCAGGTCCAGTGGACTTTCCTCTGTTGAGTAATTCCAGTTGCTTTTCTATTCCTTGGACACTTATTTCGATGTCAGCCATTTTTTCGTTTGTGCGAGGATTTAGAGAAGGAACTGCAGTGCGGTCTTCCTCTGTGAAACAGCTTTGGAAAAAGGTGTTTAGTATTTCAGCTTTACGGGTGTTATCCTCTGTTTCAATGCCATCGTCATCCCGGAGTGTCTGGATATGCTGTTACCAGCCACTTATGATTTAACGTAAGACCAGAACTTCCTAGGATTTTCTATCAAGGCGGCACATAGAATTTTACTTTTGAATTCGGTTCACGCATAGCCCTCCTTACGCTAACTTTGATATAGTTTAGCTTCTGTTTGTCTGAGAGGTTTTGGCTGCGTTTAAACTTGGAGTGAAACTCTCTTTGCTTTCGCAGTAGTTTCCTAACTTTGCTGTTGTACCACGGTGGGTTTATCCCGTCCCTCACAGTTTTCCTCGGCACGTACATGTCTAAAACGCATTTTACGATTGCCTTGAACTTTTTCCATAAACCCTCAACATTGTCAGTGTCGGAACAGAAATTTTCGTTTTTATCTGTTAGGTAGTCTGAAATCTGCCTTCTATTACTCTTGCTAAACAGATAAACCTTCCTCCCTTTTTTATATTCCTATTAACTTCCATATTCAAGGATGCTGCAACGGCCTTATGTTCACTGATTCCTTGTTCTGCACATACAGAGTCGAAAAGTTCGGGTCTGTTTGTTATCAGTAGGTCTAAGATGTTATCTCCACGAGTCGGTTCTCTGTTCGATTGCTCGAGGTAATTTTCGGATAGTCTATATCTGGTAAATTAAAATCTCCACCTAAGACTATAACATGCTGAGAAAATTTATGTGAAATTTATTCTACATTTTCTCTCAGTTGTTCTGCCACTAATGCTGCTGAGTCGGGAGGTCGGTAAAAGGAGCCAATTATTAACCTAGCTGGGTTGTTGGGTGTAACCTCCACCCATAATAATTCACAGGAACTATCCACTTCTACTCCACTACAGGATAAACTACTACTAACAGCGACGAACACTCCACCACCGGTTGCATGCAATCTATCCTTTCTAAACACCGTCTGTACCTTTGTAAAAATTTCGGCAGAATTTATCTCTAGCTTCAGCCAGCTTTCTGTACTTATAACGATTTCAGCTTCGGTGCTTTCAATCAGCGCTTGAAGTTCCGGTACTTTACCAACGCAGCTTCGACAGTTTACAATTACAATACCGATTGCTAAAAAAATGGCTCTGAGCACTATGGGACTTAACATCTTAGGTCATCAGTCCCCTAGAACTTAAAACTACTTAAATCTAACTAACCTAAGGACATCACACACGTCCATGCCCGAGGCAAGATTCGAACCTGCGACCGCAGCAGTCCCGCGGTTCCGGACAGCAGCGCTAGAACCGCACGACCACCGCGGCCGGCAGTACCGATTGCTGCTTGGTCCCCGCATGTCCTGACTTTGCCCCGCACCCGTTGAGGCTGTTGCCCTTTCTGTACTTGCCCAAGGCCATCTAACCTAAAAAAACCGCCCAGCCCACGCCACACAACCCCTGCTACCCGTGTAGCCGCTTGTTGCGTGTAGTGGACTCATGACCTATCCAGCGGAACCCGAAACCCCACCACCCTATGGCGCAAGTCGAGGAATCTGCAAGCCCACACGGTCGCAGAACCGTCTCAGCCTCTGATTCAGACCCTCCACTCTGCTCTGTACCAAAGGTCCGCAGTCAGTCCTGTCGACGATGCTGCAGATGGTGAGCTCTGCTTTCATCCCGCTAGCGAGACTGGCAGTCTTCACCAAATCAGATAGCCGCCGGAAGCCAGAGAGGATTTCCTCCGATCCATAGCGACACACATCATTGGTGCCGACATGAGCGACCACCTGCAGATGAGTGCACCATGTACCCTTCATGGCATCCGGAAGGACCCTATCCACATCTGGAATTACTCCCCCCGGTATGCACACGGAGTGCACATTGCTAGTAAATGGCATGCAGTCGAGTTAAGCTATATTCAACGCCATAAGACTGCTACTTGTTTTTGCTCTCGGAAGTGCACTGTGATAATGGGGTGGTCTAAGGAAGCTACAGAAATGATTTTTGAGACACAGAAACACGTAACATGTCTTTCTGATAAAAAAATCACCCGCAACCACGCCAGGAAATACTCACTCGACAAAATAATTGATTCATCGGAGGATGTCAACTATTCATCTCATTCTGAAATGGTGCGGAAGATGAGAAGATTACGGACAACGCTTGTGCAGAAACTTAGTAGAATGAAAGCTTCGACGAAGAGAGTGGTATGGGATCTGCAGAAGTGTATGTAAATTAATGCGGATGAGTAGGTAAAACAAGCATGTAATTTTCGGGTACAGCATTAGTAGTGTCCTGCTTTTCACAGTCACGCCGTTTAAATATCTGGGCGTAACGTTGCATAGTGATATGAAATGGAACGAGCATGTGTGGATTGTCGCAGGGAAGACGAATCGTCGACTTTGGTTTATTGGGAGAATTCTAGGAAAGTCTGGCTGGGTTTATCTAAACAAGAGGCTTCATATAAGGACGCTGGTGCGACCTCTTCTTGAGTACTGCTCTAGCGTCTGGGATCCGTTGCACGTCGGACTAATGGAAGACATCGAAACAATTCAGAGGCGGGCTGCCAGATTTATTACTGGAAGATTCGGACAACAAGTAAGTGTTGCAGAGATGCTTCGGGAAATCAAGTGGGAGTCCCTGGAAGTGACATTCTTTTCGAGGAACGCTATTGAAAAAATTGAGAGAAACGGCATTTGAAGCCGACTGCTGCCTCCAACATACATCGCGCTTAAGGACTACGATTATAAGATACGAGAAATTAGGGCTGATATGGAGGCATATGGACAGTCGTTTTTCCGTCGCTCAGTTTGCGAGTGGAACAGGAAAGAAAACGACTGGCAGTGGTAAGGGGTACTTCCCGCCACGCGTCATAAGGTGAAGTATCGATGAAGACGTAGATGTATAAATCCGCTGTCTTATATTTTAGGAAACTTCTGATTTCGCGAGGTCACGTTCAGACAAGGAAAGGAACTCCTAGCGAAGAATTAGCACAAGGAAGCGTAGACTAAACAACGTCACAGTAAGCAAATTTTTGCTAAGGGTCCAAACTGCTGAGGTCATCGGTCCTTAGACTAACACACTACTGAAACTACCTTATGCTGGGAACAAGACATCCATCACCGAGGGAGGACTTGAACCTCCGACGGGAGTGGCCGCGCAAACCGTGACATGGCGCCTCAAACCTCGCTGCCACTCCGCGGGGCAAATTCATACAGTTCCCTGTATACCACATTAACTTTTTATACATAATTTACAATAAAAATTTTCAAGATTTGGCGCTGTATTAATACTGAATTTTTGGACAGATTCCCACTGCCACTGTACATATCCGTTAGTGCTGAAGTGTTCCTAAAGACTGTCCCTCACCTACCTAGTTTCTTAAACTGAATTGTGATGACCTAATCTTCCTATGCCCTTCACATTACTGTCATTCTACTGGAATGATGACACACTGATTTGTACGATTTTACAGTGCCTGAGTTGTTCCAATGTACAATGCAGTGCGAAGACTACTGCCGATATGAAATGCGTGAAATGTATTCGCAATTGCGAGTAAGGGCAACCATCAGCTGTATATGGAATGAGGACAATGAAAATTTGTGCCGGCCCCGTGCTCAAACACGCGTTTCTCGCTTATCGCGAGCGGTCGATTTACCATTAGGATACCCGATCACGACTCAAAGCCCTATTCACGACATACGGAAGGGCACAAATGTTGATCGTCTTTATTCTATTACACAGGTTATGGTTGTCATATTCGCAACAGCGAATTCACTTCATACATTGATTTGTGTCCTCTCTTTTCCATGTGTCCAACATACCTGTTGCCACAAGTGTCCAGTAAAAAGTTATGTAGCACACAAGTAGACAGTGTGATTTTCTCTACGCATTCAACAGGTAGTAGCATTTTATTAAGGAGAATTCTGAACCTGTTACTCAGTATTCCAAAATAATTTTCAGAAATTCTTCTTGCTCTGCTCAACGGTAATTAAACATTTTCGTTCCTCCGTGAGGTTAGGTTTCTACAGCTTTCTCCTGTACCTAAACGCCTCAGTGTTATAACTACCCCAAAGAAAATTATGGAATTAATTTCAAGGTTTCAAATATGCAGTAGCTTAGTACTACTCGACTTATATAAAGGTACCTACTTCAAGCTGAGGCGTATGTTCGCATAACCGTGATTTTCCTCATTATTGTTGCACCTACTGAACTAGGCACTGTCACGAATTCCGTTCGACCGCCTTCAGAAAATTTTTGTTTCGTTTCCTGAATTCTAACTCCAGTTCATCGTGTAATAGACTGTACAATTCCCGGTTGCCGTCATCACGTCTCAAAATCCACGTTATATTCCACCAACATCCGTTACACCAACGAGCAGAGACAGGTGACTTCCCGTCTGGACCCGGATACGCAGCCTGAGTTGGTATTGGAGCGTGGCCGATCACTTCGACGACTGGAGTAAATCAGATCGGAAGCACCTGTTCGGCCGCGACTCGGACAAGTGGTCGTGTGGGCAGCGGCTCTCGGAGGAGCGAACCACTGGCTGTGTGGGCACGGCTGACCATTGGCTGTGTGCGCACGGCCACCACACCTATGCGTGTCTACTACCACTGGCAGGTATCTGCCAAAAGACAATACCGGGTGTGTGCGTTTCTGAAATGATTTAAATCACGCTCACTCGGTTGCTTTTGTGTGAACCGGCATGAAGTAACTGTGACTTGGCATCTAGTTTTCGCGACATGTTGTGGGACAGACATTTAGTAATTTTTTTGAATTGCACCCTTGTGTCACCCACGTTGCTGTTTGCCTAAACCAGTATTTTCTAAAGCACTCGAATGTTCTGGGGTTTGCTCTATTCACAGAGGTGATAAAAATCATGAGGAATACGATATGCACATATACAGATAGCTGCAGTATCGCGTACGCAAGGTCTAAAGGGGCTGTGGGCTGTCGGAGTTGTCGTTTATACTTAGGTGATTCATGTGAAATGTTTGCACTAAGGGAATTAACACACCCTGATCTAGACGCATGGGAGGTAGACGCCTGCGACACTCCGTTTCGGAAGTCGTTACAGATTTCAGTATTCCGAGATCCACAGTATCAAGAGTGTGCCGAGACTGCCAAATTTCAGGCATTACATCTCACCACAAACAAAGCAGTGGCTGATGGCGAGAGCAGGGCGTCTACAAATAGTTATCAGTACAAACACATGAGCATCACTCCGTGAAAAAACCGCAGAAATCGAAGTGGGATGTACGACGAACGTATCTTTTACGACAGTGAGCCGTGCACGGCTCGTGTTCATGCCATTTATTGTTTGACATCTTCTATTACCGTACTGCGGCCTCGTTTTCTTATTCCATTTACTGGCGTCACTAACTTCCTGCCTCACTTCCTCGCGAGCGGCAGCAGCACCGCGTATCGATAAGTGCACTGTCGTGCCATCTCTGGAGCGACCGATAGTACATTCCTGGAAATGGAAAAAAGAACACATTGACACCAGTGTGTCAGACCAACCTTACTTGCTCCGGACACTGCGAGAGGGCTGTACAAGCAATGATCACACGCACGGCACAGCGGACACACCAGGAACCGCGGTGTTGGCCGTCGAATGGCGCTAGCTGCGCAGCATTTGTGCACCGCCGCCGTCAGTGTCAGCCAGTTTGCCGTGGCATACGGAACTCCATCGCAGTCTTTAACACTGGTAGCATGCCGCGACAGCGTGGACGTGAACCGTATGGGCAGTTGACGGACTTTGAGCGAGGGCGTATAGTGGGCATGCGGGAGGCCGGGTGGACGTACCGCCGAATTGCTCAACACGTGGGGCGTGAGGTCTCCACAGTACATCGATGTTGTCGCCAGTGGTCGGCGGAAGGTGCACGTGCCCGTCGACCTGGGACCGGACCGCAGCGACGCACAGATGCACGCCAAGACCGTAGGATCCTACGCAGTGCCGTAGGGGACCGCACCGCCACTTCCCAGCAAATTAGGGACACTGTTGCTCCTGGGGTATCGGCGAGGACCATTCGCAACCGTCTCCATGAAGCTGGGCTACGGTCCCGCACACCGTTAGGCCGTCTTCCGCTCACGCTCCAACATCGTGCATCCCGCCTCCAGTGGTGTCGCGACAGGCGTGAATGGAGGGACGAATGGAGACGTGTCGTCTTCAGCGATGAGAGTCGCTTCTGCCTTGGTGCCAATGATGGTCGTATGCGTGTTTGGCGCCGTGCAGGTGAGCGCCACAATCAGGACTGCATACGACCGAGGCACACAGGGCCAACACCCGGCATCATGGTGTGGGGAGCGATCTCCTACACTGGCCGTACACCTCTGGTGATCGTCGAGGGGACACTGAATAGTGCACGGTACATCCACACCGTCATCGAACCCATCGTTCTACCATTCCAAGGGAACTTGCTGTTCCAACAGGACAATGCACGTCCGCATGTATCCCGTGCCACCCAACGTGCTCTAGAAGGTGTAAGTCAACTACCCTGGCCAGAAAGATCTCCGGATCTGTCCCCCATTGAGCATGTTTGGGACTGGATGAAGCGTCGTCTCACGCGGTCTGCACGTCCAGCACGAACGCTGGTCCAACTGAGGCGCCAGGTGGAAATGGCATGGCAAACCGTTCCACAGGACTACATCCAGCATCTCTACGATCGTCTCCATGGGAGAATAGTAGCCTGCATTGCTGCGAAAGGTGGATATACACTGTACTAGTGCCGACATTGTGCATGCTCTGTTGCCTGTGTCTATGTGCCTGTGGTTCTGTCAGTGTGATCATGTGATGTATATGACCCCAGGAATGTGTCAATAAAGTTTCCCCTTCCTGGGACAATGAATTCACGTGTTCTTATTTCAATTTCCAGGAGTGTATTTACGGGTTGTCGTGTGTCTGGCAGTTAGTTGGAGATGGGCCAGCAGTGCAGTCGGGGACGGAACGCCGGTGAGATGCCGACAGCCAGTACTCGCTGACCTCTGGCGACACTCATCAACTGTCCGGCGGAGGGAGATTGGCGCGGGACGACCGTTGGTTGGTCGTCTGATCGGCCGACATATATTTGGTCCATTCACCATTTCCGGGCCTGCAGTTGGTCGGTTGGTGTGGAGAAGCGAGGAAGTCCCCGGGGCCGCTGGCGGCGTCCACACGCGGTCGGAGTGTGAGGGGGCTGTTCCAATTGCTACGAGGTCCGTCGCTCACGGATCCCAGACACTAAAGTTGAGTCTTTACTTAATCTACCAGCCAGCTCCAGTTGTGCACTTTGTGTCGTTTGAATTACGTTCTGAGCTGTTGGGACATTCCCGGAAGCAAAGACGTATGTTTTCAAGTTGGCGAAACTTGATTATCTTGGAACTGAAGTGCACCAGCGGAATCTTCTGCCTTGTGGCCGTTGACGTAAATTCAGGCAGTGTATTTTCCTCGTCGTGTTGTGGCTGTCCAGCACGGCATAGTTCGACAGCCGAATATGTAATTCGTAGTGGGCGCCGATACCTTCTGCGTTGTTCCCTTGAACTCCCTGTTGTGTGCTGGTCATGTGGAGCAGAAGTTATTTTGTCGCTTGGTCCGTTGACTGTCTGTCGGCTGGGTTGCCGTCGGATTGAGAATGGTTGGGCCGACTGCCTGTCTCACCTAAGCGAGCGTGTTTGAATTACAGGCCGACCCTCGGAAACTTCTGAGCGCCGTTTGATGTCCTGCCTTTTCGTATTTGTCCATGTTGTTTGTTTATGTATCGCTTCTAGCCGATTTTAAATTAAAGTTGTTTTGCACTTAAGGCGTGAAATTGTTTGGGCCTTTAGGCTAATTTAGAGCAATGTTTTAATATAAGACCTTCTGCCTTTTAAATTCAAATTCCTTTTTATGAGTCTTAAGTGATTGGCCTTCAGACGGTTTTAAACTAAAGTTGTTTTGCCCTTGAGGCGTGAGACTGAACGGCGCATTTAGCCGGGAATTAATTTCTAAAATTAATGTTTGGCTTGCTCTGTTTTTTTATGTTTTCTTTACTCTTGTAGTGTTTGTCAAATGAATAAAGTAGTATGTTCGAGTGCAACTGACGCCGCTTATTTTGGCCCATTCCCACGAATTAAACTATTGTCCTGTTCTGCGGGTATAGCAGGGGATCTCAGATATTATGGGGAAATTTGGCGTTAATGGGCTGTGGCAGCAGGCGAGAATGCCTTTGCTAACAGCACGACGCCTCCTGCGGCGCCCCTCCTAGGCTCGTGACCGTATCTGTTGGACTCCAGACGACTCGAGGACCGTGGCGTGGTCACAAGATGCCGATTTCAGTTGGTAAGAGCTGATGGTAGTGTTAGAGTGTGGAGCAGATCGACGAAGCCAAAGACCCAAGTTGTCAGTAAGGCCCTGTGCAACCTGGTGGTGGCCCCATAACCGTGTGGACTATGTTTACCTGGAATGAATTGGATTCTCTGGGCCAACTGAACCGATCATTGGCTGGAACTGGTTATGTTCGGCTACTTGGAGACCATTTGCAGCAATTCATGGCTTTCACGTTCCCAAACAACGATGGAATTGTCACTGGGCCACAAATGTTTGCAATTGGTCTGAAGAACATTCTGGACAGTTCAAGAGATTGATTTGACACCCTGATCGCCCGACTTGAACGCCATCAAAAAATGTGGGACGTAATCGAGACATCAGCGTGTTCACAACATCCTCCACCGGAAACAATTTCACAATTATGGACGGCTATAGAGGCAAAGAGGTTCGATATTTCTGCAGCAGACTTTCAACGACTTCTTGAGTCCATGTCATGTCCAGTTGCCGCACTACGCCGGGCAAAAAGAGACCCGACACGATATTATGAGTTATCCCAGACTTTCGTTATTTCAGCGTAATATGACCCCGTCTCTCGTGGCGTACGTTTGTTAATAGGTTTTATACTTGTTTTCAGTATTTAATAACTGTTTCTGAGGGATATTCAAATTGTGTTATTATTATATGCCAAATATCAATTGGACTTTCCTATGTAACATTACTTCCACGTCAAGATTAATTTGTGCGCCATTAATAAGCTGCTCCGCCAATTATTTCTGCTGTTTGGTCAGCAAATTGCGCCTGCATTAAGAAGTTATTGATCACTTGTAAATTGTCTCCGGCCGTTACTGAACTGTTATTGTTTTTATCTGACGTAGAGGTAGACCGTTACCTTGCAAATTTGCCCCCCGCCTGTTAATTGAATTAGTTGTCTAGTATTGCTTTATATAAGGGCTTTCATTTCGCTATATGTCAATACTTCCATGCTGAGTTTTTTTTAAGTAAGTACCATTTGATATGTGCGCAATTTTTAAATTGTTTTGCTTATTAACAGTGTGTGTTGGCACGTGTATTCCGATTTCTTTGTTTCATGTGTTTTAAGATACTTTTGCACAATTTTTTCAGAAGTGCCTGGTATTAGCGTTACACGAACGGTATGTGCCGTCAGGCGTCCAAACTTAGTGGGCGACGTCAGGGTTTGAGTCCTGTCTCCCAATGTGCGACTGGGAAGCAGACTCATTGTGGTGAAACAGCTATGTTTGTAACTGGATTGTCAAGATTGTTACCTTCTTATCTATTTACCGCAGCACTCGCAAGTTTAATAAAATATGTTATTGTTCCGAATGACGTCCAGTTTCCCCACTGCCCGACTCTACCACTCCCCAAGCAGCCACTGACTGCTGTCCGTCTATCAACGACAACTACAAATTTTGTCCGCGTCATCTTGTATTTTTCTACTGTCACTTAACGGCGATACCTTCCTGTGCACCACAGCTTCATCAGCAAACAGTCACAGACTGCTACTCACCCTGTCTTGTCTCTCGTTTGTTATTTCTTGAACGTGAAGCTAACGATGTACTAAGCTTAAAGTAAACATAATATTACTATTTCTATTATGTTAAAATACACTGATGTCTAAAATTAAAGCAACAAACATCTATTTTCCCGTCCTGTGTCTAATTCACGATACAGCCACACAATCTGTCAACCAGATATCCGTACGATCGTGTTCTGCATGGAAGATGGCATTTCGGTCAACAGACAATTATGCAGACGATTACGTCAGGGCCTCTACGAAATGAGGTAGTGTTTGCCGAGCAGCCCCACATCCACAATCTTTGTGTACAGGGTCACAGACGACGCAGTAAAGCACAGAGAAGATTACCTGACACTCTGCGGTGGAGGGTGATAAGAAAAAAGGAAGCAGGATAGTCACAAACTGATATGGCGCGATGGCTTAATGTGCGTCGTTCTGTTGTGTCTCGGATCAGTTTACAGAGACCGAAACTGTGTCCTGAAGACCAGGCCAGGGCTGACCACGTGTGACTTCAGAAGAGAGGACCGGTGGTTTTGCTGCAAGGGCGCGACACTACAGCATGGAAATTGCCACGAAAGCTCGCAGCATCCACTGGACGTGTTGTATCGAGGCAAACGGTGTACCGAAGGCTTCGGCAGAGTGGCCTTTATTGTCGGAGACCTCCTGTATTTCTACCTCTGTCGCGTCTTCACAGAAGGGAACGTCTCGAGTGGAGACATCGACATGCCACCAAGACGGTCGAAGAGTAGGCCAATGTCGTTTTCACAGATGAGTCACGATTTAGTCTGGAGAGTGATTCTCGATGGATTAGCATCTGGAGGGATCGTGGAACACGATTTCGTGGCCCAAACATCATGGAAAGAGACCGCTATCGAGGATGATCGGTGATAGTGTGAGTAGCGATTATGATTGCAACTCGAACCCCTCTTCATGAAATTGTAACTGTGGATTGGAAAGGTTTAACTGCTGTCAGGTTTTGTGACGAGACCTTGGGACCTCATTTGCAGTCGTTGGGAGGTGCTGCGGGCCCTGACTTGGTACTGATGGGCGATAATGCTCGATCTCACAGTGCACGGGTGGTTGATTTTTTTTTCCTTGGAAACGGAAAATATTACACGCATGGCGTGGCCTGCTATCTCCCCCGATTTGAATCCCATAGAACATGTCTGGGATGGTTTAGGGAGACGGCTTGCATCACATCAGCGTTCACTAGCCACTCTCCAACACTACGAGCAGTTGTGTAGGAAGAATGGGCGGCGTTATTGCCTCAACATGAGATTGAAGATATTATTCAAAAGCATGCTCCAGCACTGACAGGCCTATGTTGCTGCCAGATGTCGCACCCCATACTGAGCGCATTAACCAGTTGTCGTAATGTGTGTTCAGACTCTTAACCCCATGTGCCTATGCAGTTTTTCGTAGTTGATTCGTACCTTGCTCATAACGAAGGTATACATGGCGAGAGAATTTATAGCAAGTTAATACGTTCTTTTTTTAGCCCTTACAGTACCTAAGACCATAGTGCCTAGACAGGTAAAGCCCAGGATACACGTTTTAATCTCTCGACACATTGTACCTAAGTCGTGTTATGAACAGGTTTCTGTGTGCATATTCCTGACATACTTATATTAATAAAGGTATATTATAATATGCAGTTTTGTAAGGCTCTGATGTATAATGTCTGTGCCTCAGATGCTTTTACTTTGTGATCGACGTACTTTATAGTGATTATAGTATGTACAGGAAACGTATGCCCAAATGTGGGCTTTGCATGGGTATGTGACAAGCAGTTTTAGTAGTCTTGGTCGTCATAGTGCCTTACACGAGCTGCACTGGACTCATGGATGGCCACGTGAATGTTCCCCAGTGTGTCAAGGAGCTGTTGCCTGGAAGACTCCTTGTGTCTGCTCGTGGTATTCACCGTCAAATAAGAAGCAAGTTGGTATCAGAACATGTCTGAAAAGGTTGGAGGTCTCTTTGTCAAATTTCTGGCTGATGAGTTCCAAGGATTCTTGAAACGGAACTTTAGTGAATAGAGATACCACGTTGAAGCTCACATGTCAGATTCCTTAAGTGCAAGGTTGTTGGTGCGTCCCAGGAAATCCACGGAGTTACGGATATGGTGTGTACATCTCCCAACGTAAGGGCTAAGCAGTTGTTTGAGGTGCTTGGCGAGAAGGTACGTTGGGGCACCAATATTGCTGACAGTGGAACGTAACGGAATCGATTCCTTGTGCACCTTCGGCACTCCGTAAAGTCTATGAGGAACAGCAGCCCTCGCGCGTAGCTTCTTGGTAATCTCGTCAGGGAAGCCGGACTCCTTGAGAAGCACCAGTCTCTTGTACACAGAGCTCACACCATCTCCGACACGCAAAGTCTCCAACAAGAATTGGACCATCTGAAGACTGTGTTTCGGAGGAACGGTTACAAGGAAGGGCAAATTCGGAAGGCTCTACATCCCACACCTGCAGCACCGGCGGAAACTGAGGATGAACCTCAGGAGGAGGCGGCCTTGGCTATTATTCTGTTTTGTGGGGCCTTATCCCGAAAAATTGGACGCGTTTTACGTAAACACCAAGTGAAAGCCATCTTCCGTCCTCCAAGCAAAACCAAGAGCTTTCTTGGTAGTATCAAGGACAACCTCGGTCTCCGTAAATCAGGGGTTTATCAGATACCTCGCCAATGCGGTAGTGCATACATAGGGCAGACCATTCGTACCATTGAGGACCGAAGCTGAGAACATCAACGGCACACTAGACTGCAACGCCTGGAGAAATTGAAGAATCACACTACCTGAAGTGTCCAAGAGTCTTTTGAGATGTCAACACATTCCACCACAGCTCCCCTGGATGCGCCTGGACAGAGGTGCGGCCCCCGCATCGCCTCCAGCTTCCGGCCAGCCTCGGAGTTCGCGAGTTCCACGGACAGCCGGGCCCGCTGCTCGCAGCGTCGCATTCCTGCGGGCGCGTGCCGGCGCGCTCCGATCGCGGGCCCGGCCGCTTTCACTTGTCTCCGCCGCTCCGCCAATCCGGGACCGCCCTCACATTACGTCAGGCGCCACTCCTGGGCGGCGCCTGCCTGCCACTGCCCGCGGACTTAACTTCTACAGACAATACCTTGCGGTAATCGCGCTCTGCGCTGCGCGCCGTCGTGTTTGGACTTGTGGCGATACCTGTTTCTGTAGGCGCGTTCGCCTTTCCAAAAGTCCCGATAGCTGTTTTCTCTATGAGGTGTGCGTACTGTAAGACCTTCAGTACACACCCCATCAGATTATTTGACTTGTCGCTCTAACGAAGCAGGCGAGTGTCACCAATATGTCTCGTGGTCTTATCGTGGCGTGTTTATCTTCTGCCGTTAGGTCAGACGATAGAAACGTCACTTGCACGCTTAGAGTAGCAGATTGACGGTGACCGACTTTAAACAGAACTTGATTAATTTTCACACACATTTATTAAAATAATAGCACGCATAAAAATTACTTAACTTGGTTCCTGATGCCATTTACAATTGACAATCTGAAGTTCCTTTGGTACCTGTACGTTAATCTTAATCTCACATATATCTCTGATACTTGACAAAAGTGTCTATACATTTATCTTCATGGCTATGTACAGGAATGTGGTAATCTTATTAGGCGCAGACTGAAACTTGACTATAGACTGGTACAGACAAATGTAGAACTCATACAGACTGGTAAAGACTAATGCAGACTGACTAATCGGAGGTCTATACACTCGTTATAATACCTCGCGCATTCATGTCTCACAGCGTGAGTGTGATCCACGAGGAGAAGAGGTTCTACGTTAGTAGCAATCTCATTGGCTGCGTTACATATTAATACGCGGATCGGCGGAAGCAGAATTTGGTCCGTCTCTATGGCAGCGCCACCTCGGAGTGCGGAGACGGACGAGCGCTGAGGCTGCACTGTTGTGCTTAGTGGGGCATGCTCTAGTGGGAAAGTTGTGTACGCGCTGACTACGCGGAACTATGTACACAACACTCTTACAGCCTCAAATGCTAGAGATAGGAGCCAGTAGTTCAGACTTAACTACAACACGGCTAGTGAGCAGCATGCGCCTCTTGCCTCGAGGGTCACGTTCGTGACACGCTCGAACTCATTCGGAAATGACCCATCACGACTATGGAGACGCCATATTGATTTCGTCGTATTTCGTTGTCTTTGATTTAGAGGATCGGTCGTGTGGCTAGGACCTCCCGTCGGGTAGACCGCCGGGTGAAAGCCTTTATATTTGACGCCACTTCGGCGTGATGATGATTAGGACAACACCCAGTCCCTGAGCGGAGAAAATATCGACCCAGACGGGAATCGAACCCAGGCCTTAGGATTGACATTCTGTCGCGCTGACCACTCAGCTACCGAGGGCGGACCGATTTAGAGGACATTTGTGTTTAACGTACCGTCGACAACGTCGTCATTAGAGACGGAACCAAGCTCGGATTAGTCAAGGATGGAGAAGAAAATCGGCCGTGCCGCTTCGGAGGAACCATCCCGGCATTCGCCTGAAGCGATTCAGGCAAATCACGGAAAGCGGGAGGTAGATCAAAAAATGGCCAGACACTCTGCGTCCAAAATGGTACTGAAACAGAGGTTGACAGACTACAGGCCGAAAAATGTCTTTTTCCAAAGCTGTTTCACAGAGGAAGACTGCACTGTAGTTCCTTCTCTAGATTGTCGCACAGCTGACAAAATGGTAGATATCGAAATAGATGACAGAGGGATAGAGAAGCAATTAAAATCGCTAAAACGAGGAAAGGCCGTTGGACCTGATGGCATACCAGTTAGATTTTACACAGAGTACGCGCCCCTTCTTGCAGTGGTGTACCGTAGGTCTCTAGAAGAGCGTACTATTCCAAAAGACTGGAAAAGGGCACAGGTCATCCCCGTTTTTAAGAAGGGACGTTGAATAGATGTGCAAACTATAGACCTATATCTCTAACGTCGATCAGTTGTAGAATTTTGGAACACGTATAATGTTCGAGTATAATGACTTTTCTGGAGACTAGTAGTCTTCTCAGTAGGAATGAGCATGGGTTTCGAAAAAGACGATCGTGTGAAACCCAGCTCGCGCTATTCGTCCATGAGACTCACAGGGCCATAGACATGGGTTCCCAGGCAGATGCCGTGTTTCTTGACTTCCGCAAAGCATTTGATATAGTTCCCTATAGTCGTTTAATGAACAAAGTAAGAGCATATGGACTATCAGACCAATTGTGTGACTGGATTGAAGAGTTCCTAGATAACAGAACGCAGCATGTCATTCTTTTCTGAAGTAAGAGTGATTTCAGGTGTGCCGCAGGCGAGTGTCGTAGGACAGTTGCTATTTCGGAAGTTCACTGACGCTTTTTGTGGATGATGCTGTAGTATATCGAGAGGTTGTAACAATGGAAAATTGTACTGAAATGCAGGAGGATCTGCAATGAATTGATGCTTGGTGCAGGGAATGGCAACTGAATCTCAATGTAGACAAGTGTAATGTGCTGCGAATACATCCTTTATTATTTAGATATAATATAGCAGGTCAGCAACTGGAAGCAGTTAATTCCATAAATTATCTGGGAGTAGGCATTAGGAGTGATTTAGAATGGAATGACCATATAAAATTAATCGTCGGTATAGCAGATGCCGACTGAGATTCATTGGAAGAATCCTAAGGAAATGCAGTCCGAAAACAAGGGAAGAAGATTGCGGTACACTTGTTCGCCCACTGCTTGAATACTGCTCAGCAGTGTGGGATCCGTACCAGATACGGTTGATAGAAGAGATAGAGAAGATCCAACGGAGAGCAGCGCACTTCGTTACAGGATCATTTAGTAATCGCGAAAGCGTTACGGAGATGATAGATAAACTCCAGTGGAAGACTCTGCAAGAGAGACGCTCAGTAGCTCGGTGCGGGCTTTTCTGGAAGTTTCGAGAACACACCTTCACCGAGGACTCAAGCAGTATATTGCTCCCTCCTACGTATATCTCGCGAAGAGACCATGAGGCTAAAATCAGAGAGATTAGAGCTCACACAGAGGCATACCGACAAACTTTCTTTCCACGAACAATACGAAACTGGAATAGAAGGGAGAACCGATACAGGTACTCAAACTAATCTCCGCAACACACCGCCAGGTGGCTTGCGGAGTATGGATGTAGATGTAGAACCTAAATCATTATGGCCCGACGCGGCTTTTAAACCGTCGTCCTCCCGCATGCAAGTCCAGTGTGCTAACCACTGCGACGTCTCGCTCAGTCTTTGCATTAGAATTATGCCTCATGACAGTACGTCATCCCCAGGCAATGGCACGTTGAAGATTTATCGCAAACATATCATCCAAGCACGATTTCTTATAATTAAATGTCAGTTAATTACGTAGCGCTGGTAAAAACCTTCAGGTGATCCTAACATAAATGATACTGGTGGTGAGACTTGCGTGTATTCGCCATGGTCTTGCGGTTGGGGACGTAAGGTTGAGTAGTCGAAGAAAGTACGTTGCGTCCTGCTATATTCTACTACTCGTATATTTTTCATCTTCGTATTCCCAACATATTCGGAGACTTTCTTATTAATGTAATATTCTATGTTATTTACATACAAGAGCCTGCTCTCTCAGGAATGACTTTTTACAATTTTGTGACTTCTGTCGGATTAGAAAATGAAGGATGAAATGGTTGCGATTGAAATGACCAGCAATGACGATTGCGCTCTCGCTTGACACAAACATTTGGCTGTTTTTTTTTCGAATATATCATAATTTCCGAGAGCGTGGATAGGCGTGACCCTAGAAACTCAGATTAAGTTGCCACAAATATTTAGCTGGTTTTTTTTTTCTGCGAATATGGTGCGATTTCCGTTGGTCCACTCACCCACGAGAGAAACGGCTATCATTGTCACGATCGGAATGCTCGCAGTGTGATGTTGGAACAGGTATACGTCTTTCTGACTTCAATTCCGATTAAGTCGCACATGTCACGAAGAAGAACCTTGCCTCAACGGATTTGGATCACGGATTGCGTTCTGCTCGGGAGAGGGTCACCGTTTGATATTGTCTCCTCATCCCCCCCCTTCCCCTACCCGGCTCCCCACATGCCAAATAAAACTGACCGTCTGTCAAATCCACTGTAATGTGTTAGAGATACCCACGAATTTTATGAGAGCAACAATCATACACGGTGAGCACTAACTCTTTCCTTGATTACAAAAAATTGTTTCTACAAAAGTATGCTAGATACAGTTAAGTGATTTCTTGCAAATGGTAACATAACTCATAAGGGCTTTTTTATGGATAAATTTCCACATGCCTGTCCGGGTCTTCCAGCCGTTGTGGCCGAGCAGTACTAGGCGCTTCAGTCTGGAACCACGCGACCGCTACGGTCGCAGGTTCAAATGCTGCCTCGGGCATGGATGTGTGTGATGTCCTTAGGTTAGTTAGGTTTAAGTAGTTCTACGTTCTAGGGGACTGGTGACCTCAGATGTTAAGTTCCATAGTGCTCAGAGCCATTGGATCCATATTGTCCGGTTCTTTGTAAAAAATACCGCAATTCACAAAATCTTTACGGGCACATATCTACATGTGCTCTAGTAGCAGCTGGTATGAACAGTTAGACTGACAATGTTGGTGACAAGGCAAGCAGCGGCGGACCTGGAGTTTGACGAAACTGCTAATGCAGTGCATGCAGCGTTTCAGTGCAGTCCGCGGAAATTGGCGCGTCGTGTTTTCAGGGGAACACCCATACCTCGAGTACTGTGGTGAACAATGTACACAAACGTCTGCCAAATGATAAGCCCGGGCGTCCTGAGTTTGTTGGTAAACACATGGAGAGCAACCTATTATCGCGCAGACGTTCTATGGGCAACAATCGGGAGACATATGGAAGTTAACCCATACGAGACTTTACGAGGTAAGCTACCATTTGCCAACAAACCCCACAGCTACATTCAGCATAATTTCCGTACACACCGTCTAGGGTGGTTCATCTATGAACGGAACATGTCAAACTATCATAAACAGATGTGCGATTGTGCACTTTAGTGCATATTGTGTTTTTTTAGCTTTACAAACATCTGTGAAGGCTACATACAGGGTATATCACAATTAATGGCTTAAAACCATATAGTTGAAAAATACACGATACCAGAAGCAAAAAAGTCTCAGTAAACATAGAGTCGAAAATGCACACTTTAAGAGCTACGAGCAATTTATCATCTTCGATACTGTGAAGGAAATCTCTTCTACTGCAAGCTCCTTGCTTCCATATTTTGGGAGGTGATAAATTGAGCCAAAACAAGGAAAAAGTCCAGTAAACATGTGTTCTAAAACGCATTCCTTAAGAGCTGTAAGCACTTGTTCATCTTCGGTACTCTGGAACACAACTCTTCTAATGAACATGTGCTCATAACTATTAAGGCATGCATTTCAGAGCACATGTTTACTAGACATTTTATTCTTGTTTTGGTCCTATTATCGCTTCCCAAAATATGGAAAGCAAAGAACTTGTAGTAGAAGAGATTTGCTTCAGGGTATCGAAGATGAAAAACTGCTCGTAGCTCTTCAAGTATGCATTTTCGACCCTATGTTTACTGAGACTTTTTTTGCTTCTAGTATTATGTACTTTCAACTGTATGCGTTTACGCCATTAATTATGATACACCCTGTATGTGGACATGGTATGTGCAGAAGCTACTCTTTAACAATAAACGTTTTATTTTTGATAAACCATTGCATAATGTACTTCAGTTTATCTACTAATATGACAACTTGGCATGAGGTTCCAATTCACAATGAACACATTTTGTAACCAAAATTTTTGAAGACCGGAAAATGACAGCAAAGTCTGTCGAATCCGGTTGCAAAAAAAAAAAAAAAAAAAAAAAAAAAAATTCTACCTTAGCTATAGAAGGTTTTCTAACGTGTACAGAGGTAATGTACCTTTCATTCTGCTTTATCGTTCACGTGTGTCAAATGCTGGATTTTTTAGTGGAACAAAAAGGAAACATGCCATATGCCTGAAGTTGTTGAGTCGCATCTCCTGTTGTGATATGCCTGACACCACTGAAAGAGTATGGGAAGCAGGGAACGGAAACCAAAAACATTCGATGGAATTGCAGAATCATTAGAAACAGATGTTGGAGAAGTAATCTGAGAATTGCGCAGTCAGCGATACCAAATGAATTCGGGAGTCAGAGTAATCAAATAGAAGCGGAATTGCGATGGTTAAAAAGACTACATGGGAAGTTTTTGGTACTTTGGAAATCATGACGGGATTTTCTGAACTAGTGAAGCGCTTTGGAACAATGCCTGCCCATCTGGCAGAAGGGGGCGATTTTCGTACCTGCACGATAGTGTATTCAGGAACACGTGATGTTTCTTGGGCAGTGTTTCAGTTTACTGATCGATTTTAGAATCACACTGACGAATGCGCACTAGACTGCCATAAAAAGTATCCGGGATTTTCTGGTGTTTTCGTTGATGTGAGACATGAAGCTGTGTATTGTGCAGCATTTCTAAATATTACGAGTTCTACACATTTACGATCATAACATACCAAAGTTATTTTGAGCAAACCGTTAATGCTTACTTAGTTTAAGGGTGAATAAAATTTGTGTTTTTAAAACTAGTTATATAACGTGTGGCCAGTTAAAACATACTTTGTCAGTCGTGTTCCGTCTTGTACCTTAAAACTGAAGATCTCTCTACCATGGAACAAGTGATATTTGCAACGAACTGAGTTTCTTTAATGCCTTAACAGTTTTCCCCGATTCGAAAATTCGTGTCAGTTGTCGATAACTTCTATCTAAAAATATCTTTAACTTTTAACTGGATCTCGATAATGCTTCATTCTGATTTGATTTCAATTACTCGTTGTTGGTTCGTAGTACAGAAATAATGTTGTACACTATTAAATACAGCACTAACAAGATTTTCTAGATTGCAACACTTTTAAATGCGAATATAACATTTGTTCCTAGGTACAGGTACCCTGGAACAGTTTTTCACATTTAGAAAAATCCTAAATTTCCGTAGTAATTCCTGTGATTTCAGAAAAAGACTGCAGTACACATAAAGTGAATGGTGTCATTTTCAAATGGAAGAAGGAAATACAGGATGTTTAAAAATTAATGACCTGATTTCAGAACTCCATATTTGCTTATAAGAACATACTACAAACGTGGGAAGAATAGCAAAATAGTCACAAAATCTTTAAGTTTCAGCAATGCTATTACAAATGTTCTATGTGTACAGCAGCAGCAGAACTAAAAACATCTAGACGATTGTTAAATTCGTCATAAACTTTACATAAGGGTATCTGCGTTTACAGAAGTTATGGTGGCTGTTATTCTGTTCTTCACTATTTCTATGTCAAGAGGTAAAGGGGAGATGAACAGTCTTTCCTTCACATATGCCCACAAGAAAAGAACGCCCACGCCAGCGTTGAGGCAGTGTCATTGAGAAACTGAAACTGTTGTGCCATAGTGATGGAGCTCCATCCTGTTGGAAAATGAAGTCACTGGAGTACTCCTGAAATCGTGAAAAAAGCCAATTCAGCAGTTTCTCAACGACACTCCATCTTAACGCTGGATCGACACAGTGTCCTGCGTCTTTGCCTTTAATATAGCCAGGTCTGATTCCATGAGGTTTTTTTCCTGTCGGGATAAGTGAGTACATCTCCCCTTTACCTTGCGATATAGAAAAAGTGGAGAACAGAATAGCAGCCATCACAATTTCTGTAAGCAGATGCACTGTGTAATGTTTATGACGAATGTAGCTATCGCCTAGATGTTGTGTGTGCTGCTGGTGGTGGTGGACATATAGAGAATTTGTAATAGCATAGCTAAAACTTTAAGATTTTAAATTTTGCAATTCACACCATGTTTGTAGTATGTTTTTATCAGTAAATATGGAGTTTTGAAATAAGGCAATTCTTCCTAGACCTGTGCAAACTTCCATTACAGGGCTGGTTAGAGGCGGAAGTCTGTAAAGTGTTTCAAGGTACAACAATCTTCCCTACTGCATTAAAGTACGTAAAGGATTTTATATTGCCTGATGACGAGAGCTTTGATCGAAACTTTTAGCAAGTAAAGGTCTATTTCATCAGCAACTATTAGAGATTCAGAAATATCAACTTAATTTTTTTGTCTCATTAAAATTTAAGTTCTTTCCCAAATTTGTACTTTCCTTTATCCTTTGCACTATGTACAGCTGGAACAACGAAAGGTTTGCTAGCAGACCTGAGATTTTACGTGCAATATCCTTGTGTTGTTACTTCACTTTGCATTTTTTCTTTTACATCGCAAAGAGACCGGAGAATCAAAAATGTTTTCCGATAAGTAACGTCTGTAATGTTGAATAATTAACAAAAGGCGTATAAATGTCGAACTGTCTAATCTTATAAAGGGATTATGGTTTTATTTGCGAGACTCCAAAAGGCACTCGTAAGACGAAACGACAATTCTATCTGTTTAAGAAATTTTGGAAATTTGTGGTAAGTTTTTATGAGACCAAACTGCAAGGGTCATCGGTCCCTAGGCTTATACGCTACTTAATCTAACTTAAACTAACTTACACTAAGGACAACACACACGCCCATGTCCGAGGGTGGACACGAACCTCCGACGGGAGGAACCGCACGAACCATGGCAAGGAGCTTTAGACCGAGCGGCTACTTGGTTTAAAAGTGCCGAAAGCAATCGCAGAAATGTTCGTTGTTTTCTTAATATGACTTATTCGTCTGAAGAGTAAGAGTTGAGGTAGTGTGACATTTATTGCAGTACTGCGAGAAATAGGTGGAAAAATCATCGCCATTACCTTTACAATTGCTTTCAGTAAACGTTAAAACCTGCGTGGTAATGTCATGTTGGAGGCTATAAAACCCCCAAGGAAATAAAGTGAAATGTAACCTAAATAACGGATTCGACAGCAGTATTGCTGCATTCCAGACCAATGAAATCGTAAAAGCTTACGTATTGTAAAAGGTGTCGGAGACAATTATGATTTCGTTCTGGGAAAGTTCTTCAAAAGTTGCCCTCTTTCCAAGAGTGTGCCATCCTGAACCGGTTACTCTACGGAGCAGATGTATGAGGTCGAGATCGTGGTGTTATGATTGGAGAATATACAGAAGACATGGAATGAAACAAACTTAATGACAATTGTTATCTTCTTCGTTCAAAAGGTAAATACCCGAGACTTGTGCAACACATTATAATACTGATATTGAGTCTGAGACTTTGAACGTAGCAGACAAATCTCGTTTCACGGGGTTTCTTGGTGATGTTCTGAGAACACTGAACGGACATTCCGAATTTCTCTACGACCTTCGTGTACAATCAGTTTGTAGACAACATCCATGTTGTAAACTTACGTAATTTGCACCTAAATTATAGGACTGGGTTCCATTTGTTTTTGCAAAACACAAATACTAACAGTTGCGAGTGAAAAAAAAAGCCTAAGTATTTTTGTCTGTTGAATTATCTTAGCTTAATTATCAGTTTGTTAGGCATTTTGGGATATTCACTGACTTGGCAGACAGCTCGTCATAAGTACACTAATGGCAATTAAAATTACTATACCAAGAAGAAATGCAAATGATAAACGGGCATTCATTGGACAAATATATTGTACTAGAACTGACATGTGATTACATTTTCACGCAATTTTGGTGCACAGATCCTGAGAAATCAGTACCCAGAACAACCACCTCTGCCCGTAATAACGGCCATGATACGCCTAGGCATTGAGTCAAACAGAGCTTGGATGGCATGTACAGCTTGAACACGATACCACAGTTCATTAAGTGTAATCACTGGCGTATTGTGACGAACCAGTTGCTCGGCCACTATTGACTAGACGTTTTCAATTGGTGAGAGACCTGGGCAGCAGTCGAGCATTTTCTGTATCCAGAAAGGCCCGTACTGGACCTGCAACATGCGGTCGTGCATTATCCTGCTGAAATGTAGGGTTTCGCAAGGATCGAATGAAGGGTAGAGCCACGAGTCGTAACACATCTGAAATGTAACGTCCACTGTTCAGAGTTCCGTCAATGCCAACAAGAGGTGACTGAGACGTGTAACCAATGGCACCATCACGCCGGGTGATATGCCAGTATGACGATGACGAATACACGCTTCCAATGTATGTTCATCGCGATGTCGCCAAACACGGATGAGACCATCATGATCCTTTAAACAGAACCCGGATTCATCCGAAAAAATGACGTTTTGCCATTCGTGCGCCCAGGTTCGTCGTTGAGTACACCATCGCAGGCGCTCCTGTGTGTAATGCAGCGTCAACGGTAACCGCAGCCATGGTCTCCGAGCTGATAGTCGATGCTGCTGTAACGTCGTCGAAATGTTCGTGCAGATGGTTGTTGTCTTGCAAACGCCCGCATCTGTTGACTCAGGGATCGAGACGTGGCTGCACGATCCGTTACAGACATGTGGATAAGACGCCTGTCATCTCGACTGCTAGTGATACGAGGCCGTTGGGATCCAGCACGGCGTTCCGTATTACCCTCCTGAACCCACCGATTCCATATTCTGCTAACAGTCATTGGATCTCGACCAACGCGAGCAACAATGTCGCGATACGATAAACCGCAATCGGGATAGGCTACAATCCGACCTTTATCAAAGTCGGAAACGTGATGGTGCGCATTTCTCCTCCTTACAAGAGGCATCACAATAATGTTTCACCAGGCAACGCCGGTGAACTGCTGTTTGTGTATGAGAAATCGGTTGGAAACTTTGCTCATGTCAGCACTTTGTAGGTGTCGTCACCGGTGCCAACCTTGTTTGAATGCTGTGAAAAGCTAATCATTTGCATATCACAGCATCTTCTCCCTGTCGGTTAAATTTCGCGTCTGTCGCAGGTTATCTTCGTGGTGTAGCAATTTTAATGGCCAGTAGTGTAATAGCATCATTCTTATTAATCAAGGAAACTGGAAACCTTTGCCTCGCTAGCTGAATAGGCAACGTGTTTGACTGCCATGCGGGGAACCCAGATTAAGCTATACCTACATTGGATCCGTTTTTCTGCCGGCACAAGTTACAGAGATCCCGTGACCTGAAATTTCGGGAATACATTTTGTCTAGGTAACATATTTAAGTGAGCGCCAATGGAAGGTCACAGGTTAATCAAAGCACAAGTTAAGCCATTGAAAATGAGAAATTCTGGTACGAGGTGCGACAATAAAGTAATGAGACTTATTTTCTTCGCAAGATGTGGCAACCCTGCAGGCTTGCATAGGCACAACATCTTTGACCAACCTTGGTCTATAAGCTGCTTCTAGTCCAAGCGGGCCTTGCGGGATTAGCCGAGCGGTTTCGGGGCTGCAGTCACGGACTGTGCGGCTGATCCCCGCGGAGGTTCGAGGGCGTCTGTGTTTGTTCTTAGGATAATTAAGGTTAGCTAGCGGGTTAGGTTAGGGACTGATGACCTTAGGAGTTAAGTCCCATAAGATTTGAAAAAAAAAAAAAGAAGTCCAAGCGGCACATCAATGCAACTGCTCAGTCGTGAGTTGTGCTGTAATAAGTTAACACGTGCTTGTGTCTCTCGTCACGGAAATGGAACCGCATAATATTGAGCAACGGTATGCCATTTCTTTTTGCGTTAAATTGGGTGAAAACGCGACGACAATTTACGGTAAGCTTCAGAAGCCTTTTGGAGAGGAGGTTATGTCAAGAGCTCAAGTTTTTCATTGGCATAAAATGTTTAGTGAAGGCAGAACGTATGTTGAAGATGAAGACCGCAGTGGACGACCATCAACCTCATGGATGGGTGTCAACTGTTCATAAAGAGTCGATGCTTCCTGGACAAACAGTTAACCAATATTACTACAAAGAAATTTTAGAAAGACTCTGTAAAAGAGTTCTTCGTGTCCGTGGCAACATTGCTGATAATTGGATTCTGCATCACGATAATGCGCCATCCCATACTGCTCTGTCAGTACAGCAATTTTTGACCTCAAAACAAATTTCAGTACTACCACAGCCACCAGATATCGCTCCGTGCGACTTTTTTTCTATTTCCAAGAGCCAAAACGGCGGTCTAGGGACACAATTTTCAAACAACACAAGATTTCCAATAAGCTCTGAGGATACTGAGTTCCAGAAATGTTACCATCAATGGCAGAAGCGCTGGAAAACGTGTGTGCAATCATAAGGGAATTATGCTGAAGGAGACAACACTAAACTTGACTAAAACGGTAAGCAACATTTTTTTTCCATCAGTCTCATTACCTTATTGTTGCACCTCGTACATTAATAACAGGTGTAACCGCCAGGATGCTGAATCCAAGCATGGAAACGAATATGCCGTGCGTAATACAGAGGCCAGATGCCGGTTTGTGGGATGGAGTTGCATGCCTGTTGCACTTGGTCGCTCAGTACAGCGACGGTTAATGCTGTTCGTGGATGAAACTGGAGTTGTCGTCCTATGACGTCCCACACGTGGTCGACTAAAGATAGATATGGTGAATGACCAAGCCAAGGCAACATGCCGACACTCTGTAGACCATGTTGGGTTACAACAGCGCTATGTGGCCGAGCGATATCCTGTAGGAAAACATCCCCTGGAATACTGTTCATTAATGGCAGCGCAGCAGGTCGAATGACCAAACTGACGTACAGATTGGCAGTCTGGGTGCGTGGAATAACCCCGGCAGTGCTCCTGCTGTCATATGAGATCGCATCCCAGACCACAATTCCATATGTAGGTCCAGTGAGAACAGCACGCACACACGTTGGTTGCACACCCTCAACTGGCCTTCTTCTAATGCACAAACGGCCATCAATGACACCGATGCAGAACCAGCTTTCATAAAAAAAACACAACAGACCTCCGTACTGCACTCCAATGAGCTCTCGCTTTACACTACTGAAGTCGAAAACGGCGGTGGTTCGGGGTCAGCGGAATGCACGTTAGAGAGTGTGTTGCTCGGACCTCTCCTTGAAGCAAGGGATTTGCAACAGTTCGTTGTGTCACAGAGGTGCCAACTGCTGCTGATATTGCTGCTGCACCTGCAGTACGACGCGACAGAATCATACGCCAAGCACGATGGCTTCAGATTGGCAGGTCCGATCGATTATAACCTCAGAAACGAGCTGCACGTTTGGCCCGTCACACTATCACAGCTAAATTTTCAACCATACATTTCAAGAGAGCACACACGCACCCATTCACCCAATCACTCAGACACAACTCAGCCACACACGACCGCCGTCTCCGGCTACTCCGTCTACAGTCTTTGAGAATCAGATCCAAACAAAGCACTGCTCACGCCTGCCTGCCGCTCATCGGCAGCTGCTGTGCTAGCAGCAAGAAGTGGCGGCAGCACAGACTGCATGCTGAGGGGAGAGGTAGGAAGGGGAGAAGCAGTAAGAATGAGAGAGTATGGAAACGGTTCATGTTCTCAGCTACGCCAGCCATGACATCTCAGTAAACAAACAATTTCATCTATTGAGACAAAAAGAAGGTATTTCCAATTTCTTTCAAGTTTCCACGATATTTCTCTGACTTCCCTGATATGTTTGAAATTCCCTCATTTCTAGAACCTGTGGCAAAAATGTACGTGTAATTCAATATCATGGACATCACACGATAAATGGTAACTCTGTGCACTACATTATACGATGAGTGGTAACTCTATGCAGTACCATGCTGGGTAGTAATACACTACTGGCCATTAAAATTGCTAAACCAAGCAGAAATGCAGATGATAAACGGGTATTCATTGGACAAATATATTATACTAGAACTGGCATGTGATTACATTTTCGCGCAATTTGGGTGCATAGATCCTGAGAAATCAGTACCCAGAACAATCAGCTCTGGCCGTAATAACGGCCTTAATACGCCTGGGCATTGAGTCAGAGCGTGGATGGCGTGTACAGGTACAGCTGCCCATGCAGCTTCAACGAGATAACACAGTTCATCAAGAGTAGTGACTGGCGTATTACCAGAAGTCAGTTGCTCGGCCATCATTGAACAGACGTTTCCAGTTGGTGAGAGATAAGAATGTACTGGCCACAGCAGCAGTCGAACTTTTTCTGTATCCAGAAAGGCCCGTACAGGACCTGCAACATGCGGTCGTGCACTATCTTGCTGAAATGTAGGGTTTCGCAGGGATCGAATGAAGGGTAGAGCCACGCGTCGTACCATATCTCAAATGTAACGTCCACTGTTCAAAGTGCCGTCAATGCGAACAAGAGGTGACCGAGACGTGTAACCAATGGCACTCCATACCATCACGCCGGGTGATACGCCAGTAGGGCGATGACGAATACACGCTTCCAACGTGCGTTCAGCGCGATGTCGGCAACACGGATGCGACCATCATGATGCTGTAAACAGAACCTGGATTCATCCGAAAAAAATGGCGTTTTGCCATTCGTGCACTCAGATTCGTCGTTGAGTACACTATCGCAGGCGCACCTTTTGTTCAAATGGCTCTCAGCACTATGGGACTTAACATCTATGGTCATCAGTCCCCTAGAACTTAGAACTACTTGAAAATAACCAACCTAAGGATCTCACACACATCAATACCCGAGGCAGGATTCGAACCTGCGACCGTAGCGGTCGCGCGGTTCCTGACTGAGGCGCCTAGAACCGCACGGCCACATCGGCCGGCGCAGCTGTTTGTGATGCAGCGTGAAGGGTAACCGCAGCCATGGTCTCGGAGCTGATAGTCTATACTGGTGCAAACGTCGTCGAACTGTTCGTGCAGATGGTTGTTGTCTTCCAAACGTCCGCATCTGTTGACTCAGGGATCGAGACGTAGCTTCACAATCCGTTACAGCCATGCGGATAAGATGCCTGTCATCTCGACTGATAGTGATACGAGGCCGTTGGGATCCAGCACGGCGTTCCGTATTACCCTCCTAAACCCACGGATTCCATATTCTGCTAACAGTCATTGGATCTCGACCAACGCGAGCAGCAATGTCGCGATACGATAAACCACAATCGTGATAGGTTACAATCCGACTTTTATCAATGTCGGAAAAGGAGGTACGCATTTCTCCCCTTCACACGAGGCATCACAACAACGTTTCACCATGCAACGCCCGTCAACTGCTGTTTGTGTATGAGAAGTCGGTTGAAAACTTTCCTCACGTCAGCACGTTGTAGGTGTCGCCATCGGCGCCAACTTTGTGTTAATGCTCTGAGAAGCTAATCATTTGCATATCACAGCATCTTCTTCCTGATGGTTAAATTTCGCGTATGTAACACGTCATCTTCGTGGTGCAGCAATTTTAATGGTCAGTAGTGTAATTAAACTTACGCTTCTTCAACCAGTGAATACGGAAAGATATTTTACCGTACGGCTACCTAGCTTTATGGGAATGATGGTCAGATTGTGACGTGCAGACTCTGTCTCGCTAACATTGTTAGTACCATGAGGCTGTTTTATGAAAACAACAACAACAAAAGCTGCTGCTCGTCGCGGGCATCGGTGCATTCAAGAAATACGGAGAAGCAGTCTTTCCGTTCCGGGGTTCGAGACAATGATTCGGAAGTTCGAATAAAGTGGCGTTTTGGGAGTTTCTCTTGCGAGAGGTCGATAGTTGCGCCACATATCTTTGGAGAAGCTACTGTTGCCATGGCTGAGAATGCTCGCCACAATGTGCGATCTTGAAGCAGTGCACGTGTTGTGTCACGTTCCATGGTCCTCCGTTGTTTCAGGAAGCAGCAGAGCGATCTCGAGTTCGGTTCCAGGCTGTCGTGAATGCAGCTGGTCATCACACTGAGCAGCACTTGTAACTTAGAACGTAAACATCGTACGCAATTCACAAATGTCAACCTATCATGTAGAAGTTAAAACGTGTTTCTTTCAGCGGCTTATTCGTCATTTGTCTTGTACATGCCCTTACAAACGTTTCCCCAATGTTTTATAGTTCTACGACCAATCGTGTGTCAAGGGGGTACTCTCAAGTAGCGGAAGTTTACTTATAAGCACCCCGTACACAAGTAAACCTTATACAAAGCGTCCAAAGCGTACCATGTCAACGAAATTGTAATCACTCTAACTTTCAGTGACAAACATGGCGCACTTGCTCGAACGACAATATAATGTTTACTTTTTATCTTCTTTACGTAGGTCAGTAATAAAAATTCTTATTTAAGTTACATATGAATCGCATGTTGTATATTTTAGAGCAACGTTTCCACTTCTTTGGAATTATCAATAACTGTAAAAATATAATGAAGCGTTCCTGCTCTTTAACAGTGCAAGGTGCTTTTAAGAGCGCAAGTAACAAGACCACGACAGTTGTTTTGATACTTAGGAAACAAACTTAAAATGAATTGTTTGCTTTTCATTAAAAGTGCATTTCCAGATTTTATATATTGTTTTGCTACAGTAAAATTCCGATGATGATATTATCAGTTTCGTGTGAATCGAGTATACCTTAAAATTTCGATTTCAGACACAATTTACCTCTTTAATACTTGTATGATAGCTAAACGCAACAAATTTGGCATAAATTAACGTGCGATTTGAGTACTTCCTTATGTAACCTTTTTATGCACTTTACATAATCGGAAGACAATGGCCGTTTATAAATATGTAAATTTTGTAATTAACTGTTTCATCACATTATGTATCAGTTCGTATTCTGCGATAGTGTGAATGGCTAATTGGTTTCTTACATAAGATGCTTCTTCAGCTATGCCGTACCCAGCTGAAAGAAAGTCATAAGAAAAACATCAACAAAAATTAAAAAAAAATATAATGAAATGTAGTCGAATGAAACCAGGCGATGCTAAGGGAGTCAGATTAGGAAACGAGACCCAAAGTAGTAGACGAGTTTTGTTATTTGGCAGGAAAATAACTGATGATGGCCGAAGTAGAGAGGGCAAAAATTGTTCACTGGCAATGCCAAGAAAAACATTTCTAACAAAAAATACTGTTAATATCGAACATACATTTGTCAGCAGTCTTTTCTGAAAGTATTTGTAAGGATTATAGTCATGTATGGAAGTGAAATATGGACGAAAAAAGATTAACACAAGAGGAGAATAGAAACTTTTGAAACGTGATGCTACAGAAAAATGATGAACATTAGACGAGTACACAACGTAACCAACGAAAGGGGCTGAATGGATTTGTGGAGACAAGAAATTTGCGGCACAACCTGAATTGAAGAAGCGATCGATGATAAGACACATCCTGAGACATCAAGGGATTACTAGTTAAGTGCTGGAAGGACGTGTTTCCGGAAGGGGGAGGGGGCGAAAAATCGTAGAGGAAGACAGAGAGATATATACGGTAAGCAGTTTCAGAAGAATGTAAATTACAATATTAATTCGGAGATGAACAGGCTTCCACAGGATAGTGTAGCATGGAGGGCTGCATCGGCCGAGGCTTCGGATTGAAGACCACAGCAACAACGAAAGACCGGGCGATTAACACAGTAAAAATAAGTACTTGCCTAATGTCGCGTAGGGCCCTCGCGACCACGCAGAAGTGCCGCAGCACGACTTGGCATGGACTCGAGTAATGTCTGAAGTAGTGCTGGACAGAACTGACACCATGAATCCTGCAGGGCTGTCCACAAATCTGTAAGAGTAAGAGGGGGGTGGAGATCTCTTCTGAACAGCACGTTGCAAGGCATCCTACATATCGTCAATATATCTAAAGGCTGGAGATTCTGGTGGCCAGCGGAAGTGTTTCAACTCAGAAGAGTATTCCTGGAGCAACTCTGTAGCAATTCTGGACGTGTGGTATGTGGCACTGTCCTACTGGAATTGCCCAAGTCGCTCGGAATGCACAATGGAAACGAACTGATGCGGTGATCAGAAAGGGTGCTTACGCATGTGTCACCTACCAGAGTCGTATCTAAACGTATCAGAGGTCCCATATCAATAGAACTGCACACGCCCCACACCATTTCAGAGCATCCACCTGCTTGAACAGTGCCCTGCTGACATGCACGGTCCATGTATCCATAAGGTTGTGTCCATACCCATACACGTTCATCCGCTAGACACAATTTGAAACGAGACTCGTCCGACCAGGCAACATGTTTCCCGCTGTCAACAGTCCAATGTAGGGTTGACAGGTCTAGTCGAGGCGTAGAGCTTAGTGGGACGAGTGGGCCTTCGGCTCCAAAAGCCCATTTCGATGATGTTTCGCACGTTGACGCTTGTTGATGGCCCACTATTGAAATCTGTAGCAGTTTGCGGAAGGCTTGCGTTTCTGTCGCTCTGAAAGATTCTCTTCAGTCCTCGTTGGCCCCCTTCTTGCAGCATCTTTTTTCGGCCGCAGCGATGTCGGAGATTTGATGTTTTACCGGATTCCTGATACTGACGGTACACAAGTGAAATTGTTGTACGGTAAAATTCCCACTTCATCGCTACTACGGAGGTGCTGCGTCCCATCGCTCATGCGCCGACTATAACACTACATTCAAACTCACTTAAAACTTGATAACCTACCACTGTAGCAGCAGAACCGATCTAACAACTGCGCCAGACACTTGTCTTATATAGGCGTTGCTGACCGCAGCGCCGTAATCTGCCTGTTTACATGTCTCTGTATTTGAATACGGATGCCTCCACCAGTTTTTTTGGCGCTTCAGAGTATTATACAAGTACAGACGTCATGGATGCTTGTTATTGGTTCAAAACGGCTCTGAGCACTATGGGACAACTGCTGTGGTCATTAGTCCCCTAGAACTTGGAACTACTTAAACCTAACTAACCTAAGGACATCACACACATCCATGCCCGAGGCAGGATTCGAACCTGCGACCGTAGCAGTCGCACGGTTCCGGACTGCGCGCCTAGAACCGCGAGACCACCGCGGCCGGCGATGCTTGTTTTTAATTTATTGGTTTTATATGCCAACTGTGCGGGCAAATGTTTAGCGAAGAACCTGAAACACAGCAAAAGTTGGTGTGCTATTCGATCACGGCCGGATGCAGTACTGAAGTATCAGATACCCGAGCTAAAACGTTGCACTAGCGTTATGTCCGGTTGTTGTTGTTGTGGTCTTAGCCCTGAGACTGGTTTGATGCAGCTCTCCATGCTACTCTATCCTGTGCAAGCTTCTTCATCTCCCAGTACCTACTGCAGCCTTCATCCTTCTGAATCTGCTTAGTTTATTCATCTCTTGGTCTCCCTCTACGACTTTTACCCTCCACGCTCCCCACCAGTGCTAAATTGGTGATCCCTTGATGCCTCATAACGTGACCTACCAACCTATCCCTTGTTCTGGTCAAGTTGTGCCACAAACTCCTCTTCTCCCCAATTCTATTCACTATCTCCTCATTAGTTATGTGATCTACCAATCTAATCTTCAACATTCTTCTGTAGCACCACATTTCGAAATCTTCTATTCTCTTGTCCGGTGTGCTTGTATATCTGTACTGCTTTTAGGAAAATAGGAAAACTAGAGCACCTCATATGTTGTCCAGGAGGAGCAATGTTTCCAGCGGGGCCTCATGCTCACGTCGGCTGGCGAGAGGGATGGCGGAGCGGCGACGCGCGAGCGGACGTCACGGAAGTGGGAGAAGGGTGCGCCGGATGGCGTGCTGGACGGGTTCCAGCGAGGGCAGTGCGCCACGACACGACACGACACGCAGGGCTGGGGATCTGGGCCGGACCTGTGCTGTCTGGGGCAGCGCGACGCAGGGTCACGCCGCGCACGACACTCGTCTGCGAGAAGGGCGTCTTTGTTCCTTCACACTGTCTCAAAGCCGGCGGATTCGTCACGCCGCGTGGCAGGCATTCGGACTTTCCAACTGTTTCATACCTTCCACTGCAAATACATGGTGTCCACAACTGAAGCTCCAGTTTCAAACCGCTGTAGAAACAGGCTCATGGCTCAGAATGTCGAACAGTATATTGTCCACGCAGGGGAAACATCACTAAAAAAATTGTCCGCCCCGGTAGCTGAGTGGTCAGCGCGACGGAATGTCAATCCTAAGGGCCCGGCTTCGATTCCCGGCTGGGTCGGAGATTTTCTTCGCTCAGGGACTGGGTGTTGTGTTGTCCTAATCATCATCATTTCATCCCCATCGATGCGCATGTCGCCGAAGTGGCGTCAAATCGAAAGACTTGCACCCGGCGAACGGTCTACCCTACGGGAGACCCGAGGCACACGACATTTATTTTATTAAAAAAATTGACCACTACATGACGCTGTAAGCATGGAGTATGCATACCAACAGACGCGGGGCACGTGGCTGTTCATCAGTTTGCGTCCGAGACGTCCAACATGACTGTGTCTCCATCAAGAATCGCGCGATGCGCTGTTGGCAACTTTCTTTCACAAAAATGGTGGCTGTGCGCCAGCAGTACTGCAGAAGTTCCGGACACTTGAGGATATGAAAAAACGGGCCCGATGTCTTCTAAGGATCTGGAAAAAATGATTACAAAATTCGAAATGATAGGTTCTTTGGAAGTGCAGTGCGGCAGAGAGAGGAAAATAGTTGTTCCGACGCCTGTCGCAGATGTTGCCACAGCAATGCAGAAGCGGCAACGCGGTGCTGTGCAAACATCCAGTATACGAGGAATCGCCCGAATAGTCGACATGGCTGCGAACTCGGTGCATAAATTCGTACGAAACATCTTGCGTTGGCAGTCCGGAACCGTGCGACTGCTACGGTCGCAGGTTCGAATCCTGCCTCGGGCATGGATGTGTGTGATGTCCTTAGGTTAGGTTAGGTTTAAGTAGTTCTAAGTTCTAGGGGACTGATGACGACAGCAGTTGAGTCCCATAGCGCCCAGAGCCATTTTGAACCATCTTGCGTTGCTATCCATATAAAATCACCCAAGTTCAAGAGGTCTCTTGAATTTTTTGCTCCCATGGAAGTGGACAATGAATGGCCACGGAACATTCTATGGACAGACGAACCCCATCTCGTTGGAAATGTCAATAAGCAGAATTGTAGAATATGGCCAATGGAAAATTCGCACGCACATTAACCGGTACAGCTTCGTTATCCAAACGTGACTCTGTGGCGCAGATGGACGGCATCGTTTACCACAGGGCCGTCTTTTTCGAGCGAATCAGTCCTGCGGGTCTCTTACTTGTACCGTCATTCCAACCTTTCAACAGCGTGGATATGTGGACGGACAGGAACATAGTTATGCGAGGTGGCGCTCCTCCGGCAATCGCACAGGCAGTGAAGCGCCTCCTGACATCTTAGAAATGTCAGCTTACATTATCTTAATCAATGTGACTACTGGCCGTGGGGTTATCTGAAAAATGTTGAGTTCAGTGCTCCAACTAAGAACGTAGCTAAACTGAAGGCTCGCACTGCGCAATGTATTCTGAACGCGACCTTCCTGTGGAACAAGCTTTTCAACTTCTGGCAGAAAACGGTGGACAGCATAGTGGACAAGTTCTGCGCCAATCTCGTGACAGAAACCGATGAGATTGGTTTTTTGTGTGGTTTTTGGACTCAGGACAATTAAAAACCTATTTCTCCCATCCGATTTGGTGCCACAACTATTGACTGTGAACTTGTACAGTCACGCACGTTGAACAGTCCAGATGGCTTAATGTACAACTCAAACCATAGCTGTCGTGTTCCGATCGCTCTGTCATTTATAGATTACCTCATTTACTATATATAAATTGAAGGTGGAAGGGCGGCGGGGGGGGGGGGGGGGGGGGGGCGGGGCGGTAGAAGGAAAGGAAAGGAAAAGGATTACTGATGTCAGCTTTGCTAATGCACTGTCCTTTTATACCGTGTGTATGCGATATTTTCGCCACATGTATTTGTACTTTCGTCACCTCAGTGTTCACTGATAATGATGATGATGATGTTAGGTTTGTGGGGCGCTGAACAGCGCGGTTATCAGCGCCCATAAAAAGTCCTAATCTTTACACAGCTCAGTCTCGCCACGTTCACGAATGGTGGTGATTAAACGATGAGTACAACACAAACACCCAGTTCCCGGGCAGAGAAAATCCCCAACCCAGCCGGGAGTCGAGCCCGGGACCCCGTGATCCAAAGGCAGCAACGCTAGCCACTAGACCACGAGCTGCGGACTATACTGAAAATGACCCGCGGTTTTGGTTATTCGTGCCACCTGATTTTCAAAACTGAATCTCTCGATTTGTTGTTTTTTAAGGTTAGCGGGTATGGACTTGCTAGCAGTGTTCATTTTCTAGTGAAGTGCTCCGATCTCGGAACGTTTTGAAAGTAGTCTGATAGTCGCAATGGTTTAGTGACTGACTTGGACGGGTGAGAAGTTTAACCCACTCTCACAGGTCAAAACGATGCTGGCGCCTACCGGGACACAATGGTATCGCAACTGCGTGGATTTACGCGTCACGCCTCACTTCCTATCCACATTTTCACCAAGCGCCACCTATCCACAGTCCCTGTCCAATTCCTCCATGTTCGCTCCTCTGAGATTCCCGCAGGAGGTCGGACGTAGTATACATCCGCACTAAAGAAGGTGGATCCATTGCACACCTAGGCGAATCAATTATATGAATGCGTTAGGACATCTCCGAAAGAACAGACACCACATATTCATGTAAATGCCCCATTTAATTTGAGACGCTTACAGCGCCATCTATTGGTAAAATTTTCGCTAATGTTTTTGTTCTACGTCGTTTCCCCATTGGTCAATAACTTGCTGTTCAAATCTGACGCTATTCTGAGCAGTGGTTTCCTTTCCACATCGTTTTGAAACTGGAACCTTAGTTATGGACACCCTGTAAATTTGTACTCTGGTATCTGGAGTGGTCTGCAAGAGTATCCACAATTTTCAGTCATCATCCTCGTTTAACGGATGAGGCAGACGAGCTTACTGTGTTCTACAGGCGAACATTTTTCTTCCACGCTCCTACTACAGCGTTCCTTTCATCCTAGCCTTGGAGCCTGATTCTGGAGGGTTGCTCCAAGTCCCGAACGCCGCCGCGGCCAGAACCCACACATCTAGCGATGCGCGACACAAATTACGCGACATATTCGTCCGCAGACGCACTAGGAAACGTTTTTTTTTATCAAATACTAAGCCTCGGCACTTCTACGCTATTAAATCAGTCTACATAAGGGTTGCCAGCATTGTTTTGAACTACGAGAGACAGTTAAACTTCTCACAAGTCCAAAAGCACTGCGGCCATCAGACTACTTTGAGAAGAATTCCGAGATCGGTGCACTTCACCAGTATATGAACATTGCTAACAATCCCATACCTGCCAACTTTAAAGAACAACAAATCGGTATTTTTTTAAAAAACAGGTGGAACGAATAATCAAAAACCGCGAGTCATTTTCAGTACACACTGAGGTGACGATAGTCATTGGATAGCGATATGGACAAATACAGATGGCGGTAGTATCGCGTACACAACGTATAAAAAGGCAGTGCATTAGCAGAGGTGTTATTTGTACTCGGGAGATTCACGTGAAAATGTTTCCGACATGATTATGGCCGCACAGACATTCAACACGAAACGGTAGTTGGAGCTGGACGCATGAGACATTCCATTTAGGAAATTGTTACGGAATTCAATATCAATGAAGATTGTGCAGAGAATACTAAATTTCAGGCAGCACCTCTCATCACGGACAATGTAGTAGCCGGCAGTCTTAATTTAGGGATTGAAAACAGCTGCGTTTGCGTAAAGTTGTCATTATCAACAGGCAACAACACTGCGTGAAATAACCGCAGAAACCAATGTGGGACATATGATGAATGAATCCGTTAGGAAAGTGCGGCGATATCTGTCGTTAATCGGCTATGGCAGCAGTCGACCGACGCCAGTATCTTCGCTAACAGCACGACATCGCCTGCAGAGCCTCTCCTGGGCTCGTGACCAAATTGTTTGGAACCTTGACCACTGCAAAACCGTGACCTGGTCAGATGAGTCCAGATTTCGGTTGGAAGAGCTTATAGTACAGTTCGAATGTGGTGCACACCCCACGAAGTCATGGATCCAAGTTGTCAACAAGGCACTGTGCAAGCTGGTGGTGGCTACATAATGGTGTGTGTTGCTTTTACATAGAATGAACTGGGTCGTATGGTCTAACTGATCCGATCATTGACTGAAAATGGTTATGTTCGGCTACGTGGCGACCGTTTGCAGCCATTCAAGGAGTTCATGTTCACAAACAATGATGAAATTTTTACGGATGACTGTCCGCCCTGTCATCGGACCACAATTGGTCGCCACTGGTTTGCAGAACATTCCAGACAATTCGAGCGAATGATGTGGCCACCCAGATCGCCCATTATGGATCGCCTCGAACATTTACGGGACATAATGGAGAGGTCATATTCGGCACAAAATCCTGTACCGGCAACATTGTAAAGGGATTTTATAAACGCTGAATAATTAGCGACTTCGCTTAAACATAATAGCAGCAGCTAAATGCAAACTCGGCACAACACCGAGAAATACGGGTATGCTGTACAGTCTACAAAATGCGTGACCACAACAGCAGCAGATAAATGGAAACGCAGCACAACAACGGGAAGTACAGATATGCTGTACAGTCTACCGTGGAAACGACGAAAAACAACAGGCGATATACAGGTCGCGCGTAACTTCGTGATTTCTACAAACTTAGACACGAATATCCATTAAAAACCGAGTAATGAGAGAAGGACTACCGATCTTTGTCCAAAAAAAAACCCTTCCCCTACAACTGCGTTCTAGTCTTTCATGACTATTTGATTTTCATCTCCCGTTTTGTACTGTATTACCCTTTCAATATCCTCATATACTTTATCTTCAGCTAGCGACGTTGGCATGAATACCTGAACTATCGTTGTCGGTGTTGGTTTGCTATCGATTCTGACAAGCACAACCCTGTCACTGAACTGTTCACTGTGAGACACTCTTTGCCCTACCTTTTAGTTCATAGCAGAAATCCTTCTTTCTATTTCACTTCGCTAATTCCTAATATGCCTATATTGAACCTTTGTATATGCTTCCCTACCACATTCCAGCTTCTGACATTCCACGTACCGAGTAGTAGAACTCAATCCTTTAGATTTTTCAGTCTTTTTCTCATAGTCACCTCCCCCCTGTCAGTCTCCTCCCGGATATCCGAATGGGACTCTATTTTGAAATCTTTTGCCGATGGAGAGATCATCATGACACTTTTTCAATTACATGCTTCGTGTCCTGTGGATACGCGTTATGTGTCTTCAATGCAGTGGCTTCCGTTGCCTTCTGCACCTTCACGTCGTTGATCACTGCTGACTCTTCCGCCTTTTAGGGGCAGTTTCCCACTGACAAGGGAACGCCCTGAACCTCTGTTCGCTCCTCCGCCGTCTTTCGCAAGGCCGTCGACAGAGTGAGGGTAACTTCTTATGCTGGAAGTCTTCGGCCGCCTATGCTGATTATTAATCAAAATTTAAGGCTTTGCGGATCTCGAAACCGAGACCGAGAATATTTCGACTACTAATCAAAGACGCTACCCCCAGCCACGTGTGAACTCTCAGTCTGAAAAGATCGAAATATATTTCCATGTGGTAGAACTACGAAGGAGTGAGATGGACTGGGGCCTTGTCTTTCCTGACTAAGTTGTTGATGCTCATCATCTTGGATGAACTGTGCGAAGCGCTCTGATTGGAGCCTACGGAAAGCGAGGTAAGCGAGGTTGTTTGATGCAAATATTTAACAGGCGGAATATGGCGCTGCGGTTGACGAAGCCTATATTAGACAACAAGTGTCTGGCGCAGTTATTAGATCGGTTACTGCTGATGCAATGGCATGTTGTAAAGATGTAAGTGAGATTGAACGTGGTGCTATAGTCGTCGTACGAGCAACGGGAGACAGCATCTCCGGTGTAGCGACCGTTTCACGAGTGTACTGTGAATATCAGGAATCCGAAAAACATTAAATCTCCGTCATCGCTACGGCCGGAAAAGGATCCTGCAAGAAGGGAACGATGACTGAAGAGTATCATTCAATGTGACAGATTGCTGCAGATTTTGATGCTGGGCCATCAACAAGGCTCAACGTGCGAACCATTCAAAGAAACATTATCGATATGGGCTTTCGGAGCTGAAGCCCCACTCGTGTACCGTAGATGAATGGAAGACTCAAAGCTTTACGTCGCCTGGGCCCATAAACACCGACACCGAACACTGTTGATGACTGGGAATATGTTGCCTGGTCGGACGAGTCTTGTTTCAAATTGTATCGAGCTGATGGTCGTGTACGCGTATCGAGTCAACCTCATGAATCCATGGACCCTGCATGTCAGCAGGGTACTGTTCAAGCTGGTGGTGGCTCTGTAATAGTGTGGGGCATGTACAGCTGGAGTGATACGGGATTCCTGATACGTCTAAATACGACTTTTGACAGGTACCACGTACGTAAGCATCCTGTCTGATCACCTGCCACCATTCATGCTCAATGAGCATTCCGACGGACTTGGGCAAGTTCAGGAGGACAATGCGACCCTACACAAGTCCAGAATTGCTACAGAGTGGCTCCAGGAACACTGGTTTATCACAAACAGTAAGGTGTGTGAACAACTCCAATCCCTGACACCTGGCAGCGCTTTTGACAGTTTTCAGCTGCGAAACACAAACGGCTGCAGGCTACAACAGTGGCCGCCTATAGCGCAATGACGAAGCGTTGCCACAGAGACACTCACCCAATCGCGTTGTGGATACGCGAAACAGCTGTACTTCTACATTTGTACATTTCTTTGTACGACTATTTCATAATTTCAAAAAATTTTTTACGAATACATGGAAATGAAATTTTCTTCGATATTACTCCACAAACACAGTTAATTTTTTGTTTCTGTTTCTAATAGAAAATTGGCAAAATCAATTAACAAACCACGCCGGATTTATCAGCTATTACTCGATATTATTCACGTCGGAAAGAGTTCAATTATAGCGTTGTTCTACAGGGCGCAAATATGTTGTCTACTTCATTTTACATGCTGTCATCGTTTGAAATATGTGTGGTTTGAAAGGGACGCTGGCATTCAAGAACGACTGAACAAGTCGACAGACAGCGATCTTGAAAAGGCAGCGTTCCATTTGCCGTATGAAGAACGACGAGCACATTCTGCAGCCCGGCAACTGTAGCAGATTCAGTGATATGGACTCCCACCCATTTGTAGTCACGACACACTGTTAATCCTGTGAAGCGGAGCGATAGTTTGTCTCGCTAGAAATCAAGTTCTTAGATCGTTCTTACGTAAGCAGCGAAGAACGCGTGACTTTTTGCCACGACTCGATACCGTTGGTAACCTTGGAGCGCAGGGGATTACTGCCAAGAAAGACAAGCGCCTTTTTGCCCATATCGTGGAACCAAACATTCCGCCACATGTGGGCACCTTTTCTGCTGCCAGACAAAATAATTTTTAGGAAGGACGCCTACGCTGTAACTACGTGTTGAATGCAGATTTTGAGAATAGACTGTATGCCATAAGGTTTCTCTCTGTGTTATTTTTCTTAATTCATTAATAGACGGCATCTCACAGCCTTTACAGAGACGTACTCTATTAAATTTTGACCAGAAAAGGGTTGTCATATAATCTAGTAAAAGCAATCGGATGTCTCTATGAAAACACTCCATACCATACACTGTTGTGCTCCAAACGTACCCTCTCAGAAATTTCTTCCTTAAATTAAAGGCGATGTTCCATACGAGCAGACTTCTCTAGGCCAGGAATGCTGACATTTGCTAGTCTGCTTTTCATGGTCTCCTCCGCTATGTGTTTTCTGCTTCCCAGACAGCAGAATTCCCTAATTTTGTCTACTTCTTGGTCACTAATATTGATGTTCACTTTGTCGCTAATCGTATTTCTGCTAATTCTCATTACTCGAGTCTTTCTTCGGTTTACTCCCATTCCATATTCCGTACTCATTAGACTGTTTATTCCATTCAGCATGCTCCATAATTCTTTTTCACTTTCACTGAGAATAGCATTTTCATCAGCAAATTTACCACTGATCGATATCCTTTCACTCTACATTTTAATATCACTCGTAAACTTTTGTTTATTTCAATTATTGCTTCTTCGATGTATAATAGATTGAACAGCAGAGGCAGAAGACTTGTCTTGTCTCCAATTTCATCCGAGAGCTTTGCTCTTTTCCTTCCATCCTTGTCGTTGCCTCTTAGTTCTTGTATATATTGTATATTATCTGTCTCTCCCTTTAGTTTACTTCAATTTTTCTCAGAATTTCGAACATGTAGCACCATTTTACAAAGCCGAACACTTTTTCCATGTCGACAAATCCCATGAAATGTCTTTATTTTTCTTAACCCTTGCTTCCATTATTAGCCGCAATGTCAGAACTCCTTCTCTTTCGTTTCTGAAAGCCAAAATGTTCGTCATCTGACAGATCCTCAATTTTCTTTTCCATTCTTCTATATACCATTCTCGTCAGCAATTTGGATGCATGTTCCGCTAAGAAACTTGGATACTAGCTGCTTGTGCGATATCTCTCGCTATCTTCGTGATCGCGGGAATGACATCTTTCCGAAAGTCCGCCGGTATGTCTCCAGATTCACACATTTAACACACTAATTTGAACAGCCACATTGTTGCCACATCACCCACGATTTCAGAAATTCCGAAAGAATGTTATCTATTGCTAGGCAGTTATTTAATCGTTACTCTTCCAAAACTCTATTAAACTTGGACTCTTAATACTGAATCCCCTATGCCTTCCACTTCCATGAGGACCCCCATTTCTCCCTGCTCATATAGGCCTTAAAGACACTTTTTTCACCCATCCGCTCTTTTGTTTGTATTTAACAGTGGAATTCCCGTTCCACTCTTAATGTTACGACCCTTGCTTGGAATTTCACTGAACTATCTCGAAAATAATTTCTTTTTCGATTTTTTCACTTTTTTCTTATACGCATTTCCTTTTATTTCATTCCCAAGTGATTTCTGTATTCCTGAATTTCCTTTCTTCCGTTATCCAAGGTTTCTTCGCAGTTATCGTTGTTTGTCTGTCCAACTTCTGGCATTGCCCTTTTTAGAGATGTCACTCGGACTGAACTTTCTATTGGGCTATTCATTATCCAATTACCTACTGCATTATCTATAGCCACAAAATATCCAACGCATTCATCATTCCCCATTATTTCAGTGTTCTACTTCTTTCAACACTGATCGTTTCGGACGGTTCTCTTAAACATCAGGGTACTCTTCATCACTACTACATTGTGGTCTGAATCTATATCTACTCCTGAGTACGCCTTACAATCCAGTATCTCATTTCGAAATTTCTGCATGATCGCAGTGTAATCCAGCTGGAATCATCCCCTATCTTGCCGGCTATTTCCAAGTGCACCTCCTCCTCTTGTGATTTTTGAGACGGGTGTCCGGTACTACTAGCTGAAATTGATTGTAGACATCAATTAGTCTTTGGCCTCTCTCATTCCTTTTCCCAGGCCCATATTCTCCTGTAACTCTTTCTTCTACTCCTTCCCCTACTACAATGTTCCGATCCCCCATGATTATCGCCTCCTTTTACATACTGAATTACGCGTTATTTATCTTATTGATCTTCTGCTTCTGATGTTGGCATGTATACCTGAACCTTGATGTTGTTGTTGCTTTGCTGTCGATTCTGATAACTACTACTTTATCAGTGTACTGTTCGCAGTAGCATTCTCTGTCCAACTTTCATATTCATAACGAATCCTACTCCAGTTAAAACCATTTTATGCTGCTGTTGATATTACCCCATATCTGTCCGACCAGAAATCCTGCACTTGACTGACTCTCCCTCCCAATAGATCTAGATTAAGCCTTAGCACCTCTTTCCAGATTTTCTAACGTCTCTACCACGTTCAAACTTGTGATATTGCACGCCCCGACTCGTAGAACGTTATCCTTTCGTAGGGTGTTTAATCTTTTTTCATGGTTGTCTCCTTTTTGACAGTCCATTTCCAGAGATCATCATGACACTTTTTCAATTACAGGCCGCATATCCTGTGGATACACAATATGTGTCTTTAATGCAGTGGTTTCCACTGCCTTCTGCATCCACGCGCCGTTAATCATTGCGGATTCTTACCCTTTTAAGGACAGCATCCCACCCCAAGAGTAAGAGAGTGTCCTGAACTTTTGTCCGCCCCTCGTCCTCTTTGAGAAGGCGATTCCTTTCACGGGGAGCCTTCGCCGCCAGTGCTGGTAATTTTTTTCCAAAATTTGAGCGGTGGCTGTATTCGAACCAAAAACAGACATCGTTTTGGTTATTATTCCTACGCCTTGACCACGGGGGGCTTGAATGACTGAGTCGTAATAGCTCAGAACCGCTTTCTAGAATGTCTTTTATCACGTCGTTTGCACAGAAGGTTCTACGTTCTCATTTGCACGCTGCAATGCAAAAAATGTAGGGGTAGCCTATCTACGGGAGAAAACTATCAACTATCCACTATCAACACATCTACATCTACATCCATACTCCGCAAGCCACCTGACAGTGTGTGGCGGAGGGTACCCTGAGTACCTCTATCGGTTCTCCCTTCTATTCCAGTCTCGTATTGTACGTGGAAAGAAGGATTGTCAGTATGCTTCTGTGTGGGCTCTCATCTCTCTGATTTTGTCCTCATGGTCTCTTCGCGAGATATACGTAGGAGGGAGCAATATACTGCTTGATTCTTCGGTGAAGGTATGTTCTCGAAACTTTAACAAAAGCCCGTACCGAGCAACTGAGCGTCTCTCCTGCAGAGTCTTCCACTGGAGTTTATCTATCATCTCCGTAACGCTTTCGCGATTACTAAATGACCCTGTAACGAAGCGCGCTGCTCTCCGTTGGATCTTCTCTATCTCTTCTATCAACCCTATCTGGTGCGGATCCCACACTGCTGAGCAGTATTCAAGCAGTGGGCGCACAAGCGTAGTGTAACCTACTTCCTTTGTTGTCGGATTGCATTTCCTTAGGATTCTTCCAATGAATCTCAGTCTGGCATCTGCTTTACCGACGATCAACTTTATATAATCATTCCATTTTAAATCACTCCTAATGCGTACTCCCAGATAATTTATGAGATTAACTGCTTCCAGTTGCTGACCTGCTATTTTGTAGCTGAATGATAAGGGACCTATCTTTCTATGTATTCGCATCACATTACACTTGTCTACATTGAGATTCAATTGCCATTCTGTGCACCATGCGTCAATTCGCTGCAGATCCACCTGCATTTCAGTACAATTTTCCATTGTTGCAACCTCTCGATACGCCACAGCATCATCTGCAAAAAGCCTCAGTGAACTTCCGATGTCATCCACCAGGTCATTTATGTATATTGTGAATAGCAACGGTCCTATGACACTCCCCTGCGGCACACATGAAATTGCTCTTACTTCGGAAGACTTCTCTCCATTGAGAATGACATGCTGCGTTCTGTTATCTAGGAACTCTTCAATCCAATCACACAATTGATCAGATAGTCCGTATGCTCTTAATTTGTTCATTAAACGACTGTGGGGAACTGTGTCAAACGCCTTGCGGAAGTCAAGAAACACGGCATCTACCTGTGAACCCGTGTCTAAGGCCCTCTGAGTCTCGTGGACGAATAGCGCGAGCTGGGTTTCACACGACCGTCTTTTTCGAAACCCATGCTGATTCCTACAGAGTAGATTTCTAGTCTCCAGAAAAGACATTATACTCGAACATAATACGTGTTCCAAAATTCTACAACTGATCGACGTTAGAGATATAGGTCTATAGTTCTGCACATCTGTTCGACGTCCCTTCTTGAAAACGGGGATGACCTGTGCCCTTTTCCAATCCTTTGGAACGCTTCGCTCTTCTAGAGACCTACGGTACACCGCTGCAAGAAGGAACATATGTGTAATATACTGTTACTAACTTCTAGTTTATCATAAGCTGTCAATTACCTCAAACTTGTCAAAGAAGTCTAAACACAGTGTAATCGGATTTAGAATACACTGTGAAAGTGTACTAATTCTATGTCTGACCTCGCGTATAAACAGCGAATGAAAGTGTGCAGTGGTTAAGTTATTATACGCACGTTCGAGTGGATGTAGGTTTTTCCTCAATTTCCGTAAACTGTTGTAAGCTTATGCTTTTGGCCAGCTCGCATAAATTAACCAGCAGAGCGCTAGATAGCGGATAGGACGCTGAGCCCGCCCGAGGAGGAGTCCGCGTGGAGTATTGACGATCGGTATACAGGTCAGCCAGAGTGTGGCTTTTAGGCGGTTATCCACCCTCGTGTGGGCAAGTGCCGGGCTGGTTCCCAATCTCAGCCTCAAAAAAATACGATACACAAACAGTTAAAATAGAATAAGAAACATAACACAGTCTACACGATTCACAGTCCGATGAAGCACACGCCTCTTTCCCTTATGTCATCTTGAAGACTGTGGCGTCCGGTAGGGCATCCGGCCGTAACGTTTAACTTAACTAAATATAAAACCATGAAACGGAACAGTACGACCCGCCTAGATAGCTGAGAGAGGCTCTTACGAAATTCGGAGAGGAGCGCCGACCCCGGATCGACTTGACGCGGCAGATTAACGACGAGGGTCGGTGTGTCGGCCAGCATGGATGACGTTTTTAGGCAGTTTCTCACATCCGACTACGTGAATATAGGTATTATGCCCACGTTCCGCCTGAGGCACACAATTCGCAGACATTTTGAAAACTTTATACGCTTTAACAGGTACAACACTAGATGCAAACTGATGGTACACCTGCCTAATATCGTGTAGGGCTCCCGCGAGCATGCGGAAGTGCCTCAACACGACGTGGCACAGACTCGACTAATGTCTGAAGTAGTGCTGGAGGGAATTGACACCATGAATCCTGCAGGGCTGTCCATAAATCCGCAAGAGTACGAGGGGGTGGGGATCTCTTCTGACCAACACATTGCAAGGCGTCCCAGATATGCTCAATTATGTGATGTTACAGAAAAATACTGAAGATTAGTTGGGTACACAACATAACCAACGAGGAGGGACTGAATGGAATTGGGGAGAAAAGAAATTTGCGGCACAACCTGACGTGAAGAAGGAATCGGTTGATAAGACACATCCTGAGACATCAAGGGATTACCAGTTAAATACTGGAAGAAAGTGTTGGGGGGTGGGGGGTTTAATCGTAGAATAAGACCAAGAAATGAATACAGTAAGCAGTTTCAGAAGAATGTAAATTACAGTATTAATTCCGAGATGAAGAAGCTTGCACATGATAGAGTGGTATGGAGGGCTGCATCAGACCACGCTTCGCATTGAAGATAACAACAACAACAACGAAAGACCTAGTCATTATCATAGTAAAAATAAGTAGTTGGCTAATATCGTGTAGGGCCCCGCGAGCACGCAGAAGTGCCGCAACACGATTTGGCATGAACTCGACTAATGTCTGAAGTAGCGCTGGAGGGAAATGAAACCATGAATGCTGCAGGGCTGTCCATAAATCCGTAAGAGTACGACGGGGTGGGGATCTCTATTGAACAGCACGTTGCAAGGCATTCCAGATATGCTCAATAATGTTCTTGTCTGGGGAGTTTGATGGCCGGCGGAAGTGTTTAAACTCAGAAGAGTGTTCCCGGAGCCACCACTCTGTAGCAATTCTGGACGTGTCGGGTGTCGCATTGTCGTGCTGGAATTGCCCAAGTTCGTCGGAACGCACAACAGACATGAATGGATACAGGTGATCAGACAGAATGCTTACGTACGTGTCACCTGTCAGAGTCGTATCTAGACGTATAAAGGGTCCTATATAACTCCAATTGAACACGCCCCACACCATTGCGGACCCTCCACCAGCTTGAACACTCCCCTGCTGACATGCAGAGTCCATGGATTCATGAGGTTGTCTCGATACCCGTAAACGATTATCCGCTCCATACAATTTGATACGAGACTCGTCCGGCCAGGCAACATGTTTCCAGCCATCAACACTCCAATATCGGTGTTGACGGGCCCAAGCGAGGAGTAAAGCTATGTCTCGTGCACTCAGCAAGGATACACGAGTGTGCCTTTGGCTACGAAAGCCCACATCGATGTGTTTCGTTGAATCGTTCGCACACTGACACTTTTTGATGGTCCAGCACTGAAATCTCCAGCAATTTGCGGAAGGGTCTCACTTCTGTCACATCGAATGATTTTCTTCAGTCGTCGTTGGCCCCGTTCTTGCATGATCTTTTTCCGGCTGCAGCGATGTCACAGATTTGATGTTTTACCAGATTCCTGATATTCACGGTACAGCCGTGAATTGGTCATGAGGGAAAATCCCGCTTTCATCGCTACCATCAGTCGTGCACCGACTACAACACCACGTTCAAACTCTCTTTAATCTTGTTGTTGTTGTCTTCAGTCCTGAGACTGGTTTGATGCAGCTCTCCATGCTACTCTATCCTGTGCAAGCTTCTTCATCTCCCAGTACCTACCGCAACCCACATCCCTCTGAATCTGCTTAGTGTATTCATCTCTTGGTCTCCCTCTACGATTTTTACCCTCCACGCTGCCCTCCAATGCTAAATTTGTGATCCCTTGATGCCTCAGAACATGTCCTACCAATCGATCCCTTCTTCTAGTCAAGTTGTGCCACAAACTTCTCTTCTCCCCAATCCTATTCAATAACTCCTCATTAGTTACGTGATCTACCCATCTAATCTTCAGCATTATTCTGTAGCACCACATTTCGAAAGCTTCTATTCTCTTCTTCTCCAAACTAGTTATCGTCCATGTTTCACTTCCATACATGGCTACACTCCAAACAAATACTTTCAGAAACGACCTCCTGACACTTAAATCTATACTGGATGTTAACAAATTTCTCTTCTTCAGGAACGCTTTTCTTGCCATTGCCAGTCTACATTTTATATCCTCTCTACTTCGACCATCATCAGTTATTTTACTTCCTAAATAGCAAAACTCCTTTACTACTTTAAGTGTCTCATTTCCTAATCTAATTCCCTCAGCATCACCCGATTTAATTTGACTACATTCCATTATCCTCGTTTTGCTTTTGTTGATGTTCATCTTATATCCTCTTTTCGAGACACTTTCCATTCCGTTCAACTGCTCTTCCAAGTCCTTTGCTGTCTCTGACAGAATTACAATGTCATCAGCGAACCTCAAAGTTTTTACTTCTTCTCCATGAATTTTAATACCTACTCCAAATTTTTCTTTTGTTTCCTTTACTGCTTGCTCAATATACAGATTGAATAACATCGGGGAGAGGCTACAACCCTGTCTCACTCCTTTCTCAACCACTGCTTCCCTTTCATGCCCCTCGACTCTAATAACTGCCATCTGGTTTCTGTACAAATTGTAAATAGCCTTTCGCTCCCTGTATTTTACCCCTGCCAACTTTAGAATTGGGAAGAGAGTATTCCAGTCAACATTGTCAAAAGCTTTCTCTAAATCTACAAATGCTAGAAATGTAGGTTTGCCTTTTCTTAATCTTTCTTCTAAGATAAGTCGTAAGGTCAGTATTGCCTCACGTGTTCCAACATTTCTACGGAATCCAAACTGCTCCTCCCCGAGGTCCGCATCTACCAGCTTTTCCATTCGTCTGTAAAGAATTCGCGTTAGTATTTTGCAGCTGTGACTTATTAAACAGATAGTTCGATAATTCTCACATCTGTCAGCGCCTGCTTTCTTTGGTATTGGAATTATTATATTCTTCTTGAAGTCTGAGGGTGTTTCACCTGTCTCGTACATCTTGCTCACCAGCTGGTAGAGTTTTGTCATGACTGGCTCTCCCAAGGCCGTCAGTAGTTCTAATGGAATGTTGTCTACTCCGGGGGCCTTGTTTCGACTCAGGTCTTTCAGTGCTCTGTCAAACTCTTCACGCAGTGTCTTACCTCCCATTTCGTCTTCATCTACATCCTCTTCCATTTCCATAATATTGTCCTCAAGTACATTGCCCTTGTATAAACCTACTATATACTCCTTCCACCTTTCTGCCTTCCCTTCTTTGCTTAGAACTGGGTTGCCATCTGAGCTCTTGATATTCATACACGTGGTTCTCTTCTCTCCACAGGTCTCTTTAATTTTCCTGTAGGCAGTATCCATCTTACCCCTAGTGAGATAAGCTTCTACATCCTTACATTTGTGCTCTAGCCATTCCTGCTTAGCCATTTTGCACTTCCTGTCGATCTCATTTTTGAGACGTTTGTATTCCTTTTTGCCTGCTTCATTTACTGCATTTTTATATTTTCTCCTTTCATCAATTAAATTCAATATTTCTTCTGTTACCCAAGGATTTCTAGCAGCCCTCGTCTTTTTACCTACTTTATCCTCTGCTGCCTTCACTACTTCATCCCTCAGAGCTACCCATTCTTCTTCTACTGTATTTCTTTCCCCCATTGCTGTCAATTGTTCCCTTATGCTCTCCTTGAAACTCTGTACAACCTCTGGTTCTTTCAGCTTATCCAGATCCCATGTCCTTAAATTCCCACCTTTTTGCAGTTTCTTCAGTTTTAACCTACAGGTCATAACCAATAGATTGTGGTCAGAGTCCACATCTGCCCCTGTAAATGTCCTACAATTTAAAACCTGATTCCTAAATCTCTGTCTTACCATTATATAATCTAACTGATACCTTTTAGTATCTCCAGGATTCTTCCATGTATACAACCTTCTTTTATGATTCTTGAACCAAGTGTTAGATATGATTAAGTTATGCTCTGTGCAAAATTCTACCAGACGGCTTCCTCTTTCATTTCTTAGCCCCAATCCATAATCACCTACTATGTTTCCTTCTCTCCCTTTTCCTACTGACGAATTCCAGTCACCCATGACTATTAAATTTTCGTCTCCCTTCACTACCTGAATAATTTCTTTTATCTCATCATACATTTCATCAATTTCTTCATCATATGCAGAGCTAGTTGGCATATAAACTTGTACTACTGTAGTAGGAATTGGCTTTGTGTCTATCTTGGGAACAATAATGCGTTCACTATGCTGTTTATAGTAGCTTACCCGCACTCCTATTTTTTTATTCATTATTAAACCTACTCCTGCATTACCCCTATTTGATTTTGTATTTAGAACCCTGTAGTCACCTGACCAAAAGTCTTGTTCCTCCTGCCACCGAACTTCACTAATTCCCACTATATCCAACTTTGGTTGGATTCCTCGGGTTCCTGGCCATGTCAGGCGAACTCGTGACCGCGTGGAGAAGCTCGCGGAGCAACCCTCGCAACTCTCCGAATCTTGCATCGCCGCCATTTGGGGAGATTTGATAACCTGCAATTGTAGCAGCAGTAACCGATCTAACAATTGCGCCAAACATTTGTCTTATACAGGCGTTTCAGATCGCAGAGCCGTATTCTGCTTGTTTGCATATCTCTGTATTTGAATACGCATGGCTGAACCAGTTTCTTTGGCGCTTCAGTGTAAATTCCGTCCCGGAGGTGGGCAGATGGGGGAGAGAGGGTGGCAACAGAAGGGTATCCGTCGAACGTATACCACTATAACTGCCAAATCCAGATTAACCTGCCGACGCCGTGAAGATAGGGTAGAAAGGCCATGAGAAACAAAAAATTAAAGAGTGAACCACTACGACGTCATATACGCTATTGAATGTGCCTTAAGGTAAAGGTTGCGTGGTTCCTTCAGAAAGGCCATGTGCTATTTCCTACCACGTCCTTATTCTCCTATCTGAATATATTCCCCATCTGTATTGGCCTTCTCGTACATGATGTATCACACTATAATTTTGACATCCTTCTATGGGTGTGTATAGAATATCGTAACATCGTAATTAAGCGAAATACTACTCAACGTCAGGGCTATCGTAAGTGGAAGCAGAAAATGTCAACAGAGTTAGGGACAACATGAAGTGCTCCCATTAAAAAGGAACTGTTTTTTAAACTACAAAATTAAGCCGCGATAATCTTTTCAAATTACCCTACCGAGCTACAAGCGAGAACAAAATTCTTTGCCGGCCGAAGTGGCCGAGCGGTTCTAGGCGCTTCAGTCTGGAACCGCGCTATCGCTACGGTCGCAGGTTCGAATCCTGTCTCGGGCATGGATGTGTGTGATGTCCTTAGGTTAGTTAGGTTTAAGTAGTTCTAAGTTCTAGGGGACTGATGACCTCAGAAGTTAAGCCCCATAGTGCTCAGAGCCTTTTGAACCATTTTTGAACAAAATTCTTTTACCTGCCCTCTACGGATTATAGATTTCACTGTTGTTACAAGTAAGGATATTCGTAATGTCGTAATGGTTACGTAGGCTGACAAACGACCCAACAGTGGGAAGTCAATTCGAGATATTCAGTTGGAATTCCCTACAGAAATTATCAATTCTCAGTCTAAACTAACAGTTTAACTACAGAAAAAAAGCTTTCTCTTGCATGTTCCATTACTGAAAAACATGTTCAAGAGCTATGACGTCTACCGATTGTACTCCAAAAACGTCAATCCGTAAGTGACGATAGGACACGGGAGTGCTTTACTAGCTATAAAAAAGTAAATAAAAAAATATGAAAATGGATTTCCGTTTAAAAGCAAACAAACTTAGGTTTGTTAATGAATTAATTGATACTGATATGCAACAAAAACACTCTGAGGATTACGTAAAATTGCTCTATTTCTTTCCCCCTAATCCCACAACGAACGAGGTGGTATAGTGGTTAAGACACAAGACATAAAATTTCAAATTCAGGTTTTCTGTAGTTTCCCCTATATCACATACGGCAAATGAAAATTATGTGCCCTATTTCCCTTGATTTTGAGCTTGTAGTGCGTTTCTGATTGCTGACGAGACCTTAATTCGTCACATTCCTTCCTTCTTTTCATTACAACGGGAAGAGATATTTTCTCCGAAGCGTTTACGATATACTGAAGTTCCTTGAATTGCTTGTTACAAAGTTCCTTGAAAGTGCTGTGACCACACCTCTCCACGCGACCGACACATTCCGCAGCCTCAAGATCGCTAACTTCTCGCCAGAGTTTAGCACCAGCGGGACGTAACACCACCCCACCACCACACTGTGGCTTCGGGGAATATCTTAACGAGCTATCTGACGACTGATCGATAGATTCAACTGAGTGGCTCGCATCTCGGAGGCATCCACACTGAGGGCCACATTTTACGATACGATGCAGTAGAGAGCTTTACCAAATATTGAAGTGGAAGCTGTTCACCTCATTAAAAGACTCCTTTCCAGTCTAAATCGAAAAAAATGTATTTTTTTGTATATGCAACTAAACTTTCGGACAAAACACATTTTCAGAATTGGTTATTTCTCTCTTATCTCTGGTTCCTTGTTCGAAGAGTTTGCAACATTTCTCTATGAGATTTCGGCGAACACCGCCTCAAATTCGAGAAGCATTCAATGGGCCCCAAATCGTTAGGATAAGGTTACGCTTATGACACAGGTTAGGCTTATCCATTAGGGATGTTTTAGAACCCGTGACTGTTTATGCAGTGTTCAAAATGGTTCAAATGGCTCTGAGCACTATGGGACTCAACTGCTGTGGTCATTATTCCCATAGAACTTAGAGCTACTTAAACCTAACTAACCTAAGGACATCACACACATCCATGCCCGAGGCAGGATTCGAACCTCGACCGCAGTGTTTATGCAGTGTAAAAACATATAACTGCAACCGGTCACTTTTTTGAAATAGTTATTTATTCATTCCATAAACCGGTTTTCGAACCTTTTCAGGATCATCTTCAGATGGTGTACAGCTCATTCAAGCACAGTGCTGGATGCTGGCTCTGTGACAAGAAGACGGAACATCTTCTCCTCACAGCGACAGCACCCAGCATTCAGAAAGCCTTTTCTGGAAGAATTTGTACGGAGTGCAGCAGAAGCGAAACATGCACCATAAACAGTTTAGACAAAAAGAAGAATAGAAATATGGTGCTATAGAAGAATGGTGAAGACTACATGGATAGATGTAACTAATGAGGATATACTGAATAGCATTGGGGAGAAAAGAAATTTGCTGCACAACCTGACTAACGGAAGGGATTGGTTGATAGTATACAGAATGAGCCAGCAAGGGATTACCAATTTAGTGTTGGAGGGAATTGGTATGGGGGGGGGGGGGGGGCAGGGGGTAAAATCGAAGAGGGAGATCAACAAGAGATGAACACAGTAATCAGATTCAGAAGGATGTAGGTTGCAGCAGTTATCCCTAGATGAAGAGCCTGGACAGGATTGAGTAGCATGGAGAGCTGCAGAAAACCAGTCTTCAGTCTGAAGAACACAACAACGTGACTCAATGGATTACAATATTTTCAAAAGATGGGCATTAATTACCCCCCCCCCCCCCCCCCCTCCGGCAACCTGACGTCCCCGAGGATTAACACTGCCTGTTCGCAACTGACTGGTCGACATCTGTTGTTTACAGCTGTCGGTAGACGTTTGAAGCTGCCAACTTAGTTACTGCGCCGACGTCGCCTACACGCCAGGAATAAAATGTATCGGAACTTTTTGGACAAATGCTGTACGTTCATTAAGTACGTTCTTCAGCGTGACACCAGAGAACTCGAGGAAAATAACGCAGGCAGATAACTGAGCATATCGCGACGTGAAGTTGAGCCCACACAGATGAGCTGTGTGGGTTAGTAATAACATGGCTGTAACTCAAGTTTAATTCAATAACCAAACTGCCAAATCATCCTCCCTGTTAAATTGCAACTAACAGAATCTAACTGCATCTTTGAAACTCGTTCCGAGGAAATGAAGTTTCACATCTGAATGTAATTCATCAAGATTCACTTCGTAGAAACCGCAACTAATCCGCTTGCGGTTTTCTCTGCAACAGAGACCTCGAGACCAGCCGCTGCGTATCAAATGATTGCACGCGTTTTGCTGTACACGCAGATTTTTTTCCGTTGAAGCGTATGCGAAACGCCATACGAAAATCTACTGTATTAGGCACGCTTTTCTCATTTATCGAGTATTACAGCAAAAAAAGCTAACAAAAGAACACACCACATACCTATCCATACCCAAAGCGCACTGCAGTGGGAACATTAGCAAAGAACAGAAAAAAACGAGATTCAAGATATAGTAGCTACATTTAACACGAAATGGCACGTAGTAACACTGGAGCACAAATGTCCACGCAACAAGCAACATTTCGACGAAACAACACTCGGATACTTTACAAACAACAAAATTTCCTGAATACGAACACAGAAAGTTCAGTAAATTCATTATTTAATGGTAAAAGAGCAACTTTTTTCTATATTTACATATGTGCATACAAATAAAATAAAAAAAACCTGTTTAAGTTAGAACCACAGAATTCATTGTTTTCCGAACGGAAATTAGATGTACCTCAATTGATATTTCGGTTCATTACCCAATGAATTCTGAAAATAATTGCAACGTGTGTATGGGAAACTGTAATTTGTCTCATCTGAGCTTAGACCACTTGAGCGAACACATCCGTTCGAATAACGCAACACATTTATTAGCTATTGCGTCAACAGTCTCCACGAATATAATTAAACGCCGCTGCCAGGGGCCCCGTGTTTCACTTAATTTAGCCCACAGTTAATTTTGTTGCAACCAAAATGGAAATACCAAAATTGCGACCCGAAACATGAGTGAGGCCTGCTTATTGGCCAGATATATCGCACGAGTGAAATAGGACTGGATGAAATTACGAGTCGTATTCAAAAAGTAAGGGCCACTCAGTCACAAATAACATATTAGTTAGAGAAAACTTTATTCGTGTTTTTCGTTTCTTACAAACCCACTTCAGTTTTCCGCTAAATAGCCGTCCTCTTATAAGCACTTTTCGTAACCTTGCACTAACTCTGACTCAGAAGTTCAGTCGAAACAGAAAGCAACCGTTGTCTTGAGTTCCTTGCCATCTGCAAACCACTGTCTACGAGGTCATTGTTTCAAAAGGAAGAAGAAGTAGCAGTCGCTGGATGCGAAGTCTGAACTGTATGAAGCACCCTGGGAAACGCTGAACCTTATCCTTAGTAAGGGCAGCGGTCTGTCAACAGGTGTTGTGTGTGACAACTATCCCGCATCGTCGACTCTGCACCGTACAACACTGCCTGCATTCCTCCACTCATTTCTGTAGGCCCATGAATATGAGCAGCTATAGATCCTTTAGCACGCGCTTCGCGTCTGATAGGAACATTTTTTTTAAGCTGAATGAAAATAACGAGTTCCGAAAAAAGCCTACATAAACAATCCAAATGGAAATTTCCTAACTGCTACCCTCTCTCGGAAAATTTATATACTCGAAAAAGTAAACGATCGCTTGCTAACGTGATACTTGGCTTTGTGATAGACATAATTAACGCTATAGCGTTATTTAAGATAGGTGACGTTCAAAATACATAGTTATGACGTTGTCGTTACAAGAACTGTCCGCAGCCAACCACCAAACAGCGCTCTGTTCTCTGCATCTACAAAAATTCGCTTTACATTTTAAATTCTCTATCTCCTACATAAATTATATAAAAAATACACTACTGCCCATTAAAATTGCTACACCAAGAAGAAATGCAGCTGATAAACGGGACAAATATGTTACACTAGAACTGACGCGTAATTACGCAATTTGGGTGCATAGATCCTGAGAAATCAGTACCCAGAACAACCACCTCTGGTCGTAATAACGGCCTTGATAAGCCTGGGCATTGAGTTAAACAGAGCTTGGAATGGCGAGTACAGATACAACAGCCGACGCAGCTTCAACACGATACCACAGTTCATCAAGAGAAGTGACTGGCGTATTGTGATGAGCCAGTTGCTCGGCCACCATTGACCAGACGTTTTCAGTTGGTGAGAGATCTGGAGAATGTGCTGGCCAGGGCAGCAGTCGAACATTTTCTATATCCAGAAAGATCCGTACAGGACGTGCAACATGGGGTCGAGCATTATCCTGCTGACATGCAGGGTTTCGCAGGGATCGAATGAAGTGTACAGCCACGGGTAGTAACACATCTGAAATGTAACGTCCACTGTTCAACGTGCCGTCAATGCGAACAAGAGGTGACCAAGACGTGTAACCAATGGCACCCCATACCGTCACGCCGGGTGATGGTGACGAATACACGCTTCCAATGTGCGTTCACCGCGATGTCGCCAAACACGGCTGCGACCAACATGATGCTGTAAACAGAACCTGGATTCATCAGAAAAAGTGACGTTTTGCCATTCGTGCACCCAGGTTCGTCGTTGGGTACACCATTACAGGAGCTCCTGTCTGTGATGCAGCGTCAAGGGTAACCGCAGACATGGTCTCCGAGCTGATGGTCCATGCTGCTGCAAACGTCGTCGAACTGTTCGTACAGATGGTTGTTGTCTTGCAAAAGTCCCCATCTGTTGACTCAGGGATCGAGACGTGGCTGCACTATCCGTTACAGCCATGCGGATAAGATGCCTGTCATCTCGACTGCTAGTGATACGAGGCCGTTGGGATCCAGCACGGCGTTCCGTATTACCCTCCTAAACCCACCGATTCCATATTCTGCTGTCATTGGATCTAGACCAACGCGAGCAGCAATGTCGCGATTAAAACCGCTAACGCGATAGGCTACAATCCGACCTTTATCAAAGTCGAAAAAGTAATGGTACGCGTTTCTCCTCCTTACACGAGGCATCACAACAACGTTTCACCAGGCAAAGGCGGTCAACTGCTGTTTGTGTATGTGAAATCGGTTGTAAGCTTTCCTCATGTCACCACGTTGTAGGTGTCGCCACCGGTGCCAACCTTGTGTGAATGCTCTGAAAAGGTAATCATTTGCATATCACAGCATCTTCTTCCTGTCGATTAAATTTTCGCGTCTGTAGCAAGTCATCTTCGTGGTGTAGCGATTCTAATGGCCAGTAGTGTATCTGAAATTTTCGTATGGTATAGAACTACGTAGTGCCTCTAAACACGTGAAAAATCTGCTCTTAATTTTATTTAGCGCCGGACTTAATTTGTTTGAAACAAAGGAAGGAAGAAAGAATGGGTTTAAAGTCCCGTCGACATCGAGATCATTAGAGGCGAAGCACAAGCTCGGACTGTGTCAAGGATGAAGAAGGAAATCGGCCGTGTCCTTTCAAAGTGACCATTTGGCATCTGCAACGAGCGATTTAGGGAAATCACGGGAAACCTAAATCAGGATGGGCAGACTCGGGTTTCAACATACGTCCTCCAGAATGCGAGTCCATTCTGCTAACCACTGAGCCACTTCGCTCGGTCTTGTTTGAAACAGGTGAATTTTTTGTGCCTAGGAAACAAGTTCATGCCAACAACACTTAAAATCCTGCACACTAAGGATATCACTCTGAAATTCTGGTTCCTATTTCCGCTCACAAACAAATATTTCCAAAAAATGATATCGAATTACGTTTCTTAAACTCCGCAACAAAACTGAAGAATCACTTTTTCCAAACATCGCAATTGCCCTTCCACAGCGACGCGTAAGTTTGAAATTTGTGTCAAAGGTGCCTACAATCTCACTCTGTAATGGTGCACTGGCATGGCTCCCTGCGACCTCACCCTCGAGCTCAACGAAGCTTCAAGCAGGAAATTGGCGGCACATGCGATAAATTAGGCCACGGCTGGGAAGTTCATGTGAGACGTAAGGCAAGTTAACGACGTAATGCTGACACTAAATTTCACTACAATTCTGTACAAGGCCACCGTGAATGTGTCACACTATCAGTAGGTAATCACGGCCTCTCTTACACACATTTCACCCTTCTTTTGACGTCTCTGCGATGGAGGTCAGAACCGCGACACCCAACATTGATATCACGCGATTTTCTCATGGCTGGCTGAGGAAAACATTTGACACACAGCTGTTCGGAATAGGCACGGAAAGGTCTCAGGGGCTTGTATAAAGGGCCTCAATGAAATCACCTCTTACTCTGTTCCCATACATTTCGCGGTCGAAAAAAGTTCCGAGTGCGATGAGCTACAAGATGATGTTCTCGAACAATCTTTTACCCTGCTGGCATGCTCGGAAGTTTCAACACTTGTCTAAGGACATTGCATCCCCATCGTACGTAATGCTGCACGAAAGAACTACGAAGAATATAAATGTGGAAAACTAATTACATGTTTCATTTAAAAAGCGTTAAGAGTTTTCACAAATTCGCAAGCGTTATTTTTCAGCGCGCCCTCGTATAAGATTAGGAAAATGGCATTTTTCTCCTTGCAAGTTTCTAAAATACTAGGGTTGTCCACAAAGTAAGTTCCGATCAATCGCGAAATATAAACTGCTGGGAAAATCCTGTAAAGCTTTGCACAGATGTGTTTGGAGTGTCTCTAGTATGCCCGTTGATCGTGTCGCGCCGCTCTCTTCAATTTTGAGTGAACAGTGAGCACGTAAAGATGCGTAGGGAATAGCGTCTTCCGCCAAGTACGAGGGCCTGGTTAGAGACTTCGCCTGTGTCATGCAGCCCACATAACACAATTGTCGATCACTTCCTTCTTCGTGCCAATTCTCGGCTAAACACTGCAGGGGCCGATGAGAAGCGTTTGGTCATCCACAATACAGTGCGTAATTGGCTCCCCCTGAGTCTCATCTCTTCTCAGAAGAACCGCTGGCTGTGAAGACAAAATTTTTTCACAGACAACGAGCTGCAGACCAGTGCAGATAACAGGCCGAAAGCATAAGCGGCTGCTTTCACTGACGAGGATTTTGGAAAGCTGATACAACACTACGACAAAACTCAAAGTTGGAGCGGCGACTATGTAGAGAAGTAGGTGGAAGGAGTGCCTAAATGTTGCAAATAAAACGTTTCTGGTTTTCACTGTGGTTTCCATTTCACGACCGATCGGAACTTACTTTCTGGAGAACCCTCGTATGTATCTCGCAACAACTTCAAATGTACAGATGTGTGTGAATCCCTAAGGGACAAAACTGCTGAGGTCGTCGGTCGCTAGACTTACACACTACTTAAACTAACTTACGCTAAGAACAACACACACTCCCATCCCCGAGGGAGGACTCGAACCTCCGCCAGGAATGGCCGCGCAATCCGTGACATGGCGTCTCGAGCAGCGCGGCCACTACGCGCGGCTCGTAACAAGTTTCAAGTCTCAATCTGTTACAAAAATCATGTAAAAATTATGAATTTCACGTTTGGTATAGATCTCTATAATCTAAAATCAGCTCTTAATTTTAATTGGGACTGGATGAGTGCTTTTTCTCGACACACACAAAATTTTCGGCCAGGGGAAAGTATCCCGTATGTGATCTCGCAGACACAGTGCTTTGGGCATCGGGAAGTGGCAAAACCATGGGAGCCGACAATGCTAGCACGGTTCCCTTTGTTGTGTTGCTGGTGGGTGCAGTCCAGCCGCTCGCTGTCAAATGCCAATTAATTTAATCTGGACTACTGCAGCAACTAAATAGCCTCATCATGCCTACATAAACACTCAACACAACGCTAAATATTCTACCCGCGTGCCAATGTGCGCGCTACAGACATGTGCCACAGAATGACGCTGTCGGCTGCTGCGTCATGCTACTGCGCATCATAACACAATCCCCTTACTACTGTGCACATCCTTCTAACAGAGCCGCCATAGTGATACACACTGGGAAGCAGTAACTAAAAGAAGAGACGGGATGATAGGTCATAACATTCAGCTATAGAGGAAGCCACAAAGGTGTAGAGGTGTAGGGGAAACGAGCCCCGCCTCTTTCTTGCAGAGCAGGCAGCTTACTCGAATCAACATTGCGTTCACAGTGGCTACTTGCTACGAGGTGTTACTCACTTACGGTAAAAAAAAAAAAAAAAAATTAGTACCCCTTTTAGAGGTTTCTAATTCACATAAGACTTATTGTTGCAACAGTGCATATGGTGTACATGAAATTATTATGTTTAATAATCAATAGCAAAAGGGGTTCCTGGTCTTGTGCATGTAGTTGCCGGCTAGGGGATCTGTGGGCAGTCAGTGGTTGGTGCGGACCAGAGAGGATATCTCCGTGCGGTGCAGTGGGCTGGGTCCGCTGGCGGTCCCTGCACAATGTCGGAGTGTGTGTGGAGCTGTCCAATCGCTACAAGCTTCGTGGCCCACCGACCTAGGACTTCAAAGTTGAGTGGTGTGTTAAGTACCCAAGCCAAGCCCGTTCATGTTGTGTCAATCGTTTCGGTGGTTCACTATTGGAGAACTTTTCCTGTGAGAAATACCGAGTGTTTGTAGTGGTGAAATCGAGCCACCGTGCAGTGGAATTAACTATATTGGTTCACTACGATTCAAGTGCACCAGCGGAAATTTCTGCACTGACGTACATTCAGGCAGTGTTCCTTTTTGGTGAAGTTAACTATATTACCTTATTTCAAATTCAAGTCTACCAGCGGAATTTTCTGTCTTGTGGCCGTTAGTGTTCCGGTTACCTGTCCTGGACACTAATGTAATTTCAGGCAGCGTCCTTTTCTCATCTGTTGTCGCTGTCCAACATGGTGTGTAGTTTTGACAGCTTAATATTGCATTGTGGATAATCACGTCCGTAACAGGTTGGTCCTTGAGTTCATGTACCGATGGGTGGTTAGCAAGTTGTTTGGTCGATCGGTCCGTGACTGTCTCTTGGTTGGGTTACCGATGGACCAAGCGTAGTTAGGCCCACCACCTGTCTCATCTAAGTGAATGTTAACGTTTCGAGGGCACCCCCCTCCCCCCTCTCCCTCCAGCGGAGACGTCTGAGTGCTGTTGTCTATACCGTCCTTTTCATGTGTGTTCAATGGTCTGTTAGTAATCTATTATAGCCAATGCTTTAAAGGAAAAAAAATTATTGTGTTTTATATAAATGAGTTGTGGGCTTCAGCCGCTTAAAGCTTTATTCTTAAATTTAATTATTGTCTTTGCGTTGCTTTTTCATTTAGTGTGCGTTCGGTCAATAAAGACTTAAAGGTTAAGGTATTTTTGAATTTTTGGAAAATCAACTGTGGGCCTTCAGCTGCTTAAAGCATTATTCTCAAAATTTCCCATTAAGCGAAAACATTGTGGCCTTCTACCTCAAAATATTATGGTAATATACTTTAAAATTTTGAAATTTAATTGTGAGCTTCAGTCGTTTGTACTGCACCTTGTATATGTTTGTTCTATCCACTTTTGCCTTGAGCCAGGGCAGTTGCTTCACGTCTTGTACAGTACGATGAGTTTCACGGGCAGTGTGTGCATGCGAGCATTATCGTGTTGGAACAACACACCACCTTCCTGCTGTAAGAACGGTAAAGGAACCGGTCAAACAACATTCTGTTCGTAACGAGCGCTGGTTCGTGTCCCCTCTAGAAACACCAAAGGTGAACGAGAGTTCTGACTTACCGCAACCCAGACCATAAAGTCTGGGTTGGGACCAGTGAGTCTTGCCCAAACGTGTTCTACTTGGGTCTCCGTCATACGAGCAAACGACCGTCACTTGCGTGGAGGCAGGATCTGCTTTCATTAGTGAAGACCATGGCGCGCTATTCCATGTTCAGAGTGATCCTCTGACGACCCAGTCAAGCCCTGTATGTCGACGTCGTAGGGTGAGTGGAAGACAGGCTAGAGGTGTATGGGCGAATACAAATGAAGGTCCATGCTGGAGGGCATTCCCTTGGTGATCTCGTCATTACATTGGATCAACACAAGGATGCACATCCTCGGAGACCATGTGCAGCACTACGTACAGTTCGTTTCTGCTCGCCATGAAGGCATCTACCAGCAGGACAATGCAACTTGTGACACAGCCCGCAGTGTACGTGCGTGGCTTTAAGAGCACCACGATGAATTTGCCGTACTTCCCTGACCAGCAAACTCTCTGGATTTAAAACAAATCGAGAATCTGTGGGGACACCTCGATCAAACTGTACACGCCATGGACCTTAGCTAAGAAAAGTGACGCAGATGGCCATAGCACTGGAGTTGCAATGGCTCCCCATCCCTATTGGCACCTTCCAGAACCTCACTGAGTCTCTTTCTACACATTTACACTACCGGCCATTATAATTGCTACACCAAGAAGAAATGCAGATGATAAATGGGTATTCATTCGACTAATATACTAGAACTGACATGTGATTACATTTTCACACAATTTGGGTGCATAGATCCTGAGAAATCACTACCCAGAACAACCACCTCAGTCCGTAATAACGGCATTGACACGCCTGGGCATTGAGTCAAACAGAGCTTGGATGGAGTGTACAGGTACAGCTTCCCATGCAGCTTGATACCACAGTTCATCAAGAGTAGTGACTTGCGTATTGTGACGAGCCAGTTGCTCAACCACCATTGACCAGACGTTTTCAGTTGGTGAGAGATCTGGAGAAAGTGCTGGCCAGGGTAGCAGGTGAACATTTTCTGTATCCAGAAAGGCTCGTACAGGACCTGCAACACGCGGTCGTGCATTATCCTGCTGAAATGTAGGATTTCGCAGGGGGTCGAATGAAGGGTTGAGCCACGGGTAGTAACACATCTAAAATGTAACGTCCACTGTTCAAAGTGCCGTCAATGCGAACAAGAGGTTCAAATGGCTCTGAGCACTAGGAAACTTAACATCTATGGCCATCAGTCCCCTAGAACTTAGAACTACTTAAACCTAACTAACCTAAGGACAACACACAACACCCAGCCATCACGACGCAAATTCCTGATCCCGTCGGGAATCGAACCCGGGAACCCGGGCGCGGGAAGCGAGAACGCTACCGCCCGACCACGAGATGCGGGCTAACAAGAGGTGACCGAGACGTGTAACCAACGGCACCCAATACCATAACGCACGGTGACACGCCAGTATGGCGATGACGAATACACGCTTCCAATGTGCGTTCACCGCGATGTCGCCAAACATGGATGCGACCATCATGATGCTGTAAACAGAATCTGGATTGAAACTTCCTGGCAGATTAAAACTGTGTGCCGGACCGAGTCTCGAACTCGGGACCTTTGCACCTTCCCGCGAAAGGCAAAGGACCCGAGTTCGAGTCTCGGTCCGGAACACAGTTTTAATCTGCCAGGAAGTTTCATATCAGCGGCCACTCCGCTGCAGAGTGAAAATCTCATTCTAGAATCTGGATTCATCCGAAAAAATGACGTTTTGCCATTCGTGCACCCAGGTTCGTCGTTGAGTACACCATCGCAGGCTTTCCTGTCTGTGAGGCAGCGTCAAGGGTAACCGCAGCCATGGTCTCAGAGATGACAGTCCATGCTGCTGCAAACGTCGTCAAACTGTTCGTGCAGATGATTGTTGTCTTGCAAACGTCCCCATCCGTTGACTCTGGGATCGAGGGGTGACTGCACGATCCGTTACTGCCATGCGGATAAGATGCCTGTCATCTCGACTGCTAGTGGTACGAGGCCGTTGGGATCCAGCACGGCGTTCCGTATTGCCTTCCTGAACCCACCGATTCCATATTCTGCTGACAGTCATTGGATCTCGACCGACGGGAGCAGCAATGTCGCGAAACGATAAACCGCTATCGCGATTGGCTACAACTCGACGTTTATCAAAGTCGGAAACGTGATGGTACGCATTTCTCCTCCTTACACGAGGCATTACAACAACGTTTCACCAGGCAACGCCGGTCAACTGATATTTGTGTATGAGAAATCGGTTGGAAACTTTCCTCATGTCAGCACGTTGTAGGTGTCGCCACCGGCGCCAACCTTGTGTGGATGTTCTGAAAAGCTAATCATTTGCATATCACAGCATCTTCTTCCTGTCGGTTATATTTCGCGTCTGTAGCACGGCATCTTCGTGGTGTAGCAACTTTAATGACCAGCAGTGTAGTAGCGGTCCGCGCTGCAAAAGCAGTTTATTCAGGTATTTTGTTGGTGGTCAGATTACTGAGATTGGACAGTAAAGTAAGTGCTACTGCCAGATGAAGGGATAATCACAGTAGAGGAAACCATGATAAACTGAAACAAACCACTGGAAGACATGAAAAAATAAATACGGGTATATAAAGTGTGGTGACAAACGGTTTTGCCAACAGTAAGCATTGTGTAAAGGATAGCTAATAAATGGGTAGAAGCAAATGAGAATGTACTTGGTTAAGAAACTCGCTATCCATTGTGCAGTCAGAACAGTGATGGTCTAAAAACAAGTTTAGTGACTGGATTAAATCGCGAAATTGGGGAATCTGTTGTGGCCCCTCGCAAGAGGAAAACGGTGCTCTCTCAAGATCAAGACTACTAACAATTAATTCTGGCCGTACAATGGGAATGTCCTTGTCAGCCTGTACCTGGTTTATGTGAGCACTGTCCAGTCTGTAACTAATTCACGTAAAGTGGGACTCTGCAGAAATACGCGTTCCCACGTGGAATGCACTTTAAAGTTAAGCAACACTTTTTAATGGCGGAAGTTCGATTCCTGTATCACACTTTCCAATTTCTACGAACCTTCAAATTACATATTTCTACATCTGAACTGTCTGCATAACTTATTAAAACACAGATACCACGTTTATTGACAACTTTAACTTCATCTAAATACATTAAAGCTAGTTGTAAAACACAGTGAGCACTACTGGTGATCTACCTTTAGCTTAAAGTGCAGCAAGAAATTGGAAGCTAAACATGGACATCTTGTGCACGAAAAAGGCAGTACCCATACATCTTGGAACGCAAAAGAATATGATCAGAATGCAAATACTTTCTGCTGATACGAAAAAAACACCTCTGGGACGACTGACCTGTTTCCAACATCATCTTAATGCAGTCTTAGTTCAACTGGCAAGGATCCAGCTCAATGGTGAAAGTTAGTGGCTATTTAGCTAAGCATTTCATTTGCCTAGGTAAGACATAATGTTCACATATGAAACTTACAACTGAATCGTTCACTATGTTTCCCATGACCACTGTAAACTTCCCGTGACAAAACTTATGGCGTAAGCTGATAGTTTTGAAATAAGTTGATATAGTTTTTGGGTAAGTTGACACAGTTCTGGGTAAGCTGATACAATTTTGGGGTAAAATGACACGTTTATAGGGTAAGTCAATATATTTTTGGAGTAAATGCATACATTTTCAGTGTAGGTTGATACCTCTTTTGCGCGAGTTGACACATTTTTATGGTAAGTTGATATGCTTTTCGTAGAAGACGATAAATGTTAAAAGGGCAAACAAATACATATTTAGGATGGGGAAGGTTGACACAGTTTACATGGGCACACACCATCAAAAAAATTCAAAACAATATTTCCACACCTTCCCCATTATTATCACAATAGGTAAATTTCACCTCTCTGATTTGTACACAACAATAAATGTCTGCTTTTACCGCTTATTTGAATGAGACAACTTTATAATATCTTGACTTGGCAAAATTCAGGTCACTTTTGCTTGTTGGAATAAGCCACAACTTGTAGGAACAAGTCTCAACTTGCTCACATCTGCACATACATATCGACACAACGTCCAAGCACGTCATATTTTGTCAGGTAAGGGTCAATGATCATGGACAGTTTAATTTTGTTGGGATTTATTGTGGCATAACAACCTAACTTTCCTTGGTAAGGCAGCATGAGAAATTACTAAAACAAGAAAAACAGAGGTACAACAGCAAAAGAAACATAAAGCAAAGCAGAAAAGCAAGGGAAGGCAACAATTGGTTGTTCACTGAGGAAACCGATTACTAAATATGGAATACATTTCACGACGGTACAGCAATTCTGTCAAAAAATGAAAGAGATTCTGCTGGTAATAACGGTTTACATAAAATAACTGACTGAATATTATAAGATGAGTAATCTTCAAATTAATTGATATCTTTCAAAATAAACTCAGTGAATCAATAAGTAAAAGAACTATGTAGTCTCCTACTGTCAATATGAATATTACATTATTCCCAATTTCAGACCCTGATCCAGCTGAGCCTAATGCTGGACACGAAAAATTTCACCAGATCTTCTAAGAGGTGAAGATTGACTGAAGAAGCAGACACTTCTGTTTCTTATCAGATCCTTTTTTCAAACACAACAGAGACTGGGGCACCTGTTCCAAAAAGAGTAGAAGACATAACAAGACAATGAGATTAAAGCCAATGTATTTATGAAAGCAGTAGGTAGATGAGGAGAAGAGGATAATTACAATGAGGATGATGATAATGATGATACTGATGAAGAAGAAGAAGAAGAAGAGGATGATTACGATGTGGAAGATGAAATTTACAATTGGAAGACTGTCTCCAATAAATTTCCTGCAGATATAGACTGTAATGAATTGCAAGAATGATTAATTTTCTTGCTGGAGCTGAAATGGTGGGCAATAATTCATATGATAATGAAATAACGTCTATTCAAGAGAAGCTTCCAAAAGTTTCGAATACTGTATGAAGTGATGGACTCAACGGTAGGTTGGATATGAGTGCATTAAGTATTACCTAACAAGATGACGTGCTTAGTTGTGATGAAATTTCTGCATTGAGTCTGTTCCATGCCTACTGAACCTAGACTAGGATAAGATAATGAAGAAAACAGCTTCATCTTCTGAGAGGTTTTTATCGTATCAACAAAGTCCAAGATATCTAGATGCTGCTTTTGCTAGCGTAAAATGTTGTCAATGTTTGCTCTGGTAATGTTTGGTGCACTCTAAGCTGTGAAGTTAGATCATCATTAGAGCTCATGTGTGTTTTGCATACTGTTTCTATATATTTAAATGAAATTAATGTTGTCAATAAGTGAGCTTCATGTATTTCAGTACTTTATACAGACAATGTGGATGTGCAGATATTTAATTTGAAGGTCCACTGTGGTTGCAAGGTGTCATCTGGGACATAAAACTTCCAGGTTTAGAGACATCGGGAAAATATTGTTGATTCTGGTAACTCTCGTAGGTAGGTGGATTTTAAGCTGTAAGTTAGCGAGACAAAGTGCTCGTTTACATTCAAATAACCAATACACTCTGAAATATTAAATATTTTAAAGTTTGTAATTTATAAAGCTCAGTAAAATCAAATTCACAAAATTCCTGACATTCCTTGATTTTTTTCAGGAAAAATCTAATTTTCTGATAATTACAAGTTTTGCAGAAGAATCGCGCCCTGCAATCAGATTAGAAAGAACCGCAGTGGGAACTTGTTCATCTTCAATAACTCTGAAATATGTCTTTTCTACTAAACAAGTGCTCATAGTTCTTGAGCTATGCATTTTACAGCCCATGTTTATAGACAATTTTTCTTGTTTTGGTCCATTCTAACACCTCTCAAACTATGGAATGCAAACCACTATCAGCAGATGAAGTCCACTGTCAGAGGTATCAGAACGACTTGGTCATTTCAGGATCAGGGTCCCTTGCCTCAAGTAAATACATTTACCCTTATCATCACCCCTGAAAGACCGTACCATTATCGTGCGATCTCCTTGTATTTCGTGAGAAGGTTAAATTTCAGAGGTTCGAGCTCACACGGATTCTTACCTGCAATCGTACTTCCCGCGTACCATTCGTGAGTGGAATAGGAAAGGCGCGGGAGGGGGCGAGAGTGGTACGTACGATAACCTCCATCACACAGGAAAAGACGGCTTGCCGAGTATAAATGTAGACTACACCTGAATGACATATGTACATACAGATGGCGGTAGTATTGCGTACACAAGTTATATAAGGACAGCGTATTGCCAGAGCTGTCATTAGTAAACAGATGATCCACGAGAAAAGGGTTACGATTCGGGAATCGTTAGGGAATTCAATATTCTGATAACCGAGTGTGACGAGAACACCAAATTTCAGGCCATTACCTCTCACCACGGACAACACAGTGGCGTACAGCCTTCCCTTAACGACAAAGAGCAGCGGTGTTTGCGTAAAGTTGTCAGTGCTCACAGACAATCAAAACTACGTCAAGTAAGCAGAAAAAATCAATGTGGGTGGTACGACGGACGTATCCGTTGGGACGTATTCTTTATCATTTAGCAGGTCAGCAACTGGAAGCAGTTAATTCCATAAATTATCTGGGAGTAGACATTAGGAGTGATTTAAAGTGGAATGACCATATAAAATTAATCGTCGGTAAAGCAGATGCCAGACTGAGATTCTTTGGAAGAATCCTAAGGAAATGCAGGCTGAAAACAAAGGAAGTAGATCACAGTACACTTTTTCGCCCACTGCTTGAATATTGCTCACCAGTGTGGGATCTGTACCAGATAGGGTTGATAGAAGTTGATAGAGAGGATCCAATGGAGAGCAGCGTGCTTCGTTACAGGATCATTTAGTAATCGCGAAAGCGTTACGGAGATGATAGATAAACTCCAGTGGAAGACTCTGCAGGAGAGACGCTCAGTAGCTCGGTACGGGCTTTTGTTAAAGTTTCGAGAACATACCTTCACCGAGGAGTCAAGCAGTATATTGCTCCCTCCTACGCATATTTCGTGAAAAGCCATGAGGATAAAATCAGAGATGAGAGCCCACACGGAGGCATACCGACAATCCTTCTTTCCACGAACAATACGAGACTGGAATAGAAGAGAGAACCGGTAGAGGTACTCAAGGTAGCCTCCGCCACACATCGTCAGGTGGCTTGCGGAGTATCGATGTAGAAATTTGGTGTTAGTGGGCTACGACAGCACAGGACCGACGCGAGTGCCTTTGCTAACCGCACGTCATCTCCTGTAGCGACTTCCCTGGAACCATATCAGTTAGACCGTAGACGACTGGAAAACCGCAGTCTGCTCAGATGTGTCCCGATTTCAGTTGGAAAGAGTTAATGGTAGGGTCCCAAGCTGTCAACAAGGCATTGTGTATACACGGAGCTGACTGGGTTCTCTGTTCCAACTGAACCGATCATCGACTGGAAATGGTTATGTTCGCCTACTTGGGGAACACTTGCAGTCATCTACATCTACATGATTACTCTGCAATTCACATTTAAGTGCTTGGCAGAGGGTTCATCAAACCACAATCATACTATCTCTCTACCATTCCACTCTCGAACAGCGCGCCGGAAAAACGAACACCTAAACCTGTCTGTTCGAGCTCTGATTTCTCTTATTTTATTTTGATGATCATTCCCAGCTGTGTAGGAAATAGATCTCGCCGCGACGAAAAACGTCTTTGCTTTAATGACTTCCATCGCAATTCGCGTATCTTATCTGCCACACTCTCTCCCCTATTACGTGATAATACAAAACGAGCTGCCCTGTTTTGCACCCTTTCGATGTCCTCCGTCAATCCCACCTGGTAAGGGTCCCACACCGCGCAGCAATATTCTAACAGAGGACGAACGAGTGTAGTGTAAGCTGTCTCTTTAGTGGACTTGTTGCATCTTCTAAGTGTCCTGCCAATGAAACGCAACCTTTGGCTCGCCTTCCCCACAATATTATCTATGTGGTCTTTCCAACTGAAGTTGTTCGTAATTTTTACATCCAGTACTTAGTTGAATTGACAGCCTTGAGAATTGTACTATTTATCGAGTAATCGAATTCCAACGGATTTCTTTTGGAACTCATGTGGATCACCTCACGCTTTTCGTTATTTAGCGTGAACTGCCACCTGCCACACCATACAGCAAACTTTTCTAAATCGCTTTGCAACTGATACTGGTCTTCGGATGACCTTACTAGACGGTAAATTACAGCATCATCTGCGAACAACCTAAGAGAACTGCTCAGATTGTCACCCAGGTCATTTATATAGATCAGGAACAGCAGAGGTCCCAGGACGCTTCCCTGGGGAACACCTGATATCACTTCAGTTTTACTCGATGATTTGCCGTCTATTACTACGAACTGCGACCTTCCTGACAGGAAATCACGAGTCCAGTCGCACAACTGAGACGATACCCCATAGGCCCGCAGCTTGATTAGAAGTCGCTTGTGAGGAACGGTGTCAAAAGCTTTCCGGAAATCTAGAAATACGGAATCAACTTGAGATCCCCTGTCGATAGCGGCCATTACTTCGTGCGAATAAAGAGCTAGCTGCGTTGCACAAGAACGATGTTTTCTGAAACCATGCTGATTACGTATCAATAGATCGTTCCCTTCGAGGTGATTCATAATGTTTGAATACAGTATATGTTCCAAAACCCTACTGCAAACCGACGTCAATGATATAGGTTTGTAGTTCGATGGATTACTTCTACTACACTTTTTGAACACTGGTGCGACCTGCGCAATTTTCCAATCTGTAGGTACAGATCTATCGGTGAGTGAGCGGTTGTATATGAGTGCTACGTAGGGAGCTATTGTATCAGCGTAATCTGAAAGTAACCTAATCGGTATACAATCTGGACTGAAGACTTGCCCGTATCAAGCGATTTGAGTTGCTTCACAACCCCTAAGGTATTTACTTCTAAGAAACTCATGCTAGCAGATGTTCGTGTTTCAAATTCTGGAATATTCCATTCGTCTTCCCTGGTGAAGGAATTTCGGAAAACTGCCTTCAATAACTCCGATTTAGCGGCACAGTCGTCGGTAACAGTACCATCGGCACTGCGCAGCGAATGTATTGACTGCGTCTTGCCGCTTGTGTACTTTACATACGACCAGAATTTCTTCGGATCTTCTACTAAATTTCGAGACAATTTTTCGTTGTGAAACCTATTAAAGACATCTCGCATTGAAGTACGTGCCAAATTTCGCGCGTCTGTAAATTTTAGCCAATCTTCGGGATTTCGCGTTCTTCTGAACTTCGCATGCTTTTTCCGTTGCCTCTGCAACAGCGTTCGGACCTGTTTTGTGTACCATGGGGGATCAGTTCCATCTCTTACCAATTTATGAGGTAAGAATCTCTCAATTGCTGTTGCTACTATAGCCGGCCGATGTGGCCGTGCGGTTCTAGGTGCTTCAGTCTGTAAACGCATGACCGCTACGGTCGCAGTTTCGAATCCTGCCTCGGTCATGGATGTGTGTGATGCCCTTAGGTTAGTTAGGTTTAAGGAGTTCTAAGTTATAGGAGACTAATGACCACATATGTTAAGTCCCATAGGGCCCAGAGCAATTTGAACCATTTTTCTTGCAACTTTATCTTTGAATTAGAGCCACATCTCGTCTACACTTGCATAGTCAGTTCGGAAGGAATGGAGATTGTCTCCTAGGAAGGCTTCTCGTGGCACTTTAGCCGCTTTTTTAAATAAAATTATTTTGCGTTTGTTTCTGGTGGATTGGGAAGAAACGGTATTGAGACTAGCTACAACGACCTTGTGATCACTAATCCCTGTATCAGTCATGATGCTCTCTATTATCTCTGGATTGTTTATGGCTAAAAGGTCAAGTGTGTTTTCGCAACCATTTACAATTCGCATGGGTTCGTGGACTAACTGCTCGTAATAATTTTCGGAGAAAGCATTTAGGACACGGCTTCATTTTTATGCACGACAGCGGGCCACAGAGGTTCGTGATTGGTTTGAAGAACATTCTGGACGATCTGAGCTAATGATTTGCCTACCTAGATCACCCAACATGAATCCCATCAAACGTTTATGAGACATAATCGAGGCGTCAGTTCGTCCACAAAATATTACACCAGCAATACTTTCGCAGTTATGGACGGTTAGCGAGGCAGCATGGCTCAGTATTTCTGCAGGGGACTTCCAGCGACTTGTTGAGTCCATGCCGTGTCGAGTTGCTGCACTGTGCCGAGCAAAGGGAGTTCCGACACGGTATTTGAGGCATCTAATGTCTTTTGTCGCGCCGGTGTATCTTCTTTTCCTTCAGCGGCATTCCGCTGAAGAGAGCTTGCGTACGTTTCCCTTGGCACAGCGTACGACTACGACGCTACCCGAGCGGCAGTTGCCGCCGGCCGGACAGCGCAGTGCAAGTAGGCACTTCCTGTGGACGAGGGTCGCACAGCGGACGCCGAGTTACCTGTTGCCGTTGCTGTTCCTGCGGCCGACACGCGCCTGCGCCCCCGCGGCTGCTGGCTGCCCTCTTGCCGAAGACGGCCCGGCTCCACCACGGCCTCTTGCTGTCCGACATCCCGCCGTGGACCCGCTCCGCGACTCGTCGCGACCGGCACTGAGGAAGCCACGCGTAAACAATGGCCGCCCTGTCCTCATACACTATTCCCAGTGCGTCCCCGCTGACGTCACAGTTCCGTCGTCGCCTTTGTTCCGCTCCCTGTCGCATCGCGTCTTAACGCTCCTCCGAACGGCGTTTACACGCCGGTACAAACTAACACACACACTCGTACAATCCGAGTTACTGATCGTGCTAGTCATATCAACCCCTATTCACCTTGCGCTTCGATGTTAGGTCTAGTTACTGTGGTATCCACATGGTCGGTGACTTCGCTGAACAATTCAAGAACGATCGTCGGCACCCAAAAATCCAGTCAGTCATATCAACCCGTATTCACCTTGCGCTTCGATGTTAGGTCTCGTTACTGTGGTATCCACATGGTCGGTGACTTCGCTGAACAATTCAAGAACGATCGTCCGCTTCGATGTTAGGTCTCGTTACTGTGGTATCCACATGGTCGGTGACTTCGCTGAACAATTCAAGAATGATCGACGGCACCCAAAAATCCAGTCCTGTCAGAGTCAAGAATGAGGGAAGTAAGGGCAGCTACGTCATTAAAGACGAAACAATACCTCGGATTCGGAAAAGAAGGAAGAGTGCAAGATGAATACAATGTCTTCTCGCTAAGTGATCGATATGTATCCACTTTAATTTTCCGAAGATACGAAGATGACAGCCGGCCGCAGTGGCCGAGCGGTTCTAGACGTTCTAGACCACATTTCGAAAGCTTCTATTATCTTCTTGTCCAAACTATTTATCGTCCATGTTTCACTTTCATACATGGCTACACTTCATACAAATACTTTCAGAAATGACTTCCTGACACTTAAACCTATACACGATGTTAACAAATTCCTCTTCTCTAGAAACGCTTTCCTTGCCATTTCCAGTCTACATTTTATATCCTCTCTACTTCGACCATCATCAGTTATTTTGCTGCCCAAATAGCAAAACTCCTTTACTACTTTAAGTGTCTCATTTCCTAATCTAATTCCCTCAGCATCACCCGACTTAATTCGACTACATTCCATTATCCTCGTTTTGATTTTGTTGATGTTCATCTTATATCCTCCTTTCAAGACACTGTCCATTCCGTTCAACTGTTCTTCCAAGTCCTTTGCTGTCTCTGACAGATTACAATGTCATCGGCGAAACTCAAAGTTTTTATTTCTTCTCCCTGGATTTTAATACCTACTCCAAATTTTTCTTTTGCTTCCTTTACTGCTTGCTCAATATACAGATTGAATAACATCGGGGAGAGGTTACAACCCTGTCTTACTCCCTTCCCAACCACTGCTTACCTTTCATGTCCCTCGATTCCTGTAACTGCCATCTGGTTTCTGTACAAATCGTAAATAGCCTTTCGCTCCCTGTATTTTACCCCTGCCACCTTTAGAATTTGAAAGACAGTGTTCCAGTCAACATTGTCAAAAGCTTTCTCTAAGTCAACGAATGCTAGAAACGTAGGTTTGCCTTTCCTTAATCGTTCTTCTAAGAGAAGTCATAAGGTCAGTATTGCCTCACGTGTTCCATTATTTCTACGGAATCCAAACTGAGCTTTCCCGAGGTCGGCTTCTAGCAGGTTTTCCATTCGTCTGTAAAGAATTCGTGTTAGTATTTTGCAGCTGTGGCTTATTAAACTGATAGTTCGGTAATTTTCACATCTGTCAACACCTGCTTTCTTTGGGATTGGAATTATACCCTTCAAAAACATGTATGTATTGAAGCCAGTAATGACCTTATAATATTTCCTGGGGCTATTCCAGAAGTTCTCTCTACATCTGTCGATTTCATACCGCTGAGAATAAAGTACCGTGTTCTATCTCTTAGATAGTCTTGAATTCAGTCACAAATCAGGTCTGAAAGACGGTAACCTTATGTTCTGTTTGCTAAGCAACAGTGTAGAACTCTACTCCATTCTGGAGGGGAGTGTACGCTGATAAGAAACTTCCTGGCAGTTTAAAACAGTGTGCCGGATCGAGATTCGAACGCGGTACCTTTGCTTTTCGCGGGCAAATACTCTATTAACTGAGCTACCAAGACACGACTCACGACTCGTTCTCACAGCGTTACTTCCGCCAGTACCTCATCTCCTACCTTCCAGGCTTCACAGAAACTCTCCTGTGGACCTTGCAGATCTAGCACTCCTGGAAGAAAGGATATTGCGGAGACATGGCTTAGTCACAGCCTGGAGGATGTTTCCAGAGTAAAATTTTCACTCTGCACCGGAGTGTGCGCTGATATGAAACTTCCTGGCGGTTTAAAACTGTGTGTTGGACCGAGACTCGAACTCGGGACCTTTGCCTTTCGCGGACAAGTGCTCTACTAACTGAGTTCGTATCTCGGTCCGGCACACAGTTTTAATCTGGCAGGAAGTTTCACAACAAGCTTATTTCGTTAAGATCTCTACTTACGTTGACCTGGATGGTTTTTATAGAGGAGCTTTTTGTTCCTCATAAACCTCATACCGCAAAAGCATAAAATATATTCCCTAATTCTCGAACAGACTGACATCAGAATTATAGGCCAATAATTATGTGTACTATTTCGGGAATGACCTGCGCCTTTCTGTAATGGCTTGGTATCCTTCGTTGTTCCAGCGATCTAAAACAGAATGCTGCTAGATGGCGAGTTTTGCTTAATCCTGTAGAAGTTTAAAAGAATCTTATCTGGACCATATGCCTTTCCACTACTGAGCGATTTTAGTTGATTTCCTATTCCGTGATCACCTATCTCAGCTCGAAGGCTGAAAGGAGGAACCGTATCACGATCTTCCGCGGTGAACCGGTATTTCGGTGTTCTTCCGTTTCGGTGCCATTAGGGTCGCGGAGCAACTGAAAGGGTGATTTCGACCTGCCTACTGACTTAACGTAGAACCGAAACTTCGTAGGACTTTTCGTCAGATCCGTTGGCAAAATTTTACTTTTAATTTCATTGTATGCTTCTCGCATTGCTCTTCTTAGACTCAGATTCATTTAGCATTTGCTTGTTTATTAGACTTCGATTTTGCTTAAATCTGTGATGCACTCTTTTCTTTCGCAGCAAGTTTGTAACGAAGTTGGTCTTTACAACCTTGCTTGGCACACGCTCGTCACGTGTGTTGTTAACAATGCTTCTGAGTTTCGCCGTTTTTGCTCCACATATTCGTCTACAGAGCTGAATACCGATACTTTTCAGTTTGTTTCCTATCATACTTGTTCAACAAAAATATTTTCCTACTTATCTTGAAGTTTCTCGTAACATACGTCTCAGTGGCGCTATTACAGGCTTATGAACACGATTGCCGTCCTCTACATTAAGTGCTTCGAAAAACTCGTGTCTATTAGTTACTAGGAGGTCTAGAAGACATTACACTCAGCGCGGGGGCTCTGTAACTACTTACCCGAAGTAATTTTCAGATAAGACAATCAGAACGATCTCATACGATTGGCAAATTATCTCGCGGTGCTGTCCAAGTTTCCTGTGTGGCGCTCTGCCACTGCGGTTTCTCTGGCAGATTTTGTACAAGAGCATACGAGTATCCTGTTTGACTACGGTTGCCATATGTAGCTGGGACCTCGTCGCGACACTCTGACATGTGGGCGTAGAAATGAAGTAATAATTTATTTAATATAATTACTTTTTATTTAGAACACAATAGCTTGGAACCTGTTGCGGCAGAAGTAGTTGATGAACCGAATTTTTCGGAATATTTCACCTTTTTCAGCAAGTCTTTTTTCCCGTTTATGTATTTATAAAACTTCGTGCAAGTCAGCTTGTAGTTAAACTGGCACGCCATCTGTGAGACAACTTTGTCAACATAAAATGTTGACATAAATAAAACTAAATGATACTTCATTTACATGTTGCGCTAACAGATGGCGTTTCTTCGGTACTTGAGCTGTCGGGATGTCTGGACAAAAAGGTCCATAACGATGACAGCCCCGATGTATCGCGACGAATTGCAACAACAAATACGTGTCTAACCTACCCTTTCGATATGTATTGCAATCTGAATCAATAATTTCGTTGTTACTCACTTCTAGTTTCACCTAGCTTTCCGTTGTTTGTACTATGTGGGCATTATTACTTTTAACAAGCGATAATTATTCTGGCACCTTACCATGAACACTTCTACAATTTACTAATACCATATTAACGTTTTGTCTTTCCAGTCTGTATGGGCGAACATGCTCCTCGGTGACTGATTTCTCTCTCTCTCTCTCTCTCTCTCTCTCTCTCTCTCTGTGTGTGTGTGTGTGTGTGTGTGTGTGTCCTATCCGAACTTGAGACCACCCTCTAATGACCGCCAGGACATTAGACCATAGTTTTCTTTCCTTCCTTTGTATTAGTACCTTTTCTCTCTCTATCTCTCTAGTATTTATAACGCAAATGTGTCAATTTTATCAATATTCAGAGCATTTTCAGTAGAAACAGTTGTGATAGTACTGTCAATTTACTCGAGACCAAAAGGCATATTTTTTGTGGCTTCTTTGTATCCTGTGGCGGTTGAGGACCTCAGGGGTTATGGAGATGTAATAAATTTGCTCAAATAAATATGAAGCACAAAAATAGGCCTTAGATCACAGCCGAACGCCCAGAGTTAGACGTCAACAAGAATGAAAACAGTTTTAAGTATTCAAACATAAAACGGGCACTTTCCGTAAATGTTCCCAATGGAATAACCACCACTCTGAAATGAAATGGAGCTATCACCTACTGGATTGAAATCATTCCAAAATTGTGAGATACATGAAACTCTTCATAAAACAGATAATAGAATAAAAATGGATTAATTACCAGCTCCGTTCGCTAACACCTATCTGGTACATTATAAGTTAAAATTCTGTAAGATACTTTGATTTGTGATCTCACTGCAGTAGCCCACTGTCGCCATAATAAGAAAATATTATTCTTTACTTCTTTCCAAATATTTCACTGAGTACAGTGCGAAAGCTTATCAGCAAAAATAAAAAGAACGATATGTTGCAAGTGTGCATAAAGAGTAAACTCCGCGAGAAATATTCTGGAAGAAAGATAATAAGCTTATCTTTGAAATATGTTACTGGGAATATTCGAAGAACGTGTTCATTGTTGTATCCAAATATAACGCTGGGTTCGTGATGCAGCGCTTTTTATGTAGGGGCTTATTGATTATGGCGCTTGCGGAAGCACAAATAAAACAGCTGTACTCATTCTTTTGTCATAATTGATACATTACAGGTTCCTGTTCGCTTCGCAGGAAATTGCAAGGGACAAACAGATGCAGAAACAGCGGGAAGACAAGAAATTCGATATTTATTTCCTTTTTCAAGACTTGAAAACCAACATAGTAATAAAAGTAGTCATTAAAGGAAACGTTAAACATTCGAGAAGGAAGCAAACCAAATTAATTCTTTGTCATTAATACAGTGTAATTACTCTTTACGTCAGATTACTTTTGCAATATCGTAATTCCGTGACGGGAATTCAACGTTACTAACGCAGAAATTGAGTTATAGTTCATGTTTTAACGTGCTCCTGAGTGCTGGTGCATTAAGAAACATCAGTATATACACGTTATATTTGCTGTTCAGGTCAGTGTCTGTGATCAGCTGATAAACAGCGTGTGGCTACAGTCAAGCTTCATCCTAGCGACATCTGTTGCGGCGGCCCGATACTAAGTTGTCGCAACGCAAACATCGTGCGGACGGCGCGAAATTCCATTTTAATGCTTATGAGAACGTCATATACGACGTTTCGTGACGATTACAACTATAGAAAATACCATAGAAGAGCTATTTATTCCTCTGTTGTTGTAGAACGTCTCAAATAATGCATGGTAAAACGGTTTCTATTGTCAGTTCTTCGTTCACATTCAGGTGAGATTTCCTTCTGGAGAGCATTAACATACACAAAGACAACACTGCCTGCGTTTCGCCAGCGTATTTAGCGGTATTTTCGTATACAAGTACGCCGGAATCAATATACTTTTTGTTTTACGGTAAGGGCGTGTTACTACAATGATGACCGGAAAGCAATCAGATACTGAAACACTAAGAAAACTCAACGTTCCGAACATGTCATTTATCACTACGCCCCACTTGTGTCGCAAATAACACACAGTTAACTATAATCAATGTTTATACATGAACACGATATATGGGTTACGGTATTTTTATTTTCTGATTTACACTAATGATGCTGACCCGACACGACACAAAAATAAACGCTTGTAATGTCTTCACGATAAGAGTATATTTAGGAAGTCAGTACCAACAATGTAAACGATGTCACACGCTTGACTCTGTAAACAATACAAAAATACTTCAATAGCTGAACGTATCTTACGGCACATGTCATTTCCAGTCTTTCATTGCAAACGCACGATAAAGTTTGCGGAGAATTATCACCGTCTTTGGTAATCGTTGTGTTACAAAGCTGTTGTACGTGCAGTATAATTCTGAGCAGCAGATGTCAAGCATATTAATATCACTGTTACTCTTTGACATTACTTTGAACTTACAGGTATTACGTTTACTCAAGAAAGCTTTGTTAGAAATCGTGAAAGCTGTCACTGAGTAAACTGAAGATTAAAAATTCCGGCACTATTGCACACACAGTAGGAAAAAAAGGATTATATTTTAATTAGTCGAGTGCATACGTATTTTTGTCCTTTTAGAAGCTTACAGATATTTACTACACAATTCATATATGCAAAAATTTAGATATGTCAAAGGAAATGAATCTGAAATACGATTTCCATTGACATATTACTTGAAAATATTTTTGTAATACTGTTGTGTAACAACATTCCTTTGATAGATTCGGACTTGCTACTTGCACATATATGCACTCGCAACATATAAATAATCATTCAATAATTTGAACGCGGAATTGAAGCAATAAACAGAAGACGCCGAATTCAAAATACCATGTCCACGCGGGAAACAGTCAGGAAAAAAAACAACAGAAGATTGTGGAAGCATGACTTACCTTTAGGCCTCTCGAGGAGCGCAGAGACTCCCTGCGTCTGACCCTCGCCTTGAAGTCACTTAGTCCATGCAAATATTCGGTGTCGTGGTCCAAAACATCGTTAAATGATTTTCGCTTCTTGAATGAACTCCTACGCGGCGCCATGGCTGTAGGTTTACGTGCTTTCAGAGAGATGGCAGGCTAAGCGAGAGCACGAAATTCAAAGTCTGATTAATCGCGTGCTTAGAACGGCACACACTGTTATTCTTCCCGCACTTTAAAACATCAGAAGAAAGAAGATGTTGTGTTTTACTTGGCAATGCGAACTACAACCTAAAAATCACTGAAGATTAATAATCCAAGCAATCACACGTGTTCACAAAAGCGGCAGCGACGGACGCGCTACTGTGGCGACATCCAACGGTAAAGCACGCAGACTGCTGCTTGCCTAGTTGCACAAGTTACCGCTAGGTGGTATGTGAAAAAATTTTTCAAGGCGCTGTCCTGGCCGGCACAGGGGAGTAATGCAGTTGAGTGCACACAGCGGAAGTAGCTAATTCAATGATTGCTAAGGGCACGTCCACTGTTAGCGATTGGAGCTCGAGAATGTGTTTCTTACTCGGCCTATAGCGTTTCATGTTTGTCACTTGTTTCACAAAATTCATTGTTTTCTAAATACAGAGAGAATGAAAACCGAAAGAATTAAAACACAATGAAAATCACTCTATTGGAGAAGATGAATACACATAACATGCAAACTGCTTATCCTCAATTGGTGCAAACACATAACAGACTTTTGCAGAACGTTAACACCGTCTTTAGTTAACTATTAATTAGTCACAGCTCATGTAATGGAATTCAGAACCTACATAACAACAGATAACAAGCATGTTTGCTGACCTTTTTCAGTCGGAGTTCGAGAAAGTGCATTTCCATGACACACGTACTTTGTGAGGAGAAAGGAAGCAAGGAATAGAGCATGAAATAGTCTGACAGTATAATGGACTTTCTAAGTATTGTAGGGATTATTATGAGTTATTAAACCACTTTCTCTCCATTATTTCAGCGCTTGGTTTAATTCAATGAATTAGTAATTGGTAATTCTACTCAGAACTAAAATAATAGATTTGTTTAAAATAATGAAAAATGAAACATAAATAGGACAGTGTTATACCATAACCTATTTAACGGCAAATTAAAAAGATCAGTGCTAACTACATTTATCGTGTGAATAGCGGAACTAAGTACTGAGAAACGCTTGGCGCTATTTTCGTACTATAAACCAAGCCAAATTAAGGAATGGTTGAGAACCATTCCGCGAAAGCAGCTTCGAACAGTTTACACCAAACCGCTATCCACTTAAAAAAAAAAAAAAAGAGAAAAGTCTGTCATCTAAACGACTGTGAGTCTTACAACAAAGTGACGTTTCGTGGAGGTTCTTCTGTTCATGCAGAACTAATATCTGATGTCATAGGCCTACCGTATTGCAAAAAGAACGACTGTTTACTTTCTTGTTTTAAAGTAGTTTGCAATGTAACTGATATGGTGGATGCAACGATTCTCAAATGATCATTGTTGACGCGAGTTGTGAGACCTTGAGACGCCGAAAGTTTGTACTTATGTTTCTTAAAGTGAGTTCACAACTGTATCAAGCAGAACACAATAGAAGTTTATCAATACTGAGACAGGAGAGGCTAAAAGAGATCTGATCATCGAAAGATTCAAAATAACTGTTGATGGCCAAATGTGTGAGCACATAAAATTTAGACTGGCACTAGCGAGAAAAGTTTTTCTTAAAAAGACCAACTTGTAAACGTTAGCTTTCTCGGTCGTTGTCAGAGTTAATAAATTTCTTCAGGGCATGTGATTGCATCATTATTATGTAAAATTCTTCAACGTTTTGGCCATTTGTAACAGTAGTCGAAACATTGGAGAATTTTACATATTGGTTATGGGTTCACATACCCTGAAGAATTTTACTGACAAAAAGGGATTTGTTAACGTATAATTTAAACCTGTGCGTTAGGACTTTTCTGTAGGAGGGACGTTCAATAAGTAAAGCAACACATGTTTGCCTTGAAAGCAGGTTGGTTTTATTCAAGATCCCAATGTTGTTGTTGTCTTCAGTCCTGAGACTGGTTTGATGCAGCTCTCCATGCTACTCTATCCTGTGCAAGCTGCTTCATCTCCCAGTACCTACTGCAACCTACATCCTTCTGAATCTGCTTAGTGTACTCATCTCTCGGTCTCCCTCTACGATTTTTACCCTCCACGCTGCCCTCCAATGCTAAATTTGTGATCCCTTGATGCCTCAAAACATGTCCTACCAACCGATCCCTTCTTCTAGTCACGTTGTGCCACAAACTTCTCTTCTCCCCAATCCTATTCAATACCTCCTCATTAGTTACGTGATCTATCCACCTTATCTTCAGTATTCTTCTGTAGCACCACATTTCGAAAGCTTCTATTCTCTTCTCGTCCAAACTAGTTATCGTCCATGTTTCACTTCCATACATGGCTACACTCCAAACAAATACTTTCACAAACGACTTCCTGATACATAAATCTATATTCGATGTTAACAAATTTCTCTTCTTCAGAAACGCTTTCCTTGCCATTGCCAGTCTACATTTTATATCCTCTCTACTTCGACCATCATCAGTTATTTTACTTCCTAAATAGCAAAACTCATTTACTACTTTAAGCGTCTCATTTCCTAATCTAATTCCCTCAGCATCACCCGATTTAATTTGACTACATTCCATTATCCTCGTTTTGCTTTTGTTAATGTTCATCTTATATCCTCCTTTCAAGACACTGTCCATTCCGTTCAAATGCTCTTCCAAGTCCTTTGCCGTCTCTGACAGAATTACAATGTCATCGGCGAACCTCAAAGTTTTTACTTCGTCTCCATGAATTTTAATACCTACTCCAAATTTTTCTTTTGTTTCCTTTACTGCTTGCTCAATATACAGATTGAATAACATCGGGGAGAGGCTACAACCCTGTCTCACTCCTTTCCCAACCACTGCTTCCCTTTCATGCCCCTCGACTCTTATGACTGCCATGTGGTTTCTGTACAAATTATAAATAGCCTTTCGCTCCCTGTATTTTACCCCTGCCACCTTTAGAATTTGAAAAAGAGTATTCCAGTCAACATTGTCAAAAGCTTTCTCTAAGTCTACAAATGCTAGAAACGTAGGTTTGCCTTTTCTTAATCTTTCTTCTAAGATAAGTCGTAAGGTCAGTATTGCCTAATACACTATATTATTTCTCACTCTTTTGGCTAAAAACCCCATTTTTCAACGTAATCTCCGTTCAATGCGACGGCCTTAGCGCCACTTTACTGAAAGGACCTAAGGGCTTGTATGCCCGCGATACCGGCCCCAATCACAATGCGCTCCAATTTCAATAATGGACATCTCTTTTAAGATGTCCTACTTATCTTAGAAGAAAGACTAAGGAAAGACAAACCTACGTTTCTAGCATTTGTAGACTTAGAGAAAGCTTTTGCCAATGTTGACTGGAATACTCTCTTTTAAATTGTGAAGGTGGCAGGGGTAAAATACAGAGAGCGAAAGGCTATTTACAATTTGTACAGAAACCAGATGGCAGTTATAAGAGTCGAGAGGCATGAAAGGGAAGCTGTGGTTGGGATGGGAGTGAGACAGGGTTGTGGCCCATCCCCGATGTGATTTAATCTGTATATTGAGCAAGCAGTAAAGGAAACAAAAGAAAAGTTTGAAGTAGACATTAAAATCCATAGAGAAGAAATAAAAACTTTGAGGTTCGCAGATGACATTGTAATTCTGTCAGAGACAGCAAAGGACTTGGAAGAGCAGTTGAACGGAATGGACAGTGTCTTGAAAGGAGGATATAAGATGAACATCAACAAAAGGAAAACGAGGATAATGGAATGTAGTCGAATTAAGGCGGGTGATGCTGAGGGAATTAGATTAGGAAATGAGACACTTAAATTAGTAAATGAGTTTTTCCATTTGGGGATCAAAATAACTGATGATGGTCGAAGTAGAGAGGATATAAAATGTAGACTGGCAATGGCAAGGAAAGCGTTTCTGAAGAAGAGAAATTTGTTAACATCGAGTATAGATTTAAGTGTCCGGAAGTCATTTCTGAAAGTATCTGTTTGGAGTGTAGCCATGTATGGAAGTGAAACATGGACGATAAATAGTTTGGGCAAGAAGAGAATAGAAGCTTTCGAAATGTGGTGCTACAGAAGAATGCTGAAGATTAGATGAGTATATCACATAACTAATGCAGAGGTATTGCATAGAATTGGGGAGGAGTTTGTGGCACAACGTGACTAGAAGAAGGGATCGGTTGGTAGGACATGTTCTGAGACATCAGGGGATCACAAATTTAGCATTTGACGGAAGTGTGAAGGGTAAAAATCATAAGGGAGACCAAGAAATAAATACACTAAGCTGGTTGAGGAGGATGTAGGTTGCAGTAAGTACTGAGAGATGAAGAAGCTTGCACAGGATAGAGTAGCATGGAGAGCTGCATCAAACCAGTCTCAGGACTGAAGACCGCAACAACAACAACGACGTCAGGGAATTTTACCTCGCACGCGGTTACGTCTTGGAGGCGGCTACAGATCGGAACACGTAAGCTCGACGGATCTATGAAGCTCTCCTAGACTCTCCACCAGCACACATACTGAAAATACGGATGCTAACGGTCGCCTGGAAGCAGGTATGGGCTAATACCAACAACCCATTCCTGCCATCAGACATCAGTTTGCTGTGATACACAGTAGTCAATGACACCTTTCCGACTAAGCAGCGACCAGCATACATTCTCCTTAGTCGGACGAACGAATGCAGTCAGTGTGGAGATGCCGACACCAGAGACCACCGTAGAGAGTGCCGTTACGCGTGGAAAGTATGGGAGTTACGTCGATTGATGGTGGGGCTTATAAACCAAACTGCAACTTCCAGTGTGACACCAACGTGGATTACCTTTCCTGACTTTAAACTGCACCCAAGAATGAAGAGCAATGTCGTGGCCTGGCTACTGGGACACACTGCCTACGCTATTTTTGAGATACAACAGAAAGATCCCTTATCATTTAGCTACAATATAGCAAGTCAGCAACTGGAAGCAGTTAATTCCATAAATAATGTGGGAGTACGCATTAGGAGTGATTTAAAATGCAATGATCATATAAAGTTGATCTTCGGTAAAGCAGATGCCAGACTGAGATTCATTGGAATAATCCTAAGGAAATGCAATCCGAAAACAAAGGAAGTAGGTTACAGTACGCTTGTTCGCCCACTGTTTGAATACTGCTCAGCAGTGTGGGATCCGTACCAGATAGGGTTGATAGAAGAAAATGGTTAAAATGGCTCTGAGCACTATGCTACTTAACATCTGAGGTCATCAATCGCCTGGAACTTAGAACTAATTAAACCTAACTAACCTAAGGACATCACACACATCCATGCCCGAGGCAGGAATCGAACCTGCGACCGTAGCAGTCGCGCGGTTCCGGACTGAGCGCCTAGAACCGCTATACCACCGCGGTCGGCCTTGATAGAAGAGGTAGAGAAGATCCAACAGAGAGCAGTGCGCTTCGTTACAGGATGATTTAGTAATCGCGAAAGCGTTACGGAGATGATAAACTCCAGTGGAAGACTCTGCAGGAGAGACGCTCAGTAGCTCGGTACGGGCTTTTGTTAAAGTTTCGAGAACATACCTTCACCGAAGAGTCAAGCAGTATATTGCTCCCTCCTACGTATATCTCGCGAAGAGACCATGAGGATAAAATCAGAGAGATTAGAGTCCACACAGAGGCATACCGACAACTCTTCTTTCCACGAACAATACGAGACTGGAATAGAAGGGAGAACCGATAGAGGTAATCAAGGTACCCTCCGCCACACACCGTCAGGTGGCTTGTGGAGTATGGATGTAGATGTAGATGCCGTGCAGTACATGACCTACCTGTGGGAAGGTTATCAACGGCTGAATCGTTCACCGAAGTACAGCGAACATTTTGCAAACAGTTTATCAGTTGCGTTATTGTATGGTTAACAGAGGATGTTTCAGTTACCGTGAATACCTTCGTTAGAAGTATCCATTTTGTTTCCCATTTTTCATTTAGTTGTTCATTTTCTTTTACTTTACTATATGCTACACTTATTTCAATTTGTTTAAGTTTCACAGCTCATACACATTTCTTTAGGATTGTTATGAAAAGCACTATGTGAATAATTTGTAGCATTTTACAATTGTCTTTGTTTTTAATTCTGTTTTCTTTAAAGGATTTCGATGCTGCAGAATACTGAAAAGCTACACACAATTACATTTCTGTTCATGTATTGTAGTAAAGATGTTATGTTGGAATGATGTAATGTTAAGAAAGAAATAAATTACCACCAAAAAAAGCGCGGCCTTCCAGTGCTAAATTTTTGAAAGTCTGGATGGCGTTCGCGTTAACCGGACGAAATTCATTTAAAGAAAAAAAGAAAAATGGTACCACTTCATCGTTCGACGTCGGAGCCAACGCCTTGCTGCATCAATAACCGCCCCATCACCCACGTACAGCTCCCCGTGGAGTGCATATGTCATTGAGTCAAACAGATGGAAGTCGGAAGGCTGTGGGCTGGATGAGGAAGAAGTCCAGTCCAGTAAAGTTTTATGCGCTCCTCTCGCGTGTGTAGGCTTGTGTTGTCACAGAGAAGGACAACTTCACTCGCATTTGTGTGGCAATCAACACTCTGTAAGTCGTTTCTTCAATTTGCTGAGAGTAGCGCAGTACACTCCTGATCTGATCGTTGCACCTTGAGGGAGGACATCAAAAAGAATAACTGTCTTCAAGCACAAAACCCACTTCCGAATACCAGTAGACCGTCGCCATGACTCTATAAGCTGAGGTTGCGGTTTTAAATTTTTCTTCGGAGGAGGAGTGGTGTTGCGCCACTCAATGGAATGCCGTTTTGTTTTTGCTCTGAAATGGCGAACACGTTTCATCACCTGTGACTGTGTTTGGCCAAAAATCGTCACAATCTGCCTCGTAACGTGCAAGTAACTCTGCACATATCGTCTTTCGTTGGTTTCTAAGGCCCTGTGTTTGGAGATGAGTTTTTTTTCTTTATTGTGATTTCATTCCCTTCCCCCATATAGGCAGGAGAGGGCTGTCAGCGGCACAATCCGCCGCTCTTCAGCCGAGTGACATGACAGCTAATACAAGAAGAAAATAATACATAGAAAGGCGATAAATATGGGGGACATGAAAGCACAGTAAGGGGAGATAATGGAGGTAAAAATACACTGACATGGAGACATTTATGTGAGGTCAATTAAAAAGTCGACATAAAGTGAAAAAAAAAACACAGAAAATAATACATAGAAAGGCGATAAATATGGGGGACATGAAAGCACAGTAAGGGGAGATAATGGAGGTAAAAATACACTGACATGGAGACATTTATGTGAGGTCAATTAAAAAGTCGACATAAAGTGAAAAAAAAAACACAGTCGTAGAGCACAAAAGAGACAATGAAGTCACACACAGGTTAAAAGTTGACCACAGTATTAAAAACACTCCAGAACAAGACACTTTAAATCAACTTGGATAGATGAAGCACACACAACAAAGAATAAAACTGCCAGAAGGGACGTGCCGAGGGAGAGGCCTGAGAGGATGGAAAAGGAGCGGAGAGCAAGGTGCAGCAGGGGAGGGAGCGGGATGAAAAGAGTAGGGGCATGAGGGTGTGTACCAAGAGGCAGGAAACAGGTGGGGCAGGAGATGAAGAGGGAAGAGAAGGCAGGAGGGAGTGCAGAGACACTGAAGGGGAGCACAGGAGATGGAGGGGTCGTAGGGGAGGAAAGCCGCTCAGGAGAAGGGAGGGGTGGGAGAGGGAGCCCTGAGGAGGAAGGCAGGAGGAAGGTGTGGTAGGAGTTGGTAGGAATGGTAGACATCAGGCCGAAGCTCATCATCTGGGATGGTTAGACACTGGAAGTTGCATTGGTAGAGGAGGTGGAGGGTGTGGAGATGGAGAGAGGGTGTCACACAATAGTAAAGGTGCAGCAATGAGCTGTGTGTGGAGAGGAAGGGAGATCGAGGCAGCGGACAATATATAAGGTGCGCATGTGTTCAAGGAAAAGGAGAATGGGGTGGGGGGGGGGGGTAGGGGATGAGGTCTTAGAGGATGTGCACGGGGGACAGAAGGCGGATGCATGGCGTTCAAATATTTGGAGGGCTTTATAGAACCTGGGAGGGTCGGAAATCCAAGAAATACTGGCATAACAAAGGATGGGGCAGATCAAGGATTTGTAGGTGTGAAGGATGGTGGAAGGATGCAGACCCCCATGTCCGGCAGGAGTTTCAGGAGGCGGAGTCTGTTGTGAGCTTTGTGTTGGATGGTAAGGAGATGGGGAGTCCAGGTGAGGTGGCGGTCGAGAGTGAGGCCAAGGTATTTGAGGGTAGGAGTGAGGTGGATAGGACGGCCATAAATTGTGAGGTAGAAATCATGGGCAGAAAGAGTGGGCGGTTTTAGCCTATGGTGGTCGACTGGGTCTTGGAGGGGTTGATACAGAGGAACCACTCGTTGCACCAAGCGGTAAATAGGTCAAGGGGGGTTTAGAGCGTATGTCGAGATCGTTGAAGGGTAGGATAAAGGGCTAGGAAGGTGGTGTCATCAGCAAATTGGAAGGGATGAACAGGCGGGGGAGGTTTGGGCTCGGAGACGAGCAGCGCGGCAGCCAGACAAGTCTAAGTACACAAACTGGTGTCTGCAACACCAACAGACACTACCAGTTGAGCAGCGAGGACTTTGATTATAATCCGTCGATCACCTCAAAAGAGATTGTTTTCCGCCGAAAGAAACTTGAAAACAGCTCTCTATTACAGACACTACTTTGAAGTCTACGTATAGCGCCACCACCTATCGGAACTTCATGAAACTAGAGGGACTGAAGCGAGAATATTACATGGTGTCCCACAAAAAATTCCGCATTGCTCAATCGACACTGAGCGAGAAAAGAATGTGTTGAGTTACTTATTGAACACCCCTCGTATTTGAAGGATAGCCTCGTACGGAAGCAGTTGAGACAAAAAAGAAAAACTAGAAGCTTTTGAAATATGGCGCTGTAGAATAATGCTGAAGATTATGTGGGTACCACCCTCTACCACGCCTTAGGGGAGAAGAGAGGAAACTGTCCCCGTACTGAAGACGGCCATTTGCTGGGAACTGCCCATGATTTAAAGGATGTGAGAGACAACGAAAAGAAACCGACGAACGAAATAAAAGAACGTTTATTTCATAATTCTACTGAGTAATCAAATCTCTCTTAAAAGATTGTAGTACCTAGTTTTTTGTGTTATGTCTCCATCGAAAGAAAATGCATCAAGTTTTCGATTCTAGACAGTTGCACAAAACTTACAAAGTTGCAGATAGTGAGATTAGTTTACCATTCACTAAGTTTTTAGCTTTCGGCCGTTGTTTAATATTTCCAGACACACTCCGCCATTATCTTTTCGGATTATTTTTAGTCTTTAAATTTTTGCATGGAATAATTTTATCTGCCTTGTTTTCCACTATCTTGTCGTGTTTTTCATTCGAGTAGCTTGAACTTGAATGCAGTATAAGTTGAACTATCTACTTCAGATTTTTTTTCTAACAACTGGGGTGCAGATTCCTTATGAACGTTATTTGCATCCGTTAAGTAATTGTGTGTCTACCGTTTTATCATACGTTCGACATTTACTAAGTGTAAACTCAGCGTTGCTCTGAAAATGGCAGTTTCGGTATTGAAGCGCTATACTAGCGCCAGTAAGCGGTCTCGTTACTGCCAAGACTAATACGGAAAACTGCGTCAACGTAGTCTTCGGAATGAAGGCTACAACTACGATAACAACTACATTTTTTCTTCCAAGGGCACTATTGTAACACAGTATGTACACTGAAGAGCCAAAGAATCTGGTATAGGTATACGTATTCCAACAGAGAGATATACAAACAGAGAGAATACGGCGCTGCGGTCGGCATATATAGACAAGCGTCTGAGCAGTTGTTCGATCGAATACTGCTGCTACAATGCAGGTTATCTAGATTTAACTGAGTTTGAACGTCGTGTTTCAATCGGCGTACGAGAGATAGGACACAGCTTCTCCGAGGTAGCGATGAACTGGAGATTTTCTAGTACGAACATTTGACGAGTGGATTGCGAATATCAGGAATCTCGTAAAACATCGAATCTCCGACATCATTGCGGCAGGGAAAAGATCCCGTAAGAACGGGACGAACAATTGAAGAGAATCGTTCAACGTGACGGAAGTGCAACCCGTCCGCAAGTAGCTGCAAATTTCAATGCTGGGTCATCAACAAGTTGTCTCAGCGTGCGAACCATTCAACGAAACATCATCTACATGGGCTTTCGGAGCCGAAGGTCCACTCGATTACCCTTGATGACTGCACAACACAAGGCTTTACGCCTCACCTGGGCCCGTCAACACGGGCATTGGACTGTTGGTGGCTGGAAACATGTTGCCTGGTCGGACGAGTCCCGTTTCAAATTGTTTCGAGCTGATGGACGCGTACGGGTATGGAGACTACCTCAAGAATCCATTGACCCTACATGTCAGCAGGAGGAGCTGTGACCATTCGCTCATCTTCGCTAATGTGAAACACATTGAGCAAGTGTTCATAGCTGTTAAGGTACGCACTTCAGAGCCCACGTTTACTGGACATTTTTTCTCGTTTTTGTCCACACTACCGCCACTGAAAGTAACCAACCGTACACTCTTTGCAACACAAGAACCGATACATGTATGTATTCAACTGTCAGAGGTATCAGAACGGTTTTCGTTTATAACTTTCGACTCGTTCGTTTCCGGTATATGGATCCTTACTTGAAATTAATTCATTTTCTCCATAATCCCAGAAAGTCCGTAACATCATCACGGAATCACCCCATGTATACATACATTTACAGACGCTCCCGCCTATAAGTTCGACGCTCTGTAGTCTCGTTGTATGACGTTTCCGGACATGGATTGCTATTCAAAATACGATGTACTCACTCCCCTATACAAAACCTTGAGGTCAGTAACGGGAATTTCCGACCACCCTGTATTAAGCTAATAATGACGACTACGATGATGATGACGATGATGATGAGGATGATGATGATGATGATGTTGAATGTGGTATTCCACCTGCCAGCCCCACAACTACACGGAATTTTCCGTAACGACAAAGGTGCTGACTGAAATTCAGGTCTACAGAGCTTTCTACAAGCAAACGTGCCGACAGTTTTCAGAGCGCACGGAACTCTTTCACAGGCCCGAGGAAAGGAGAGCTAACTCCCCCTATACCGCCGATAGGGGTAAAACCCCCAAAAAGTCAAATTTTCTCTTTTGTGGTGATGTTTTTTGATGAGAGGAAAAAAAGTTTATCGAGCGGTGACTCTACATTTACATCTACATAACTACTCTGAAAATCACATTTAAGTGCTGGTAGGGGGTTCTTCGAACGAACTTCAGACTATTTCTCTGCCGTTCCATTCCACCCTCTAACAGCGTGTGGCGAAAATAAATACTTATATCTTTCTGTACGAGATCGGATTTCTCATATTTTATTGCGATGATCATTTACTCGTGTGTAGGTTGGCGACAGTAAAATATTTTCACGTTCAGAGGAAAAAGATGATGGCTGAAATTTCGTGAAAAGATCTCGCCATAACAAAAAAGTCTTTCTTTTAATAACTGCCGCCCCAACTCCCCTACGTTATACGTGACAACTTCTCCGCTGCTCGGAATAAGAGGAACGGCTGCAAAGTAAACACGTCTCAGGTCTGAAGCTTTGTAATTTGTGGAAACAGCAATACTAACACGATCAACATTTTTAACTTGATGGTGGTGCTAATGTGAATCTGCGACGTAGTGTAGCCACTCGCATTACAGTTGGAGCAGTTCTGTTTGTACAGGTTCCGCTGTAATTGGAGAGCCGTGTTCGCTGGAACTCCACTGGGATATGTTGATCGGAAGTTTCGCTATGGATGTGGAACTTGCCGGAGATATGCAGAGCTCGGCATACTCGCTTCTCCAATGACGGTAGCGCTAAGGTTAGGCAGCCTGTTAAAAGTTCTGAGAATGTCGTACTACAAGTACTTCTAAACATAGTCCGTACTCTGTTAGACCAAATGTAACCTTACGCCCTCTATTTTTCAGCCAGAATCTTTTAACAGGTCTGTTTTCCCTCTTTCTCTCCCCTCTCTCGCTCTCCCTCTCTTCCCCCATGTCTCTCTCTCTCTCTCTCTCTCTCTCTCTCTCTTTCTCCGTCTCAGTCTCCCCTCCCCTCTCTCTCACAGTCTCTCTTTCCTTCTCTCTCTCTCTCTCTCTCTCTCTCTCTCTCTCTCTCTCTCTCTCTGTCGACAGAAAACCATCGGATGCGTAGTGTCGTTCTCCTTCTCTTGCTATCTTGCGCTAGTCCTTTTATCTCTATAGGTCTACTATCCTTTTATCTCTATAGGCTTACTACACTCCACATACTTGATAATCTGTTTTGGGTATTCTGATATTCTGCATCGATCCGTAAATTTCATTTTCTATATTCTTTTCAGCTCCTAGTGACCTGTCCCTGGGTTATACAGTGTTAGCCAGTAGTTACGCAAACTTAAATTTAAAAAAAAAAAGAAAGAAAAATGTGTGGTGGGAAACTGACTTTATTACCTGTGGAAATATTTGTGTTGGCAACTGACGACCTTGTGGGAGACGCATAGCACGTGATACCTAAGCACATTTTGCCCAATAGATGTCAGTGTTGGGTTAACTGTGTGCGAACAAACATGCGTTTTTCCCAGACTGAACGTGTGTACATTCTTGAAAGTTACTTTCAACGAAATCTTTTTGATCATCTAGGAAAGATTTTAAGAAAGCTTTCCCTGAAATAATGGTCCCTGACAAATCAACGATTGCACGCACAGTCTGTTGTTTTGCGAAAACTAGTATCGCGAATGAATGTGAACGTTCCGACTGTAAGGGATTATATCCTTTATATGCGGTCTTTAGATCGATTATGCGTAGGCAATAGGAAGTACAACTGTAGTTTCTGTGGAGCGACGGGGCTCAGAGGCAGTAGGGTTCAAGCAGAGATGATGACCGCTGATTAGAAGCAGTACCGTACAGGCAGAGCAGATAGTCGCTCATGCATGCGGTTGTTGTATAATGGCACAAAGTTTGTTTGAAGTGTTCTTTAATTGTGTCTGTTAATATCAATGCTCGTTTGTTTAATGAAATAATTTTTGAACAATAAAATCGGCGAATTCAATAGTATATCGCCCAACATCACTTACAATAATAAGTAAACGTAACGTTAGGAAAGAAGCATTTTCGATTTAAATCAATTAAGTGCAGGCCACCTGCTTACAATAAAAAGGGTGTAGTCGTCGCGCAGATGCGGGGTTAGCCTTACACGGCCGCCTTTGGTGTTACGTCATGTCTTATTGGAAAATATCTGGTATGTTCACCAAGAAAGTCGATATGAAAACTGTGTCAGCACACTCAAATGTCTTCCGAGAGTGTTCGCAGAGCGACAAAGAAGCTGAAACTCCGACCGTAATGCATTCAAGATATGCATGAGCTTTGAGAAGCTGAAGAGGAAAAAGAGTACATTACTGTCAATGATTTGTGCGTTTTAGTCGTAACAATGGTCGAGTATTGGATTATGTTCCCTGCTGTGAAGTATCATGGTTTCATCTAACTTCCTATTGTAGTGTCCCTTTTGCAATATTCACCATTATCGAGGTGAAACATAAATAAAAATGACTGTATGTGACTCAAAATGAATTACAAACATTGATTTATCTGCGAAAGGTAATAACAGTAATTGTAAAAATATACAATATAGATCGATAAATGCAGAGAAAACATTATTTTTATTCTATGAGATTATAATGTGATTATCTTTGTAAGAGTATAAAATACAATGCAATGCTCATTCATCTGTCTAGTCTGTTTTGTTCTGTTCGTTCAGATGTTAGCTGGAATAAGGTACGCAAGCTATTGTGCTGCGCTAGCATTTGTTTCTGTCGTAACGTAATTGCAAATATTTAATGGTGTAAACTGTGTCTTAGTCAGAATATATTAGTATAAAGTGATCTCCGTGTGTTTTTTTCAAGAACCTACGCCACATTTATCATATGAAAAGAATATTTAATGAAAATTATTTAGCATGTTTCCAGCTGCTGCGGAACGAGTAACAGTGATCTCTGACTGTTAACAATTAGCCGCCATTGCGCGCTACATTTAAAAATATTTTTTCACAGCACAATGTCTGATAGCCGGAGTGGAAGAAATTATGTTAAAATATTCAGTGAGATTAATTGAAGGAATCCAGTGAAATAATTTTATTAAAACTTGTCTATTTTCTGTGATAGCAATAATTTCAGAGCTGAGTAATACTACGCTATTGCATTTACAGTAATTTGTAGGGAGCCTGGCGCTCGGTAAAACCAGATACAATACGTAATTGGCAACCTACGAAATTCATTATTTTGCTTATTATATCTCTTTTGTACTTTTTTTGAAAGCTAAACGTAAAAACTAACTTCACTAAAAATCAGTAACAGATCACGATAAAGCAAAGGACAAAAAAATTTACTAGGAGAGTGTTTCCTCTAAATAAATAGTTACATTATTTTTTTTAAGAGATATAAAAATTAGCGCCCTGTTACGTGAGGCCCGAAGAGATAAAATATTTTCTTTAAGGGTTTGTATGAATGTAATTGTTAACATGTATTGTATGTATTCTATTGTCTATCAAATTCCATTTCATGTATAAACTTTAAAGAGGAAAGCGGAGAAGAACTGTATAGACCCTGAGCAGACGAGATAACAAAAAGAAAAGAAAAGTAAAGAAAAACGAAATCAAGGTAAGGACCACTATGCATAAAAGCTTGCTACATGGGCCCGTATCATCAAAGTTTAGTATCATAGATGGTACATGGTGTACAGTGGTGTAGATATTAATATTTTGTGATTTTGGAAACAATAAGCAGTTTGACTTGTGAACTTCGTCCGCATTTGTAGTTTGAAACAATTTTTGTAGTTAGCGCAGTGAAAGTTATCGTCATTATGGGAAAAGTTGGACGTGTGTTACATTTGCAACCAGATAATGTGTCCAATGTTACAAATAATGTGCAATTATTGAGCGATATGGATAGTGACACTGACTTACTAAATATTAATAGTGATCGGGGAGGAGAAAATGTAAACAATGTAGTTTCCGGTGATATGCCCGGAAGTACCCAGCAGACGAAAACAGTAAAACCGATAGGTGCTACTAGTAGGGCTAGCGATAATTTTCCAGTGATTAGAACAACTACCACACGGGTATGCTCACCAATACCGGACCCATTTGCTGAATTTTTACCGAAATTAGAGAAAAAGAACGAACAGCTAGTCAATCAGATAAGGGAACAAAACGAAGAAAGAGAGAGATAGAGGGAAGAGAGGTATCACCAGCTAGTCAATCAGATAAGGGAACAAAACAAAGAAAGAGAAAACGTCTTTATAGGTACAATGTTCGAAAAGATACATTCAGAAATGACAGAAATAAAGATAGCCCAAGCCGAACTGCTGAACATTGTAAGCAACATAGCACAAGATGTGCAAACGCTTCAGACGGCACACACAGTCATCCGGGATGAAGTAGAACAGTTTGCGAACCGAATGGACAATTTAGAAATGACACAAAAAGAAACAAAAAAAAGCATTTAAATGATCAAGCCCAGAAAGTAAATAAAGAGCTCCATGACTGGCTCACAGAAAAAGAAAGCCAGATCACAGAACGTGTAGAAAGCAACATACAATCTGGTCTGCAAAACGTAACTAACGGAGCAGCTGTATGTAAACAACCCACAGTAGACACGCTACCACTCGCAGGTGAGAAAAGCAAAGTGAGATACAAATTGCCAGTACCGCTGTGGCACCATTACATGACACACACATTAAAGTACTCAACCGTGCACGTTTGCTATTGCTCAACAACTGTGGCATGCCTGTTAGGAATGTGTATGGTTATGAGGACATTACGTACAGTTCATACCAACGCCAAAAAATTCACTTCATAATCGCACACATACAAGGCGACGTTGCTTTATGGGCAAATGAAGTCATAGGAAATTGCCATAGCCTGGCACAATTTGAAAAATCTTTTCTAGACAGATACTGGTCTAAGGCTATTGAAGAACGCCTGAGGACTGAGGTATACAGCCCGCAAATGTACAATCACAAACACGGTACACTCCGCAAATATTTTGAAAAATATATCAACACAACTAGATATTGGGATGACCCTATATCAGCCCGTGATGTGATCTTAAAATTGCGATTGCCCGGTTATATACGAGACAAATTAATAAGTGTACCCGAAAATGACCTGGAACGGTACTTGTCTGTGCTGAACGAAATCGATCTCTCCCAGGAAGAAAATAGGATAAATAAAGACCGGGAGAACAGTAATGGTTCACCACGCAAGTTTAAAAATGGCAACAACAATTCCAATGTTGGAAGCCACGGAAACGGAAAGGAAGATCAATCCGCAGAACGAAACAGGAAGAACGGAAACGGTCAACCATCTTACAATGAAAAACGTAGGTGGGAAGATAGAGAGAGGACATCCCGGCTACAGTAACAGTAATAATAATTACAATAACAAACGTCGAAATGAAGGTCAATGGCCGCAACCAAGCAGTAGTGCCAACAACCGCACTTACCCGGGGCAGTGGATGCAAATTTGTATGCCACCACCACCGCCTCCTAACGGTAACCAGTACCAGTGTGACAACAGGAATACTATGCAAAGTTCTAACGCAATACCGCAAACATGGTCAGACTCGAATAGCAGCGTAAGGATAGTAGAAATGCCCACCGACGGAAACCACCATAGTGCAAGACCGTCAAGCGAACAACGGTCACAATAAGCTCCCAATTAATGGTCGGCGAAAAAACAGGGAGCACACCTATAAACAATACATAAGATAATATATTATTACTGAGGTACCAAGATGGAAACAGTACACTACATGATTTACTTATGGAATCAAACCAATGTAAGAAAAAAGAAATAACTGAAGTACAAACCATCATAAAAGCTAGAATTAATGAACTGCCAGTAGAAATATACATAGATATCGGTGCCACTACTAATGTTATGAGCTATGATCTATTCAAAACCTTGAGCCAAAACCGCAACTTACCGACATTTTCTGTACTAAACTGCTGTGTCATTGGAGCCATGGGAGCACAAGCACAAAACGTTCAGTATCAGGTGCTGGTAGATTTATGCCCAGGGGAAGATAACTTAAAATGTATCTTTCTCGCAGTCAAAGGACTGAGAGTAGCCTGCATCCTGGGGGGAGGTTTCCTGAGAGAGAAGAAAGCAAAAATTGATTTCTGCAGCGGGAAGATCTCCCTACTGAACGAAAATAAGCAGATTGTACTGGATTTAACACGAACAGTAAATACACCCGGTACAGACTGCCCGAGCGTACTAGTAAAAAGCGAAGAGATGCCCACATTTGAATTAAGCAGCAATGTAAGGGGCCAGGGAGAATATTATTCGACGTAGCTCACAACGAAACGCTTCACTGGATCGAAACCCTTAACAACAAAGCACAAGAATCATGTTATCCAACTGAATACCAACGAAAGCAGCTCGCACAGTTATTGAATAACTACAGTGATGTTTTCTCTGAAAAACCCGGAATCATCCAAGGGTGTATGTATAATATAGATGTGTTTCCCCATGCGATATTCTGCCAATCATCATATGCAGTACTGTGGACGAAAAGGGAGGCAGTTAACTAAGAAATACAAATAATGCTGCAATGGGGTATAATAGAACCATCCCTTTCGCCGTACAGCAGTCCGCTGGTAGTTGCAGCCAAGCCAGATGGAAAAATCAGACTTGTCCTAGACGCCAGGAACATTAATAAAATTATAGTACCCTTGAGGACGAGACCGGTGAATTTAGAAGAACAAATACAGAAATTCTATGGAGTCAAATATCTCACCTCGATAGATATGCGAAGTAGTTACTGGCAAATCCCGCTAACCAAGGAATCTAGAAAATTCATCGCCTTCATTTTCAATGGAAGGAGTTATCAATTCAAAGTGTTACCTTTTGGACTCAATGTAAGCGCAGGCGTTTCATTATGGCATTGGACCAAGCGCTATGCGGAGACTTACTAGAAAAAGTTACTCTTTTCGTGGATGACCTTCTAGTGGCCACAATAACATGGAAGAACATATAGAAATCCTGGAAAGAGTGTTAAATAAGCTCCCAGGAGCAAGAATAACAGCAAATCTTGAAAAATCAAAATTTGGGAGGGATCAGCTTAAATTCCTTGAACACATCATATCACCTTCCGGAATAATGCCTGATACCAAGAAGATACAAGCGATCAAAGAATTTCCACAGCCCACAAACAAAAAACAGTTAAAATCATTTATCGGACTAGTCTCTTTTTTCCGACGTTTTGTGCCAAATCAGCTGCTCAACAATGAAGCCTTGCTCACCTTACTGATAAAAAATGTCACATGGAACTGGTCCGCAGAGTGTCAGCAAGCTTATGAAGAGATCAAAGGAGCCTTAGTGAATGCACAATGCTCTACCATCCGGATATGACCCGGGATTTTTGTATAGCCACCGACTCTTCATCCTATGGTTTAGGAGCATGTCTGTTTCAAGTAGAAGAAACCAATGGGAACAGGGAAGTAAGAATTATAGCTTTTGCCAGCCGAGTGCTTACTCAATGTGAAAGAGCATATTCGGTGACCGAAATGGAAGCACTCAGTGTTGTATGGGCTCTACAAAATTTTCATTATTATGTTTATGGGCAAATCAATTAAATTGTTCTCTGATCACAAAGCCTTAAGGTTCCTATTAGCCTGCAAACTATTACATGCCAGACTAGCCCGTTGGGCATTAGTACTACAGGAATACAATTTAAAAACTATGTACATAAAAGGGAAAGATAATGTCATTGCAGACGCTTTATCACGTCTACCTGTAGGCGTGTCACAGCTAGATGAAATTATCGAGCGAGCGTCAGAATATAGAGTTTTATTAATGACGCAACCATACCGTAGTGACTATTTGCACCTGTAGAAGAATGTAGGACAGCTGCAAGACAAAGATCATACCTGGACGAAAGTGAAACAATCACTAATATTAGAGCAAGCTAACAGCGAAACTTCGCGGTACAAAGTGGAGAACAACATATTGTACCACAGAAATGACATTGCTTCAGAAAACTGATGCGTGTGTATCCCGTACAAACACATACAATATTTTATCTGGTGCATGCATTACGCATGGGGACATGTAGGAATACAGAAGTGTGTGGCAATAATACAAAGATATTGTTACATCCCGAATACTAAACGGTGGTCCAAAAGATATTGCGAACGTGTGACGTTTGTCAGGAAGCTAAAGCCAACAATAGAAGCAACAAAACAGAACTGCATCCAATTATTCCGATACATCCACTTCAAATTGTGTCAATGGACATCGCAGGACCATTATCTACGGCTCGCGGTGGAATGAAATATATATTAGCTGTTTACGATACCTTTAGTAAGTATGTGAAATTGTTTCCAATGAAAACCCCTACTGCCAAACAGATGATACAACGCATATCAAAGGAATTCATACTGAAAACAGGAAAACCACTAAACGTTCTAACAGACAATGCTAGATATTTCACTGGTCAACTGTGGAAGGAGTTTCTATGTGACCAAAACATAAAGCATATATTAGTTGCACATTTCCACTCGGAAGCAAGTCCCATAGAGAGAATTTTTCGGGAACTCAGCAGATTTATCCGAACATATACTCATCAGCAACATACAAAGTGGCCGGAATTGTTACCCTTCTGTGAAAATACACACAACAAACTATCTCATCCAGCTACTGGATACACGCCCAATGAGTTATTATTTAGTATTGCACAACTAAGTGTATTGATCACGCCGCTACCAAAATTGCCGCGCACAGAAAAAAGGCAAGAGGATAAAATAAAGAACGCCAACAGCAACATGACGAGCTGCGCTAGTCAACGAAAGAGTCGATATGACAAGGCAATAAAATGGACAGTCCCATATCAGATAAACGACTTAGTTTTGATAAGAAACCATCCTAAGTCGTCACTCATAAGAAAGAAGAACAAGAAATGTCAAATGCTGTATAATGGACCTTTTAAAATTGTACAAATAACACACGGTTGTAACTACCTTATAGGTGATGTGATGTGCGGGAAGATCAAAGGATTGTATCTTTATAAGGACTTAAAGAAATTTGTGGTACCTGACAATAGGACATGAATGGCTTACCGTATTTTTTGTGTAATATGTAGGTTTTACACAGACTTCAATATATATTTTTGTGTAGTTGTAAGAATTTGATGTTTTGTTTGTGCTTAGTATGTAAGATGTTTTGTCTTTATTTCAAGGAATGTTTTACACATCAGCCTTCAAAAATGAGTAAAAAGAAGCTAAAGGACTATCAGTCCAATGATAGTATTTGTTTAGAAATATAATCAGTAAGTGTAAGATGTTTTTCAGTGGTTATTAGAGTCAGTAACTATAAATTTTATTATGCTGTGTGATAAATGTTTATTTAAAGAATGCACTAAATATTTTAATCTGTCACATGAAAAATGAATAGAAATAGTGTATGCAAAAGACTGTGCACATACCATATGACATCTGTGATGCTGTGCTTTGACCTTAAAAGAGAAATTATAAGCATCAAGCCACAATATTTGAGATTAAACGAGAGCTCCACTTTAGAGCATGTTTTTGACAGTTGCAAACCTTTTATGGGATACGCGATGACGCTAACAGCTTATGGAGCAAGCACATGCTCAGCGGTCCTAATCCCCAAATGAATATACCCTATGACAAATTTATTAATGCTCAAATATAAAAGTATTGCAAGTCAGGCCAGAATCCGTTGCATGTATGATGTAACACTTAATTGTATACAATAGCAGAACAAAAGTGCTTTTGATCTGTGAAATTTCATTGTAACATATTGTGTAAACGAAGACATCTGTCACTATGTGATACAAAAAAAAAAAAACACAGTAATCATGTAATACAATTGTATCAAAGTCATGCTGTAAGCAATACTAACAGGAACTGTAATAGTGTGTTGGTATTCGTGGAGGAAGTGTGAACTTTGAGAACTGTATTAGTGATCAACTTGGACAGTGAACACTTATGTGCGGTACAAATGAAAAAAAAAAAAAACGCGAGGTACAAACATTAACAAAACATATCTGTGTGCAGTGACCGAAAACACAAAACTGTGATCAGTGTGTGTTCGAAACTGTTCAGACAACATTTTTAGTTTGGACGCTACCTCCTGTACGACAACGATTAGTATGACCTCACGGACCACGTAGTAGGACGTTACTGCAATGGCAACTACGGTGGAACTCCGTCAAACAAAAAATAGTGAAACATTAATATTCCATACGAAGTGATGACAACAGGGATGTGCAGTGCTTACTTCAGCATCATATCTCCTGCATCATTCACCACCAGTACGTGAAAACGAACACGAAAATACCAAGTAAGTGAGCCTGTGCCTCGATGATGCAATAATGTTGACTAATCAATTCTTACCCACAGCCATAACATCTTACAAAATCCGCTCTTTAACATAGGTGCATTTGTTTCATGATTTGCACGAGTCAACATCCTCTCCCGTGCTGAAAACTTCAACGAGCGGTGCGCAACAATGCATACGCAACCACGCAGACAAAATTAATGTCGATCCGTACTCCACATCCAGACCGCCGGCTGTTGTTGTTGTTGTCTTCAGTCCTGAGACTGGTTTGATGCAGCTCTCCATGCTACTCTATCCTGTGCAAGCTGCTTCATCTCCCAGTACCTACTGCAACCTACATCCTTCTGAATCTGCTTAGTGTACTTATCTCTCGGTCTCCCTCTACGATTTTTACCCTGCACGCTGCCCTCCAACGCTAAATTTGTGATCCCTTGATGCCTCAAAACATGTCCTACCAACCGATCCCTTCTTATAGTCAAGTTGTGCCACAAACTTCTCTTCTCCCCAATCCTATTCAATACCTCCTCATTAGTTACGTGATCTATCCACCTTATCTTCAGTATTCTTCTGTAGCACCACATTTCGAAAGCTTCTATTCTCTTCTTGTCCAAACTAGTTATTGTCCATGTTTCACTTCCATACATGGCTACACTCCAAACAAATACTTTCAGAAACGACTTCCTGATACATAAATCTATATTCGATGTTAACAAATTTCTCTTCTTCAGAAACGCTTTCCTTGCCATTGCTAGTCTACATTTTATATCCTCTCTACTTCGACCATCATCAGTTATTTTACTTCCTAAATAGCAAAACTCCTTTACTACTTGAAGTGTCTCATTTCCTAATCTAATTCCCTCAGCATCACCCGATTTAATTTGACTACATTCCATTATCCTCGTTTTGCTTTTGTTGATGTTCATCTTATATCCTCCTTTCAAGACACTGTCCATTCCGTTCAACTGCTCTTCCAAGTCCTTTGCCGTCTCTGACAGAATTACAATGTCATCGGCGAACCTCAAATTTTTTACTTCGTCTCCATGAATTTTAATACCTACTCCAAATTTTTCTTTTGTTTCCTTTACTGCTTGCTCAATATACAGATTGAATAACATCGGGGAGAGGCTACAACCCTGTCTCACGGACAAGAAAGAAGACAACAGATTCCAGCCGACGCTCCATGGCAGCGGGCACGACGAGAAATGCGCCGACAAAAATAAAAAATAAAACTCAAAATATTACCAACACAATATAAAAAAAATTGATGAACAGTTTCATATGAAAACTATATGTTTATTTCTTTTTCAGAAAAATGTATATTTGATGTAAATAATTGTAATACCAAAACATGTAGAACCAACTTATGTAAGTAACACAAAGGGTTAAATCTGTCAGCTCTGCCGAAGTTTTTCTGGGGTTTCCCTGCGGCCGTCGTCCAAATGGAAGAGCTTGTTATATTGTAACTGCGCCCAATCATGTTATGTAAAAAGACTCAAAATGAATGTGTACCCATGACCTAATACATGGTAAAGTGAACTGAAAGTGACCAACGAACGAAAGAAAAGTGACACTCGTGGTCTACAAGGACCAAACATTAAGTAGTGTGTTCCTTGTAGCCCAGGAGGCCGTGTAGTGTCCCTTTTGCAATATTCACCATTATCGAGGTGAAACATAAATAAAAATGACCTTATGTGACTTAAAATGAATTACAAACATTGATTTATCTGCGAAAGGTAATAACACAACTGTAAAAATATACAATATAGATCGATAAATGCAGAAAAGACATTATTTTTACTGTATGAGATTATAATGTGATTATCTTTGTAAGAGTATAAAATACAGTGCAATCCTCATTCATCTGTCTAGTCTGTTTTGTTCTGTTCGTTCTGGTGTCAGCTGGAATAAGGTACGCAAGCTATTGTGCTGCGCTAGCATTTGTTTCTGTCGTAACGTAATTGCAAATATTTAATGGTGTAAATTGTGTCCTAGTAAGAATATATTAGTATAAAGTGATTTCCGTGTGTTATTTCAAGAACCTACGCCTCATTTATCTTATGAAAATAATATTTAATGAAAATTATTTAGCATGTTCCAGCTGCTGCGGAGCGAGTAGTAGTGATCTCTGACTGTTAACGATTAGCCGCCATTAAGTTGGACATTTAAACATATTTTTTCACAGTAGAATGTCTAATAGTCGGAGCGGAAGAAATTATGTTAAAATATTCAGTGATATTAATTGAAGGAATCCAGTGAAATAATTTTATTAAAACTTGTCTATTTTCTGTGATAGTAATAATTTCAGAGCTGAGTAATACTACGCTATTGCATTTACAGTAATTTGTAGGGAGCCTGGCGCTCGGTAAAACCAGATACATTACGTAATTGGCAACCTACGAAATTCATTATTGTGCTTATTATATCTCTTTTGTATTTTTTTTGAAAGCTAAACGTAAAAACTAACTTCACTAAAAATCAGTAACAGATCACGACAAATCAAAAGACAAACAAATTTACTAGGAGAGTGTTTCCTCTAAATAAATAGTTACATCATTTTTTTAAGAGATATAATATTATGTACGCCAGAAAGACAGTAACTGGAGTTCAGAAAACCATCACGTTTTTCCATGAGACCCCATTACGTTGATGGGAGATTGGAGTCTGGTGTGCATTTCCGCCCAAGAGAATTGTAGGCGTAATTTTTTCTCGGAAACGATAACAGATGAACGTTACCAGGACATCATAATACAATTCGTAGCATTGTTAGAGGCAGAATATCGACACTGCTGTCTGCAGCAAGATGGTGCAACAGGGCATACAGCAAATCGCACCGTGATAATTTTGCGCGGTTTCTTTGGGGCACACATCGTTTCACGTGACCTATGCCTGCCTAGGTTCCCAGATCTATCTCCCGTCGACTTTTTTATGGACATCTGAGAGATAAATACGATATTGCAGCGCCTGTGTTGTTCAGAATTAACGATGCAACATTGCTTCAGACATGCGTGCATGCCCGAAGGGAAAGCCACTGCAGTGACTACAGTCGTTATGAGATACAGGAAATGTTGCAGTTACGAATACGAACAACCATCAGTTGTACAATGGGGATGACGGTAATCAACATTTGTGCTGGACCGGGACTCGAACACGGATGTTGACGCTTATCGCGAGCGGTCGCCTTACAATTTTTATTTATTTATTTGCATTTTGTTCGGTATTGTTCGTTGCGTTTGGTCTAGGGGGACACACATCCATGCCCGAGGCAGGATTCGAACCTGGGACCGTAGCAGTTGCGTGGTTCTGGACTGTAGCGCATAGAACTGCTCGGTCAGAGCGGCCGGCTAACCCGTCTGGTATGAGACAGTCGGGGAGGGGGGGGGGGTGTTCTACAGGAGGCCGAAACGCACAATAACTCTGGGTTCGGTGTGGGGCGGCGTCGGAGTGGATGGACTGCTGCGGCCTGTTGTAGGATTGTGTACCACTAAGGGCTACGGCGGGACGGAGCCTCTCTATCGTTTTTAGGTGCCCAGTTTAATACAGTACAATACAATGGAACAATCATTGGCTGTATAATGTAATGACGGAAATAAAACAATCAATCAAAATGACAGTCACAATCGCGTTATTTATTTTGGTAACTATCGATAGGTGCCAACCGTGCACTGACAGGGTGACAACTCCGGCGAGTGACCAAATGGTGTAAATTGCCGTGAAGATGACCCCATCGCAGGTTGAAACCAGTTGGCGACAAAAATAGTCATTAGCCCCTAGAACTTAGAACTACTTAAACCTAACTAACCTAACGACATCACACACATCCATGCCCGAGGCAGGATTCGAACCTGCGACCGTAGCAGTTGCACGGTTCCGGACAGCGCGCCTAGAACCGCGAGACCACCGCGGCCGGCCCATACTTGCAACTGATAGTACATTTCATATATCTGAAGGACGTCTACGAGAACAATCCTCAACACTATCGACCAAATGAAGTACAATATCGAAGACGAAATGTCCCGCACAATTGTAGCCAATTGTAGCGACCATTTCGCGGCGGGTATTTACGTCCTTAGCGATAGTTGTTTTGTGGGCATTAGGCCGTGCTCCATGTCATAATTTTCTGTGTAACGTTTCGCCTTGCAAAGCTGGTGACCACGTCAGAGGCTATAATGACTCAGCAAGCCGTTAAACTTAAACAAACTCGACAAGCCGAATTGTCGATTACTCTTCCCAGATACAAGATGAAAATTAGTAGCAAGAAGCTGCAAATTCACCTTGCGATAGTGGGAAATTAAGGTAGGAAGTGGCGTGTTGACTGACTACGAACTGAGTTGGTTTCAAAATTCTCCAATCGGCCTCCACTGACTGTATCGCCGGCGCGTCGTCGATGGCATCTGAAGCATAGCGGATAGCTCAGCTGGATAACAGAAATCGTGGACAGCTTTATAGTGGAGTGTGTGGATTCGAACTGTTTGTCTAAAAAATGAATTCTCTTGGTCTGGTGCAGGTTTTGAAGGGCATTTTTGGTATAAGTAGCTAGAACTTACAGTAAACGTCTAAAAGTGCTTTTCTTTCCTAATATAATTCGCTCTAGTCGATGTTGTTGCAGTTGCTGTTGTGGTCCTCAGACCAGAAATAGGTTTGATGCATTTCTCAATGTGTATTCTGTGCAAGTGTCTTCATCTCTGCATAACTACTGAAATGTACATCCCGCTGAACTTGCTCGCTGTAATCAGGTCTTGATCCCCCTCTACAATTTTTACCACCCACACTTTCCCCCAGAACCAAATTGACTATTTCTTGACCCTCAGGATGTGTCCTATCAATCGATCCCTTCTTTTGGTCAAGCTGCGCCACATTTTCTTTCCTCGCCATTTCGCTGCAGTAGCTCCTCATTAGTTATGCGACCTGCCTGTCTAATCTTCAGCGTTCTTCCGTAGCACTACATTTTAAGTGCTTCTGTTATTTGCTTGCCTGTACTGATTACAGTCCACTTTTCACTTCCATATAAGGCTACCGACAAATACTTTCAGTGAACACTTTCTAGTATTTACGGGGAGTATGAAAGGCCTACCCCACTATTGTTAAATTTGCTAATTTTGTAATGAATTTTCTCAAGAACTACTTCATGCAACCTGTGTAACTTTTGCAGTTTAGTTATAATGCTTTGCATACTTACTCCTCTAGTTGGTTGAAGCATCTGTTCTAGCAGTATTTTTCTATTGCATTTCATTACATTTTTTCCTTAAAATTTTGTGAATTTTACTAGAAATGTGCGATAGATCTCTACCATTCTAGACGTGTTGTATCATAAGTGTACTATAAATTAACTGTGAGCAAATCTAGAGTCTGTCTTTTATATTTCCTGAGAAAATGGGTTATTTGCCTGAGCAACTTTTTTTTCAGAAATCGCATCTACACATTAATTTAAATGAAAACTGGTCTTATGATAGGAACAACAACTGAAATGTTGCAGCACTGTAGTGTTCATGTCTTTTTACATTGTCCGCACATCGTCAGAATTGGGACAACCAGTGTACGAGTAGTCTGCATTGTTGCCAGATGTATCCAAGATAGCAGAGATGACGTCATCAAAGATGGTATCGTGTGTACTTGGCAACAGCACATGACATCATCCAAGATGGCGGCTGTGATGTCATTCAAGTTTGAATTTTGGCGGCAAGATAGGTCGATTGGGCTACCTCCACTAACCTAAGGCACTCGACCGCCACTTCCTCCTACAAACTGGCAGGAAGTTCAAATTCCAACAGGATAATTCATCACAACCCAGTTATCAGTGCAAAGAAAATCGGAGGAAGATAGCTGACTTGGCCTGCCTCCAACCTTAGTCACCCGACCGCCACTTCCTCCTACGAACTGGCGCCAAGTTTGAATTTTGGCGGTAAACAAAGGTCACTTTGGGTTTCGGTGCTAATCTCAGAAATCCTCATAAGGATTTGTGGGAAAAAAAGGACTTGAAGATAAGTCTTTATTTAAACAATATCATGCAGGAGTGTTGGCCATGAGGTCCAGAGCCCAATTGACTTAGTACACATCGCCACGGCCAGAGGGCGCTCTCGTCTGTAACGTAATCCAAGATGCCGGCACACAGTGTGTTTAGCAGAAGGTCTAGACCCCTACTGACTTCGTTCACAATACCAGCACCAGAGGGTGCCGTCGTGACATGAGGTGACGAGACAAGTACCTTTATTCAAGATGGTGGCATACAATGTGTTCACCTCTGAGCAACACATGTCTCTACCGTTGATGACAGAATAACGCAGGCTCCTTTCCCCTTAGCATTTGTAACGGACCATGCGTAACGTGTTCAGCCGTGCGTACCCACCCCCAGCATGGCTCACGCTTCGCCTCGCCGCGGAACGACCGCATTCTGAGTAGCCATCTAAAATGTTCACAATGTTATTCTTACGTCACACGGCTTTGTAAAAGATAACAGCCAAATTGATCTCTCGGGAATTGTATAGTGTCCCAGAAATACACTCCTGGAAATTGAAATAAGAACACCGTGAATTCATTGTCCCAGGAAGGGGAAACTTTATTGACACATTCCTGGGGTCAGATACATCACATGATCACACTGACAGAACCACAGGCACATAGACACAGGCAACAGAGCATGCACAATGTCGGCACTAGTACAGTGTATATCCACCTTTCGCAGCAATGCAGGCTGCTATTCTCCCATGGAGACGATCGTAGAGATGCTGGATGTAGTCCTGTGGAACGGCTTGCCATGCCATTTCCACCTGGCGCCTCAGCTGGACCAGCGTTCGTGCTGGACGTGCAGACCGCGTGAGACGACGCTTCATCCAGTCCCAAACATGCTCAATGGGGGACAGATCCGGAGATCTTGCTGGCCAGGGTAGTTGACTTACACCTTCTAGAGCACGTTGGGTGGCACGGGATACATGCGGACGTGCATTGTCCTGTTGGAACAGCAAGTTCCCTTCCCGGTCTAGATGGGTTCGATGACGGTTTGGATGTACCGTGCACTATTCAGTGTCCCCTCGACGATCACCAGAGGTGTATGGCCAGTGTAGGAGATCGCTCCCCACACCATGATGCCGGGTGTTGGCCCTGTGTGCCTCGGTCGTATACAGTCCTGATTCTGGCGCTCTCCTGTACGGCGCCAAACACGCTTACGACCATCATTGGCACCAAGGCAGAAGCGACTCTCATCGCTGAAGACGACACGTCTCCATTCGTCCCTCCATTCACGCGTGTCGCGACACCACTGGAGGCGGGCTGCACGATGTTGGGGCGTGAGCGGAAGACGGCCTAACGGTGTGCGGGACCGTAGCCCAGCTTCATGGAGACGGTTGCGAATGGTCCTCGCCGATACCCCAGGAGCAACAGTGTCCCTAATTTGCTGGGAAGTGGCGGTGCGGTCCCCTACGGCACTGCATAGGATCCTACGGTCTTGGCGTGCATCCATGCGTCGCTGCGTTCCGGTCCCAGGTCGACGGGCACGTGCACCTTCCGCCGACCACTGGCGACAACATCGATGTACTGTGGAGACCTCACGCCCCACGTGTTGAGCAATTCGGCGGTACGTCCACCCGGCCTCCCGCATGCCCACTATACGCCCTCGCTCAGAGTCCGTCAACTGCACATAGGTTCACGTCCACGCTGTCGCGGTATGCTACCAGTGTTATAGACTGCGATGGAGCTCCGTATGCCACGGCAAACTGGCTGACACTGACGGCGGCGGTGCACAAATGCTGCGCAGCTAGCGCCATTCGACGGCCAACACCGCGGTTCCTGGTGTGTCCGCTGTGCCGTGCGTGTGATCTTTGCTTGTACAGCCCTCTCGCTGTGTCCGGGAGCAAGTATGGTGGGTCTGACACACCGGTGTCAATGTGTTCTTTTTTCCATTTCCAGGAGTGTAGTTAACGCTCGCTTTCTTGCTGTCTCAGCTTGTACGCACAAAAAGTCTTGCCCTAACAGAGCCCGTTCACGAAAATAGTGCGGAATAACACCGAATGCAGTCTTCCTAGCGGACCTAACGTGGTACCCAATCCATCACGTGCTACCCTTCCCGCTTTCAACACATACAAATGTTCCCTCTGCTATGGAAAGGCTCCTGTATCCCAGCACAAAGGATGTGAATGAATCGAGCATTATGACTGCCTCTTATCGAGTTTACCCATCGAATTACTGATGCCACTGATATCGAAGCACTGTCCGCCTTTTTTCTTTTGCAGACGTGACTTTCAGCAGTTATTTTACACAGATCGCTAAAGTGCATTGGCAGTTAAACCCGTAAACTTGTCTATAGCTCATCAAATACATACCACACTCACAAGGATTTTGGAAGCCAGGAACATATCTACCAGTGTAACTACAATTAAATATAACGATTGCTGCTACAGTTTGACACCGATCGTTGCACAGTTAATGTCTCCTCTTGACGGCGGTGCTTCTGGAACCAGTCTCATTATCTATAGCGCACATAATTTTCAACATAAAAAATCTGTCACCATTATCGATGTGCTGAATCTATACGTCCCTCACGATAGGACACAGTCATCCTCTCTAGTCATGCCATAACATAAACCATAATAACTTTACAATGCAATATATACACATTTTACACAAACAGTGCATTTATCTTTTATATCTGTATAGCACCCCCCCCCCCCCCCCAAAAAAAAAAAATATGCTATGCCAACACTCACACAGGTTATATGTCAGTCCTGGTCCCCAGTCCTAGGAAAGCACCATCAGCCTTTTCTTTCTTTCTGCAGACGTCAGGTCTTGCAGAAAGTGTCTGTCTCTAAGCTGGTCGTAGGTTGTGTTCCAAAAGTGAACAGTATAGGAAGTATAGAAACAGAAATGATGACACTTTCTGCAGGACCTGACCATCATTTTTTAGGACAACAATCAAGCATGTACAGTGCAAGCTGTTACTGATTTGTTTGACTGATGGGGCTGCTAAGTGCCGTACCACCTACTGCATTCGCCGGCCGGAGTGGCCGAGCGGTTCTAGGCACTACAGCATGGAACCACGCGACCGCTACGGTCGCAGGTTCGAATCCTGGCTCGGACATGGATGTGTGTGATGTTCTTAGGTTAGTTCGATTAAAGTAGTTCTAAGTTCTAGGGGACTGATGACCTCAGAAGTTAAGTCCCATAGTGTTCAGAGCCATTTTCAACCTACTGCATTCCCGTGACTTAATCCCTCATGAGTTCAACTCGATTTCTAAACTGAAGGAAACACTTCAGAGCAATTGCTTCAGAACTGCTACAGATTCGTCGGGCAATAGACCGCGCCGTTCGAACTGTCAACACAACTGGCACTGCTAAGAGTAGCCTACGACTTACGCATAGCTGGCAACGGCTTATACACAATGCTGGTGACTACTTTGAAGGTCAGTAAAACTTTTTTACGAGCTGTAAATAAATAGTTGCCACAATTAAAGTTCGAACCCTCGTATAATTTTCTGGTTTATAACCCGTTAACTCCTAATCATTTTACTACAGGAGATATATTCAACACGTAACTGTCACCTCTGTAATTAGATTACGTGAGAATATCCTTCATAAAATGTGTGTGTGTGTCTCGAATCACCAGTGCAGCTGATCAGATTTTGTACATGAACCGTTGGACACCGGTTTACAATTCGAAGGAATGTCTGCTTGCAGTTCCTACTCCCGCGCAGTGGAGAGCGAAAGTTGCGTAGCCTCAGGCCACACGTTCCGACTGGCAACGATTGCTGAGAGAGAAAGGCGATTCCGGATCAACTGAAAGTTGCTGCCTTTGGCTAAAGGAGTAAAATGTGATCTGACAAATTGCAGGTACTTCTCGATTTGTTATGTTCTGACATTACACGTAAGCGTCAGTGCTAAATTGCCCTGAAATCTTTCTCTGGCAAGGAACAGCCAGTCGTGGTGAATGGGGTTCATTTGATCTACCGCAATAGCCACTGAAATGCGAAGACACGTTCTGGGTGTGAAAATGACGGTTAAGAGATTGGTACGTCCCATAGACAGATGCTAATGCGACCCACTTCCTTAGCAAACGGCACTTGTCGAGTGTTGCTTCTAAAAGCATAAAAAATGAGCTACTATTTACGAATAAAAGAAGCACACAAATTACACAATGTCAGTGTGACAGGCGCAGGGATGGTAGGCTCTCGTCTTTATTCCAAATGCTATGCACACTATAAGCTGTTTAACTGAACCACATGTCATTTTTCCATTTGTACTTTTAATACGCAAGGAAGCATGGTGTGAACACAAGCGGTAAGTCGAATGATAATCAATTTAGTCTACACAGTCTAGTACCAACTGTACAGTTCTTGCAGCACCACATTTAATTGAAGAGTGACGCGTGAATCAGACTTTAGTTTGCGGATTGCGAGTGAACGTTGACTCCGAAAGCCTGAAGTGTCACTAGACAGTATTTATATTTCTCTCCAGCGAATAAGAAATGTGTGTACCAAGTTTGCATGAAGTCGATCCACTGGTTAGGAAAAGTTTTCTACCCACGGCTTTACCCTCATATGCACATTTCACAATATAGGGTGTTACAAAAAGGTGTGGCCAAAGTTTCAGGAAACATTCCTCACACACAAAGAAAGAAAATATGTTATGTGGACATGTGTCTGGAAACGCTTACTTTCCACGTTAGAGCTCATTTTATTACTTCTCTTCAAATCACATTAATCGTGGAATGGAAAAAAACAGCAACAGAACGTACCAGCGTGGCTTCAAACACTTTGTTACAGGAAATGTTCAAAATGTCCACAATACGGTTCTCTACATTTGGTACCGGGGTTACGTAGACAAGAGATTTCAAATTCCCCCATAAATGAAAGTCAAGAGGGTTGAGGTCAGGAGAGCGTGGAGGCCATGGAATTGGTCCGCCTCTACCAATCCATCGCTCACCGAATCTGTTGTGGAGAAGCGTAGGAGCACTTCTACTGAAACGTGCAGGAGCTCCATCGTGCATGAACCACACGTTGTGTCCTACTTGTAAAGGCACATGTTCTAGCAGCACAGGTAGAGTATCCCGTATGAAATCATGTTAACGTGCTCCATTGAGCGTAGGTGGAAGAACATGGGGCCCAATCCAGACATCACCAACAATGCGTGCCCAAACGTTCACAGAAAATCTGTGTTGATGACGTGATTGCACAACTGCGTGCGGATTCTCGCCAGCCCACACATGTTGATTGTGAAAATTTACGATTTGATCACATTGGAATGAAGCCTCATCCGTAAAGAGAACATTTGCACTGAAATGAGGATTGACACATTGTTGGATGAACCATTCGCAGAAGTGTATCCGTGGAGGCCATTCAGCTGCTGATAGTGCCTGCACACGCTGTACATGGTACGGAAACAACTGGTTCTCCCGTAGCACTCTCCATACAGTGACGTCGTCAACGTTACCTTGTACAGCAGCAACGTCTCTGACGCTGACATTAGGGTTATCGTCAACTGCACGAAGAATTGCCTCGTCCATTGCAGGTGTCCTCGTCGTTCTAGGTCTTCCCCAGTCGCGAGTCATACGCTGGAATGTTCCGTACTCCCTAAGACGCCGATCAATTGCTTCGAACGTCTTCCTGTCGGGACACCTTCGTTCTGGAAATCTGTCTCGATACAAACGTACCGCGCCACGGCTACTGCCCCTTGCTAATCCATACATCAAATGGGCATCTGCCAACTCCGCATTTGTAAACATTGCACTGACTGCAAAACCACGTTCGTGATGAACACTAATCTGTTGATGCTACGTACTGATGTGCTTGATGCTGGTACTGTAGAGCAAGGAGTCGCATGTCAACAGAAGCACCGAAGTAAACATTACCGTCCTTCATTTGGGCCAACTGGCGGTGAATCGAGGAAGTACAGTACATACTGACGAAACTAAAATGAGCTCTAACATGGAAATTAAGCGTTTCCGGACACATGTCCACATAACATCTTTTCTTTATTTGTGTGTGAGGAATGTTTCCTGAAAGTTTGGCCGTACCTTTTTGTAACACCCTGTATACAGCAGAAGCCTGAAATCACGCGGTTGTCGGGGAACATGCTTTACTCCCGCGTTATAGCGTTCCGGCGGCATGTCGAGAGTGAGCCATGTACAAATAAACTACACATGGCAAGTTATTAAGAACACATAATGCTATATTACACTGATCAGCTAGAACATTATGCCCACCACCTCAAAGTCTGTACATCCTCCATTGGCACGGATAACAGCGGCGAAGCGTTGTGACACGGAAGCAATGAGGCCTTGGTAGGTCGCAGGAGGGAACTGGCACCACATTTGCACAAGCAAACCTCCTAATTACCGGTAATTCCGCAGAGGAGGGCGATGAGCTCGACGCCAAACTTCAATCACATCCCAGATGTTTTCGATCAGGTTCAATTCTGGCGAGGTGGGGGCCCAATACATCAGCTAGAACTCGCCACTGTGTTCCTCGGACCACTCCATCACACTCTTTGCCTTATGACATGGTGCATTATCTTGTTGAAAAATGGCACAGCGGTCGGGAAACGTGATCGTCATGAGGGGGTTCACGTGATCTGAAACCAGTGTACGATACTCGTTGGCCGACATGGTGCGCAGTATGGGTGTCAAGAGGCTGTTCCGCTGGAAGACGACGGATTCGCGCCCTCCCATCGGCATGATGAAAAAAGTATTCGGGATTTATCAGACCGTGCAACGCTCTGCTAGTGCACCAACGGCCAGTGCCGACGGTCACTTGCCCTTTCCGTCGTGGATGCCTATTTAGTGGTGTTAACATTGGCACATACATGGATCGTCGGCTGCGGAGGTCCATCGCTAGGAGTGTCCGGTGCGCTTTGTGTTCGGACACACTTGTACTCTGCCCAGCGTTAAAAGTCTGATGTTAGTTCAGCCTTAGTTCGCCGCCTCTCCTGTTTTACGTCTCCCCAAACTACGACATCCGACATCTGTAATGGCTTCCCAATCCCCGCTGTCTGGACGTAGATTCTCCTTTCTTTTGCCATGTGTTGAAGACACAGCACTCCGTGAACACCCGACAAGTCACGCAGTTTCCGCCACGCCATCACAATCTGCCCTCGGTCAAACTCACTTTGTAGTGCACTTTACTACTTGCACATTATGTTGTTTTAATGTCCAATTATAGGTGTACAAAATCTGAAGTAAATTTGTGATCCCTTTTCAGATACACTATGCGATCAAAAGTATCCGGACACCTGGCTGAAAATGACTTACAAGTTCGTGGCGCCTTCCATCGGTAATGCTGGAATTCAGTATGGTGTTTGGCCCACCCTTAGCACTGATGACAGCTTCCGCTCTCGCAGGCATACTTTCAACCAGGTGCTGGAAAGATTCTTGCGGTATTTCAGCCCATTCTTCACGGAGTGCTGCACTGAGGAGAGGTATCGATGTCGGTCGGTGAAGCCTGACACGAAGTCTGCGTTCTAAAAAATCCCAAAGGTGTTCTATAGGATTCAGGTCAGAACTCTATGCAGGCTAATCCATTACAGGGATGTTATTATTGTCGTGTCATCAGACAAAACTCTACCAGCTGGTGAGCAAGATGTATGAGACAGGCGAAATACCCTCAGACTTCAAGAAGAATATAATAATTCCAATCCCAAAGAAAGCAGGTGCTGACAGATGTGAAAATTACCGAACTATCAGTTTAATAAGCCACGGCTGCCAAATACTAACGCGAATTCTTTACAGACGAATGGAAAAACTGGTAGATGCAGACCTCGGGGAGGATCAGTTTGGATTCCGTCGAAATGTTGGAACACGTGAGGCAATACTGACCTTACGACTTATCTTAGAAGAAAGATTAAGAAAAGGCAAACCTACGTTTCTAGCATTTGTAGACTTAGAGAAAGCTTTTGACAATGTTGACTGGAATACTCTTTTTCAAATTCTAAAGGTGGCAGGGGTAAAATACAGGGAGCGAAAGGCTATTTATAATTTGTACAGAAACCAGATGGCAGTAATAAGAGTCGAGGGGCATGAAAGGGAAGCAGTGGTTGGGAAAGGAGTGAGACAGGGTTGTAGCCTCTCCCCGATGTTATTCAATCTGTATATTGAGCAAGCAGTAAAGGAAACAAAAGAAAAATTTGGAGTAGGTATTAAAATTCATGGAGACGAAGTAAAAACTTTGAGGTTCGCCGATGACATTGTAATTCTGTCAGAGACGGCAAAGGACTTGGAAGAACAGTTGAACGGAATGGACAGTGTCTTGAAAGGAAGATATAAGATGAACATTAACAAAAGCAAAACGAGGATAATGGAATGTAGTCAAATTAAATCGGGTGATGCTGAGGGAATTAGATTAGGAAATGAGACACTTAAAGTAGTACAGGAGTTTTGCTATTTAGGAAGTAAAATAACTGATGATGGTCGAAGTAGAGAGGATATAAAATGTAGACTGGCAATGGCAAGGAAAGCGTTTCTGAAGAAGAGAAATTTGTTAACATCGAAAAAGATTTATGTATCAGGAAGTCGTTTCTGAAAGTATTTGTTTGGAGTGTAGCCATGTATGGAAGTGAAACATGGACGATAACTAGTTTGGACAAGAAGAGAATAGAAGCTTTCGAAATGTGGTGCTACAGAAGAATACTGAAGATAAGGTGGATAGATCAGGTATTGAATAGGATTGGGGAGAAGAGAAGTTTGTGGCACAACTTGACTAGAAGAAGGGATCGGTTGGTAGGACATGTTTTGAGGCACCAAGGGATCACAAATTTAGCATTGGAGGGCAGCGTGGAGGGTTAAAATCGTAGAGGGAGACCGAGAGATGAGTACACTAAGCAGATTCAGAAGGATGTAGGTTGCAGTAGGTACTGGGAGATGAAGCAGCTTGCACAGGATAGAGTAGCATGGAGAGCTGCATCAAACCAGTCTCAGGACTGAAGACAACAACAACAACAATCACTCCTCTACAGGCCGAGCATTATGAATAGGTGCTCGATCGTGTTGAAAGATGCAATCGCCATCCCCGAATTGCTCTTCAACAGTGGGAAGTAAGGAAGTGCTTAAAACATCATTGTAGGCCTGTGCTGTGATAGTGCCACGCAAAATAACAAGGGGTGCAAGCCCCCTCCATGAAACACACGACCACACCATAACACCACCGCCTCCTAATTTTACTGTTGGCACTACACACGCTGGCAGATGACGTTCCCTGGGCATTCGTCATACCCAGATGCTGCCATTGGATCGCCACATTGTGTAATGTGTTTCATCACTCCACACAACGTTTTTCCACTGTTCAGTCGTCCAATGTTTACGCTCCTTACACCAAGCGAGGCGTCGTTTGGCATTTACCGGCGTGATGTGTGGCTTACGAACAGCCGCTCGACTATGAAATTCAGGTTTTCTCACCTCCTTCCAGCTGTCATAGTGCTTGCAATGGAGCCTGAGGCAGTTTGGAATTCCTGTGTGATGGTCTGGATAGAAGTGTGCCTATCACATATTATAACCCTCTTCACCAGCGGCGGTCTCCGTCAGTCAACAGATGAGGTCGGCCTGAACTCTTTTGTGCTGTACGTGTCCCTTCACGTTTCCACTTCACTATCACGTCGGAAACAGTGGACCTAGGTGTGTTTAGGAGTGTTGAAATATCGCGTACAGTCGTATGACACAAGTGATATCCAATCACCTTCTCCTTCAATAGTCGTTTGGCGAATTCCATAGCGAGATTTCCGTATTCAAGACCATCTAGATCTACATCTACATCTACTCCGCAAGCCACCCAGCGGTGTGTGGCGGAGGCTGTAAAATATTTCTTGGCGCATACGTCAAAGGGAAAATTTTCAGTTTTGACTTTAATAATTGGCCCGCAAAGTGGCACTCATTCACTCCTTTCTTTTAAAAAACCGCATATAAAGCCATTCGTCAGATTCACTCTCTTTTACTAGTTTAGTCCTTTTTCCGTCCATTCCCACATCTCTTTCAACTGTGTCTGCAAAACTTCTACGTTTATTCTCTTCTTTCACCCATCCTCTGATTGTTCCTTCGAGTACACCACACTTATGTCATAGACTGGCTTTAGTTTCACCATTCTTCACCCTTTATTTCTCACAAAATACACCCGACGTTTCTGTAACACCGTAGTAAGCACACAGAAATCCGGACAATGAATGAACAATTTATGATCCGCAAGATGATTGTCCTGATTTCGATTATTGACAAGCACTGTTACAAAGTCACTTTATTGGCAGCGTTACACTGTTTAATGGTGAGATCTGTAGTCAAACCTTCTCTCCAGAACACACCCCAATGAACTGATACGGTACACCAAAGGTTGAGTTTAATTACGTCAATCTATTTTCATTGTTGCTTGGAGAGCTTGAAGGTTGCAGCAATAAACTATACTGCAGAGAAGCTACATAAGATTTTTTTCAAGTTTATGAAATGTGCCGAGAATGCAAAAACCATTCATAAATGATATTTTATTTTGGGGGACATACTTTATACCAGGTTTCATGCAAATCTGCGGTATATCGAATCACAGTATGTCGTATTCCTACTTATATTTAATACATTTCACACGTATTTGTACACATATTTCATCTACTTTTATAGAGAATTTCGTTCTGCAATTTAATTTTCACGCAGCTCGATGTTTATAACCTCATATCTCCCGACAAACGTGTCGTACAATGATTCAAATTGTAGGTACATTTAATGCACTATGTGAATGCTGTCTGCGAACTGTGTTGTGAATAGAGTTAGTAGCAAAGAAGTAATAAATTTAAATGTCATGCATGATGCAACAGTTTTCACCAATCTCAGTGTTTATAAGACTAGTAGGGCAATGCCAACCCTGGGACACTTTTGATATCAAATTGATATTCTAATAAATTAAATAAATGATTTAAGCCAACCCACTCCCTCTGCCTCTCCTTAACCAGTTGTTCTGCTAACTGGTTTATGACTCACTGACGGTTGATTTACGACCCTCTGGTGATAAACAGACCTTTTGAGAAACCCCTCACCTCTCCCTCTTCTCTCCCCCACACCCCTCTGAGGGAAAGGGCTTTGTTCAGTTCTGAGGCACTTGTCCCCCTCCTGCGAAATCCCCCAGCCCTCCCCTCTCCCACTCTTCCCTTCCCTTCACTTCAGGAAATTTGTGGGAAGAAGACTCAGTCTGTGCTGGAGAGGAAGGTTCTCACAATAGGAAATTCAAACCAATGTCAATAATTAAAATATATTGATGCACATTCTTTATTTAATCAATTTTCAGGAAACAGGCCTCCTCCTCTCCTGTCCTCCACTTTCTATGACGTAATAACTACTAAATACTACTGGCTGTGGACTGGAAGTCGGCATCCTTTGCTATTAGATAGGTGGAAAACCATTTCCACTCTCTCTCAAGTGGCTGCTTCCTGTTGTAACACCTGTGCCTCAAACCCATAGACGAAGGTGACGTGTCTACCCATCTGAGGAACCTCTATTTGTTCTTGCAGCCCCAAATAAAGCACCTGGTTGTGGTATTTCTTTGACCAAAAAATTCCAGATGCTTCTTGTCTCTGTCTCTTGTAAGTGCCTATTTCAGATTTGTATGTGAATCAATGTGTTCGAATGCAGAGATGGGGGATTTGCATCCCTCCTCAGAAGCCACCCAACAGTGTGTGGCGGAGGGCACTTTACGTGCCACTGTCATTACCTCTCTTTCCTGTTCCAGTCTCGTATGGTTTGCCGGAAGAAAGACTATCTGAAAGCCTCCGTGCGCGCTCTAATCTCTCTAATTTTACATTCGTGATCTCCTCAGGAGGTATAAGTAGGGGGAAGCAATATATTTGATACCTCATCCAGAAACGCACCCTCTCGAAACCTGGCGAGCAAGCTACACCGCGATGCAGAGTGCCTCTCTTGCAGAGTTTGTCACTTGAGTTTGTAAAACATCTCTGTAATGCTATCACGGTTACCAAATAACCCTGTGATGAAACGCGCCGCTCTTCTTTGGATCTTCTCCATCTCCTCCGTCAACCCGATCTGGTACGGATCCCACACTGATGAGCAATACTCAAGTATAGGTTGAACAAGTGTTTTGTAAGCCACCTCCTTTGTTGATGGACTACATTTTCTAAAGATTTTCCCAGTGAATCTCAACCCGGTACCCGCCTTACCAACAATTAATTTTATATGATCATTCCACTTCAAATCGTTCCGCACGCATACTCCCAGATATTTTACAGAAGTAACTGCTACTAGTGTTTGTTCCACTATCATATAATCATACAATAAAGGATCCTTCTTTCTATGTATTTGCAATATTGGCCAATGCTGTTGACAAAGAAAGAGCTGGAGGAATAACAATGTCAAATAATGGTGGGAAATGATCCATTAGCACTACCATATCAAATTAATTCTTGAAAAATTTGCAGAAGTCAGGCAGACAGCTTAAAACACTGACCACTACCTTAATGATGATCTGCTTTATAACAAAACACATTTTGAATTTTTGAGAATCACCCACAAACATTTCACAAATCAAGTAATTAAATTTCTGCCACAAACAGATCGTAGTGCTAAATTTATCCCTCCTCCACCACAATGTTTCCACCTTACGCTAAACATATCTGGTGAAACAAACCTTCCGACAGCACACACTTATAATGGCAAAGCACACACCTTCTGCCAACGTTCGGGTAACCGCAATGACTGCCAAGCAGTCAAACAATCTATTTACATGGGGGGGAATAATCGTCCAGCACAAACACTCATGTCCACTTTCAAAGCCACTGACCCAGCATGATGTTTACTCAGCCATCCAGAGGGCGTCACCACTGGTACTTGTCCCCTTGGCTGCAGGCGAGAGCCAACGAGTCAGGGAATTCTTTGTAACTAACTGCTAATCACAAGCTAAGCTACAGCTTCTGGTCGGGTGAAGCCTCATGCCCGCTTGTGCCATTGGCCGCATTGCGAGATGATCATGTGACACTTGGATGCATAGTTCTAACAGCAATTCCACCTTCAACATAGACTCTCAACAGTTTAAAAAATTTACTTTGCCAAGTCTGAGACACAGATGTTGTCGTCAATACACCTCCGATTTCTCACGCGAAATGTAGACAGCTCCCTTTGGTGTGAGGTATTTTTGAAGACAGAAGAAATCTGAGCATACATGCATTTTCACATCACTAAAGTATCGTTACTTGTTGTGAAAATCATGTACAACCATACTGCAAGGGCTACATTTCCTCTCAGTATTTTCTCATCAGGTAAAAAAATCTGTTAAATACAGCATCACAGAATATTAAACTCGTTTCTGGCTCATGACAGTGTGAAGAGCATGTTCTATCTCTGTCACAGGGTGTCCCCTAACTTTCAAACTTTCTTAAAGTAGCCAAATGCACCATCACCTATGAAGTCTCTTAAGGTATCATCACAGAGGAGTTTTAAGTACTACACAACATATTATAAATTAGATAATATAGCTGATTTTATTACAATGACCATCTCTTTCTTGTGTAGGTGTGAGATTCAAATTTTGTTAAAAGATCTCGCTGCAATGAAAATATGCCTGATTACTGCTCCAACTTGCAAATCATATCTGCCCTGACTTCCACCTGCCTGGCGGCATGTCATTGATATCAAATTGATTAACTTATTAATTAAATTTGTAATGAGAACCCTTTTGCATGGCAAGTAATTTTTTTCCTGCAGTTGGATTACATTCGCCAGATAACTCAGATGGGAGTCCCAGGAGGGAAGGTGTTTTTCTTTCCTAGGAACTCTTTTGAGAACCGTCATTTGAAGATGCTGCAAAAGGATTCTACCTCTGCCAAGATGCATTCCCTTTAAGGGCCGAGATAGGATATGAGAGAGTGGCACTTATATGGAGGCATATAGACAGTCTTTTCTCTCTCACTCTGTTTGTGGGTAGAATAGAAAAGGTTGGTTTGTGGGAATTAAAGGGACCAGACTGCTACGGTCATCGGTCCTAGAATAGAAAAGGAAATGACTAATAGTGGTACAGGGTACCCTCCACCATGCACTGTATGGTGGCTTGCGAAATAAGCGTATAGATGTAGATGCCTTCGATATACTCATATGGCATTTGAACACACCTGATTTTGATGAGTAAGAGATGTCCCCTGCCAAGTCAGAGGCCCCTGATAATTGTCTTGAAATCCCATGTTCCAACAGCACCACTCCAGTAGTTAAAGGACTGCCCAGTATGCCATGATGAATACAGGCATGCATCAATATAAGTGAACATGCTGCTGGGTATTACAGGTACTGGTGTGTACTGTGGTGTCACCGCCAGACACCACACTTGCTAGGTGGTAGCCTTTAAATCGGCCGCGGTCCGGTAGTATACATCGGATACCAGTTTGTACAGCCGACTTTGCTAGCAATGGTTCACTGACTTCTACGCTCTCATTTGCCGAGACGATATTTAGCATAGCCTTCAGCTACGTTATTTGCTACGACCTAGCAAGGCACCAGTATCCGTACTGCTGATATTGTGAATCATGTACCATAAAGAGCAACGTTCTCCATTAATGGATTAAAGTTAAGTATTCCACCAGCTACGTCTGTTTTTCTCAATTCTAATTCCCTTGTCATGTTCCAGACCTCACGCCAGCCTGCATGAGCTGAGACGCGTGCATTTCGGCCTCCTTTAGAAAAACACGGTTGGCTCTCCTGCCAACCACAACATGTACAGCAGTCTGAACCACCACCTCTGAAGGTCTCTCTGTATGGTGTACAACATGCAATGTGTGGTTTTCATAGCAATAAAAAGGGCGGAAATGATGTTTATGTGGATCTCTATTTCAATTTTCTGTACAGTTTCTGGAACTCACGGAACCGAGGTGATGCAAAACGTTTTTTTATGTGTGTATTATCTGCATTTCTAATAAATTAACACTGTTTTTGAGTTTTCTAATAACTATAATTAATCTCAAGACATTTTAGTAAACTAGTAGTTTTTACCACAGGTTTTTGTGTTGCCTTAATAGAAATCTTGATTTGTTTATTTGTTTCAGTTTTTGTAGGGAATTAGCAACATTTTAGTTCAGCATGTTAAAAGATGAATAGTGGGCTTAATTTAAAGTTATTTGTTCACTACCTTGTAATAAAATGCACTAGCTAAAATGCAGCCCCACTCTGAATGCTGTTTCAAAACATGGGATGAGTTGGTTGACATTCATAAACAGCTGGAAATCACCCTTACTACTGTCAAAAATTGGCAGTTGCTGTGAACTGGTGTGATGGAAGAGCTCCCAAGAGTTGTGTGTCTATGATACCTGTACCAGAGGTATCTAAAATACTATCCTCTTCTGTGGATCCTCTCTCATCTGCAAAATGTATAGAATCTGTCACTACTCATCCACTTGACTGTGAGTGGTGTGTCAATGGTAGATCTAGACATCCTGTAGAGGATGGACGGGGACCATGGAGGACTCAGGATATTGTACCAATCCTCCTGACCCACAAGTTTGAGATGGTGTCTTTCACTGAAACTGAAACTGAGCCAGTAAAATCAGTTCACATGTTTTGGGGAAACCTGTTTTTTCTGGTGTCAGGAGGCGGCAAACGCAAAAGGGTAGGTGTCTATTAATCAACAGTAGTTCAAATTTACACAAAGTATGGTATTCCTTAGGGAAATAGTAGCAAGGGACAGGAAAGGACACTGGGTGCACTCAATGTGTATGCCTGGGAGCCTCATTCAACATATTGAAGAGGCTGTCCTAGCAGCTATTGAGAGAACAGGGTGCAACAATCTGCAGACTGTTGCACACATTAGAATAAATAATGCCTGTCATCTGGGCTCTGAAATTATTCTTGGATTTTCCGGCAACTGCCAGAGAAGGTTGAGAAGATCAGCCTTGCACAAGAAGTTTCAACATAGTTCAAATTTGCACCATTTTGCCCAGAACTGATTGTGACCCTATGGTTCAGAGTCAAGTGGAAGGACTGAACAGAGACTACAAAAGTTCTGTGACCAGCTAGGCTGAGATTTCCTGGAATTGCACCATACGGTTGACAACTGTAGGCTCCCTACATAGGTCATGTGTGCACTACCCATCAGCAGCTGCTACTAAGATAGCGGACTACATGTCGAGTGCACACAATGGTTTTTTATATTAGGCAACTCTCCATCCAGTCCAGATACTGATAGCCTTAGGAAACCCAGAAGTCTCAGTGTAATATCATAAGAAATGCCCCCCCTCTCCCCACAGGGGGTTAATATTAAAATCCTAACAGTAAACTACCAAAGCATTTGCAACGAAATGATAGTTGGAAGTGTTCATGAAAAGCAGTGAGGCTTACATAATACAGAAAGTTGGTTGAAACCTGAAATTGATAGCAGTGAGATTTTTGGGGAAAATTTAAATGTATATTGAAATAATAGGCTAATCAGAAATGGAGATGGTGTATTTGTCACAGTAGAAAAGAAACTCAAATCCTCTGAGACAGAAGTTGAAGCTGCATGTGGGGTTGTTTGGGAAGGCTTACTATCAGAGTGTGCATAAAATAATAATTGGAACCTTCAATCACTGACCAGGCTCATCTCCTGATGTAACCAAAAACTTTAGAGAAAACCTCATTTCATTTGTATGTGTGTTCCCCAATCATACTGTCATCATCAATGGAGACTTTAATCATTCAACAATTAATTGGGAAAATTACAATTTTTTTAGTGATGGGCTTTATAAGACATCCTGCGAAACTTAACTAAGTGTGTTCCCTGAAAACTACCTAGAACAGATAGTTAGAAACCCCACTTATGATGGAAATATATTGGACCTAATGGCAACAAATAGATCTGACTTTTTTGAGGATGTCCACCTCCAAACTAGTATTAGACTATGATGCAGTTATGGCAGCAATGATTACAAAAATAGAAAAAAAACTAAAACAACTAGAAAGACGTATATGTTCAATAAACTAGAAAAAAAGTCAATAGTGTAGTATCGCAATGAGGAACTTAAACTTTCAGCACAGGGCAGCAGTGAGTAGAGGATCTCTGGCTAAAGTTTAAAAGCATAGTTAACCATGCACTGGATATGTACTCAGCAGAACTGTCCACAATGGGAGGGAATTTTCATGGTATACAGTCACTGTAAAGAAACTTCTAAAGAAACAGAGATTACTGCAAAACAGGTGTAAAATAAAGCATAGGGCTATGGATAGTGAGATGCTGAATGAAACACATTTGGCTCTCAAGAGAGCAACGTGCGATGCCTTCAGTGATTACCATAGCTGAATATTGTCAAGTGATCTTTCTTAGAATCAAAAGAAATTCTGGTTAATGGCACCAAAGTGAATGAGACAAGAACTGAAATTAAGGGAAGCAAAGCAAAATGTGAAATGCTTGATTCCATTTCCAAATGTTTCTTTATGAAAGAAAACTTAGAGAACTGCCACCGTTTAATCCATCCACCACTGAAGAGATTAATGAAGTAAATACTAGTGTCAGTGCTGTTGAGAAACAGCTGAAATCATTAAAATTGAACAAAGCTCCAGGGCCCAATGGAATTCCTGTCAGATTCTGTTCTGAACTGTGGCTGAGTTAGCCCCTTTTCTAACTATAATGTGTCAGAGATTCCTCAAACAAAATGCCATGTATAGTTCTTGGAAAAAGGCACAGTTCACAACCATCTGCTAGAAGGGTAGTAGAACTGATCCAGAGAAGTACTGTGCAATATCCTTGACACTGATTTGTTGTTGAAACTTAGAATATATTCTATACTCAAACATAATCTACATCTACATAGATACTCCGCAAGCCACTGTATAGCGTGTGGTGGAGGTACCCTGTACCACTACTTGTCATTTTCTTCCCTGTTCTACTTGCAAATATAGCAAAGGAAAAACAACTGTCTTTATGCCTCCATATGAGCCCAGTTTCATGTATATTATCTTTGTGGTCCTTACATACAATGTATTTTGGTAGCAGTAGAATTGTTTGGCAGTCAGCTTCAAATCCTAGTTCTGCATATTTCCTCAACAGTAATTCGCAAAAAGAACAATGTTGTCCCTGCAGGGAATCCCATTTGAGTTCCTGAAGCATCTCAGTAACACTTAGGTGTTGTTTGAACCTACCAGTAAAAAATCTAGCAACCTGGCTCTGAATTTCTTCAGTGTCTTCATTCAATCCAATTGGGTACTGATCCCAAATACAGGAGTAGTACACAAGACCAGATCACACCAGAGTCCTAAATGTGGTCTCCTTTACAGGTGAACTTCTCTTTCCTAAAATTTTCCCAGTAAACTGAAGTCAACCATCTGCCTTCACTTCTGCAATTCTTACATGCTCATTCTGCCTCATATCAATTTGCAACGTTACACCCAGATATTTACGTGACTTGACTGTGTCAAGCAGGACACAATCACATAATGAGGAATCTTGAACAGAATTACCTCCTTAGTGCCAACTTGGATAGATTTTGAAAACATCAGTCACGTGAAACCCATGTCTCACTTTTCTCACATGATATACTGAAAGCTTTGGGCTAGGGCAACCAGATAGATACAGTGTTTCTTGATTTCTGAAAAGCATTTGACTCAGTACTACACCTAGGCTAATTGTCAAAAATACGATCTTATGTGGTATCAAGTGAAATTTGTGACTGCATTGAGGGCTTTTTGATGGGGAAGATGCAGCCTGTTATCTTGGATGGAGAGCCACCATCAGTTGTAGAAGCAACTTTGAGTGTGCCCCGGGGAAGTGTGTTGGGACCTTTGCTGTTCATGTTGTTTATCCATGATGTTGCAGACAATATTAACAGTAAAATCAGGCTTTCTGCAGATGATGCAATTATTTATAATGAGGTACAACCAGAAAAAAGTTGCATAAATATTTAATCAGGTCTTGATAAGATTCCAATGTGGTGTAGAGATTGGCAAGCTTTAAATGTTAAGAAATGTGAAACAGTGCAATACTAAAAAAAAAGAAAAAAAATATAAAATAAAAAAAATCGTGTTGCATGACTATAATATCAATGAGTCGCTGTTGGAATCAAATCATACAAATACCTGGGTGTAACACTGTAACACTTTGTAGGGATATGAAATTGAATGAGCACATAGGTTCAATCATGGGTAAAGCAGGTGGTAGACTTCAGTTTATTGGTACAATACTGGGGAAGTGCAATCAATCTACAAAGGAGATTGCTTACAAATTACTCTTGTGACTGGTTCTAGAGTATTGCTCAAGTGTGTGCGACCTGTACTGGATAGGACTAACAGGGGTACTGAACATATACGGGGAAGGGCACCATGGATGGTCAAAAGTTTGCCTGATCTGTGGGAGAGTGTCATAACATTACTGAAGGAACTGTACTGATAGACTCTTGAAGATAGTTTATGTCTATCCCAAACAGATTTTCAAGATCTGGTTTTAAATGATTATTCCAGGAATGTGCAGCAACCCTCTATGTGTCCTTCACAAAGGGATTACGAGGATAAGATTAGAATAATTACTGCAAGCACAGGGGCCCCCAACAATCATTCTTGCCTGCTCCATACGAGTATAGACGTAGATGTAGAAAGTTAGATAGGACAAGGATGGGTCCACAAATCAACCAAATTCTTTTTGAAGGAACCGTGGCGTCTGCTTTAATCCCATGTCACATGACAGGAAATAATAGCTGCAATGTTTGCCGGCAGTTTTAAAATGTAGCCATCACAATACACCATCATAATCCAGCTTAGTGGCAGCCTTACAAGGAGATTCAATATAATTATTCTGCTTTTTTATTGTTTTGTTTTCCACTATTCATTCACTTACTTGGGCCCTGCAGTAGCAAATATTTTTTTAATAGTTTTGTTGGGAGCTACTGCTTTGATGATGTGAAAATTGCTGAGTTGCACCGTTGTTGGGAATCTACATGAAACTGTAGTTTTCCCTATAACTGGCTGAGTAAGTCAGTTCAAAGGTCAGAGGAAGGCAATGGCATATCATCTCCAACAGGACTGTGCCTAGTAAAGGGCTGTGGTGCTCAGAACATTCCTTGGATTGATAACTGCTTTACTATCATTATTCTACATTCACACTCAGATAAAACTACACACATTGCTGTTACAAATAAATTACTGCCTTGTAAGTTTTTGAAATTTTCAAAGATATCAGACAAGTTAGTGAACTGTATATCACAATTTACTTATTACACATCATGTACTCTACTTGATCTTTCAAACATTCTCATAAAATCTAAAACACATGAAGAAACAGTTTATCTGAAACCTCAGCTTGTAACTGCTTTTCCATGTAGCTGTCTGCAACATCATATCTATTCAATGAATAGTGGTCTGGTCTTAGAAAATAAATTTGAAATCTGAAAGATATTTATATTTCAACTCAGATTTTTCATTAAGTTGACTTCTATAGAGAACTTGTTGTACCATAAGCTACCATATAATGAGTTGTGCTCAGATTTTAATGATCTTAAAAACAGCAAAATATGCTAGCAATTATGACTAAAACTTGTATAAATATGACCTTAAAAGATAAAATATGACTTTATATAATTTTATTCAAAACATTTAAAACATGTAGTATGAAATTCACTTCTGAACAAATTGTTAAGTATGATAACTACTTTTCGTAGTGCTTGAAACTAACAACACTTCTTTTTGAAATGTCTGCACGTCTCTGAAAATGACACAAAGTACACTGTAAACAATAAGACCTATCTGCACAAAAAACTACATTTTTCTGGCTGCACAGCACTTATTTAAAATATTCCACACCAGTTAACACATCCTGTCACTCTTCAATTCTTGAAGAGTTGCAATACACCATTTATAAAGATTTACAGTTGTTGTAGTGTATTTAAAGGCAGTGAAGTCACTGCAGGCCTGCTTTGGTTCATTGCCTCCAAATGTTGAGACATTTCCAGAAACACTGTCACTAAATTTGCACATTGTAAAATATCTAGGATTCAGCTGGAGAACACTTTCTTAATTTGTTCTATTTGCCAGCCACTTGATCACGAACTCAACCCAGCTCACTCTGCACATGTTGCACAATATCCAGGACATCAGACAGTTGCATATGAGCTTTTTTGATACCACTGGAAATTTAGCATTGATGTACGCCAAGTTTCCAGTCAAGGTATCTGTAAAGACGTCCTTCACAGTCTTGATAGCATTTGATTAATTGCTATTGAGCTCATAAACAATTGTCTTGATTTACACATAGTTAGTAATACTCGGTAGCATTAAACTAAGAACCTCATCATGTAAGAACAGGCTGAGGGGGAAAGGACAATGAAGATGTTTGTTCCTTAAATTCCTGCATCTGCGGTGGAGCTTTCGCATAGATTTTCTTGCCACTGAAAATGAATTTGTACACATTGAGATAATTTGATTACAACTCTTCTGTAACTATGTGTATATATGTGCAAGACAAATCATGTGCATCATACTGGGGTACAGAATCTGAAGTCCCTTGGCTGCTTAGACTGTGGGAACCTCTATCTGTTGCTAACAGCAAAAAATTGTGTCTGTTCACACCATGTGGCCACAGTAGTTTGTTGAGGTGTCAAAGAAAATGGCACTTGTCAAGTTCTTTACTGTCTTTAATGCTTCAAATACTAGAAGGATCATTTCTCCAGGCCTGTCAATTTTGGAACACAAACAACAACATTTGCAATATAATTTCAATACACATTGACAGTTTCATCCATGGACACCCGGAACTTTTGGTCAGCAACACTAATTCATGTTTTGTTGAGTACTTCCCTGCAACCAAAAGTTAAATTTTTGCTCAATGTAGATTCACCTGGAACTGGATGTGTTGTTTGCTTCTGCAATAACTGTCTGAGATTCTTCAGCTTTTCCAATAGGAGGTTGCAAGATGCCATCATCTCACACCAGTCCTTAAAGAACTATTGCATAGTTTTAAGTGGACCTGTCTGCTAAAATAACAGTCATTTTCAGCACTTCTCTTCATGCCACTGCTGTATTTGACAGTGTTAGGATGTTGTTGCTTGTAAAAGGGCTTTCCTTCACCAACTTTAACTTTGCACAGTTTACAAAATAATATTTCCCTGTCAGCGCTGCAGAACTTTTCTCCAAAATCACAAACAAAGCAGGACAGCTTCATGCTGCTAGAGCACATTACTTTCTGGACTGCGTTCTGTTGTTCCTGGGCATAATGTCTTACATCAGCTATCTGAGTAATGTGTTACAGTAGACACTAGTTGAACCAAATTTCAACGGACAAAAAAATAGGCAGTTCAGTTTACCAAAGTACAAATAATGAAGTTCTCTGTAAAAATATACAACTGTTGGTTAACTTTTTCTTTTTTAATGGTTACCAATGAATGAGGATGCTCTACTTTCATGACCTCCAAGAAAAAATAAAATAACTACAGTGTATATGTACAATAGTATTTCTGAAATTTGTTTAACTGAGAAAGTATATGTACTTATTGTAAAATGCTTATCATCTTTTTTTCAAACAACACAGTTACATACATGTCGCGGAACAATACTGTACCCTTTGAATTAGTGTGTTATGTAATACAGTAAACTAAAAACATTAGAAACACTTTAATGTACTGTTCTTTAACACAAAAAGTTTTAATCAGGACACATGTTGAGTTTAAAATAATTTTTATTGTTCACACAGTTTACTTGTATACACTAATCTAAAAAATAATTGAATCTTGTTTGTTGAAGTATTGGTCACAATATTATGGCACTCTCTGAACATAACACATCCAGAGCAGCTTGAATGCCATGGAGACATAAAAAATGGCAGGAAATCTCTTGAGAACAGCAATTGCACATAAAAAATAGCAGGAAATCTCTTGAGAACAGCAATTGCAGCTGCAACTGCAGTGAGGGCTGGTAGTGTCATATCTTCCTGTTCCTCCTGAGAAGATGGCATTAATTCTTTATCGCTCTCTTCCGTACTATCAGCAGCAATGATGACTGGTTCATGACCAGCACAGATGTTGTTGTCTGCCTGCATTCATTTTTCCATATTGACAGTACTTGAGGCCACCAACTGTCTGTAACCCTGTATAAAACCAGCATCAGAATACAGAGTTGTACCCACATTATGAGCAAGTTTATTTCTGTCCTGGACTTCTTAAAAGAGTTAGTTATGGTGTCTGTTGTAACTTCATCACAAGCAGCATATATAACAATGAAAACAATGAATTATTGATAGAATTATTTAATTGGATAGATAAAAAGTCTACTCACCATGCGGCAACAGAACACACACATAAAAGACTGCTGTGACTGGCCAGCTTTTGGAGCCAGTGGCTCCTTCTTCAGGCAGATAGGTTGAAGGGGAAGGAAGAAGAGTGGAGGAAAAGGACTGAAGAGGTCTAGAAAAAGACATAGATTTTGGGAAAGTCATCCGGAACTGTGGGTCAGGGGAGACTTACTGTTGGGATGAAAGGAGTCTTTCCTTTTTGTCTCAACAGTAAGTCTCCCCTGACCCAAAGTTCTGGGTGACTTTCCCAAAATCTACCCCTTTTCCTTGACCTCCCCAGTCATTTTCCTTCACCCTTCTTCCTTCCCCTTCAACCTTTCTGCCTGAAGAACAAGCCACTGGCTCCGAAAGCTTGCCAGTCACAACTGCCTTTTATGTGTATGTTCTGCTACCACTTGGTGAGTAGATTTTTTATCTATCCAATTAAATAATTTTATCAAGCAGCATATATATTGCAGATAGTGTGCAGCACTGGTGGAACTGGTCCTTGTAGCTCAACTACATTGATGACAGCTTCAACAACTTGGCATCTGTAATTAAACTTCGTTATGAGAATTATTCCTTGATTTTGTGGCTGAAGATGACTTAAGGTGTAAGCTGGTAAGAAGACTACTTCTATGTTCAGAAATTCCAGGTCATCAAACTGATGTACTGAACAGTGATCTAAAGTTAGGAAAATATTTCTCTTCCCTACAACCATTTATTTTTGAATATTCAAGAGCTAGAGAGACATTTGGTCATCCAAGCTTTCTTGTTATTTCATAGTGGCATGGCACACAGGCTGACACCTTTAAAACAATATCAATTTTTATATTTTCCAAATATTAATGGTGAGCTTCTCAGAACCATCTGAATTACAACACAGGACTACAGTCAGTCTCTCATTGTTGCATTTTTCTCTGACATTTTTGCCCTCACCATATTAGTGTTATTTAGGCATCAAGTTACAGAAAATGCATGTTAAACAGCTTTTATTGAAATTTTGGCAACCCCTCATTGGCAACTTTCTCATTTAGTATGCTTCCTCATAGACACTGACAGTGCAGATCTTACACTGATTCAGAAAACAGCATAATCACCTCTCAGAACACACAAACCCAGGAATTCCATTTGTTGGGGCAATTTCAAAAGCCTTTTCTTGAAGCATGGGGCCAGACAATGGAATTTGCAGTGAGTGCATGTGTTAGAACCATTCAAACAGCAAATCTTCCACTTCTTTATGTTTAGCTGCCCTCTTGCACTCATTGTTGCCACTAAATGAACAGCTTGCCAGAGGTGCCTCTGTTTTCTTTCTTGAATTTATTATTGATAAAAGAGCAGACTGAAAGTGTTCTGATTTGCTGCTTTTCTTTTAGTGTCAGGGCTTCTTTCTGTTTTGTTATGTGGCACTGTACTGATTAACACCTCTCTTCCCCCACTCTTGCATCTTATGCTTTGGATGTGACACATGAGCAACATGCAAGTAAGAGGCCCATTGTTACAAAATTACAGTATAATACATTATTGAGAAAACTGAGTGAAATATGTAATGGAAAATGCTGTTGTGCACAGCATGACATACGTACATATTTATTCAGTTTATACAAAGATTAAGATATGAAACAGGTAATGTGGGGACCAAATTTTAATTTATAGTATCAGTTATCTGAAATTCTGTCTAAGCAGTAGGTTTCTCAATGTGAGCAGGGAGCAGATAGCTAGTAAGACATTTATCTGATTTTGAAATAATGAGGGTCTGCTGTACTCTGTTTGTCTACTATAGTTTGATAAATAAAGCTCTGTGGTAATTGTTGTGTTTATTTGTGACAATATGATCAAAACACTGTCATGTGAGCAACAATTTCATGTTTTTATTCTTGTATCCTTAAAGATGGAAGAAATAGACATTATGTTTGGCAAAAGTTGGCTGAAATATGACCTAGTACTAAAAAGGTGCAAATATGACTTTATGTACAGAATCACAAGTAAATGTGAATTAAAAGCAGAACTGTTTATGGAAAATATCTGTAGGAGATTTGAGCACCGTGAGGATTCTGGTTGACAAACTTACAAGCTGAAATGTGGAAAGGTATACAACAGTAACAAGTTTTAGTGCAAATTAAAAAAAATAATAATAATAAATGCAGAGATAAGGAAGCTTATGTGCTATTATAGGCTATATAGGACAAAAGTGCAGAACAGAGAAGTGACAAAACTGGGGTTTGCAATTGGAAGAGTAGCAGTATTTGAAACAAATGAGGACCAGGAAAGTAATAAGGAAGAACTGTGTAAAGATATCCTCAGAGGATCACAAACTCCTTTTGTGCCATAGGCACAGAGTTTTTCATATTAGGTGCATTGTGCTGCTACCTTCTGCCAGGTACTCAATATCCGTGACCTCCGTAGTAATTAGACATTGTGAGAGAGCAGAATGGGGCGCTCCGTGGAACTCACGGACTTAAGAACTTGGTTGGGTGATTGGGTGTCATTTGTGTCATACATCTGTAAGCAAGGTTTCCACACTCCTAAACATCCCTAGCTCCATTGTTTCCAATGTGATAGTGAAGTGGTGACATGAAGAGACATGTATAGCACAAAAGCGTACAGGCTGACCTCGTCTGTTGGCTGACAGAGATCTCCAACAGTTGAAGAGGGTCATAATGTGTAATAGGGAGTCATCTATTCATACCATCACATAGGAATTCCAAACTGCATCAGGATCCACTGCAAGTCCTATGACAGTTAGGTGGGAGGTGAGAAAACTAGGATTTCATGGTCAAGCAGCTGCTCATAAGCCACATGTCATGCTGGTAAGTGCCAAACGACACCTCGCTTGGTGTAAGGAGTGTAAACATTGGATGATTGAACAATTGAAAAATGTTGTGTAGAGTGGCAAACCATGGTATACAATGTGGTGATCCAATGGCAGGGTGTGGGTACGGCAAATGCCCTGTGAACATCATCTGCCAGTGTGTGTAGTGCCAACAGTAAAATTCGGAGGCGATGGTGTTATAGTGTGGTCATGTTTTTCATGGAGGGGGCTTGCACCCCTTAATGTTTTGTGTGGCACTATCACAGCACATGCCTATATTGATGTTTTAAGCACCTTCTTGCTTTTCACTGTTGAAGAGCAATTTGAGGATGGTGATTGCATCTTTCAACACATTTGAGCACCTGTTCACAATGCATGGCCTGTGGCAGAGTGGTTATAAGACAATAATATCCCTGTAATTCAGAGCATAATAAAATGATGTTTAGGGTACTATGGAGATATGCGGAGGCTCCCGAGAAGTATTTTGTGAAGCTTATGGTATCGTACCAAAATTAGGGTAGTTTACTGTAGACGTCAAGATAAAGTTTTGTGATGTATTCTGCAACATTTATGTTGATTATGATGATGCATTAAGGACTTTCTGTTTTTCTAATTTGTAATTTATTTCAGTCTTATTTGTGGTGGTCTATTATATATGGTTGAAGAATGATTAAGTTGAGTACAGCTATTTGTAGAAGTAAAGTTTTAGTCTGTGATTATGATGATGTATTTTTGTGATGCTTGGAGTAGCTCAAACATATTTGCGGTATGTGAATTTCAGTTGGTAACTTTACAGTAATAACATAGTATCAAAATAAAAAGAATTGCTAGGGCAAAACACTGAATATAATATTATAGCTGACTATTAAAAGATAACACCTGAGATTAAACTTTGGAAACTATCTGATTTATGTATTACACAACTGAAAATAACTAAAAGTGAGGGATTATCACTGTCAGAAGAACATTAAGGATAATTATGGTTACAATGTAATCAATATGAAAAGAGTGGACCTAGCCATTATATTACTGCACCTCTAATTACATTGTGAGACTATTCAAAAATCTGCTCTAGTAGAATAATAGGAATATATGGTGTTTTTTTTCAGTACTGCTTTGTAAACCATGTTCATTTCATACAGACTAGAGAACAAAGTTAATTACTTTGAATTTGCAATTGTTTGCATTTGACTAAGTGACACTATTTCCATTCCTGTAAAACTTAAATATTTCTCATACTATCTTATGAAATTCCTATGTCTCACCTGTCAGAATTATTGAGAAAGATAAGTAAAAGAGATGTCCACATGTAAATTGAAGAGAGGGTTAACCTCAGTTGATATGTTTAACTGCTTTTTAAAGAACTTCCTGATCCCTTTGTCAGTAGTCAGGAAGTTATAGATTTGTGAGGGCAATCATATATCTCTTGGTAATGGACTGAGAAGTAGAAACAATATGTATTACAGGTTTTTCTTATGATTTGTATATATCTACTTTGCAACCCCAAAGTGAGTTACCACAACACATAAACAGTAATTAGTATAACAGTATAACTATTTTTTAATATTTTCCTGTTGACTGGACTGTGGGACTGGGACTGTTAGATAATGACACAATTGGGAAACTGCCATTTCCTTTGTTTCCCCCAAAAGTTTCTCTGTTGAAGAAAGTGGTAGATTGGTGCAAAATTTGTAGCATTTTTGTTTTGCATGTTCATATTCTGGTTGCTATGGGTTTATTTATCAATTGTCATTTTTTGTTTGTAGTTCACTGTTGCTATTTGAGTTTATATGTTGTAATTCTGTAATTTGGAGATGGTGAGTGGAGCTGTGGACATTAAAAAGTGGCATTCCAAGTGCAGAAATCAGAACATTTCTGATGTATTCTCCTGTTTGAGTTCAACAGAAGGGGTAACAGAAGCGTGGGTAGCCAGAAACATTTGTGCCATGCACGGAGATAATGCCAATGGACAAAGCACAGCAAGAAAATGGTTTTCTCATTTTAAGGAGGATCATTCTGGCATTAGTGACTCTCCATATTCAGAAAGACCTTCGGGTTTTGATAAGGATCATTTAAATGCAATAATCCACAGTGACACACATCTGTGTACTCAAGAACTGGCAAATATGATGAACTGTAATCATGCTAACATTGAGCAACAGTCATAGTCAATAAGGATGGTTCAAAAATTGGGTGTATGGGTATCACATGCTCCAAGCCAAAATCACAAAAATCAGTGTGTGGCCATATATGCTATCCTGCTTGCTCATCATCAATTGGCTCATGAACAACACTGACCATTCATTTAATGTATTGTTACTGATGATGAGAAACTGTTTCTTTATGCTGGCACAAGAAAAAGAAAGCAATGGTTGAGCCAAAACAAAACAAGCGCCTGTACAAAGACCTGCATGCAGCCACAAAAAATAATGTTATACATCGTGTTGAACAGCAACACTGTTGTGTTCTACGAACTGCTTGACCAAGGCATAACCATCACTGCTAACATTTATTGCTAACAACTTAAATTTCTTGCAGATGCAATCCAAGAACAATGATAAGGAAGACTGCATGAAGTGACGCTACTTTATGCCCACTCACATTCTGCTTGACTGACAAGAAACACTACACAGAAGTCATTCCACACACATTTTACGCACCTGATCTTCCACCTCAGATATTCACTTTTTCTGCTATCTATCTGTATGGTAGCATCTTTGACTAGCAATCACAGTGTCCTCAGTTCCGGGTTTGAATCTCACCGCTGCTAAAGTTCTGAAAAAAAATCATCAGTAATAGTGGATGATGATACCTGACATAAGAGGTCAACCTTGTTCTGCCAACTGCCTTGTCAAAAAGAGCAGGTGAGGGGACAGAGGTTCAGTACACTCTCTTGCCCTTGGGGTGAGGCAGAAGAATAAGTAATGATCAGTGGCATGAGAATTCAGAAGGCAATGGAAATGACTGCGCTGAAGACACATAAAGGGTATCCACATGATATGTGGCCTGTAAGTGAAAAAAGTGTCATTATGATATCTCCATTGGCAAAAGATTCCAACTAGTCCCCCATTCAGATCTCCAGGAGGGGAGTGGCAAGAGGGAGGTGACTCTGAGAAAATGATTGAGTAACCAATGGAAGTTTGAGTGTGGGAAGGAAGCTAGAAAATTTGAAAAAGGAAATGCAAACGCTTAATATAGATATTGTGGGAATCAGTGAAGTGAAATCCCACACCCCTACCTTCCACCTTCTTTCTCAAATTCACAAACCCAATCATCTCGGCCACCCCATTGTAGCTAGTTACCAAGTCCCCACAGAACGTACCTCTGCCTACGTAGATCAACACCTTCAACCCATTACATGCAGTCTCCCATCCTTCATCAAAGAAACCAACCACTTCCTTGAACACCTGGAATCCTTACCCAATCTGTTACCCCCAGAAACCATCCTTCTAACCATTGATGCCACTTCCTTATACACAAATATTCCAAACATCCAGGGCCTTGCTGCGATGGAGCACTTCCTTTCATGCCGATCACCTGCCACCATACCTAAAACCTCTTCCGTCATTACCTTAGCCAGCTTCATCCTGACCCACAACTACTTCACTTTCGAAGGCCAGACATACCAAAAATTAAAGGGAACAGCCATGGGTACCAGGATGGCCCCCTCGTACGCCAACCTATTCATGGGTTGCTTAGAGGAAGCCTTCTTGGTTACCCAAGCCTGCCAACCCAAAGTTTGGTACAGATTTATTGATGACATCTTCATGATCTGGACTCACAGTGAAGAAGAACTCCAGAATTTCCTGTCCAACCTCAACTCCTTTGTTCCATCAGATTCACCTGGTCCTACTCCAAATCCCATGCCACTTTCCTTGACATTGACCTCCATCTGTCCAATGGCCAGCTTCACATGTCCGTCCACATCAAACCCACCAACAAGGAACAGTACCTCCATTATGACAGCTACCACATCAGACGGTCCCTTCCTTACAGCCTAGGTCTTCGTGGCAAACGAATCTGCTCCAGTCCGGAATCCCTGAACCATTACACCAACAACCTGAAAACAGCTTTCGCATCCCGCAACTACTCTCCTGACCTGGTACAGAAGCAAATAACCAGAGCCACTTCCTCATCCCCTCGAACCCAGAACCTCCCACAGTAGAACCCCAAAAGTGCCCCACTTGTGACAGGATACTTTCTGGGACTGGATCAGACTCTGGATGTGGCTCTCTAGCAGGGATATGACTTCCTCAAATCGTGTCCTGAAATGACATCCATCCTTCATGAAATCCTCCCCACTCCACCACAAGTGTCTTTTCGCCATCCACCTAGCCTTCGTAACCTCTTAGTTCATCCCTATGAAATCCACAAACCACGTTCCCTACCCTCTGGCTCCTACCATTGTAACCACCCCTGGTGTAAAACCTGTCCCATGCACCCTCCCACCACCACCTACTCCAGTCCTGTAACCTGGAAGGTGTACACGATCAAAGGCAGAGCCACGTGTGAAAGCACCCACGTGATTTACCAACTGACCTGCCTACACTGTGAAGCTTTCTATGTGGGAATGACCAGCAACAAACTGTCCATTCACATGAATGGACACAGGCAGACAGTGTTTGTTGGTAATGAGGATCGCCCTGTGGCTAAACATGCCTTGGTGCACGGCCAGCACATCTTGACACAGTGTTACACCATCCGGGTTATCTGGATACTTCCCACTAACACCAGCCTGTCAGAACTCCGTAGATGGGAACTTGCCCTTCAGTATATCCTCTCTTCTCGTTATCCGATAGGCCTCAACCTCCGCTAATTTCAAGTTGCCGCCGCTCATACCTCACCTATCTTTCAACAACATCTTTGCCTCTGTACTTCCGCCTCGACTGACATCTCTGCCCAAACTCTTTGCGTTTACAAATGTCTGCTTGTGAATGTGTAAGTGCGAATTGATATGTGTGTGTGCGAGTGTATGCCTGTCCTTCTTTCCCCCTAAGGCAAGTCTTTCTGTTCGCGGGATTGGAATGACTCCTTACCCTCTCCCTTAAAACCCACATCCTTTCGTCTTTCCCTCTCCTTCCCTCTTTCCTGATGAAGCAACCGTTGGTTGCAAAAGCTTCAATTTTGTGTGTATGTTTGTGCTTGTTTGTGTATCTATCAACCTGCCAGCACTTTCGTTTGGTAAGTCTCATCATTTTTGTTTTTAGAAGTAGATAGTAAGATGAGTATAGGGTAATATCCACTGTAGCCGAAAATGGTATAACAGGAGTAAGATTCATAACGAATAGGAAGGTAGGACAGTTAGTGAGATACATTGAGCAATTCAGTGATAGGGTTGTTCTCATCAGAATCAACAGCAAACCAAAACTGACAAATATAGTTCAGGTATACAAACCGACATTGCAAACAGAAGATGAAGAGGCAGAGAAAGTGTATGAGGATATTCAACAAGTAATTCAGTTGTAAAATGTGGTGTTGTAAGTGCAGCATGCACCACCAGGCAGAGTCAGAGGCACTCATAGGACAACAACCCACTCCAGAGACAGTGTATAGTCCAGCAATTGCTGCACCAAGAAGTTGCAGTAGTGGCACTGACAAAGAACTGATATGCACTGGCGCCATTGCAGTGTGGGCACTTATAAGTAAGCTTGATTACTGAGAAGACAGCCTTCTACTTGTATGCTTCACGCTGCATCATCTGTCTCTAGTGGGAAAAGAACTGTTTGCTATCTAGCCTCAGCTTTGGGAATAGTATTTAAACTTAAGGACCTGCTGCCTGAGCCAATTTGTACAAAGGTGAGTATTCGACAATAAATGTGTGTGTGTTTTTGGCACTAACCAACATCAGTGTTTTCCTCATTCTCCTCTCACAGTGTTTTCCTCAGTGCACTATACATTGTTGAGGGTGGCATTGAGCAACACCTCCTTCTGTGGTTGTATCAAATTTGTGATGCAACGTAAAGGGAGACAAAAACCTAACAGTCATGGGGAACTGGAATGCAGTTGTAGCAGAGTCAGTAGAAGAAAAGGGTTATGGGAGAATATGAGCTTGGTAGAAAGGAGTGTATGGCATCATTGGCTTGGAGGCCCCATCCAGGGAAGTTCGCAGCTAAGTGTAAGTCTTATTTCAGTTGACACCACATTGGGCAACTTGCATGCCGGTCATGAGGATGAAATGAAGCTTGGTAGAAGGAACAGAGAAAAGAGAGACTAATTGAGTTTTGCAACAAATATCACTTAGTAATAATGAATGTTCTGTTGAAGAATAACAAGAAGGGGGGATATACTTGGAAAAGGCTGGGAGACATGGGAATGTTTTGGCTGGATTACATCAAGGTCAGGTAGAGATTCCCAATTCAGATACTGGATTTTAAGGCATACCCAGGAACAGATAGTCAGCAAGAATCAATAGTCAAAGAAGTGGGAGACAGAAGTACTAAGGAATGAAGAGACACACTTGAAGGTCTCTACTGCTATAGATACTGTGATAATGAATAGCTCAGTAGGCACTTCAGTTGAAGAGGAATGGACATATCAAAAAAGGGCAATCACAGAAGTCGGAAAGGAAAACATAGGTACAAGGAAGACAACTGTGACAAAACTACAGATAATGGAAGAAATACTTCAACTGATCGATGAAGAATGAAGCACAAAAATGTTTAGGGAAATTCAGGAATACAAAAATAATGTCACTTATGAACCAAATAAATATTAAGTGCAAGGAAGCTAAGGTGAAATGGCTATTATGACTTCAATGCAACAGAGAGAGTGAATAGGTGGAGAGAATACACTGAAGGACCCTATGAGGGGAAAGACTTGTCTGATGACATGATAGAAGAAGAAATAGGAGTTGACAGAGAAGAGATAGGGGATCCATTAGTAGAAAAACAGAATTTAAAAGAGCTTTTGAAGACTTAAGTTTGAATAAGGCAGAAGGGATGGACAACATTCCATCAGAATTTATAAAATCATTGGGGGAAATGTAACAAAATGTCTATTTGCGTTGGTGTATAGAACTTATAAGTCTGGCAATATATCATCTGACTTATGGCAAAACATCATCCACACAATTCAGAGGATTCCAAGAGTGGCACGTGTGAGAATGATTGCACAATCAGCATGACAGCTCATGCATCCAAGTTGCTGACAAGAATAATGTACAGAAGAATGGAAAAGAAAATTGAGGCTATGTTGGATGACAATCAGTTTGGCTTTAGGAAAGGTTAAGGCACCAGGAAGGCAATTCTGTCATTGCAAATGACAATGGAAGCAAGACTAAAGAAAAATCAAGACATGTTCATAGGATTTGTTGAACTGGAAAAAACATTCACCATTGTAAAATGGTGCAAGATATTAGAGAAAAAAGGGGAAGCTGTATGTGAAGATGGGTAATAGAAGTTCCATGATAAAAAGTGTGTAAGATGCTGGGATGTAGTCTTTTGCCCCTACTGTTCAATCTATACACCTAAGAAGCAATGACAGAAATAAAGGGAAGAGACTGCTATCTGGGCAGTATCAAACATAGGTCTTAATTTGAGGAAGAAATGTCTGAGAATTTACATTTGGAGCACAGCATTATATGACAGTGAAACATGGACTGTGGGAAAACTGCAGAAGAAGAGAATCAAAGTATCTGAAAAGTGGTGCTACAGAAGAATGTTGAAAGTTAGGTGAACTGAGAGTGGAGGAGGTTCTCCAGAGGATCAGTGACGAAAGAAACATATGAAAAACACTGAGAAGAAGAAGGGCCAAGGTGACAGGATATCCATTGAGACTACAGGGAATAACTTCTATGGTATTTGATGGAGCTGTAGGGGATAAAAACTGTAAAGGAAGTCAGAGATTGAGGACATAAGTAGCAACTGCTACTCTTTCCTTTCAGGATAAAAGTGTACACTGAACATGGCTTGGCAAGTTCTCTGCCTCACTACCATTGTTAGTTAGCTAGTTACATTTTCCATTGATCAATAGCATGGAAAGACCATTATGATGTGGAACATGTCAAATGCACAAAAAATGCACACAGGGAACAATTTTTTTTGTTTACATTATAGTGTTATACCTAAATATTTCTATTATATACAAATATTTCTATTATCTATCCCATTCCCTTAAATGGCACAAAACGCATGTATTATATCTCCAGATTTATTTACTCATATTCATATTCTCATATTCAAGAATTCATCCATGGAATAGAAGGAGTTGTCAAGGAGGTATGATTACAATTTGTTTTTGAAACTATTACTGTTGTCTGTCAGACATTTTATTTCACCTGGAAATTTATCAAAAAGTTTTATAGCAGGATATTTTACCCCTTTCTGTGCCAAAGATAGGCCAAGTAAAGGATAGTGTAGGTCTTTCTTTTTTCTGGTATTGTAATCATGAATGCCGCTGTTGATTTTAAACTGGTCCATCTTGTTGAGAAAAATTTTCAATACTGAGTAAATGTACTGTGAAGCATTTGTGAGAATTCCTTACCTTTTAAACAGATGCCTACAAGATGTGCGACTATGAACCCCACACATTATTTTAACTACTTCCTTTTGAGCAGTGAATACATTTTGCATAAGTGTTGAGTTGCCACAGAATATTATTCCTTATGACATCAGAGAGTGGAAGTATGCAAAGTATGTTAGCTTGCTAATTTCTACATCACCAAAATTGGCAATTATTCTGATCGCAAACGTTGCTGAACCTAGTCGCTTGAGCAGATCCAAAATATGACTTTTCCAATAAAGATTCTCATCTCTATGTACATCCAAAAACTTAGTATGCTCTACTATGTCTACTGAATTCTTTTGATGTGTTATTTTTATTGAATAAATTATACTTTTTGCAGCAGAAGATTGGATGTACTGTGTTTCTTCAAAGTTCAGAGCAAGGCCATTTGCAGAAAACCAGTTAATAACTTTTCCAAAGACCTTATTTGTATCATTTTCTGTTGGACTTTCTTTTACTGGATTAATAATTATGCTTGTATCATCAGCAAACAGTGTCAGTTCAACATCTTGTTTCACATAAGATGGGAGGTGATTCACATATATCAAGAACAGGAGGGGACCCATGATCAAACCTTGTGGAACATCTAATGTAATTTCACCCTGGTTAGATGAAGTGGCAAACTCCTTTGAATCACTTGAAGCATATAAAAAGACTTTTTGCTTCGTTCTGTAGATATGACTTAAACCACTCATGTGCTGTTCCATTTATACCATAGAATTGGAATTTCTCTAACATAATGTCATGGTTCACACAATCAAATGCTTTGGATAAGTCATAGAATATTCCTACTGGTGACATTTTACTATTTAAAGACTCTATTATGTGGACAGTGAAATTGTATATTGCTGTCGTAGTGGAACAACATTTCTGAAATCCGAACTGTGATTTACTAAGTATCCCATTACTGTTAAGATGGCTAACCACTCTTGAGTACATTACTTTATCAAAGATTTTTGAAAATGCTGTAAGCAAGGATACTGGCCAGTGATTATTGACATCTCTGGTTTCCCCCTTTTTGTTGAGAGGCCTAACAACGGCATATTTTAACCTGTCTGGAGAAATACACTGAGTCAGTGATGCATTAGATATGTGACTGAAAACATCAGCTGTACTTGCTCCACATTGTTCTAATAACCTGTTAGAGATGTCATCTACTCCAACAGAACATTTATTTTTCAAAGATTTAATAATTTTCCTTATTTCACAAGAGGTTGTTAGATGAAACTTAATCTAGCCAAAATTTTTCAAAACTGACTCTTCCATGTACTGTGCCTGGCTTTTTCTTTTGAACTATTCTCACCAAATTTTCTCCTACAGTTAAGAAGTGATTGTTAAACAGATTGGCTACCTGAGTACTGTTGGTTAAGATGGTCTCATTCTGTTTAACAGTAATACTACCTACTCCAGTGGCTACTTTTCCTTTCTCCCTTCTAACAACATTCCATATTGATTTGATTTTATTGCTGGACTTGTTAATTTCTTCTCTAACATACATATTTCTTGATTTCCTTACAACTTTTCTCAGTATGTTACAATAATTTTTATAGTGTAAAACTGCTTATGGATCTTTACTAGTTCTTGCTGTCTCATACAGTTTTCTATTTCTTTCTGAAGACACTTTAATACCTGTAGTAATTCAAGGTTTCTTTGAAAAGTTTGTGGTGTTACATTTAGTTATTATCTTTGGAAAACAATGTTCAAAAAGGGATACAAATTTTTCAAGAAATATGCTGCATTTTTCATTAGCATTTGGCTCATTATATACATCTTCCCAGTTTACATTTCCTAAACTTTCTCTGGAGTGATCCATAGATACCAGGTTGAGCACCCTCACACTTTTACTTAATGGTTTCTGAAGTGTACACCACATTAGATTTTGTAAGTTAATCAGTTGTGCATCATGGTCAGATAATCCATTTACCACAGGGAAAGCATGTGTTTGTTCTACATCCTCTTGCTGTACAAACACATTATTTATTAAAGTATTACTGTCCTGAGCTATAACTGTAGGGAAATTGATGACTGATTATAAGTTATATGTTGTTAAAAATACTTCTAGTTCACTTTTCCTATCAGAATTTGCTGAGAAAGTTAACATTGAAATCACCACAGATTAATAACATCTTCTTTGTGTGTGACAGACAGCATAATAAGGAGTCAAGCTTTTTTATGAATAGCTCCCAATCTCCTAATGGGGACCTGTACACTGTTGCTAATATCAATACTACTAGCTAGCTGAAGTTCACATGCACAAACCTCAAAGTGCTGATCAACACAAAATTTACTTACTTCAACAGTTCTGTATTTATACCCTTGTTTTATGAAAATGGCAACTCCTCCTTTATCCATACTAAATCTACAAGTTAAGATGCAAAATTATACCCATTTATACTGACATTTTCCATCCCCACAGTTACATGGTGCTCAGATAGACGAAGTATATCAATCTCATTCTTATTTTTGAGATAATCTAAACTCATTATCAGGTCATCTACTTTATTTTTTATTCCCCTGATGTTTTGGTGAAGTAAGTTTATACCACCCTTAGCTTTATCCCTGTTGGCTGTGCATGAAGTTTCTTTTCTTCTATTTTCCGTGGTTGTTGTCTGTCTGGAATTTGTCTTTAACCTAAAAAACCTGTCTGCCTGGTCCCAGTAACCGCAGGGATCATCCCTTGTGTGACTGTGGGCCCCCTTACAGTATCTGCTAATAAAGCTAACTTACCTTTCCCCTTCCTATTAAGGTGCAGGCCATGTGTAGTGTAACCCCACCTACCAATAGCATCAACTTGAACAACACTCATGTGAGACTTTGTATCCTGTTCAGCTCAGGGTTAACAAGCCTTACAGCAGTGTTTACCCAGGGCTGATGATGGTGCTGAAAGACTTCCACAAACCCAACATTCACATGTCCAGTTTCTGCTCCTATTTTATCCAGGTCACTCCTAATGCTATATCTTGGATCCATAGCCAGGATGTTTACTGGTCCCCCAACTATGATTACCTGATCTTCCTTCTCAAAGTCCTTGCATAGCTGACCTAAGTTTTCTGTCACCTGGCTAAGGCTAGCACTTGGTTTCACAAAAGTTGTGACATGGTACTCTGTCCCTAATTTCTCCTGAAGCTGTTGGTGCACACCCCTCCCATGACTGCTACCTATAAGCAGAATTTTTCTTTTCCTGTTCTGGTTTGATCCTGAGCTGTCTTTTTTCTTTAAGCTGTATTCTGCTTCAACCTACATTGAACTACATCTGAATGAGGCCCTTCCTCCACTACTTCAGATAGCAAGCCAAACTGATTTGCTAACTGAATTTCAGAAGTTTTATCAATTGTTTCCCTTTTTCGCCCTTTGCTTGCTGCACCCAGAGTCCTTTTCCTCCCTTAGCTTACATAATTCCAAATTCACAATTTCTAATTCAGCTTTAAGGGCACAAATCTTTGTCTCCTGTTTTGCGATTTTTCTGTCCTTTCTACATAATCTACACTGCCATGGAAGAGCCTCATTACCTACCCTTGTGTCCTGAGCTATAACTGCAGGGAAATTGATGATTGATTCTAAGTTATATGTTGTTAAAAACACTTCTAGTTCACTTTTCCTATCAGAATTTGCTGAGAAAGTTAACATTGAAATCACCACAGATTAATAACATCTTCTTTGTGTGTGACAGACAGCATAATAAGGAGTCAAGCTTTTTTATGAATAGCTCCCAATCTCCTTATGGGGACGTGTACACTGTTGCTAATATCAATACTACTAGCTAGCTGAAGTTCACATGCATAAACCTCAAAGTGCTGATCAACACAAAATTTACTTACTTCAACAGTTCTGTATTTATACCCTTGTTTTATGAAAATGGCAACTCCTCCTTTATCCATCCTCTCAACTGCACTCGCCCCAATGAAACTATAACCTACAGTCTATACAGAACACCCCCTCCTTCAAATTTCTACAGCAACCACCACACTTGTCACGCATGATTTGATAGTAACAATTTCTATGGTTGCAGAATTGAAAAGTTATCCCAGCATTGGCAGACTGATGTAAATAGTGAAGGAGAGTATATTACTGGTAACTAAGATCTGTGCTAGGTGTTTATTACACTTACAGAAAAACACTAAGAACTTGTGCACCAACCCAATAAATTAAAGAAAGTTTGTAGACAAAAGTGGAAAATACTTGATGCACAGTTCTACTGATGTACCCTGTAGTGCTTCAGAAGGAAAATGTTAACACTTTGGAGGGCGCACCTTTCATACTTCCATGAGTGGGCGGGATCATCGTGGCTTTTACACCTCATTTAGTATTACATTTTTTAACCTAAGGAAAAATAATCTTATATAATCTTCAGTTACATTTTATTGTAGAAAACATAACATAAAATTACATGGTTCTATAAAAATAATCTTTTATTTGTTGTCTTCACAATTGTCTATTATTATCATTGCAATTTATGACAAGCAGATATTCTTTATTGCCTTCATGGTTCTTTTAATTGCACTGATTCATGTGGAAAGAAAGTAACAAGGGAACACATTATGAAATTGTGCATTCATAAACTCCCACTCCTATTTATGATTGTGAATAAATTAGTCAACTTCCATTTGCAGCTCAATTTCACATATCTATGACACTGTGTTTCTTGCATACATTTTTCTTGCATTTCATACATACTGTTTTGGTTATGTTGTTTTTGTGCCTGCTACATATGTAACAAATTCCAGGTTTTGTTGGCTCCTTGGTCTTCTCTTCTTCATGCCTATATTTGATCAAGAAGGTGTGAATATCCTTGGGAAGTGTCTCAAGTAAGGCTCATTGATTCAAATGTTCTTCCATTAGCTCCAGAGCAAGATGTTTCAAAAAATTCGACTTCATTCTTTATTATCAGGATTGTTGAATCTGAAAATAACGTTTGCATTTATCCCAGAAATAGATGCCTATAGGAAAGTGCAAGTGGCCATTGTCGCGTTATCCTGGAAGTACTTTAGAATTAGCACATCTGATTTAAAGTGTCTGCTCCTCCTTTGGTAGCATTATAGTCCAAATTCACTCTCAATAGTTCTTAGTCTCTTGATCTATTTCATTTGTGCTGTGCATTGTTGATAAAACAATCACAACTTTGTTCTTTTTAGGAACAGTTGTGACCATACAAAAATCGCCTTGAAAACCAAAGAGACATGACTGGACTTCTTGGGTTTTATTTGCTTGGAATTCTTGAGGTATTCCCTTCTTATTTATTTTTTCATGGTTCCCAAGAAAGTCAAATCTTTGCCGAGAAGATTTTCAGCAGAGGGTAGCTTCTGTAGTAATTGTCAGTCATAAGATTTCTGTTTGTTTTCTCAGTTGGTGTCACTAATCGTTGCATAATACCATCAGGCTTGTTAGACTTCAGTTAGGGACCTGCCATCTGCTTGGCACAGTAAATTTCAAAGTTCAGGGTTAAAATGTTTTGGCATCACACAAGGCATAAATCTTGATCACATATTTTGCAGGCTTATTAGGAATATACTATACAAATCCGCAGTGTCCTCTGAGAGGATTCAGTGTCTTGTCAGTAGCGACAAACTCACTGACCTTGTAGTGAACAAGACAGTTGTTGACAAACTCTTCATGGAAGTCCCGAATAGATGCTTGTTTGTCACTTTATTTTCTTTAATTCGGGGTACCCAGGTCGCTGAACCTAAGAGTTTGAAGCAGAAAGCGAAAGTGCTTACCGCTGAAGAGAGCTCATAAAATAATCATTCCTGTACCATCTGCATCCCACAGTTCACAACAATTCATGTGCCCTTCTTTCTTTATACCTATTAGATATAATGCACCTAAAAGAGCCTTTATCTCTGGTTTTGTGGGGCCTCTGCAGTCTCATTCTCTTGAATATTGAACTTCACCTCTTTTACTATTCTGGATGTATTGGTCTGTATGTTCCACAATGTTGTCAATCATCCCATCAGTAATAAATAGGTAAAATGTCTCAATATCTTTTTCCGTAATTTCAGCACTTTCTTTTGGACCTTGCAAAACATTTAGGATGTTCTTGGCCTTGGTTTTAGAAGAAGAAGAAGAAGAAGAAGAAGAAGAAGAAGAAGAAGGAATCGATTCACTTAACCAAATAGTTTCTTTATCTTTTCCTACATAGAATCACTTATCATCTGTTTGTTGTCTCCCCTCCTAAACCAGGTGGTCATCTGTTCCCTCTGTTGATTGTTTGGAGTCACTGTTGTGGTTTTCTTCTTCAATAACTTCCTCTTTTGATTCAGATTCACATGAATCTGACAATTCTTATAATTCTTCTTCTGACAATTCTTGAAATACTTTCTCACAGTCTTCACAATTTACAACTAGACAGTGCTTGTCAAATGTCTTCTTTTTCTCCATTTCCATGATTTACGAGACCTCATGAAACACATGTTTTATAAAAGTAATGTATTGTAGCAAATCAGTATCCAAGATTGTAAAAAATAATGAAAACTGCTTATGGGAACTTTGATTCAATTCGAATATTCATTATATAATAATATAAAAGAAAGATTGTGTTGAGGCAAAAGAAAAACAAAAGTATAGAAAATACTTAAATCAAAATGTGCGTTGCAGCAAACACACCACAAACACACACTCATGTTTCAAACAACAATAGCAACCAAACTACTGAAAGCATGAATTGCACAAATGTAGTTAGTGATGACATCTGCTAAGAATAACAAATTCATATCTGGATGTTGACGCAACTGTAACACTATCTGTGATACTAACAGAAAATTAAATCTTGCAGCCAACTGCCATAGGCGCACCCACCAAAGGGCTAAGGACTGATAAGATTCTCATGTTGTTAAAACCTGAAAAATAAAATAATTCTATGTACTTTTATTTTTATTAAATATATACTTCATGACTTTTTACATGAAATATGCATGAACACATGGGGAAACATTTGTGGGTCATTTTGGAGATATAAAAGAGAAAGAAAGCTTGAATTGGCTCAAATGCCTTAGAAAAACCAAAGATGTGTTTTGCATGACCACCTGACTTTCCCAGAGATAGTTCAACAAGAAAAACAATAAACACATTTGCTGATATTAAGCACGATGCTTTCATCTGCCAGACCGAGCGAGGTGGCGCAGTGGTTAGCACACTGGACACACATTCGGGAGGATGACGGTTCAATCCCGCGTCCGGCCATCCTGATTTAGGTTTCCCGTGATTTCCCTAGATCACACTAGGCAAATGCTGGGATGGTTCCTTTGAAAGGGCACGGCCGACTTCCTTCCCTAATCCAAGCTTGTGCTTCGTCTCTAATGACCTTGTTGTCGACGGGATGTTAAACACCAATATCCTCCTCCTCCTCATCTGCCAGAGTTTTCACTTGCCTTTGACAATAATAAATTTGGCCTGTCACTGATGTATTTGATGATCTCCAGCAAGAAATATTTTGTTCCAGATCTGTCTACAATGTTTCACTCTCTCAGTTAGAATTTATGACTTGTAGTACTGTTTCAAAAATAATGACTTATTCTGGAGAAAATACTTAAGTCAAATTCGTATATTTTAGTCTGGAAGAACTTGATATGTGAGCAATGCAAACCCTTTCAAATATTTCAGATGAACATACATTTCCATTCAGATACATGAAATTCCTGATCCCAACAGCACAAAGTTACATAAGAGGAAGAAAATGAGTGCCATGGGCAAGATGTATTTCTTGCTCTAAAAAAGACAGACTGAAATGAAGAAAGCATCACAGAATGCAAAATAAAATGTCTAGATGCAACTGGGATGGAAACTGATGTAGATTTATTTCTGCTCAGTGCAGATACAACTGTGAGAACATTCAACAACTTTGATTTTAGGAGTAAGGTTAGTTTTTTTAATATCAATTTATAGAGGTGTCTAATTTTTATTAAATTTTGTGAGTTTCTTAAAAGCAGCTGGGCATTTTATAAAACACTGCTTACATTAAATTCTTTCTCTCTTTATTGCTGTGAACATATTAATGATAGGGTGTAAAGTAGGACTTCTATCCCACAGAAACAGTATTATGCTGAAATTATAGCCTGAATAATATGCTTGAGTTAAGATCTGCTTACAAATGTTTTACTCTTTTCACATTAAAGGGTAAATATGGACCATGTTTTCATTCTCAAGTCCTTCCAACATGCATATCCTGTCTGTGTCTTACCACTGTATCACTTCACTCAGTGCCGTGACAAAAAGATGCAGACACATTACAAATTGGTTCTGATCCCCTGTAGAAATTTATTGACTCCACAGAATAATTAATGTCCTAACCTGGAAACAAATGAATCAGTACCTAGGTCAATCACTGCTCTATCTGTTGCTCCACAAAAGTACTCTCCTGCCAATAAGTTAGTGTACTTCGAAATTCTTGAAAAGAAAGAAAGAAAAATCTTATTTTCTGATGATGTGTTGCCAATTAACCTCTGGTGAGGCTGTACTGACGTATGTGGCATACATTCCACACTATTATATGACTGTCTAAAGTGTCTTCAACAACTAGAGTTGGCAGTGGTTATGGCTATAGCATTTGCGACTGAGTCCTGTATGTATGCATACTATTTGTGTCATAGGGAAGCAAGATTGCCACCCAGAAACTTTAGATAATATCAAGGTTGCCAATATGATAGTTTGCAGGGGAGGGGGCCTATATGTGAGGTTATGGAGTACCTTTAATATTTTTGAAGACAAATGGTGACATGTAAGTAGCTATAAAAAGTTCCATTTTCAATACAGTCATAAAACTGCATAACACTGACTTTTAAGACTTGTTCTTGAATGAAAAACACCTAATTACACTATATTTTTTCCTGTCCCTGTGAGACAGTGGAGGGGAGTGTTTACATGATTTCCCCTTGGCCCTGGGTATCAGCGCCCTTGGGTCATGTTATCATTGACTGGAGCATTTGGATATTAGTGGGTGGTTGCAGACAGTGTACAGTGGGCCAGGAGTATAATGTCGCTTTTAGTGTCATCCCATGATTGTGGAGAAGATTCCAGGAGGTAGGAAATCTCTGTCAGCAGAGCAGGTTGTACATTCACATACTTGCTCTGCAAACACATTACATTAGATTAGTTTTTCATTCCATAGATCCTCATGGATGTGGAACAGGTTAATTTTTTTAAGCTGAATTAACAATACTAATAGTATGAGTATATACAATATATCATTTTTTTAAAGCTGAAATAACAATACTAATAGTATGAGTATATACAATACATAATTTGTTTCTATTAAAAAATTCATCAATGGAGTAGTAGGAGTTGGCCACTAGTAAGTCTTTCAGGCTCCTTTTAAACTGATCTTTATTTGTAACTAAATTTTTTATGTTTGCTGGCATATTATTGAAGATGAGTGTTCCTGAGTAGTGGACCCCTTTTTGAACTAAAGTAAGTGCTTTTAGGTCCTTCTGCAGATCATTTTGTTCCTGGTATTGTATGTATGAACTGAGCTGTTTGTTGGAAAAAAAGAGATATATTATTGAGGACAAATTTCATTAAGGAGTAAATACTCTGAGAGGCAGTAGTTAATATACCCAGTTCTTTGAGGAGGTTTCTACAGGACATCCGTGAATTTACTCCACAAATAATACATATTACATGCTTTTGGACTCTGAAAACTTTTATTTGACTAGAAGAGTTACCTCAAAATACTATACCATATGACATTATGGAATGAAAGTAGGCAATGTATCCAAGCTTTTTCATTTTTATGTCACCTATGTCTGCAAACACTTAAACCGCAAATACAGATTTGTTAAGGCGTTTCTGCAGTTCTGTGGTGTGCTCCTCCCAACTGAATTTATTATCAAGTTGTAATCCCAGGAATTTAAGACTGTCAACCTCTTCTACTTGCTCTTCTTCATACTTTACGCATATGCTGGGTGGAAACCTTTTACAGGTTCTGAATTGCATATCTGAAGTGGTGGCTACACTAATTTTGTCTTCATGGTTTCTAGACTATTCACTTAACACTGGTTCTTCAAACTTCATAAACAGGCCTATTCAACAAGTCTGAGGTGCTGTCTCCCACTGAAATTCAAACTGAGCAAATGATAAATATTTCATCTGTCGGGAGACCAGCTTTATCCAATGGCATGGGGGATCGGGCATAAAGTGGTACTGGTCTGTTAATCGTTGGTAGTTCAGACATATGACAAATAATGGCAACCCTTAAGGAAATGGCAGTGAGAGATAGGAAGGATCATCTTTTGTGTTCTCTGTGGCTAGAGATACTGTGATAATGAATTGCTAAGGGTAAGCACTCCAGCTGAAGAGGAATGGACACCTCTGAAAAGTGCAGCCACAGAAGTTGGAAAGAAAAACATAGGTACAAAAAATGTAACTGCAAAGAAACCATGGGTAACTGAAGAAATTCGTCAGTTGATCAATGAAAAAAAATAATGTTCAGGGAAATTCAGGAATACAGAAATACATGTTATTTATGAATAAAGTAAATAAGATGTTCAGGGAAGCTAAGGTGAAGTGGCTGCACAAAAAATGTGAAGAAATCGAAAAAGAAATGTTTGTTGGAAGGACTGACTCAGCATATAGAAGAGTCAAAACAACCTTTTGTCAAATTAAAAGCAAGTGTGGTAACATTACGAGTGCAATGGGAATAAGACTGTTAAATACGGAAGAGAGAATGGATAGGTGCAAAGAGTACAGTGAAGACCTCTATGATTGGGGAATGCCATAGAAGAAGAAACAGGAGTTGATATAGAAGGGGATTCAGTATTAGAATCAGAATTTAAAAGAACTTTGGAAGAATTAAAATCAAAAGAGGCAGAAGAGATAGAGAATGTTTTATCAGAGTTTCTACAATCATCAGGGGAAGTGGTAACAAAATTCCTATTCACACTGATGCGTAGAATGTATAAGTCTGGTTTTGGTGTTGGAAGAACACCATCCACACAATGCAGAATATTGCAGGTGCCACAAGTATGAGAATTGTTGCAGAGTCAGCTTAACAGCTTATGCATCCAAGTTGCTGACAAGAATACTATACAGAAGAATGGAAAAGAAAATTGAGCATGTGTTGGATGACAATCAGTCTGACTTTAGGAAAGGTAAAGGCACTAGAGATGCTATCCTCATTGTGGTTGATAATGGAAGCAAAACTAAGGAAGGCTCAAGATATTTTCATAGGATTTGTTGACCTGGGAAAAGCATTCAGCAATGTAAAATGGTGGAAGTTGTTTGAAATTCTGAGAATAATAATGTTAAGCTATTGGTAAAAGTGGGTAATTACAATATCTACAAGAGCCAACACTAAGAGCAGCAGACCAAGAACGAAGTTCTACAATAAAAATGGTGTAAGGCACCTGGGATGTAATCTTTTGCCCATACTGTTCAATCTATACATCGAAGAAGCAGTGACAGAAATAAAGGAAAGGTTGAACAGTGGAATTAATATTCAAGGTAAAAGGATATCAGCAATAAGATTTCCTGAGACATTGCTCTCCTCAGTGAAAGTCAAGAAGATTACAGTATTTGCTGAATGGGATGAACAGTCTAATGAGTGGACTGAGAGTAAATCAAAGAAAGACAAAAGTAATGAGAAGTAGCAGAAATGAGAAGAGAGTGGTGATCACAAAGTAGGGAAAATTGGGAAATTCTGCTATCTAGACAGCAAAATAACCTGGTCGAAACAAGGAGGGCATAAAAAGCAGACTAGCACTGGAAAAAAGGGCATCCCTGGGCAAGAGAAGTTTGCTAGTTTCAAATACAGGCCTTAATTTGAAGAAGAAATTTCTGAGAATGTATGTTTAGAGCACAGCATAGTATGGCAGTGAAATATGGACTATAGAAATACCAGAAAAGTAGAGAATCAAAGCATTTGAGATGCTGTGCTACAGAAGAATGTTGAAAATTAGGTGGACTGATAAGGTAAGAATGAGGAAGCTCTCCAGAGAATCAGTGAGGAGAAGAATTTATGGAAACACTGATAAGAAGATTTGACTAGATGGTAGAACATCTGTTAAGACATCATAGAATAACTTCACTAGTACTAGAGGGAGCTGTAGAGAGTAAAAACTGAAGAAGAAAACAGAGCAGAGATTGGAATACTCCAGTAAATAACTGAGGACATCTCATCTGTATAGACACTCTGCAAGCTAGTCAGGCCACAGCTCTCAGCTCATATACATCTACTGATGTACATCTACAGAGCAGTAAGCTAAGTGGTTATCTTTTTCTATCTTTTCCTCATAGTATATTTATTAAATTTCATATATATTGTTCTGTGTAAGAGGTTTAATCTTCCATTTCTGTAAGGGAAAATTCGTTGAGTCTGTAGGGCAGTAGTTGCACATTGAACAGTGAGCTACATAACTCATTAATGCAGCAGCACCCACTAGTGGCACTTTGAGAGGGTGGCAAGTTGCATATCTATGATACTGTCTGCTAGGATGGTTACGTATGTGTGTGGTGGGTGCAGATGCAGGAGGTGCTGGCCACATTTCACGAACAGCTGAATGTGCTTTTGACTATAGTCAATCAACTTCAGGCTTCTGCCTCAGAGCATAGCAGTGGCAGAGAATCTGGTGTATTGCATGGGACACCTCAGGTGTCTCTTGTTTTGCCCACAAGCTCTGCTTCTGAGGCACCTTCTAGTGTACCTGATGTTATGGATTTGCCCTTAC